>NC_140592.1:949844608-950444608 GCF_964204655.1 Triturus cristatus
AGTAGGTACCTGCACTTTATATTTGCATGTCTAGTGCTGCTCCGACCCTCCTTTCATTGGAGGTGCACTTCGCCCACCGCAAAGTTGCTGAAAGAAGCCATGGTTACTATGTATACCCAAAACAACCCAGCAATGCCCACTGTGGTTAAACGTATGTCTGTGTTTTTTTTTGTATCTGGGATAGCTGCGTAACGCCGAACAATAGCTATTTCCTGGTTATTGCGCCGGCAGAGTGTGCGAGCATTCAGGAATGCCAAGGGGCTGACATGTGCAAGGCTTCACCCGCTCTCACTGGCATAGGGAGATGGTCTGCCCTCTGGGGTATATTGAGACCTTGATAATCCTAGCGGAGGAGACATCTGGACTAGTGACGTGGCTGAGGCAAATGAGGCCAGTGTCTTGCATGAGCTCCCAGGCGCGCCCCAGTTGTCTTGTGCTCCGTAAACTCACCAGGCCTGTACGCTGCAAGTGCACCTTTTAGGCCTGTGTGCGCCACACGTCCCTGCGTGCCCCCCACGCACGCTTGTACCAGGACAGCTCGCTACCCTTCACCCCTTTGAGCACAAGCTGCCACTCATGGAAGTTCAACCGGTGTCCGGGAAAGTAAAGCTTACAAAAAGTTATACTTCTTGCCTATTTAAGTTTGTGTATTTTTTTTTATGCAGTCGGCATGATTAAAGCGCTTGCGGTGTATATATATATATATATATACTTTTTTTTAATAATTTCAGACGAATTCGTGGACCCTGCGCGAAAACAGCCAAAATTATTTTAAAAAATGCTTTTTTTGGCCCTTGGGGTCCCTGTGGGACCCCCTGAGCAGGCCTAGGGGGTTAGGGTCTTTCTACCCTGCCCCTTTTTCTTATTTTTTAACTTTTTTCCACTGTTTTCTTGTGACTCGGTTACCGAGTCACAATATGGCTGCCAACACTTCCTGGTTGGGAGTGTTGGCAGCCAATCAGAAACAAGCTTGTGCGCGGGAGGGTTCGCGAACCCTCCTCGTGCTCAGATATCGATATTTTTCTTTTTTTAATTTCTCAGGGATTACTGAACGGATTAACACCCTTTAAAAAAAGTTGCTTTCTGAACCAAGGGCTACCTGTTTGCCAAATTTGGTGTAATTCCGTTCCGCAGTTCGGGCTGGAGTAGTGTCTAAAATTTCCAATGGAAATTAACATGGAGGAAACGCGTTTTGGGACCCCCCTTTTTTCTCGGCCCCCGCTTTACAAATCACCCCGAAACTTTCAAGACAGGACCTGACCGGAGCGCCCCATTAGTTTGATATTGGCAAAAGAAAACACGCTTGTTGAATAAAATAAAAACGAGCTTCTAACTATAACTACCTACTGGCGACCACCAAATATATATATACACACACACACACACATATATATATATACACACACGCACACACATAGGTGTGTGTGTGTGTGTGTGTGTGCATAAAGCGTCACTTTTGGTTTAAAGTGTGATACATTTATTCACTTCTGTGCACTATTACGAATTCATGAAATAATTGAACACAAACCTTTGGTGTTAAACAAAGATAGAAGTATCTAACCCCACAGTGGCTGAATTGGACAAGGTGCAACCAATAAAATTGAGCTCAAATCTCAGTTCAGCACTTGACAAAACAGTGTGATCCAAGGCAAATGTCTTAACATCACTAGGTATCGTTTTCCTTATAAACCAATTCAAGATAACATTGAAGTAATTTAGTTCAGGATCTGCGGTATACAAAAACGTCACTTATATATGGTTAATATAAACAATATCGCATCACATTTATTAACAATATAAGTCTATATACAGAGAACATGACAAACTGACAGCTTGTGTATCTCATGGCAACATCATTGGGCCATGGGAGCATTGTGAAAAACATGACCTTCAGTAAATGCCACTCGTTGCAGTGATTTAATCACGCTATATACCTGGTTTATGTACTACTCTCCTTGATTCAATTGTCCTGTAATTATGTGATCATCCTTGTTTCCTATTCTTACCTGATGTTGATATTGTATTTATGTTCTTCCTTCCAACCTATTGTAAAGCGCTCTGATATCCCTCGAGATCTTGTTTACGCTATATAAAACTTTATAAATAAATATATAAATAAATATGTACTTAATTGAGACACTCAGAAGTGTTGCAAGAAAATGTTTTCATCATATTTTATCTTTATCATCGCACCTGTTGCCTGATTTACATGGTAAAGCTTTTGATGGGTTGGCTAGTGCTTTGGCTCTTAGAGCCAAGTGAGGCCCCTGGCTCAGCTCTAGCTTGACAGGCTCTTGAAATTCACTGGCTAACCAACATCTAGCGGGTGGTGCAGGAAGCCTACATCTAGCGGGTGGGTAGGGTTGCACTGTTGCATCATGGGCTGCAAGGTTGCATGGCAGTACGCTATTCAGCACCTGAGGGGACCAAGTGCCAGGACTGCGAAGGGATACAGATAGGAGCCTTCTGTGGATTAACTGGAGCCATGCCGGGAGCAGTGCCTAAATTGAGACAGTGGTTTCCGGTGCTCTGCACCATCACTTAATTTTCAACACCAGCACTTGTGACAGTCTGCCACAAGGTGGTGCTGTCTGACTAATTTAGAGAAGACCACAACAAAAGTTAATTATTAACTCAATATACATTAAAACTGACAATTACCTGCCGCCCACGCCATTCTTAAAGCTATGGGGGCTGGAATAGTCCGAATTGTCACACCTGTAGGAGTGCGATGGTTAGTAGTTTTGTTGTTACTACCATTGGCATCATGGTAGGGGCAATGTGTGGTGCAAGCTGCAGTGGTCTCCTGACGAGAGCCCTGGCACTTATTATTTGTTTTACAAATTAAGCACTGACCGGGAGCATGGGTTATAACACCCCAACCCTTGTAATAAACACTGCTTCTGCTGACCACAGATGGCTGTTCTGCTGTGTGTTACTAAAGCTTGCAAAAACATTTTCATTATATAAACACTGAAAGGATTGGCTTTGTCAGTTGCCTAAAGACGTCGGACCAAGGTGTTATGAAGAAAACTACTAGGGACAGACCTCAAGGTCCATGCGTTTATGTACACGTGCTTAGCACTAAGCAAGACCTTTGCTGATCTTCCTGAGCTGTGATTGGCTGAACAAAGGACCAATGTCACCTGCTAGCGTTTTCCCTTTCGTCACTAGTTTGCATTACATGTATTTACTGCACAAGCGTGTGCGGCAATTTGGGATGGGCATCTCTGCACTTGTAAGGAGAACATTGAAAAACATATTTTAAAACATAGTAGGAAATATTGTTTATTAATAATAAAGATTTAAGAAGTAATACCATGATTTCCTCAGTGCCGATGGAGAGCATACTATCCGCATCGTGATGGAAGAAAACCCAGTGCTGACAGTAAAGTCGGCAAAATACTTGTCAGCTTGTAACACCATTAGATCTCAAAAACTGTCATAATACGGCTGAATACCAGTAATTCCACACAGCTTTGACAACACTGATGCCAACTCCTAAAATATATTCGTGGTGGAAGGTGGGGAGACATATGGTGTACGATGCAGAGAGGAAAGATAGAGACAAAAAAAAAAGATGGTGAGAGATGTGGAGAGAGTAAGAGGCAGACAGAAAGATGAAGGGAGAGAAACTGAGAGATAAAGAAAGAGAGTAGAGAGAAACTGAGACGAGAGAAGGCAGAGAAGAGAAAATGTGAGGAAGACAATGACAATGAGAGTAAACAGAAGGGAAAGAAATAAGGGGTGAGTAGGGAGGAAGAGGAGGAAGGAAGATATAGGAAGCTACCGAAGAGGGAGGAAGAGAAGAGGGTAAGAACGAATGGAGAAAGAGTGAGAAGAGAGTAAGACAATTTGGGAAGAGAGAGGTAGCTAGATGACATAGTAAGAGAGAGACAGAGCAGACAAATATAGTGATAGAGAGAGGTAAAGCGTGAGAGTGACAACTGGAGAGGCTATGGACAGCGAGTAAGACAGTGATAGTGAGAGAAAAGAGGAGACATGGAGAGAGAGAAAGATTTACCCTTTGTGGGGGTGAAAGAAAGAAATTCAGATCTGTGGATTGGATACAAGGACTCAGTTCACCGAGAAGGTGGTCAGTCACAAGGGAGTGGTGCTTCATAGGGCCACCTGCCGACACCCCCACGCGTTGCTGTGCCCAAAGTCCTGTGGGAGCACAGATTATAGGTTCCTGCGGTGTTCATTGATTCCTCACGAGTGGTTAAGGCATGCTTTGCACAGAAGATGCAGATCAAGGACCTACTTACATTGACAGGCAATCTGGGCGGCTACGTCAATAATTTTCGGATTAGCACTTTCTTAGTTACATATTCACTAGATCAAAAAAGGCATTCAATGTATAGGATGAGCATTAAACAAGATACAGCTTTCAGGAAGGTTGCTGGGATGTTTTTCTCTTCCTTTTCAGGAGGGAACAATATAGAGGTGTTAGCACTAAATCTAGTGTTTTTTAGTTCGTAAGAGTTGCATAGACCCATGACATTTTGGGCCAGATGTAGGTAAGTTTGAAATACCGAGTCTTTAATAGCGATTTTTACCGAATCGCTATCAAGAACTCGGTATTTCCGATGTAGGTAAAAAAAATCAGTAAAAATTACCGATTCGGTAATAATCGCTTAAAAAACAGCGATTTCCTACAAATCGGTAAAAAAAATTACCGATTCCATATTACCGAATCGGTAAAACCGATTCGGTAATACAGATTCGGTAATTAACGAATCGGTAATGCAAAAAATCCGGTATTGTCGAATCAGCCAATCCTGTGCATCCACATGACCTCACAACCAGGAAGTGGCCACACCCATGCAGGTGCACTGAATCTGTAGCTGTTGGAGAGACAGGGAGCAGGAGCAAGAGCAGAGGAGCTTCACAGGCACCACCTAGCTAACAAAGAGGAACTGCACCATGGCCTCACAGGAGAAGGGGAAAGATGCTGCCGGAAGGAAAAGGAAGCACAAGTTCAGTGAGGGGGAGTTGGAGGTCCTCATAGAGGAAGTAGTCAAAGACCACGACCAGCTCTTTGGTAAGAGATCACTGAACGTCCCTGAGTCCCAGAAAAGGAGCATTTGGCTGGCAATCCAGGAGAAGATCAACGCTATTGGCGTCACACATCGCACAATTGAGGACTTGAAAAAGCGATGGTACGACCTGAGGGCACATGCGAAGGATAGGGTGGCTGACCGGCAGAAACAAGCGGGGAAGACAGGCGGGGGAAGCTCCACAGCGCCTGCACCAAATGCCCTAGACCAACTGGTAGAGTCCACCCTCCTGCCAGAGAGTGTCAGTAGTGTTGGGGACGTGTATAGCTCAGCAACAGCATCCAAGAGACAAGGTAAGATGCATGCACAGCATGCTGTCTCCCCTCCCTAACCCCAAATCAGCCAGCCCCCAATAAGCATAGGAATGTCACACACAGCAATAGATGAAATAGCAGAAGATAGACAGCTAGAATGTCAGTTGTGAAATTTATTTGCAGACAGATGCTGGCAGAAAAGTGAGTAATAGTACATTCTGTATCCACAGGCGGAACAGCGCCCCGGGCTGCAGAAGGGGAGACTGGCGAGGCCTCCAGGGAGGAACACACAATTGAGGAGGATGTCATGTCACGTGCAGACAGTACACCAACATCCCTACCACCACCACCACAACGATCAAAGAGGTACACAGTGGCCACACTCCAGGAGATAGATGCCATAGAGTAGGACAGGCAGGAAGCCCAACAGACCACACCGGGCGATGACACACAGACATCCGGGGCAAAGTCCCCCGCGGAGGCAACCACCACAGGTGCCCGTAGACGGCGACAGAGGTAACAGAGTCCTGCCGCTGATGGATCCAGTGTCTTCTCTGGACTGGAGGGGCAGATGCTCAATGTGCAGCGCCTGCAGGGGAAGAGAATGAGGGCCATTCAATAACAGATGGTGGCTAACAACAGGAAGGTTGAAGAGATGAAGGAGGCCATCTACTGACTCAACAATACTGTGGCAGAGGGATTGAAGGAGGTGTCGGAGGCAGTGAGGCAGTTATGTGGCAGGATGGATGGTGAGCGCGCTGCAAGGCGGAGAGACAGGCAGGTACTTGCAGGCTTCACCAAGTCTGTGAAGACGCTGTGCAATGCAACGCATGTGCTCAGTCGCAGATCTGTGGCCATGCAACTTGAAGTGCAGCCGTGAGGTTACTCAGGGCCTGGTCACAGTCACCAGTGCCGTAGAGGTGATGCAGACTCACCAAATTGCTGCCACTGCTACAGGGGATGTGGACGACAGTGAGGAGGCAAGCAGTCGCAGCACTGTAACTCCCCCCTTGCCAGAGAGCAGGAGGCGCAGTGTGAGGCATGGGTCTGCTGCAGGACACAGCGCTGCTGAAGACAGTGAGCATGCTGAACGCAGCACTGGTGTGCGGGGGCGCAGGAGATAGGCACGGCCCTCTACTTTCATTCGGTTGTGGGTGACATAACCAGTTGGACACATAACTGGTGTTACGGTGTGCTGGACAGTTGCCTGCTGTAAGGTCTATTAAACACCGTGACTCAAATGCATTAACAGGCTTCGTCTCATTACTTACTCAGAAATAATTTTGTGTGATCTCTGACCGTCTCTGTCTCCCATCTGCTGCAGCTGCGCCGCCTGCTGCGCTGTGGCTATGTACCTTCCTCATCCTCATCCTCCTCTTCAGAATCACACATTTCCACAGGTGTCCCCCTCTTAGTGGCAAGGTTATGCAGCATGGCACATCCAGCTATGATTTTGCAGCAGACCAGGGGCTGGTACTGCCGTGCACCTCCACTTTTGTGCAGGCAGCGGAACAGGCTTTTGTGGAGTCCAAATGTTCGCTCAACCACATTGCGTGTCGATCTATGTGCAACATTGTATCGCCTTTCACTTGGGGTGGATGGGTGCAGGTACGGAGTCAGGATGAAAGAGCACACCGCATAGGCACTGTCACCTGTGTGTGAGAAGTAAGTAAGTTACAGTCTACAATCGCAGCAACATGTGATTACTTGAGGGGGTGTCGCATGTACTTACCTAGCAGGTAGCCTTCTCCAAATTCCCCTGCAAGGAGACGGGTTTAGATCCCACTGTTCCTGAATATGTATGAATCATGGGTGCTCCCTGGGAATTTTGCAACTATGTCGGTGATAATGTAAGACGCATCGCATATGACCTGGACATTAATCGAATGTGCGGCTTTGCGATTGCGGTAAATGTACTCAGTCGCAGCAGGGGGGCAGAGTGGTATATGTGTCCCGTCAATGCAACCAATGACGTGTGGGAACTGGGCCTTCTGATAAAAGTCCAACTTGGTCTGCAGCAGTTCTGCCTGTGTGCTGGGGAAACTGATGTAGTGTGGCATCCTTTGCAACATGGCGTCCAGGAATTTCTTGAGAAAACGCGAAAGGCAACTCTGTGAGACTCCACCTGCCACAGCAATTACCCCTTGGTAACTGCCAGATGCCAGGAGGTGCAGGCAACAGAGTACCTGTACATGAGTGGGTATTGCGTGCGCCCTTGGTGTCTGGTGCTCCAGGAGTGGGTGCAGGTCCCGTATCAGGTCCAGGATGGTGTTTGGGTGTAGCCTGTACCTCTCATGGATCTCAGCCTCAGTCATTTGAACAGTGTAACGCGCACTCTGTACACACGCTCCTCCCGTCTCCAGGTCCTCAGTCCTGTTGCTCGCAAACGTAGACGCCTTGCTATCACGTAGAGTGCCGCCATTTAATTCACACTGTTGCACTTTGGGGCTGTTTATATGCAGTGCACCTGATTACCACCTGCTTTGAGTCAGTGCTAATTACCGATTCTTAAATACAGATTTTTAGCAAATTCGATATTACCGATTTTTGGTACATGGCATTTGCGATTTTTTACGGATTGCTTATTTTCCGATTCGGTATTTTTGTCTGCAAATCGGTAAATAAGGAATCGGTAACTGGTTTCCCTTATTTTTACTGATTCCTTATTACCGATGGCATTCGGTAATTCCTACATCGCACATGGCTAAATACTGGTCGGTAATGCTGAAATTTACTGAATTTCGGCGTTACTGACCGGTATTTAGCCACCTACATCTGGCTCTTTATTATTTATTTAAAGTTGAAGGGCCATTAGTTGACTTTCCCCAGTCAGTGGTGTGGAGAGAAGATGGTGCTGTGTGAAAAATACCTCCAAACTGATAATTTGGAACATCGGTAAGGGGTTTGGTGCAACATTTGTAGATTTGTTGGGCATCGCACCCTTTCCGGGTGCGGTCACTGGTGAATAGTTTCAACGCCAGATTCTAAGGTGGATTCAAAGGTGGAGATGGGGTAAAAGGCAGAAGGACATCCCCCTAGGCAGTAGCAGATATAAACTGAACACAATTGGTACCACTTGCCTGGTGGAATGGCAGTAATTGTCTTAACCTGGCCAAGCCAATAGCGGACGCAGAGTAGGCTGGGGCACTTATAGAAAAAGCTAATTTTAATAGCAGCCCTATATTTCACCAAGTGTGCATAGCGAGCACGTCCAGCCTTCATTTCAGGTTGTAGTACAATATCAAGGAGCATTATTTCTCTGCAGCAGTAAATCATGTAGGTGCCTAGAAGATAATGTGGTGCTGTTCTCTCAGGGTTAGTGCCAGGGTGCTTAAGGAATCGTGACCTTCTAGCCATGAAGGGAAGGCCACTTCTCCATAGCCCACTAGGCGTGTCATTCATGAACTGGTCTAGTGATGAGCAGGGGACATAGAGACAGTACCAGTGGAGAGACAGAATCAGAGCTCAACATCTTCCCTCTCAACCCACATTTAATAAGGAGGATGATGACATTGTGATGCCTTATGCTACTAGTTCAAATGTTGCTATTTTATTGTCTGTGGATCCAAGTAGGCTTGAACTGCTCATATGTATGGTGATTAGAGCCTGCACAGTGCTTTAAATGGATATACAGAAGTGTAGGTATTCACTATTTCGAGTACCTATTTGATCCAGAGAAGTGGAGGTACTCTACCAATGAATGCATTGCAGCAGTGATGAGAAGTGCAGGTACTCCTCTTTCAAATTAAAGAAGTGCAGGTACTCTATACCGAACAGTACCGGCCAATTTAAAGCACGGAGGCTACCCCTCCCATGATGAGGAAAAGACGTGTGTCATGAGATTGATCTGTCAGATCCAGTACACAACGTTATGAACTGTGTTACTAAAGAAGGAATAAATTAGTATAGGGCTCAGTACCAGATGAAAATATTGTCTATAAATAGACATTGCACCTAAATTAGAGTTTGTCAGAGAGGGAACCTCACAGTAAAGTGGCGCAGCTCTTGTCCTGCCCAAACTGAGGTACTGTAGGCTTGTTTGGAGCAATGGTACCAGTATGTTTTTGGTGATGGAACCTCATCAAACTGTGCTGTTAGAAATATGTCCCAGTGGCCAATCTGCCGCAGAGCCTGAGCGGGCCAGTGCCCTAGAAGACAACCTATTTTGCATTTTCTGGTGCATATTTTTCCTAACTTACGACAGCCATCCGATGCATGATGGGCAAGAGCAGGAAAAAAAGATCAATATCTGTGCATCAGGGACATTTGTTTTATGTTCTGCAGAAAGAAACTTTCAAGTTGGTGGGGGGTGGGGAGTCTTTCAGCAGAGCAAACATTGCTGAAAGGGAATGCCCAGCATTACACTTCTGACAAAGGTGCTCTCATTGTGTCAACTGGACCATGTTCATTACACAAAATCAATCCCCTTTAGAGCGGTGGGTAAATAGGGAGACCACCTGACTCCACGTCATCATGGTCACTGCTTCCAGTCCTGAATATTTCACCGATAATTCATTGCTATCAGGCATGTCAGTCAGATTACTTCAATAGTAGATAGCCAAAACGTCAACACCCAAAAAGCTTTGGACTGACACACAAAAGCCCATGACTGAAAACTATGTCAGTAATGACCAGGAGTAAGGAGGCAATCCTATGGAAATAAGATGGTCTGTCTGCCTTGGGGTAGTGTTGCATGGTGAAAGCATTATGTGGTATGACACGGGGTGCTTTACCATGTATTACTAGCACAATACACAAAGATGGACCTCGGGTACTCTCTCGTACACCTTATCTTCATCTTGGTAGAGTGGCAAAGAGCAGACATGCTACTTAGTGGAACATCGGTTAAGCATTTAACATCACCGACATGGAAGATAAGTAATTGGCATGACTCAAGAGAAATTCAACATCAATTTATAAAAATAGCTCTGATGTTTATATATTTTCAGATACCAAAACAAAATCGATCCATCAAGATAACCGGAGTTATCAATTTTGAAACATTAAATTAATCAGTACTTTGCAGTGTAGAAAAACATTAATGATGCGGTCAATGGGAAAAACACATATATGCAATTTAGAGAGTGAGCTCTACTGAACCCGCTGAGGGTTAAGGTCTCGTGAGTCCCTTTCACAACAGCCAGCACAATGTTTGGCTGGCTTAGGTGAGCGGTGTGCAGAGGTGTACTTTAGCTGTCAAACGGAGCTGTCAAGCAGGCTTGTGGTCTTTAAATGAGTATCGTAGCAAAAAGGTACTTGTGAGTCGTGTTGTGCAACAACCTTTGGAACCCAAGCAAGGAGCTGGCTCTGAACCAGGGGTCTACAGGCAGATCAACTGGCTCGGTGGACTCAAGTGCAGAGGTGCTCTTGGCTATCCATGGTGCTGAACGGATTCGCAGCCAGCGGTGCAGACAGGTGTGCCAGGAGAGAGTGAAAACAAAAGCAGGATCTTTACGATGGAGCCACTGGGTTGGTTGGTCGTTCGTGCAGTTGGATCTCTTCTCTTGGAGTGTTATGTAAAGCCGGTAGTAGTCAGATTGACCACCAGCAAGCCTTGGTACCTGAAAGCACTGTGGTTGAGGAATTCTTCTGCCAGAGGACCAGGGGAACGATGTACAAAGCTGAGCCTCACTGAGAGTCCGGACTACAGTTCCCAGAAGCCACCTGCCCAGTAACTTTGAGCGACCATGACAGAGGCTTGGTGGACAGTACTTCAAGGTCGTAGATTTAGCGGTTTGTGCTTGCCGACTGCAGAGGACTGGTTCGTCTAGCCCAAGGGAGTTTTGTGAAGTCTGGAGTTTGCAGAGGGGTTCACGTTCTTCTGCCTTGGTTGAGTCGCAATCCAGTGGGTGTAGGGCGGCTGCCACAGGTGCAGAACTTAGCACCTCTCTTTGTGGAGTCCTGCCTTGTCATGGAATTGGGTACTTTCTTGATATCATGTTGAATCTATGGTCTGGTGTCTGGGGTGCCACTTAAATCCTGGATTTAGGGAGTGTTAGTGAGTGTGAGGACTAGTAGCCAATGGACATCTAGTCCTGTGGCTAATCTGCTCCAGTAGTGACCATATCTGGTGGGAGTATGTCACTAAAACAAGTCATAACCTGCTTTTTAGTCTAAATTCATGATGGCCAAAACCATCCTTGACTCTACACCTAAGCTGCAACACCCTAGAGGTGTGGTCAGCCTTGTGGAGGTGCACACCTCTTGCATAGCTAATTTCTCTCCTGGCCATGAAAAACAGTGCCCGGGGCAGGAAGAGGCTTTGTCCTCGAATGGGGGACAAGTTCCTTTGTCCATTGGCTGGTGAAGCCTTTGTGGCTCACCCCCCATGATGGCCTGTTCACTAGCCATCATGTGTGGGCATGGGCGTCACATGCTGCACACACAGGTATTTATCTGTGGCCTCTGGGAGATGCACACACTTCCCAGCATGAGGTCAGACTTGTGTCTTGGTGGCAAACCCTCAGAAAAGCCCGCTAAGGAACAAGGGTTAACTTGGTAGGCACGGTCTAAAGTGCCACGAGGTACATGCTGGTTAAACCTCAACACCACCATTGTGAGTGGTTAAAAAGCATGGTGTTGGATACCAAACACGAAGAAACTCGACCGTTCCATAGTGGAGCTGGACAAATGGTGCATGGCCAGTGTCCAGCCCATGTTATCCTATAGGGGGTCAGTCACTTGCAATAGAATTACATTTAGAATTCTACCACCGGGCAATATACCCCTAACACATATATTTCCACATGTATAATATAATGCACCCTGCCTCCTAGGCTACAGGAGGCATAACTTAGGGTTGACTAACATATATTAAACGCAGTAAGATGACCCTGTCACACATGGTGTACGCAGGGACGAACTCGAGCAGGCTGACATGGCAAACTTGCAGCCTTTGGTACTTGGTACTTGCCAATTGGGGGTACCAATTTACATTTACAGTTTAGGGGAAACAGCACTGACACTGGGGCCTGGTTAGCAGGTCTCAGTGCACTTTTCAGATCAAAACCCACAGCACATGGTAGCTAAAGGGGGCAAAAAGTGGGGGTGCACTGCAACACAGTTCACTTTCCTACAGGTAGGCAGAAACCATAGGTGCTGGTGCAGGCACATCACAGCATCTACTGCTGAACAATGAGGTAATATGCAGGTCACGAGTTCAAATTTTGGCAATGCCAATTCCATGTTCCATCCTTCCGAGATAAGTATTTTGTGCTCTATTGTTTTTTTTTTAAATTTATTTTTTATTTTATACAACTGAACAATCAGCACTAAGGAAGTCGTGTATGATACAGTAACAGAAGTAGTACTCAAATCATTGTGAATATAATCATTATCATTGGACCCAATTCCCCCTCCGACCAATGAGCCATTGAAAGCCAGTATATGCAGGTAGCAACTTTCCTCGTTGTGAGGGGACTCTGTCTCAGACCAAGAAACGGTTGTCGGGAAGTTGGTGGAATAGTCTTATGAGACGTTATAGATTTAGTTCTCTGTCGGAGTCTCCTGCGTCGTGTGACCGGTGGACTGCTGCGTCTCGTCCCCTGTATCCAGCCCAAAGTGTTTTCTCCATGGGTCCCATATCCTGTGAAATTTCTTCAGGCACCCCCTGCTACGATATGTGACTTGCACGGCCGTCATGTATATGTCCATCCTCTTAGTCCATTCCTGTATGGACGGACTGTCGGCCACTCTCCAGTTCCTAGCTAAGTCCCGTTTGGCCACCACCAACCCCAATGAAGCAAAGATCAACTGGGACCTAGTGACGTCCACTTCGCTAGGGATCCCCAGGAGCACAAATTTGGGTTCCATTGGTAATGTCACCCCCAAGACCGTTCCCAATAAGCCAACCACTTGCATCCAGTATGGCCTGAGTGTAGGGCAAACCTAGATCGTATGGTAGAAATCACTGTTAGTGATCTTGCACATCAGACACAGCGGCGACTCTGCTCTCCCCATCCTATGGAGTCTTTCCCTGTCATAATACGTTCAATGCAATATTTTGAATTGAATGAATCGAAGCAGAGCCTTAATTGCCACCTCTCTGGGATACATCAATGGCGCCTTTCAATCGATATCCTCTAGGGACCCCACGTCCCTCTCCCATCTTGTTCCAGGACCTAGCAAGCCATCGGGAAGATTATTATTGATGGTTTTATATGCGGAGGAGACCGCCTTACCAATAAGTTCCTCCTGTGGGAGCCTACCTTCTAGGGGAGCGTATTCCGGGAGTTGCTCATGGGGGATGCATTCCGCCTGCCACGCGTGTCACAGTTGTGCATACTTAAGGAATTGAGAATCAGCCTATATATTCCTGCTTAAGTTTAGTCAATGTTTTAAGTTCCCCTTTTTCAACTATGTCCCCTATCGTGGAGATGCCAAGGAAGTCCCAGGTCTTGAACCCGGTAAGTTTACAGAGTTCTCTAAGCCAGATCCCCTCCCAGAGTGGTGTGGAGCGCGTAAACCGCTTCGTCCAACCCAGGGTCCTGCTAGCCCTCTTCCATGCCAATAGTGTCACTTGAGTTGCCGGTAGCAGTCTTGAGCTGCCCTTTCCCCCATATAGATAATGTAGGTGTGTGTGAGGTTGCATTGTCTTCCTTTCAAGACGGTATGTGGGGCAGTCTCTATGTTTGTGCACCCATTCGTTGTTGGGGATCAGGTGCGTTGCCCAATTGTAGGCCTCTACATCAGCGAGTGCAATCCCTCCATTGTAGGGGTTTTGCCTCAGTGTCTGTAGCGCAATTCTGGGGTGTCCATCCTGCCATAATAGAGATCTAATTTTGCCGTCGATTTTAGTGAAGATAGCCATAGGCAGAAGATGGTATGCATTTTGGAGGCCGTATAGGAGTTGTGGCAAGGTGATCATTTTAAAGAGAGCAGCGCGACCCACCAAGGTGAGAGGAAGGTCCTTCCATCTCTCTATATCGGCCTTAAAGTTGCCCAGGACGACATTCAGTTTCTCACTTCTTTTTTTTATTTTTATTTAACAATTTTATAAAATTGAAAGCACAGAGCCGTTCCGGCAATATCATGTTACACATCAAGCATGGTAAACAACAATACACTACATCAATAGGCACATAGTACATAATCCAGGGACATGGAAGTTTAGATTTCAGTCCGTCTGCGCATTGCCATCTCTTCCGTTGGTGACGAACAGATCTCCCCCCTAAAGGTGTTCCTTCCTCCCCACTTGTTATCCCACTTCTTGGGGCAACCCCGTAGTTTTAGACCTCCTTCTCTGCTATCATGCAGCGATCCATCTCCGCTACCCACCCAATCGTGGACGGTCTTTTATCAGATCCCCAGAACATAGCTATGGCCCTCTTCACCAATAAGTACCCCAATGCCACCCATTGTTGCTCGATTTCTGTTAAATCAGTGGGGTCCTATATATTCAATATTCCTAACTTTGGTGACAAATGGATCTGTTTGCCCAGGGTATCCTTCATTTTCTGGGTCATATTATCCCAGATAGGGCAAACCTCAGGACAGTTCCACAGTATGTGATAAAAGGTGCCATCTTGCCACACTGTCTAAGACACAGCGGATCTGCCAGACTACCTATCTTAGCCAGAAGCACCCCCGAAAGATAGGCTCTGTGTAGGATTTTTAATTGGATAAGGCGAAAGCGATGGTTAATCGCTGCTTCCCTGGGGGACATTAATGCAGTTTGCCAGTCGTCTTGGTCCAGCGGACCCACATCTCCTTGCCACTTTTCCCAGACAGTCTGGAAGAAATCGGGCATGTTATCGCATAGCTTGCGGTTCGTAAATGAGACTGCCTTAGTCGGGAGTGGTTCAACAAGTAATCGGTCTTCTAGAGGAGACGAGTCTGGCAATGAGGAATCACAGATTCTCACTTCTGCCCACCTTGCTTGGGGCGTAAAAAAGATACCTAGATACTTAAAACCCCTTGACACCACTCGCAATTCCCCAGGCAAAGGACAAACTAGGGGGGTGTCAGATGGACAGTATATCGTGGATTTATTCCAATTGATTTTGTAACCTCAGTGTTGTCTGTATTCAGTAATCAAATCAAAGAGGACGGGTATCATCGTCTCAGGGTACGTGATGTATAGCAGGATGTCATCCGCGTAAAGGGAGATTTTCTCCTCTTCCGCGTCTGCGGGTGTGATGTGGAAGCCCTGGATCGAAGAGTGTATTCTAATAGCGCAGGCAAGGGACTCCAGAGTAAGCGCAAAGAGGAGGGGCGATAGGGAGCAGCCCTGTCTCGTCCCTCTCTCGATAGGGAATGGAGTCGAACATTGACCATTGACCTGCACAGTGGCCATCGGATGATTATATGAAAGTGCCACCCAACCTCGGAATTTCGGCCCTAGTCCGAATTTGTCCAAAGTGGCATCCAGGAATTTCCAGTTAACGGCATCCAATGCCTTTTCTGCGTCCAGTGACAAAAACACCTGTGGGTTCGGATGGTTAAGTACCTCCATAAGCCAATTATGAGTGTGTCTGAGGTTCAGTTGGGTGGATCTACCTGAAATGAAACCGGATTGGTCTTCGTAAATTAGACTCCCAGTCACACCCATGAGGTGCGTCGCTAGCAGGGTGGCCAAAATCTTGATCTCCTAGTTCAGTAGAGAGATGGGTCTATAAGACACACACTGATCGCAAGGCTTACCCCCTCATCTATGACCGCAAGAGTGGCCATCCACAGGTCCAGGGGGAGAATACCTTCCGTTCAGGCATCAAGAAAAAGCCGGAGGGGGTGGGGACAGAGTGTAGTTGCATATCTTCTGTAAAATCCCACGGGCAACCAATTGGTACTAGGGGTCTTTCTGGGGCGCAGTTTTGCCACCGCTTCTTAGACCTCTGCTATTGTTAGGTCTGAATATGCCACCTTATTTCGTAGGCGTTTACAACGCATGGCGTTACAACGCGGTCGTTACAACAACCGCGTTGTTAGTTTGCATTCCGTTACAATGCAAGTCGGGATAACGACTTGCATTGTAAGGGGCGCAGGATGTTGGAATAGTATAATTTACTATTCCAACTCCTGTCTGTGCGGACAGTAGGGAAGGTGTTGGATTTTAAATCCAACACCTTCTTTCCCTTACAACGCAAGTCGTTGTTCCGACTTGCGTTGTAACGGTATGCGAACTAACAACGCGGTCATTGTAACGACCGCGTTGTAACGCCATGCGTTGTTTCGCATGCGTTGTTAATGCTGTTTACGTTAGGTCTTCAACTAAAGCCAGAGTGTCCGCCTCCTCAAACGTTGAAGTGGGAATTACCTCTAGATATTCCTGCGTCTCAACCAACGATTTTTGTGGCATTGCCCTAAAAAGATCTCTGTAGTATTCGGCAAAGGCCGTGGCCACTCCCTCATCTGTGCATTGGGTATTCCCTTGGAGGTCCATCACTGTTGCTACCCACCTGTTTTGAACTTCGCGTCTGCTAAGCCAGGACAGAAGCTTTCCAGCCTTATCGCTCACTTCGTAAAGGCGATGTAGGGTCGCCAGGTGAAGTTTCCTAGCGGCGTCAGAGGCCAGCTTCCTTGTATTCCCTTCGTAGGGTTTCAAGTTTACGGGTCTGTTCAGGATCATTATGCTTAAGAACCTGAGCATCTAAATCATTTATTTTTTTGTTCTAGATCCATCAGGTACTTGTCTTTCTTCCGCTTTTCCACACGATACGATTCTGGGCCCTGTCACGTAGCACCATGTTGTAAGCCTCCCAGACCGTCACACCAGATGAGACGGAGTCTTTGTTTACTAGGAAGTATATGTCAGTGTCTGCCTTGATACCCTTTGCAATTTTGGTATTCTGCAGGGCCCATGGGTTCAGTCTCCAACCCCGAACCCCACCTTGCTCCCTCAAACCTAACTCCACCTAAAGTGGAGAGTGATCCGAAAGGCCCCTGGCTGTATATTCAGCGCGCCCTGCACCGTATTCTTTCCCTCTGGGAACAAATAGGTAGTCCAGTCTGGAGTGTGAGTCATGGGCCCCCGAGTGGAAGGAATATTGTCTGGTTTGGGGGTGTTTTGCCCACCAAATGTCCGTCAGTCCCATTGTCATGGAGAAGCGTTGTAGTGGTGTGGTTGTTGTGGATCTGATCCCACCACCAGAGCGGTCGATGGCCGGATCCATTACATCATTAAAGTCCCCCCCTACTATATGTAGTGCGGAAGGTGTCTCAATCAATACATCAATTACCTTCATCATGGTGGGGGCTTACAATCTGGGGGGGTGCATATACGCATATCAGGAGGGCCTCTACCAGGCCCCACATCCCCAGGACTCCTACGTATCTGCCTAGGGAGTCATGCCAAAATGCGCATAGTTTGAAAGGGAATATTCTCCTTGATCAGGATTACTACTCCCAGTGCCCCAGTGGTGAACCCCGAATGTGCCAGAACCCTGTAAACCCCACGAGCAATAAACCCGCGCTGTGTTCCCCTGAGATGCATTTCCTGTAGCATCACAACCTCTGGGTGGAGTCGTTTTATGTTTTCTGACACAAGTCCACGTTTGATCTTGTCTCCCAGTCCATTAACGTTCCAAGTCAGGACCGTCAGAGTGGGACTTCCAGCCATGGTGTCGCTGGTAACATTACATCGGGGAAGTTAAGATGGGAAGGGTGAATGTTCCCTGGTTCTCTCCTGTTATGCAATGGTCTCGGTTTCGTAATCCTAGCGCTTGGCAAACAAACATAGACACTTCTAACATTAAACTGTATAAAACCCCTCATACCCCCCACCTCCCTCAATCCCCTTCGAACCTCTTGCCCCCCCCCCCATCTCTGGAAATTGCCTTTGGTTGGCGTGGACAGGTTGGTCTGTCGATCCCTCCCTCCCCCTCCCGTTCACAAGCCCAAAATCCCCAACTCTTACAGTTTATGCTGTACTGGCTGTCTGTCTAGCTGCAGTACAGGATCCAGCACTTCTTTGAAGAAGAGGCAGGGACAGAAAGTAAAAAAATGGAAATAGACAGAAGAGAGAAAAAGAAAAGAGCGGAGAAGAAAGAGAAAAGAGAGAGAAAGGGGGTGGGAAAACGGCACGCGGGTCCTCCCCGCCAGAGTTTAGCTTGCAGCAGCCTGATCGATGGGCCCACCACTTGTGGGCAAAGTGTCCTCGTTCAGTTCTTCGTTTGTGTTCTATTGTTGGCTGTAATAGAAACAGCAAGGTAATAGAAACACCAACAATTTACTACACTTAGAAAGGGCAGAAGTTCAATATGGAGCATTGCATAAAATAAGGTATTATAGCACTGCAATAAAAGGATATTATGATAAATGGGTGAAAGAGAGAGAGTCATCAAGGATGCGGATTTCCACCACATTGTGTCTCATATGACCACATGCATACAGATGCTACCAATGACCCCTAAATAATTGTACCAGCACACAGAGATACATCCAGGCTTCCTATCACGTGGAGCTGAGGGCAGGTTCTCAAAATGAAATTAGGGTGGAGTACACAAATGTTTTTCCCATTATTTGTGCTCAAAGAAGCGATATATGAAAATTATGACCTGAATTTGTGTTGTAATTGGATTTTTTTGTTTTTCCTGTTTCGCTGTAGCTCAAGGGATTGGCCGATAAAGCAAAATAAATTATTGTTATGGAAAAGACATCCATTTTTTACTTACAAGTAATTTGAGGTATTCAGAATTATATGCAAGACATTAACTTATATGTTGAGGAAAATAAACAGAATGGTTGTCACCTAATTCTGCAAGATAAGATTGTTGTCAGAGCACATTTTAAATAATAAATAATGACCAATTGGTGATATGAATGATTTGCAAATAAAACACATTTGTTCCACTTTATATAACTGTGTTTTTCTTTGGTTGATCAAACAAGGCCCAGACTCACTGACTCCTCGCAACAGCAAAATTGTGCGCTGAAACATTATTGAATGTAATAGGTTTTGTAACGCTGCCTGTTCTCTATGAATAAAAATGTTTTTCTGTGTGAGCTCTAGATGAAGCTTTCCTCTGAAATGTTGCTGTTTCTTAAAATTCTCCCTCCCTGACCTCAGTTGGCCTATTCATTTCATAAACCTATCATAGGATTATGTGTAACTAGATTTGTACCGTCACATCTGATGACATTAGGACAAAGGGGACTAATAATTATTGATTTAGAGGATGCTGTTGGTGTTGTTGCATTTTATTCTGTATGGTGATTTCCTGAGCCTCTGTAACATTGTGCTCAACAGATGCTGCATGTGTGATGTTTACTGTGCATTTTCCTGTGAAAGAGAGCTCACATTCCCAGCCACTATTGCTTTCCTGATTCTTAGAGCACAGACTCACATTGATGATTGCATTCCCTGGACTTAAACATTTTTTACAATTCTATTGAGAGAGACTCTATGTCAGAGCTCATGCAGCATTACGGATATTTGCAGTTTATTTCAGCTTTATACCAACTCCCTATAGATGATTGAATATGAAATATGACTGATTTATTTTGGCTTCTATAGTAAACTTTATCCAATAAACTTTCATGGTTTCCAATGTATACCTTGCCTCAAGGAGGCCTGTTTAAGTGATTAGGCAATTTGATTTGCTGACCATCTAATCTACGGTTGGATACATTTCCTTATATGTTCTTAAGGACCTCCCCCGCCCATCCCCGATCCTGTGTAGATGCTTTATCTTTGGATTATCTGATAAAATAGAATCAAAACTGTTAGGCCCAAACGTACTTTAGTATTACTTCGGTGCTCCCATGACAGAACCCAAAAGATAGTGACAATTTACTTATCATTCAAAGTCCTGCATGCAAATCTCTAAATTGTGTTGCGTCGCATAAGCAGTCGCGTAAACATTAGTAAACGTGAGGTGTGGTTTCTTTGTGAACCAGGTAAAAGACCAGTGATGTACGTACTGCATACTTGTGTAAGAGCCAGGTACTCCATTAGCCTGTTGCTTTGAGGACGCCTAATCCAGGGGTAAATGCACTGTTATTGACATGAGATATCTGATCAGTTTATTTTATCCGCGGGTGCAGTGCACGGACCCTCATTGCTCCACGGCAAACGGCAGGGATCAGAGATCCCTGGTGGAGGCGCTGCGGTCTTGAGGCCGCAAAATGCTGGGCGGGACCGCTGCAGTCCCGCCAAGCATATTACGAGTTTCCTCTCAACAACTGTTTTCCTGGTGGTTCCTACTCCATGGCCTCAGGGCCATGGGGTGCATGCAGGGGGGCACATGTGGACAGGGGGGCCTCCTGTGTAAATGCACCCCAGTACCTGTGAGGCATGGACTGCACCAGTCCATGCCATGTAGGGTACAGTCTTTGACGTTCCAATTGTGGTGCCTATTTCATAGGCACTGCCATGGGTCTGTCAAAGAACTGCCCGCCAGTGACAAATAAAGTCAAAATTTGGTGGGCGGTAAGCACACAGGTTTGGCGGTGCGGGAGCGGTCGGCCGGCCTGGTGTCCCGCTCCCGCACCGCCAAACTAGTAATCAGGTCCTTGGTTGTACTGTCAGAAATCTTTGACCGGGGGCCCATCAGCCGCAAGGATTCAATTTGTGTACGTTGGAAGGCCTTTTGACATTTTTGCGGTTTTGGACTACCATGCACAGGATGATGGTCCTGAACGATGAAAAAATGTAATGGCCCCGCACGCAGGCAGAAATCTGGCTCTGCTTTAGGGCCAATGATGATTTGTGTTGGATGTAGGTGGCCCTACGCTCATCAGATATTTGTAGGCATAAAACCTCATCACACTAACAATGCGGTTTAGGCACAACTCCTGGCTCCTTCCTTAGCACAAAAAGGCTCCAAGCTGTAAAGTTCGCTAAGTTTTTGTCATCCCAACAGCATCTTCAGATTAAGCAATGCATGCACATTTCCCAACAACAACATCACACATTAGAGGCAATTTACGGCACTGCTATGCATAAAACACTGCTCCAAACAATTATACTGGGCAGACGTTTACCACCATAACAGTACATGCGTTCACATACAGGCACAAGCCCATAGAATAGAATCCCAGCTACATAACAAGGAAGGATCCCTCAAACATTGTCACCCAAAACCGAGCACGAGCCAACCACACATCTCAGTGAAGTGACACAAACAGCAATGTTCTTGGGCACACCCATCCATGCAAATAATATTCCAGACATATCAGTAGCAGCTCGACTTGCCCATTATATCCCATCATTAAACTATGCATCAGGCTAGCACAGCCTTCTCAGTCACTATCCAAATCAATCACATCGAAAGCAATGCAAAACACAACCCAATAAAAATTCAGACCACTTTGACTCCAGTCAATGACAAATAAGGGAGCCTGACTCAGAAAACACTTCAGGCCATACAAATGGTGGACATGAGCTACTCAAATGCTCATAACAAAAACACATCATATGTGTGCAGGTGCCAGATATTTCTAATCTTTGTGCTCACAGAAGCATGCAGTATTGCTGATTCATGTTCAATGTGGCTTGTCACTGCTACGATTGACTCACTTCCCATTTCATTCTTGAACTAGCAGTGTATGAACTATCCAAATGTCCTGTTGTTTTTTTGCAGCCTGCACTATATTGACCTCAGCCATGAGGAGTGCAGCGGCCGCCATCTTGAGTAAAGTGCCATAGGAATTATTCGGTCATCTGGGGTCAGATTTATATTTTGCACCAGGTCATGTGCTGCAGTGAGGAAAATTCTGTCATGATTTGATAACCTGTATGCTCTCGAAGCTGATTTTGTGCTAGTGGCACATTGGAAATTAGGGTTGTTTTTGGTAACGTTTTTGCCCATGTTTGCACAAATGCTGGAAGATGATATGCTACCTCTAAATTGGGAGACATTGCTCTTTTGGCGCCAATAGAAACAGCGCCAAAGGACTGGCTCAATTTCTGCCTGGACCTTCCCATAATCTAGGCTGCTAATCTCTTTATGCCTCCTTTATGTTTCATTTATATGCAGAAAATGGTACCCTTAAACTATCAATACTATTTTTTTATTCAATTAGTTTTGCAGCTTTGTTATGTAGCGCGAACTCGACCCGAAGGTATTGGAGCGCTTTACATGAGCACCAGTTACATTACACAGAGACACATTTTTACAATTATTTTAGGCAGTGGAGATTAAGGGCCCGATTACGACTTTGGCGCTGTTGGGCCATGTCTGCCCCGACGTCACATAGCCAAAGCCGTGATAAGACCGCACGCCAGATTAGGAGTTTCCTGTCTGGCGGGCTTTGTTTTTGATGTTTCCACAGCAGTGCGCTGAAATAGAGCACCGCAATGAGAATGCCAAAAACAGTTCCTGCTTGGGGTGGACTAAAAAGTCCATGCTGTGCAGGGACTGGTGTGCGTTCACACCGCGGGGCACGTGTTGTGCTCCCCTGTGTGCATCCACAGAGCGTGAGGTACCTGGGGGCCCGGTAGGGCACTCTTTGTTTCCTCTCTGCCATGATCTTCATGGCGGTTCAACCGCCATGAAAACCGTGGCTGCGAGCAAACTTGTGGTATGCTTGGCGGGGCGGCCGCCCCAGCAAGCATATTACTGCCTCCAGACTGCCGTAACACTGCCAGGGAATGGTGGTTCCCTGGCGGCTGCATCAGGGCTGTGGTGGTCCCACCACCCATAGCGTAATAGGGCGGTCATGAGACTGCCACCGCTGCACCCCGTGAGTCAGGGAGGTCCATGGACCGCCAGACTCGTATTGGGTCCTATGTGATTTGCCTAGAATAATAGGATGTTGAGCTGACGCAACGCCGAGATGAAACCTGGTTCCACAGTTAAATAAGTCAGCAGTTCTGAACGTCCTTAGCGCCAAATGTGAACTGTTGACAGTATCTCCAGGAGTCAAGGGGTAGCGACTCAAGGCTAGCTTCTTGAACAGTGCACACGCAAGGCAGAGCGGCCCGAGGGGACCTTCTCTTCTCTCTAATGGGAAGCAGCCCTCTCTGGTGGCGTTGAACAGAGCCCCATACAAAGGATCCAGCGTTGACTAGACAAAGCCACACTGTGGAGCATTGTTGGGAGGTAGGGGAAGGGAGCGACAGGCCCTTAACAGGACACTTTCTGTTTGCGGTGGTGATTGATGGCATCCATTCCATGATTGCAGGACACTCCCTCCAGACACACCATCTGGACCAGCTTTCAAGACCACGCAACACATGGCAAACTGACCTCAGCAGACTGATGGCGTCGACAGAATACTGTCACCCCCTCTGCTCTCGAGACCCAGCTCTGTTTAATGATTACTTCTTAGTGATTTGTAAATCCACTTAAATAAATGACTCTTCTTCCGGTCTCGGTGCAAATACACGCAGCATAAGAGATTACAGAATACCCTCCGCAGATTAGGTGGTTTACATGGTTAAACGTCTATCTTTTCTTTTTATTGTATAGTGCTGCGTTTTTATAGTGGATTGGAGAGTTGCCCTACATTGTTTACGTTAAATAATGGCAAAATAAGAGGGGGGTGGGGGGTATGTTTCTTTCAACCCAGCCAGTCTTCCTCAGGGAGGGGGGGGGGGCGTTTTACGAAAATGAACACAAGTGCTGACAGGTCTGCTCTGCCCTGCCGCCGTCGCATGGTGGCTGCCACTGTTTTTTGAGGCCCATAATAATTTAGAAAAATGTAACAGACGTTACACTGGGAAAATTAAAATGACTAGATAATTCTTGTATTTTTTTTCTCTGAGCCATTCAAAGGCTAACAAAATGTGTTTGGTGGAACTCCCAAAAACAAACGGGTAACATGCTTCCCGGAAGGAAACACAAGAGGAACACAGATTCTAGCGAACTGGATCCGGAGTGGTGAGGATCGTCCCTTCACTCACTCTTCAGGTAGGACCAAACTAGACCGAATGTTTATGAATATCGACCAGAAGTTATCAATAATGGAACCCAAAGAAATGGGACAGGAAATGGAATGAATACCGAGGTATCCTGTGTGTCTCCCCATCGAAGGTCACTTACCGGTGACAATGTAATGAGAACTGGGACGACCGGGCTGCACTATATGCCACATGTGTGTATGATATTGTTGAACTTAATAAAAAGATTTTTTTTTTTTTTTTAAATGGAATTTACCATGTGACACAACAAATGAGCGACAAAAAGAGATGGCACCAGGCGGTCCACAAATGGAGCATGCAGGAGACATTTATAAGGATTGACTACAAAAGGATCCCATATAGATGAAAATGTGAACGTTTTTGTTTATTCCCATAATACATCCTGCATGTAGGAGATATAGTTTTCTTAACTGTAAAGTAGAAAGTCATATGTTGTAAACCAATGGTTAAATTCTTTGTTTGTTGCATAATGCAATTAATTATTCAAATAAAGTTTAAGAAAAACAATAAATGAGCGGCACTTCGCACGCTCTATCAATTATCAGCGCCAGCGAATACCGAAGCCCGCATTGCCACAAGCAATGTAGGGTTTTTACAAGCATACAAAGCAAGGGCAACTCCATATATTTCCCAATTCCACATCAATCAAAACTTTCTGGAAAAAAAGTTATCTAAAGTCAGCAAATCCATAAAAAACACTATAATATCAAACTTAGCAGTTGAACTGTTCATTTCAAACTTCCGCTGATTGTAATCGGCCACATAGCAAACCCATGTTACTACACAAGAAAATACACAAAACGAATTTGCCAGAAATGGTTTAAAATAGCGGCAGGTGTAATTTTCGAAATTTTATGAAAAGGGTAAACAAACTGTTTCAAAACTTGGGCAACCAAAGGTCAAATGAGCAGTAACGGGGAAAATGTTCAAAACAGCTTTTTTTTTAAAAAAAAGTGCTGCCTCATTTTATGTAAATTTATGGGTGTGAAAATTACAGATTTTCTGTGCAATTTTTGGCGATCATACTCTGATTTTAGCGGTGTACTCAGAAACACGTGTTTAGCGTGCTCAAGGAAGCGTTCCCGCTAGCAGCTGCCATGTTGGACGACAGAAAAGGCAAGGGGAGGGATGGCAAAAGAAAAGACCTTTCCAATTATTTACGTCTACTTTCATTGTAGATAGGGGTCTTCATAGAATGGGTGTAAATTTTTTCTAGGAGGCCCGTTGGCAAAGCCATCGTGATCTGTGGAACGAGGCCAGGACCAATAAATTAGCAGCAGCATCTTTGAACGCCCAATCTCCATAAGAAGAAGGTTGTGTCTTGGTGTCTGACCTTAGCGTCGCCCTGTTACACAATGGGGATGGGAGGAGAAACCACAAAAGACCTATGTGGTTTATAGACTTCATATGGGTCTCAGTCAATCTACAATGTATAGCAAGATTAACACAGAGAATGTGCACATTGGGACAATAGATATATTCCCCATGTGCATTGAGCCTGTCGCAAGGTAAAATATATGTATTTCTGTGAATTATGTGCAATAGGCAGGGCAATCTAAGTTCATATCCTGACAATCCTACAGAATTTTGCCATCTGAAAATAAATATCTTTTCCTGTCCCACAGTTCTATTAACTACCACAAAGTGTAGTTTATACAAGCAGTCTGACCTAACTTCCTAGTTGTAAGCGCTGAATGAACAAGCACTGACAAAGCCAACAGACTAGACTTTAGGGAAGATTTATCAAGTCATTATGCTGGTGCAAAGTCATAAAAAAGCGCGCAAATCAACACAACATCTTAATAAACCATTTACTTTCCAGCTTTTTGCTCTAGAAAGTTGCCTCAAAATAGTGCTAATAGCACTTTGCACTACTTTTGTTCACTACGGCGTTACATGGGTGGTACATGAGCATTTCCATGCTACCACCTATGGTTTTTTGACACAAATCCCTTTCTATTAACATTTGATGTCACAGCTTTGTGTCAAAATAGTATGCCTCATTGAGACAGATGCAAAGTAGGAAAAAAGTTGTTTTTACTCCAACCTTTTCAATTTGCATCTGTGCTGCACTTTACAACACACACAAAGTAAGTGGGAAAAGTGTTATGGTATGTCTGAGCACAGAATTTGGTACTGGAAGGGTACTTTTTGAGTACGAAATCTATGCTAGACATCACACACATCTTTACACTATGGTCAACAGTGTGTACATGGTACAAAGCAGACTCATTTTGCGCCAGTGCTTGGGACGAGAGCAGCAGTGCCATATTTTAGTAGGTATGGCCCTGCCATGTGCACCCCCCTCAAGCAACGCAGCACAGAAACTTTGTTTGCTGCGAAAAGTGAAATATGAGTAAATCTGCCCATTGTGTTTACTGTGAAAAGCTTTTCTATGTCGAGCAAAAATGAGAGCAGCATTTGTGTAAAATTGGAATTATGTAAGGCTCTATATAAAGAATATTCTCGTTAGGGCCATCGTTTGTTTGGCACTAAAGAAAGACAATTTTAATTTTGATAATGGTTTCCAAAGACAGTAACCACCGACTCGATTAACAAAAAACATAAGTCTATGAGTCATTGACTTACGCCTACTGTTTGTGTACACTTACACATTTTGCTGATTTACAGAAACCAGTGAGAGCATGTATGTAAAGCTGTGCAAAACGTATATTTAGAGATATGTTCCAAGCCTCACATGTACACGAGTGGATTGTTTGCATCGTAGACAATCCGCTGGAGTAGGCATGGCAGAAATGTGTAAAGGCACATTTTTTCCATACTCTTTTTTTCACCTCGAGAAAAACATGTTTTTCTGAGTAATACCCCCTTCCTTTAAGACCACGTTTGTATGGCAGTGCTTCCTTTATTTTCCTACACTGGAGAAGTATTAACTGTAGCTTTTTACAGCTGTACTTTTGCAACCTTTATTTTCCGGGGTCTGAAATGTCTTTCAATTAGTTTATGAATACCCACAAACCAATGGGATATGTGGGTGTTCACTACATTTTGCAAGGCCACCTCTCTCAAGCACCCACTTTCCCTCTCCTACCCCTTCATTTACCACTGGGTACAGCATGTCATTATGGCACTTTGCCTACATTTGTAAGTCTGACCAGAAAGCCTAATTCACAAAAGCAGGGCCCTTACGGACATTGCCTCTCGCAGATCAGATTTTGGTGCCTGTATCGTCCACATAAATACGCAAAAAATCGAGGACTGACCTTTTAAATGCAGCAGGAAAGCCAAAGTTGGAGACCCATATATCGCAATATCCAATTGTTTCATAAGTTATATGCAAAGAAAACTCTTTCTGTATTGCTTGGCTCTGCAAAGCTGACAATCTAAACAAAGCAATATTTGTGATGAAGCAACAGGCTATATTACAAGGAGCGACACAGTCGTCGGAAAGGAAAGTGCAGATGGGCACAGCCATATCATTACACCATTAATCCATAAAATTAAATGCAAATGGCCTTCAGTGTAGGCTCGCAACTCTAAACTTGATATTTACGAAAGTAGCTCACATATTCCAAATATTTACTTTTAAATTGCTTTACTTACCATTTTCTATTCATACATTTTCATCTGTACTTAAAAATTGATCTCATACAAATGTGCACACTTTCCTTGAACCCCCTTATAGACTCCTTTTTTGTTCTGTCTATTTTTCTTTTTATGGTCACGACTACAGCCACTTTTTTCCTATTCCCTTAGCTCCTTTTCATTTTCCCTCTTTCCCGTGCCTCCTTCTGCTTTTATTATTTAATTTTTTCCCTATTTTAACACAGATTTTTTTTTTTTTTTTAAACAAACAAGATCTTTATTATTATCGTAGGCCATACAACTCATCCACTGCCTACATCCCGTCGGGCCGGCAGGGCCAAAGTACCAGTGCTAGGTGGTATGTGGGGGGAGGTAGAATACACAGCAAGCCGCCTACAACCCCATGAGGGGCCGGCCCCATCAGGGGGGGCAGCGATGACAACACAAGGTGACTTAGATCTCGTTTTTTGTTATTTTTTCCTTTTAAAACAATTATATAACTGAGAAAGAACTATGGAAGGGAAACCACTATCATCGAAGTGTGTGCTAGGGGGTGTGCGTCGCGACAGACCGTGTTAGAATATGCAGCAGGGATGGGGGTGAACCGGGGACGTCGTTGCTCATGTGATCACGTTGCGTCTACTATGGTAGGCCTAGACTCCGCCCCAGTGCTAGGGGCGCACCTGGCCAGTGTGAAGGATAAGTGTAATCCATTAGGTGTTGTTGGTAGAATGTCAGAGTCCATGGGAGCTATTACCTTCCGAAACGGGATTTAAGGGGGGGAGGGGGGCGTGTGCGGTGATGGTGGCGACAAGCGTGTCCCTGTGGGTGGCCAGGCTTGGATGAATTGAAAGAGTAGTTGGGTCCATTCCATTGCAAGCGGGTACTTTCTGCGCCCCCGCGTTTCCTCCTCTCTAATTGCCTCCTCCTCCGCTGCTGCCCATTTCCTCACCGCCCCTGCCCACGCCTCTCTAGATGGCCCTTGGGGGTCTCGCCATTTCATGGCGATGGCCCGTTTATCTAGCAATAATGTGAGGGAGGCAAAGCGGGTGTGGGCTTTGAGCGGCTTAGGTTTGCAGAACAGTCCCAGGGCGATCGCCTCCCAGGAGCGCAGGTCTGGGAGCTTAGTTATCGCCGTGATAGATGTGAGGACGGCCGTCCAATACTGACCCTGTGACGAGCAGCTCCAGAACATATGCTGGAGCCGGGCATCCGGGGATCGGCATCGGGGGCACAAGATAGGTACATCCGGGTAAAAACGTTGCAGGCGTGCAGGGGTTTGATACGTCCTATGTAAGATATTATATTGGACGTTTTTGAAGCGCGCGTTGCGGGACACCTTTTTGGGGAACTCGAGGGCTTTCTCCCATTCTGTATCATGCAATTGTCTCCCGATGTCCTCCTCCCATTGGGAGCGAAGGGCGACCAGTGGTTGATTAAGAAGTTGTCTAATAGCCTTGTACAACCAATGAACGAGGTGGCGACCGGAGCCCATGTGGAGGATCGTGTGAATGACCGGGTGCGTCTCCGGCTCCCCTTTGGAGAGGTCCGCATAGGGCTGGAAGTGTGCTATCAACTGCCTGTGGAGTAGGAATTGCCCCGGCGGCAGACCATACAAGTCCGTGAGGTGAGTAAAGGGCGCAAGCTGGCTGTCGGTAAATAACGCCTCGGCCTCTGTGATGTCGCACGCGGTCCAGGGGCCGAGCCGGGCAGACGGGAAGTAGTTCTCCCGACATGGCCAGCCAACCAGGGGTAGCTTGGGAGAGTAGGCTGGCGCGTCGGGCGCCTTTCGGTGAATCTGCAACATACAGCGTCTGGCCACGGAGACCTGAAGTGGGTAGGTGCGTCGTGGTTTGGAGCCTGGAAGTAGCAGTCGGCACAATTCCGGTACGGGGACCTGGCCTTGCTGCGTATAGGTTTCTCCCATATGGCGGCCAGCTGTCCAATACGACAGCCATTGGAGCTGCGCCACCAGAAAGTAGGATTCAAAGGCTGGGGCCCCTAGGCCACCCTCCGTGGTGGGTAACTTCAGTGTGCGTAAGGCGATCCGAGGCCTGCCGGCTCCCCAGATAAGGGAGCGCAGGAGTGTGTCCAGGTCCCGAAAAAAGGCGTGTGGTGGGATCACCGGCAGGTTGGCGAAGTAATAGAGAAGGCGGGGAACCAGTATAATTTTTGCAAGCGCCACTCTACCTATGGGCGTTAGCGGGAGGGCTGTCCAGAATCGCACCGCCGATCTGATCCCAGCCAACAGCGCGCGATGATTGCCATCAAACAGGTCGGCTGGAGAGTGATAGAGCCGTACCCCCAAGTATCGGGGGGCTGTGGCACCCACCAACAGCGTTTTCTCGCCGAGGCGGACATCTCGCAACTGGGACCCCAGGTGAAGAGGGTACACGATGGACTTGTCCCAGTTCACTCGCAGCCCGGAGGCCGCCGCGAAGTCCTGCAGCGCCGTCCAAATCGCGGTAAGGTCCGCTGTGGCATCTCGGATGTAGAGGACCAGATCATCCGCGTACAGGGAGACACTGTGTATCGTACCTGCTATCGGAATGCCCCAGTCAATTCCTCCCTCCCGCAGACGTATGGCAAGAGGTTCCATCGCCATCGCGAAGATTAGAGGGGAAAGGGGGCAGCCCTGTCTGGTCCCGCGCTCGACCTGCAGCGGCGCGGAGATATATTGCCCTATCCTGACGCGAGTGGCAAGATTAGTATAGAGAAGTTGGATATATCTAAGTAAATTGGGACCTACCCCGCCCTCCGGAGAACTGCGAAGAGATACGGCCATGTGAGAGTGTCAAATGCCTTCTCAAGGTCCAAGATCAGGCACGCTGCGTTAGGATAGCTAGTATTCACCTGATCCTGGACATGGAATAGACGCCGCAGGTTTTGGGAGGTACAACGACCCGGGACAAACCCACATTGATCCATGTGAATCAGGGGTCGGAGGATCCCTTCATAGCGCTCTGCCAGAATTTTCCCCATTATCTTGCAATCAGCCGAAAGGAGCGTAATTGGGCGGTAAGATGATAGCGATTGTGGGTCCCGATGTGGCTTCACAAAGGACACGATGATTGACTCACGGAGAGAGCTAAGTAGTTCTCCCTTCTCAAACGCAGTTGCGTACATTGCGACAAGGCGCGGGGTCAGGAGGGAGGAGAAGGCGCTAAAATACTCTAGGGGTAGGCCGTCCATCCCTGGTGCTTTACGACGTGCCATGGCCCGGAGAGCCTGCGAGACGTCCGACGCAGAAATCTTTGCTTCCAGTCTGGCATTGTCGGCTCTGGAGATGCGTGGAATTTGTAAGGGGTCTAAAAAGCAGGGAATGGCTTCCGGGTCAGTCGATTGTGGGGCCCGGTAGACGGTGCTATAGTACTGGTAGAAAACCTGGAGGATATCTACCTGGGTCCGTACTACGTCCCCCGAGGGGCCAGTAATCTCTGTGATAGGGTGTATGCCCGCATCCTGCTTCACCAGCCAGGCCAGGTGCGTTCCCGCTTTATCTCTATCTCGGTGCACCCTGGCTGCGTGTAACGGGACCGTGCTGTAGCTACCTGTCGCTCCGACGCCGCGTCCCTATCTTCGCGCTGGGTGAGTGTTGCCAGGTGTCGCTCCGTGTCCATGAGTGATCGTTCTAGTGTGCGCTTCACCCCTGCTATCTGTGTGATACACGCACCTCGCGCCACCACCTTGAACGCATCCCACTCTGCTAACCTTGACGAAACGAAGCCGTGTCGGTGTTATTGGTGAAGTGGTCTTGGATTGTGCGTGCATGATCATGTTTAAAAGCCGGATCAGTAAGGCAATCGCATGGGAGGCGCCACGTGGGAACCGGAGGAAGCGGCGGTCTCCAATGCAGTCGAATGACATGCGCATCGTGGTCAGACACTACCCTACCTAGATAATCTGTCTCATGTATTTTTGGTATGAGCTTCGGGGAACATAAAAACCGGTCCAGTCGGACCTGTAAATTATGGGGAATGGAATGGAAGGAGTACAGCCTTGTGTGAGGGTGATGTGCTCTCTAAGCATCCTCCAACGCACAATGCGTCACCCAACTCCGGAATTGCTCTGCGTGTCTCGAAGCCGGGGAGTGGCACGGGTGAGATCTATCAAGGGTGAGATCCAGTACTCTGTTATAGTCACCCCCTAGAATCCAGGGAATGGATGGGAACTGTGCCAATTCCCCCGTCAGGGCCTCCCAATATCGCTCTTGGTCGGTGTTCAGCGCGTAGATGCTGCCCAATAGTATCGCCTGCCCATCCAATACCCCATGTAGTAGCGCATATCTCCCTTCTGTATCTACCACCCTTCGAATTTCCTGAAACAGGGTGCCCGGGCGCAGCCAAATGAGCCCCCCCCCGTGCGTATACAGAAAACGTTGTAGCACACAAGGTTCCCCTCCATTTTGCCTGTAATTTACCCACTTCTGTAGCCGTGAGGTGAGTCTCTTGGAGAAACGCTATGTGCGCACGTTGACGTTTGATGTATGAGTAGATGGCATAGCGTTTACGCGGCGTGTGTAGGCCCCTGGTGTTTAGCGTGAGGATGCTAAGTTCCGTGTTAGGCATTGGATAGGGTTCTGGTGAGTGCGTAGTGGCCTAGTGGCGATGCTCGAGGGGAGTGTGACGGCCCCCGGGTGCCCTTGGCCCGACTGAAATGGTGGTGTGGGGTGTCGTAGGCGCCTCGGTGTCGAGCGTATTCCTCATGTGTGGTTTCCTTAGGGTAAGATCTATTATGGGTGGGGAAACACAAATAAGTAACCAAAACCATGATCGGGAAACCGTCCCAATACTTGGGACCCATCAGCAAAGCCAATGCGTCCAAACAGTCTCTCCCCAATCCAGGGATCGTAACCATCAGAACAAAACATTGGGGGTGTCGGGCGCCGCCGAGGCTGGATCGCGCCGCGCATTCGTAGGAGTGTTATACGCCGCCTGGCCGAGTTGACGGCCCAGGTGTAGAGGCGCTGGAGTGGTGTGAATTGTTCAGTTCATGTGGATGCAGAATGTATGTCGTGCGGGTACCTGTTGGTTCATGTCTCTTCGGTCCGGGTGTTTTTTCAGCCCGTATCCGACTGTAGCATAGTGTCCGGGACTGTTAGGAGGGAGTGCGTGGAGGGCCTCTTCCTCCTCCTCCGAGGTGAAGATATGGGGTGCTCCATCCAGCTCCTCACCAGTAGCATCGGGTCCCAACGCCGCCACCGCCTGCACGTCCCTGAGGATCTGAACCGGGCTCGGAGAATGTTCTGTACGTTGGTCGCGTAGATCTCGGCCGCTCTGCCATCGCTGGGACTGTGATTTTCGTGCCTTGCGCCTGCCGTGGCGTGACCTGGTTCGTGTGTGAGGTCTGGCTGGGGCCTCCCGCGGCCCCAGCCGGCAGTGGTGGTCCGCCCAGTCGGCCGCTTCCTCAGCAGCCATGAAAAAGTGAGTGGTGCCCTCGTGGACGACTTTGAGACGGGCCGGGAACAACAGAGAGTATTGTATGTTATTGTCCCGTAACCGGCGTTTCACCTCCAGGAATGATGAGCGCTGTTGTTGTACTACCCTGGCATAGTCGGGGAACACCATAACGTGGCTGTTTTCCACCTGAAGAGGGCCCGTGGTCCGGGCCGCTCGGATGGTCGCATCTCTGTCCTGAAAGTGTAGGAACTTGGTGAGCATCGGCCGGGGCAGAGCCCCGGGGCGCGGTCTGCCCGATGGCACCCGATGAGCCCGCTCTATGGTGAAAAAGGCCGTTCGTTCCGTCTGAGGGGTAAAGGATTTGATCCAGGTCTCCAAATAGTCCCATGGCGTCGCCCCTTCAATTCCTTCCGGGAGACCGATCACCCGAATGTTGCATCTTCGGGAGCGTCCCTCCAGGTCATCGAGGCGCTCCTCTATGGTGGCCTGCCGATCCTGCAACGCCCGTATTACAGTCTTGTGGGCTGTCACCACTGGTGCGAGTTCCGAGATCAAGGTCTCCCCATCCCTCACCCGGTCAGCCAGCTTCCGATGGTCATCACGTATCAGGCTAATGTCTGTGGTAATGGACCCAAGGCGTTCCTCCATGGAGATCCGGGAGAGCTCGATGGCCGCCAGCACCTGGTCAAGCTTGGCTGTGATAACCGGGTCCGATTGCGTGGCCATGGGCACCTCCAGCACCCTGGCTTGTGGTCGGTGTTCCGGCGCCGTCTCCGGTATCGTGGTCTGCTGCGTCAATCGTGTTTTCCCTATGTCCAAACGGCAACCGGCGATCTCTCGCCGTAAGGGCGTGGCGAGGTGCGGGCGCGGGTCCTCCCCGAGGGCCACCACCATCTCCGGCAGTCTCCTGGCCGTTCGTTTCATGTATGGGATATAGTGTGTGCGTATATCCTCCCTGGTTGATGCGCGGGGACGTCGGGCCTATGGTCCCTTGGTAGGAGTCGGCGTCGCCCCGGTCTCGTGCCCCTCTCAGTGCTCGGCTGAAGCCTTAAATGCAGCGCTGCTGACGTCGTGCGGCGGCCATGTTAGGGTCAGGCAGTGGGCCTTGCAGCGCCCGGGCCCCTACGCGGTCCTCCCGCGGCCAGACGCCTCGCGGCCATCCGTGCCCATGGTAGCCCCAGGGGGCCGACACCCCCGCTCACCCCTCGCGTCTTCTCTGGGACCGCCTGGTGGCGTCGCTGCTGCTGGGCGTTGGAGGGATCCCCCGTCGGGGCACGGTCAGGCCGGTCTGGGGGGCATCCGCCGCTTCTCCCGGGTTGGGGGGGCGTCCGTCCCCGTGTTGGTGCCTTCAGTGGTCCCCTCCAGGGGTGGCTGGCGCTGCCTGCCCGTTTCTCATGCCCCGCCGGGTACTACGGAATGGCCGCCACCATCTTGCCTCGAAGGTCCTGGTCGTCTCGGGGGCGGCCGGCGCCGTTGGGACGTCTCTCCCGGGAGTTGTGATCGCCCAGGGTGGCCCTCCGCCGTCCGCCGCCGCTCCGGTGCTGTTGGCAGCGCTCACACCGCCATGGCGACGCTGTGTGTCGACCTTTGGGCTGCCCGGTCGCGGAGCCCTAGCAGACTGCCTCCACCATCGTGGCTTGCTTGGCCACGCCCCTTCCCTATTTTAACACTGATAACCCGTTTTTAATTCTTGTCTATCCTGCTCTTCCAACATGGCCATCGTCTTTTAGCCCACCATGTCACCTCAGGTTAGACCCAGACATATGCAAATCAGCCTTGATCTTTCTCTACCCGGAACAGTCCAGCCCGAACTGTCAGGCCAGGTCATCCCTGAACTCGAAAACAAGCGATCCAGGACCATTTCCGTCCTTATTATGGGCTCATCAGCCAGGTATAGCTTGATTCCATTGGCCCAGTGAGCATGGGACCCACATCTAGGCATACCTGTGTCACTTCGGGTGGCAACAACAAGGTGATGGATGGAATGCCAGCATCAATCGCAGCCACTGGCATTCGCTCAGGCCACATACCAATCTATTGTTTTTAGCTGACCATGCCACCTCGTTTGGACCCAACATATGCAAATCAGACTTGACCCTGGTCCAATCGAAACAGTCCAGCTCGAACTGCAAGGCTAGGTACAACCTGAACCAAAAAACAAGCAACCCAGGACCGGTTTCGCCCTTATTATGGGCTAATTAGCATATGGCTAGGTCCAAACTGAGGTCTGAGTGAATGACTGTAGAACTGCAATTGCCCCAACCTGGGGGAAATTTATTTCAGGAGGACATGATGTTGCTAATGTCTGGTTCAGGAGCCAGCAACAAATCACAGAGAAGACTAGCACAAGAAGGGGGTGGGGTAGGATAAGGAGGAGGAGTCATCAAACCCTTGGGGCATAGGAGGCAATTCGGACTCTTAGAGTGTCAAGTTTGTCAGTGAAGAATGACAGCAGTTAGTAACAAAGGATCACTGAAGGCACAAGGGAGATTGTAGAGGAGTTAGAAAACATCAGCTCTTTGAAGAAGCAAAACTGTTACTTCATGGAACAGGATGAGTAATAATATGGGAAAGGAAGTATTCTTAAAAAGTATTGTTAAAAAGCGGGTGAGGAGGCACTTTTGCGATGAAAACGTGAAGCAATAAAGCTGAAGAGCTTATTGCGTGCCACTGGGGAAGGGATATTAGATAGAACTTTAATATTTTATTATATAAGCACGCAGACACCGCTTGGATCATTCACTCTTCTAATCCCTTCAGAGCAAGACCAAGAGTCTGGGGATCTTCATCTTTGATTCCCAATACTGTCCACTGTCACCTTTCTTAATATATCCTCACGGAGTGTGAGTTATGGTTGAATAGAATATCTAAATGGTAAACGATTTGTGTCTTGTACAATTCTTTTTAAGATGTTTGTCATTTATTACAACGGCTAGTACCATTAGATTCAATAATGCATTATTCCCAACTTGTGAATAACAAAATCAAATGCAAGATATGCTTTAAAGTTTACTTCATCTCTGAATTGGTTCTGTGCCTAAATCAAAAGGAACATCAACCTGGAATCACTGGCATGGATGGAAGTATGCCTAACTTCCTTAGCTGCTCCTGCATTTTAGTGTCTAACGTATGCTAAACGGTTGCCTTGAACTCTTACATTTATATTGCTGAACTGATACTTATGTTTATTGGAGATTTTGAGATTTTTGCCTGGGTTTTTACCAATGAATGCTCTAGTATAGTCGTGAAAGACACTGGATCTCAGTCACGATTATTTTAAGGTACCCCTAAATCTGTCCTTAAGTTACACAAGATGGGGGTATTCACTAACCTTCCCTTCTCAAACAGTTCTAATTTACAACTATCTTACTGAATAGTCCTAAGAGTAAAACATTTGCAAAAAAACCCACATATGACTGTTTTATAGACCTAGGTTGCAAACTTTGTGAATATACTTTAAAGACTCCAGTTTACAATTAGGAAAATACATAATTTATAATTAATTTTGGAAGTTTTTTATTGTCTCAATTTAAAATAGTTTCCCAAATGTATCCTTTCTTTTTCTAAACCTCTGTGAAAACTGATGGGGTGGTTGCCCGCTCCTTCAGTTACATTCCAGACTAGATTTCACCTTAAGATTGTAAACTCCTCTTCCCGGCCTCCAATATCTGACAGTCTCTTAGAAAGAATAACAAAAAAAAACATTCTGCTCCTTTGATTGCACAGACTGCACTGCACAACTTGAAATTATTTTTCTATGTTCCAATATGCCTAATGTTTGAGTGTTACTTGCCCACCATTCAGCACTTTAAGAAACAAATGCATTTGTTTTCACTGTTTTTTAAACTCAATAATTGAGGTGCGTTTGATACTGCTATTTGAACTGTTTTCTTATAATAGCTCTATGATTATTTTAATGTTGCAAAGTTTTTAATTAACCAAGCAATTCAATATAAGCTTGAAACTTGGTGGTGGGGTTGCCCACTCTTGCAGTTATGTCTGTACTTTCCATTTGTAACTTCAGTATGCAGATAAAAATGGCAAATTAATTATTTGGAATAAGTGAAATTTAAGAGAAAACTTGAGAGGAAACTGAAGAGCCCTTAAGCTAGAAACAAAGGAACCTATCTACCAGACCAGAGGCTGTCCACACACACCCAAAAATGTCTTCGGTAAATGGTGGGATTTCTTTGCTATTGTTAATCCTTGACTACATAAACTATGCCCATACATAAAACTATCACTGCAGTTCCCAGTGTAGTACGATTATGTTTGTGAACGTAACACGTCAGGACACTGTTTTATTTTATTTTAAAAAACCAATAAAATACGTGTTAATAAAACAGAGTGCGTAACTTAGATACAAATACCTACATTAGGTGCTCTTAATTCACTGTCCTTCACCAGTTTTTTAAATTGGTTGACTGCACTGTGGCTTATGAAAGCAAAAGCTACTCCTATTCACAGGTGTAAGTCAGTCCCAAGTCAGAAAACTTTGTTTGTGAATCAGATTGATTATGTTCGTATACCAATTGTGCACTGACGTTATTTCGTGTAAGGATATATTTAATTAAATATGAAAGAGCATGGCAATCGACTTTTTATTTGTATTTTTTATTAGCATTTTTGCAAAAATTCATCACAAAAACAGTAAGGGTAATAACATTTAACATGTAACAATTCATAATAGAGAGAAAAATACATTATAAGCAGAAATATACACATGATAAGTACTATTTGTTTAGAAATAGAATAGATATATATGAATAAATACTTGAATAAATGATTGTATAAGAATAAGAAAGATTTTTTTGAGATAATAGATAATGTGGACAGGTAGAGGAGATAAATTAAAAATTAGATATCAGATAATATAATATGAGGTAAGATAAGACAAGATAAGAAAAGATAAGATAGGATAAGATAAGAGAAGATAACCAGGAATGGGGAAGGATAAAGGAAGAGAAAAAAAAGGTGTTAGACTAAGGGATAGATATAACCGCATTGGGGGTATGAACATCAATATAAAAGTCAAGAAAGGTGACCAAACCTGAAGGAATATGTCCGTTTGATTTTGGAGATTGTAAATCACTCTTTCGTGTGATGCTGTGTGTACCATTGTTGTCAGCAATTCTTGTTGTGAAGGAGGAGATGGGGATTTCCAATGACGTAAGATAAATTATTTGCAGTGGCCAATGCTGTGTGAAAGAGACGACATTGGGGTTTGGAGAGTTTTGGGGAGAGACGGAGATCATAAAGAAGGATATTAGAAGACGTAAGCGGAGAGATAAAGGCATTGTAGAGTGTAAGATTCTACCCACATAAGTCCAGAAAGGTTGTACCATTGGGCATTCATATATACTGTGTGTGGAATCATAATTGGTGCTAGGGCACTTCCAGCAGTTAGCATGTGAGAGTAGACCAGCCTTCTGTAGTTTTGCGGGAGACCAATGCCACTCATGAAGAATTTTGAAAAGGCAAAATTTTAGTCTAGCTTCACGAGTGTCTTTGTCTAAATTTTCCAGTATTTCCTCCCATTCCCCATTGGTGTAAGATATTAAAAGTCGATTTTGCCATTTGAATTTTAGCGTCTGTGACAAGGGTTGAGAGTGAAGATGCATTGTAAATATTTTGTAGAGACCAGATATTACTCCTTTATGTTTACCCCAAATATTTAAATATGTTACTATGTGTGAAGTTTGAAGTGTTGAAGAAGATAAAGGGTGGTGCTTTTTCAAACATTATTGAAGTTGAGTGTAGTTCAGAGACTAATGTAGTGGGAGACCAAATTCGTCTTTAAGTTGTGCAAAGGATTTAAAATCACCATTGTGGAAAAGCTGATCTAGCGTTTGAATGCCTGCTAAATGCCATAATGGCCAAGTTAACACTTTCCTATTTATACCAAAACTGATATTGTTCCAAATAGGAGCTTTTTCATGAATGTGTGGGTTTAAATCTAATAATCGGTGTGCTCTTTGCCAGGACTTGAGCATTGCTGAGAAAATTGGATTTTTAGATTTCTGGCGAGTGATTTTAATACCATAAAATGCAGAAATGTCTGGATCAGAAGCTAAGAGATGTCACTCTAGATGAACCCATTGAGGAACATCAGAGATTCCCGGTAGCATAAATGATAGTTGAGAAATTTGTAATGCCAGTTTATAGTGTTCAATTGAAGGGAGACTCATTCCTCCGTAAGTGTGGTGTGCTTTTAATTTAGTTATAGCTAAACGAGGTTTTGTGGTACCCCATATGAAAGATTTTATTTTAGAATCTATAAGTCTCAGTGTAGATAATGGAATGCCAAAGGTATATAAAAAACATGGTAGAGTAACCATTATAATAGCATGCACTCTTCCCCACATGGAAAGATTCAGAATTTTCCATTTATCAAAATCACGTTGCATTTGAGTAATCATTGGATTAAGGTTGACTGGGACCATACATTCCATACCTTTGTTTACTAATATACCTAAATACTTAAGGTATCAGGACTGCCAAAGGGAAACCATGAATAGCCTCTTTTATGGTGCCATCAGAGATTGGTAAAGCTTTGCTTTTATCCCAATTTATTTTATAGCCTGAGAAGGATGAAAAGTTGTCTATGATTTGAAGTAAAGATGGTAGGGAGCAAGACAGATTTGTGAGAGTGAGTAAAATGTCATCCACATATAAATAAAGGTTGGATTTCCCTATGGGGAGAATTATGCCCATAACTTCATCTGATTGGTGAATAGTGGCTGCCAAAGGTTCTAATGCCAAAAGAAAAAGAAGTGGTGATAGAGGACAACCTGACGAGTGCCTCTTAAGATTGGAAATGGTTCTGACAATTTACTTGTGCAGAAGGATTATCATATAAGAGATGTATTTTTTGGATAAATTGATTTCCTAATCCGAAGCGTTCAAGCACTTTGAAAAGATATTCCCACTCTATGCGGTCAAATGCCTTTTCGGCATCTAATGATAAAGCTAATGCATCTTGTGGGAGGTTATTAGCATACCATAATGTGTGTGCTAATGTATGGATGTGGTTCCTAGAGGACGTCCTGGAACAAACCCCACTTCTTAAGAAGGCAATACCTTCTTAAGACGAGAAGCTAGGATACTGACAAATATTTTGATGTCACAATTTAACAGTGAAATAGGTCGATAACTGGCACAAAGTAGATGGTCCTTTCGAGGTTTAGGAAGTACTGCAATTATTGCTTTGTTAGATAGAGGACCAAAGGAATGATCGCGTTCAGCCTCCTGGAATGCAGCATGTACTGAATCAATCACAGTATACCCAGTCCAGCGATAGAATACAGCTGGAAATCCATCCTCTCCAGGAGCTTTATGATGGGACAAGTTGGATATTGCTTCTGCAATTTCATCCTTGCTAATCTCTCCCGCAAGAAGGATTCTACTCTCATCAGAAAGGTGAGGAAGATCTACTTTTGGAAGAAGGGTAGTTAATCCTTCCGTGTCTATTTGCTTCTCAGGTGTGTAGAGAGATTTGTAAAAAGAAACACATTAATTTACTATGTCTTGTGGCCTAGTGAGGATGGTACCTTGGGATGATTTGATAGCTGAGATGGCCATAGCTGCTTCTCTTTTTTAATTGTTCCGCTAACAATCTGCCTGCCTTTTCTCTTTGCTCCTAGTGTCTCATTTTCATTCTTTGGAGAGCAAATTCTGCCTTAGAGGTAAAGAGTCCATTTAATGCCATTCGAGCTTGTTCTAAAGATTGTGTAAAGTGGGTGCTTTGGTATATAAGCAGGTGTATAATAGTTTTTCCTGCTCTAGTTCTTTTTGTCATGCAGCATTCCGCTTATTAGCCAGTGCTGCCTCACGCATTATTTGTCCTATAATAGTAGCTTTAGCTGCATACCACATCATTCTACTTGAAGCTAGAGAACCCTGATTTGTTGAGAGGTAATCTTGAAAGTAAGTTTGTAATTGATTTTTGCCCTTAGGATATTTGTGCCTTTGCATATTTTAATGCATCAAGGTTTGCGCCCTGGTCTGGGTAGATCAACTTCCAGAGCCGAGAAAACCGGGGAGTGATCACATAATGCCGCTTCAAAGATACAGGAGTCTTGACTCTTGAATCGATTGAATCAATCTTTGAGATACTAAAAATAGTCCAAATGAGACAAGGTACCATGAATTGGAGAGAAGAATGTATATTCAGTATCTAATGGATGGGAGAGAGACCAGTGGTCAATTAAGCCATGATCTGCTAGTATGTCATCCATTAATGCCCTATCCTCTGCATTACTTTTTTATAACAGACCGGTTTTGTCTAGAATTGGGTCTCTTACGATATTCCAATCACCACCTATGAGATATTGTGATGCACCAATCTCTGTTAGTAAGCGATTCAGATGAAGAAAGAACGATTTTTTGGTTCATGTTTGGGCATAGACTGAACCTACGCAAATACATGTATTTCTGATACGTATCTTGGCCCTCCGGACCCGTCCATGTCTTTGATATCTTAACTTGGAGAGATTTACGGATGAGAATTGCTACTCCACATTTGCGAGTGGGTCCTTTATGTGCCGGATTACCTTTCTGTACACTACTATGTATCACTTCACCCCCTCAGTCTCTACACAATTTTTCTGACCTCAATGCATCTAAATGTGTCTCTTGAAGTAATGCCACATCTGCCTTTTGGATTGGAGATATAACAATACTTTTTTCCGTTTGATGTAGTGAGTGAGACCATGGATATTCTATGTCAAGACAGAAAGAGGGTGTATTGTTGTCGTGGTGGACATGTTTAAAAAGTATAAATGAGGTTGAGTAAAACTTTAAATTATGCTGATAAAATTTTAAAAATCAGAAAAACGTCCTGAAATAATAAAAATTGGGTATGTGGGGAGGGGAGGGCGAAAAATAGGAAAGAAAACCCCTGGATATGAACAGAGAGATATATAATCAATTGAACAAAGAACGTTTAAAATGTTAGAATAAAACGTTTGTAGATGTAGTAAAGTTTGGAAAAGGAATGTGAGTGAGATACGTAGATTGACAGAAAATGATTCAAGCACTAAAACTATTAAACTGTTAAACGCGGGTCTGTTTCTCCCAGGGCACCACCGTAGAGAGGAGCCCCGACAAAAGGATATGAAGTACGGTTGGGCATAGATAAGATATGCATCGTGCTATAACGTTGAGTATAATAATATATGAGAGCTATATAAATATAAATACAAAATATAAATACAGATATAGTATAAGATAATAAGGTCATTGAACTATGATAACATGGGGAAATGAACGTCATGTAGTTATAATAAATAAGTTATGAAGCAGATAGGAAAGAATTCCGTATAGTATATAAATATATGTAAGTTAAAAAGTGATTTAGTAATGAGAATAGAAAAAATGCGTAAAATAGAATTGATACAGAAATATAAAATGAATGAAATAGTATTATAGAGTGAGTCATAATATAGCATGCGATCATAACAATACAACAATATATGCTAATAAATAGTAATATGATATATTAAAGATGGTATTCAGTTAGAGATAGCTGTAATTTTCAATATATAACTTGTAGCTGAATAATATATACAACGAACTATAACGTAAATTATAGGAATACATTAAATCTATGGGAAGGCAGAGTATGAGTACATACATAGAATAAAATAAGAGGAGAATGTACATTTTACTATAATGCAGACCACAATAATACATTAAATTAATATGAATAGGAAGTATAAGTACATATATGATATAAGATAAGGCTAATAAACTATAATAAATATGTTATACATCAGGGATGGAAACATTCATTATAGTGCATAAATACAGACCAGTTAGAAATTAATTAAGCAACTATAAGAGAAGAAATATGATAAATAGAAATATATAGAAATATGAATTAGAGTAAACATCAGCAAAGAATATCTCATAATATAAATATCCGAGCAGAACAATATATTCAAATGTTACGAAAACAACATAGGAAAGATGTTACTCAATTATGTGGAATTATATGAAACTGTAATATATTGTCATTTTACAGCATATAACCTGTGGCTGAAGACTGAGCTCTATTTAATGATAGAGAAGCAAGGGTTCATCTCAGTTTGGATGAAATAAAATGGATTACTGTCGTCAGTTTAAGCATGAGAAATCATTGCTGTCAGTCTTCATCTGAAGCTGGTTTCAGAGGAGAGCAGATTTATCTCTCTGTTGCTCTTGTGGAAAAGCAGAGACAGTATGCAGTGCTGAAGATTTGTCATCCTGGATATGTACAGGGTGTTCAAGGTCTTGTCCCCTGTGCCTTGTATTGCTGAAAGTACGCCTTCTGTTATCAAATGATTGTTCTGAAGAACCCAAGCTCGCATGAGTGACATCAACTGAAGCATCTAGCGTATCCATGTTCTGTATTTTCATCTGGTCTAGAAATTGCTGTAAATCTGCTGGATCATAGAAGTCTCTAGAATTGCCATTTTTCATAATACGAAAGCGAGCTAGCTCGAATAGACCACACTTAATGTCCATCTGTCGTAACTGAGGTCGTAACTTTGGAGAAGTCTGCGGCCATATGGATGACATGGTCATTATATGAGAAGGAACCCTGCGACTTTGCTGCAGTGAGTAAATGTCGAGCTTGTTCATGCCTCAAGAAACAAGCGATGAGCGGTCTCGGCCGAGCTGTTTGATCCTTCCGTGGAGGGCCGATGCAATGGGCTCATTGAATTTGTAGTGGAGGATTAAAGGTGATACCAGTTAATTTTGGAAGGACATCACATTGAAAGAGTCGAGCATTTTGGCCCTCAATGATTTCTGAAAATCCAAAGAAGCGAATGCTGTCTCGTCGACTACGATCTTCTAAGTCAGTTATCTTGCTGCGAAGAAATAAGAGCTCTTGATCCTTGTTGTGTACTTCATTAAGACGACCTTCCACTGTTGTCAGTCTCAGATCTAAATTCGTCAGTTTTTGCATGAAATCCCACAAGTTCTGCACTAATAGTTTTGGTTACAGCTGTCAAGGACAATATATTAGCATCCATTTCCTCTAGCCATCGACTGACAGTGGAGATTTCCAGTAGCATACGGTTCATGGTGTCACCTTGTGGAGAAGCGTTGGCGTTTTGAGGAGATTCTTTTGTAGAGGGAGTAGCCCCTTTCGTAGGCATTTTACTTGGTTTTTTAAGAACTTTAGCAAAGAGGAGCGGTGTAGAGGAGGTATTCTCGTGCTTGTTGTTTGACATTAAAATCAAATCCCTAACAATGTGCATATACGTAGTGTAAACCTCTACAGTGCTTTTCCAAAATAATGCCCCCACTAGATGATCGAAGTTATTGAGGGTTTTATTTGTTGAAAAATAGTATTAGGAAGGCTGCAACTTTAGAAGACTTTACTAATGGGAATCAGGGCTGAATATTGAGTCTAGCCTCAGTACCTTGGAAGGATCCTGGTTGAATTAATTAGGAATGTCAGAAATGCCAGGTAGCTTATAAGGCTGGATAAGCTGTGTGAGGCGCAATTTCCATGTGAGTATAGAAACTCTCCCAAAAGCTGCACTTGGGAGCGAAGGCACAGGCAAGAGGAATCCCTCACTAAAAAAAAAGAAAAAAGGATAAACACAGAGCGAAATGTCCTTGTATATGAAGAGTGGGGGAGTCCGAAGCACCCAAAATGAAGACCACTAGAACCTCTTCCAATAGTCTTATATAGTGTGCAGCAAATTGCGACTTGAAACAACAAAATATGCCCTCAAATTGTTGTGGTTGTACTATGGAATTAAATATGTCACTTCTATTTAAACTGCATTACTGTGGTATTTTTGCGCAAAATCAGTGCAGCAGCCTTTCGGTACTTATAATATTGTGCCTCATGCGCAATAAATGTGAGCTTAAACAATGAAAAAACGTATATCCAAGAAAAATGCTCAAGTTGTTGTTATGTCATTATGTGAGGAGAAAAAAAAAATTGCTTCAGTGCTGTTTATTCCATATTATGGTGGAGCTTTCCATTGTTTCAGCCTGTGCTTATTAATAATGAAACGCCCAAGAGCTCCGCCTGAAATTCCTAGTCAAACGGCGAGGGCGCGCCCACATGGGTGGAGGCTGTGTGAGGAACCTCGGCCTCTGCGCATGCGAGGGCCGAGGATTCCTGAAGCGGTGAAGGCCAGCTGACGTCGCGCTCACCTGAAGAGGCTGCGACGAGAAAAGGAGGCATGCAAGACGCCACACTCGCGCAATAAACAGACCACACCGTGTCTTTAGCGTAAAAGGCCATTTATTAGGACCAGGCTGCACAACATTAACAATACCAAAACATTATATGAATAAACTTTCCCCCAACACTCTACCATCCTTCACTCCTTTCACCCACTCCACGCTCCCCTTTTGTACCACTCCATGCCCCTTCCGTTCCTCACCATTCCACAAACCTCCTTGCATCCTCCCGGCTCTCCTCGGCCATTTCACTCACGCCTCCAATACCCCCACCTCGTTCACTCTTCCCCCCCCGAGGGATGGGTGTGCCCGCTAATGACTCCCCCCACCCCTCCAAAGTACCGCCACCCCGCAGCCTGTCCTAAACTGGCACGCTGTAGCCAACCCTGTAAACCCAACCCTCAACTGCAGGGCGGGTGGGTGGCCTTTTCTAAACCCTCCCGATGGTGCCGAGCGCAGGAAGAGGAAGTCGCCTTCCTCCCCTGCGCTCATATACCCACCCCCTAACTCCACCCCTTGACCCTACCTGGTCCTACCCTCGCGCGAATGACCCCGGGGGAAGACTAGTCTGCGACTCTGCTTCCCCCGGGGCCCGGCATCGCGCAATCAACAGACCACACCGTGTCTTTAGCGTAAAAGGCCATTTATTAGGACCAGGCTGCACAACATTAACAATACCAAAACATTATATGAATAAACTTTCCCCCAACACTCTACCATCCTTCACTCCTTTCACCCACTCCACACTCCCCTTTTGTACCACTCCATGCCCCTTCCGTTCCTCACCATTCCACAAACCTCCTTGCATCCTCCCGGCTCTCCTCGGCCATTTCACTCACGCCTCCAATACCCCCACCTCGTTCACTCTTCCCCCCCCGAGGGATGGGTGTGCCCGCTAATGACTCCCCCCACCCCTCCAAAGTACCGCCAACCAGGTAGCCCCCTGTAGGGCGGGTACCTGCCCCACCCCCTAGGCCAGGACCCCTCACACATCCCTGCGACACCAGATTGCCTCATTCCAGAGCTTGCTGACCACATCCCTCATTTCCATCATATAATAGGCGTTCCCCAATCGGGACAGATGCACCCCGTCATCCCTAAATAGCAGTGGTTCCTCCAGTCGTAGTCCCGGGTGACTGATCACCTTGATGTCCTTCTCCCCACAAAAAACGCGCATTGCTCTGTTCAATTTTCGACGCGCTTTCTCAATTGCCCCATGCTTGACAGCTCCCCTCCAGATCCTCCTCGGAACAAACTCCGTCCATGCAATGCAAGCCCCCGCCAGTCTGTGCTTAAGTACCTCCAAGTCTCTCTGCATCAGCTGTAAGAGCGCCAAACCCGACAGCCGAACCAAGTCATTTTCCCCCAAGTGTATAATCAACAGATCCGGGCAACCCTTCTGTGGGACCATCTTCGCGAGCCAGGGCAGTAGTGCCCCCCATCGCATTCCCCCTTTACCCCACCAGTGCACTTCGTGAAGTTGTCCTCTGAGTCCCAGGTTACGGCCGTACACCTGTTGCTCCGCATATTTCGACGCCCAGTGCACAAAAGAATGCCCCACGATCCATGTGACCGTCTTGGCCCCAGGGCCTCCCACGCAACCTAAGAGAGAAACAGAGGTTAGAGACGCACCAAGAATGCCAAACCCCGCTCCGTCCAACCCCCCACACCCAGCACCCCGCCCTGTCACTTTCGCACGTAACGCTCACAACACCTTGACCTCCACCTCCCAATCTGTCGGATCCTATCCCAGGACCACCCCAGCCGAGCAGCCGCTGTCGCCGCCCCAATCCGGAAGGAGTGAGTTCCAAAACCCGCCGGCTCCAAACCCACACGCACCAACGCCATGCGCAACACCGCCAACAACTGGCCAGCCGTCACTCGTGCCCCAGACATGTGACAAAATATTTCCCCTACCCCAAGCTGCCGCACCCTCACAAAAGCCTGCCACTCAGCCACCGGGCACACACCCCCTCCCTGATTCTCATTCAGCCAAACCCACTTACCCCGGCCCAACTGGTCTGTCTTCGACCGACCGAGCCAAATCCCCAGGCGCCCCGCATCTAATCTGACGTCCTCATACCTCCGCCCCTCCCCAGCCCGCGTGCCCAGCAACTCAGACACCCGGAATGCCCCGAAAAACATCCAGACCATGCACAAGCGAAAAACCCGAACCTCAAACTCATCATAGCAACAGAGCGGCAACGCCGCAACCAACCGAACCAACACCTCAAACGTTATGGCCTCCCGCGGCACAGAGCCCCCAACCCGCTCCCTACCCCAACCCCGCAACACCCTACTAACAATCACACCTTTCGTAGGGTCAAAACCAAAAAACAGACAGCAATAAAAGGACACCCCTGCCAGCTTTCCTGAAATGGTCGCCGCCGACAACCCCTTATCCATACAGTGCAGCACAAACTGTAACACTCCACGCTCCACCCCCACCTGTCCCCCAGCCTCAGAAACCTCGCTCCAACCCATAAAGGCGACAAACTCTGCCCACGCCCGTCTGTAGGTCCGCCTGGTGGTAACAGCAACAGAATTTTCCACTAGGTCAACCACCCTCACTCCCCTAGGGCCCAAATGCCATCCGGCAGCCCCGTCTTGCACAGATCCGCTCCAGGTGCCAGTCGCCGGAATCGCTGCCACTGCGAGCGAGACAAAGCATCCGCAATGTCATTATTCGCCCCCGGCACATGCTTGGCTCGAAAAGTCACATTCAGCCGCAAACACTTCAGCATGAAACTCCTCAACAAGCGCAACACCCTCAGGTCCCTTGCCCTCTGCCGGTTGACCAACTCGACCACCGTCATGTTGTCCACATGGAACAACACCGCCCTGTTTTGAAACTCAGAACCCCACACTTCCAGTGCCACCAACAAAGGAAAGAATTCCAAAAAGGCAATGCTCCTCCCCTGCTTCCTCCAGTGTTCCGGCCAGGTCTCTGCACACCACCTCCCGTCCCAGAAAATGCCAAAGCCATCCGCCCCAGCTGCATCCGAGTAAATTTGGATTTGCCAAACCGTGTTTTCCTCCACAAAGTCCAATGAGACCCCATTGAAATCCATCAAGAACAGCAACCACGTCCGCAGATCCGCCCTCACTCCCATGGAGATCCTGACCCTGTGGTGTGGAAGCACTGCCCCCGACATGGCCATGCCGAGCCGTCGGCAGAACGTCCGCCCCGCCCTGACTACCCGGCACGCAAAGTTCAAGAACCCCAGCAGCCTCTGGACCGCCCGCAGCGCAATCCGTTTCTCACCAATCGCCCACTGGAGGCACTCCTGAATTTCCTCTACCTTCGCGGCCGGGAGCCTCGCTGTCCATTGTATGGAATCCAGCTCAATGCCCAAGAATGTCAGAACGCAAGCCGGCCCACTCGTCTTTTCGGGCGCCAACGGAACCCCAAATCCCTCCGCCAACTCCTGGAACCCTGACAGAGCCCTGCCACAGTCCCCCTAACCTGCCTTCCCCAGAAAGAGGAAATCATCCAGATAGTGCGTGACATCCCGGTGCCCAGTTCGCTGCGTGAAGGCCCACTGCAGGAAGGTGCTAAACATCTCGAACAAGGCGCAAGAAATCGCACACCCCATGGGCAAGACTTTGTCCACGAAGATGGCCCCCCCGAACTGCATCCCGAGGAGCGCAAAATCCGCCGGGTGTATAGGCAGCAAGCGGAAAGCCGACTTCACGTCACATTTTGCCAATTCCGCCCCCGGCCCACACACCCGCACAAGGCGGATCGCATCGTCCACCGACGCATACAGCACCCGGGAATCCTCCTCCGCGATGAAGTCGTTCACTGACTGCCCCTCTGGCCACGATAGGTGATGAATCATCCGAAACTCACCCTCCTCCTTTTTGGGCACCACCCCCAGTGGAGAAACGATCAAATCCTCCATCGGCCAGTCATAAAAGGGGCCCGCAATCCTCCCTTCCTCCACCTCCTTCAAGAGTTTAGCCGCCACCACCCCCGGGAATTCCTTCGCTGACTTGAGGTTGTCGGCCCATCTCCGTGATCTGGGACCTTGATACCCGACCCGAAAACCATCCGTAAAGCCCCACTGAATCTTTAAGGCGGCCTCCCTGTCCGGGTAAAGGGAGAGCCACGGGGCCATCTCCCCCACCCTAACCGGCGTAGGGGCCCTTCTGTCCAGTCTGCCCCTTCCCCTTGGCATTCCGCCATTGTTCGGAAGGAGTGGTGAGTGTAAGGCATTGCGTAAGGGGGTGCTTCCCCCCGCACTTAGAGCACTCGTGCTTGAACTTGCACGGGTACCTGGAACAATACCCCCTATTGTAACTCCAACAGGCCCCGGTATTGTAAGTGCCGGGCTTGCTAGACTGTCCGGCCCCACCTGTGGGTGCTGTGGTCCCCCCCGCCCCAGTATGGGCGGGACGCGACTGAAAAGACCGATACGAGACCGGCAAACCACTCGCCGTGTGAGTTGATGCGGATGAATGCGTAGACGCCATCCATTGCATCCACAATTCCTGGTCCACCTCACCCCAATGCTTCTCGGGGTTCGCACTGACCCGCGCCCTGAACTCCTCATCGTAACTCAACCACGCGAAACCCCCAAACTGCATCTGAGCCTTCCTGATGATATCCATGTATTTCAGCAATGCGATTGCCCTATCGGGATGTTTCTCGCAATAGATACTCGCGTAAATGAGAAAGGCAGAGGTCCAATTCTCCATATTCACCGTCACCCGCGGCCGCCTAGTCAGCTCCCACTCTTCTTCCTTGGAGCCCTCTTTGGCCTGCACCTCCCTATGCAGTAATTTAAATACGTCCACGTACTCATGCTTCCAGATCTTCCCCTTTATTTTGTCGGACAAGTGCGACCCCAACGGCATAGCCAGGCCCATGTAGGGCAGTTTTTTGGGGAGCTTACTCCCCGACGCCTCCTCCTTACCCCCATCCTTCTCTGTCTGCACCCCCGCCGACGCCACCGCCTTGCCTCCAACCGCTTTGTCCTCACTCGGGAGCCCACCCTTGGGAGCCCCCACCACCTCCCGCACAGAGCCGTCTCCCACCCCAACCGACCTACAAGCCTTCTTTCTTCCCCCATTGGGACCCCCGTCCCACACCGACCACCAAACCCGCTCACCTGTCAAAGTCGGCTGTCGCTCGCTGAGCCGTCCTCCGGAGGGGGTCGCCCGCCGCGTCTCTACCGTCTCCTTGTCCGCCGATCTCCGGGGGACCTGTAACACACCAACCTCTCTGTTGTCCTTGCCAGCGCCCGTCTCGTCACAGTCATCCCGCACCTCCCCGTCCTCCAGCTCATCACTTTCTGCCTCATAATCCAACTCCACATCTGCCTCCACACCGCCAGGCACCCACAACACCTCTCTCGCCGCTCTCTTCACACCCTTGCCATTCAGTTCACCAGACATGCGTGACCCCTTCCCCCCCGCTGCCACTGCCCGTTCCCGCGCTGGAGGGATGGCCGCCGCGGACCGCCCTACTGCTTCTTGACGGCGGTAAGGGGCCGTCTTGCGCCCCACCGTACTCCCCTTAACTCTGCCGACAGCCGCCGGCTTGGATCCCCCCCCGCCCCCCAGGTCGCTCAAACCTGGGCGGGCCCCGGCACCATCGGGCCTCAAAGCCGTCCTGGCCGTCCCTGCCTGCGTCCGCGGACCCCTGACAGCCCCCCCCACCCGCCCCCTCGCCCTCTCCGCCCTCCCCCGCTCCTCCTGCTCCGCCCACCGCTCCTCCTCCGACGTGGGCGACGGGGGCCCCTCCGCCTCGGCCTCCCACACCGCCCCCACCCACCTCTCCTGCTCTGCCCGCCGTGCCTCCTCCGCTTGCGCCCAAAGGCGCTGTTCCCGCAGCCTGTCCTCCCAAGTCCACGCGCACCAGCCCGGAAGCCGTGGGGGGGGCGGGTACCCAAAGACCCCCCCTCCAAAATCCCCGAAGCAGGCTGACCACGCCCCACCGACGGCACGACCCCTTCGGGCGGAACCGCGGGAAACCCCCCTCCCGGCCGCCCCGCGCCGCCAGCCGACACACCAGGAGTCGAGGCCCGGGACCCCCCCCGAGACAAATCAAGGGGCCCCTCAGATTCCAAAGCCCCCCCCACTCCCTCTACACCAGCCAGCACGTCCACCGCCTCGCCCGCGGGCCCCAGCCCCCCAGCCCCCACCCCCACCACAACCTCCGCCACCTCGCCCCCCCCAGCCGTCACAAGCTCGTCCCCCGGCCCCCCCACTCCCCCACCTGCCCCACCCTCCACATCGCCGGCCCGCCCGGCCGCAGCCGCAATCACCGGGGGCCGCTCCTCCGCGGCCAACGTCGACGCCACGCCCCCGTCCGCCTCGTGGGCCCGGAACGACAATTGGGGGAAACGAAGACGCGGAGGCAGGCTCCTGCGCCGTCCTCCGCGCGCCTGGCTTGCTCGGCCCGCACCCCGCCCCCTCCCCCGCAGACCCGAGAGACACAGAGGTGGCGGCAGCGGCGGCTCCTCCTGACACGCCAGTACCGCCGCCGCCACCCCCGCCGAGGCCGCCCGCGGAACCCTCTCATACCCCACCCACACCTCTCCCAGCACTCCGGGCCGCAGAAGATCCTCCCTCCCGGCCCGCCCCAGGACCAACAACGCCCGCCTCACCTCCTCCGATGTCGCCGCCCCGTCACAGCCGTCTCGCTCCATAACCGCGACGCCCGCCGAACAACAAAAACCGCTGACCCGCAAGAAATCGTCCCCGGCCTAGCCCTACACTACTACACACACACCCCTTTTCTAAACCCTCCCGATGGTGCCGAGCGCAGGAAGAGGAAGTCGCCTTCCTCCCCTGCGCTCATATACCCACCCCCTAACTCCACCCCTTGACCCTACCTGGTCCTACCCTCGCGCGAATGACCCCGGGGGAAGACTAGTCTGCGACTCTGCTTTCCCCGGGGCCCGGCAATCCGCGGGACCCACACGAAGCGTTTCCTGAAGTTGCGCCGAGGCAGAAGCGAGGGAACCTGCAGCCCTTTCAGTGCAGGTACGCGCTGCTCCTTCGTCGGAAGCTCCTCTCCCGGCGGAGCCCGTAACCTAGGCAGCCATCTTCGCCGGCGGCTAGACCATGCCCCAGCATGGCAATCGACTTTAATTTTCAAAAGTACACTAAGAAGTCAACCCTTTACATTAAGTTGCTGATCTTGAGGCTGATCATGGATACTGTGTTTTGGAAGTCATAGGAAGGATACGACTGGAGTAATTTATCAGGATGGAAATTAAATAATAAGAGCTGTTAAGGGAATGAGGGTTATTCACATATCTGATAAAGACTGTACTGACGACGGGCATGAAATTCCATAGCAGGTGGTGATCGATAACAAGGCTCCGCATGGCATGGTCAGATCCTGCCCTCTTTAAGGTGATAGCTCAAAGCCCAGCTTTTTCAAATTCTGTTCACTTTCTTATACTACTTGTGGCTTGATTTTGAAATGAAAATGGTGGACAATTGGTAAGAAGGGGATAGTAGGACTTTAGACCACATAAAAACGATAAAGACAACTATACTACCATAGAAACTCAAATCTTGTTAAATAACCTTTTACAAATCATCATGATTTAGCTAAAAGAAAAAAGTTTGATACATGCAAGGTTCTTGTTTTTCCAATATAGGTTGTTCAATATACTTGTTCTGTGGGAAAAATAGGACCTTCTGCTGATCTTAAAGGCAAAGCCTCTCTGGCTTAAAGATTTTCAAAAGTCTAAAACAATCTTTGATTTCCCAGTTGACACTGCTACTTTATTTCTGAGTAGTTCTTACAAAGTTAGATACGTTTCAACCACACGCCAACTAATGCTGACCCCAACAACACACTTGATGCCCAACTCTAGACCTCTGACACAAAAGCCAGTCAAGGTCAGTGACCAAGTATACATATCCAGCAATGACCCATGTACAAACAGGCCTCAGTCAGTCCAGCATTAGTCTGAAACTACTTACTTTAAATTAGATTGAATAAACACTGTTCACCCCAAACACACCCATGAAGCACATAATTCACCCCAAGCACACCCATGAAACACACTATACTCTCACAACATGTTTCTAGATAGTTTCAATCATGCCATAACATTTTCTGGAAGAGCACATCGATAAAAAGATGAGATGCAGATGCCTGTGGTCCATTCAGAGGGATCGCATGGACCAAGCTCTCATCTATCAGAGCTGCACCACATTTGAATGCCTGATTTCATGTTCATGGCCAGCGATCAGCCTGTACACATCTTTTAATGTGGTAGAGGTGTACTGCTGACCTGGATTTGGCAATACATTGCTTGAGGAAATCCTCCGCCTAGTGTTTCAGACTTACAAGTTTGGATCTAAAAACTCATGCTCAAGAGTGATTTAAAAAATGGATTTGTAACTCAGACAATGCACAAACCATGGAATCATTCAATAACCTACAAATTTGAATTTGACCGAATGGTTACGGGTCCCATCCACATGAACGATCACATGGTGGATGTTCTGCTTCTGTTAAAAATTAAAAAGGCAAATTCAGCAGTATGACCACACACGTGAACCGTGAACTGGCTGGTATTCATGCAATGTGCCAACATGAAGCGCCACCTGCCTGAATTGCAAGAGTCCCCAGAGTCAATGAAGAGATTCTTCAAAGAGCAGGGATCACATTTACATAGGGTCCCCTCCTCCACTGGCTGCCTCCTACCTGGAGCTGTGGTCTTTTGTGACTTCTGTGGGGTATTGAATGACATGGCCAGATGTCTGTACCCCAGAGATACCCAAAGGCCTTGAACCGTGACTAACTTTCTCAGAGGGGCATCCAATGCACAACTGAAGCAAGACTTGAATCCTCTCCAGCACCCCTTCGACCAAAAGAGGCACCTGCATCCACACAGTAAATGAACAAGTGGATGCACAACATACTACAAGCCTTTTTTTCAATTAGCTCAGATTTCTGAATGGGTTAAAATGAAGACAAGAAGTGGCGCACACTGTATTTGAAAGTTTGAACGAGGTGTTTGAACATTGTATGCAATATGTTATGTTATGTTCTGTTTACAGTAGATTATTTGCTACCACTGGTCTTATGATTGCTAGCTCTAGGGCAGCCATTGGCCATAAATGTCCACACAACCCTAAAGGCAGCCTTGGAATAGACGTCAAGTTATGGGGGCTGTCTGTTTTGCCCTGGAAGGGACCTAGGGCCAGCAACTATGCCTCTCTCCCAAACCAACTCAGATAATATACTCCACCGGAGGTTTACCTCCCACGATGGTGAGCATATTTCTCTCTGCTGTTTACATAATACAGGCATGGATTCACACCACTCAAAATATTCTCCTTTCCTTTCCATGGAACACCCATTCCCTCCTCAATCTTATCACCCTATCACTCCACAGTCCATCACACCTCCTACACATCCACACCCCCCTACCCACCCATCAATTCCACCCTCTCCCACCTGTCACTACCACCTTAAACCCAGCCTATAAGCTATCCCAAACTTACTCGCCCGCATACTCGCCATATTCTAACTCTAACACTCATTGGTCTCTCCCTAACATTACCTATTCAACCATTTACCGGTCCCAGCTATCATGTCATCTTTACCCCTCTCCCACCTCTGCAGTCTAATCCTACTGCTAAGCTATCACTCTACTCTCACAGTCTCGCTCCCCTTAAATATGTGATCACAGCACACTCACCCCACCATCTCCCCTTTCACCTAACTCTATACACAATATGCTCTAATAATGCTTAGCCCTAACAACATACATAAAAGGTCACCCCAGCTCTCCCCATCTGCAGTCTCACATCCCACACAATCACCAAGGATTTCTCAAACAAAAACTGTAAGCAAAAACATACACCCTATTGGGGAGGGGGCGTGACAGGGGTGCCCCCTATCCCCATTGTTATTTGCCCTCGGTATTAAGCCCTTAGCCGCTAAAATACGTATGACTCCCTCTATTCGGGGTATTACTTTTGGTACTTCAGAGCATAAAATCTCCCTCTTTGCAGATGATGTGCTGCTGTCACTTACCTCCATTTGGCACTCCCTGGAAGCACAACAAGCTGAACTGTGACAATTCGAAAAGGTGGTGGGATTTCTTATCAACTTAACAAAATCCTTGTTGCTTAATCTGACCTTGTTGACGTCTGATATGGAAGAGGTTGTGGCATCTACCCCTCCCAATGGGCTAAACAAGCATTTACAATGCAACGGTCTCGGCATTGTTAAAGTTAGAGCTATTGGCATTGCTCATGACAATGCCATTTCTTTAAATGTTTTAAAAAAAAAAAAAATAATAGCTCTAACTTTACCAATGCCGAGACCATTGCATTGTAAATGCTTGTTTTACATACACTGAAAATACATAATTATGCAGAAAACTCTGCGTCCGCAAAATTCCCTTCTGCTTATTAGTAGCCCGACCCTGGCAGCAGTGTCTTGTAGCATTAATTTAATTTAATATTGTAATGAATTCCGGGCCCCATGCCCTGCAACAACAGTAGATGCAGCGGACGTAATATAACACTGAGCCAAAAAGTGCACAGCTCTCACCCTTGCATCTAATGCTATTGACTTTTAACCACTTTATCCAGACGCTTCCTCAAAGCAATGTTACACAACAAATGTGATGCTCTGCCCATCCTCATATTCCGCTCTAGAGATATGTTTATTCTGCAGGTGTAGGCTCCCCGAGGAGCTGCGTGGGTCCGAGAGGCTCTCACGTAACGGCGCATGACACTGTACTTGCCAGAATCCTCAGCGTGCACCGACTCTGTCCCAAGAGGCGTTTTACAGCCGAGTTCGGACTCTTCCGGTATTGGGAGGACTTCTCCCTCGCCATAGGCTCCCCGAGGTTCAGCCCTCCTCTTGTAACACAGCGCATTTCCCAGCACCTGCCACTCAACTGACAGGAATGGCTGAAGCCCGCCTACCTCGGAACATCCGACCAGAGCAGCTGCACGCAGAGCCATTTAGTGCTCACCATCCTCCTGCAGTGATGCATTTCTCTTCATTATAGGTTACGTCGTGGGTATGGAACAAGGTATTGAGTTGGTAAACAAAAAAATGTCTATTCGGCCTCGAACCTTATAAATGGCCATCGCTGCCACAATATTTCCATTGTTAGGTGTCGGACAATAATACACTGCAAGTGTTTATTCAGCCGATCGTTGGTTGCTTAAGAGCGATTCTTTATTCAGATGCCCGCGGAGGAATGGTTGAAGGAAATGCTATAACGTAACATCCACGTCCCATGCCGGCCACCCTAAAAGTAAAGACAAACGCAAGAGGCTGGTGAACGGGAAAAGCAGCTTGGCTCGGTGTGCTGCTGCACGGTCTGATTATTCCGAGGGAAGCAGACAGCAGACAGACACTCCTGTCCGCGAGGAGCAGGGGCTAGGAAAATAGATCGCTGTGGAGAAGTCTGAACTGCACGAAAGCATATAGCGAGGAGCTACCTCCTAGGCTAGAACCGGTGTAGCCGGGATCCTGGAAGGTAAAGTGTCACGCGCCTTTACATGAGTGCTTCCCAGATAAAGAGCTCATCGAAGAGCTTGGCACTGCAGCAAAGAAAACAAGTAAAGAGGGCACCGGAAGACACCACCGCCTTTCTCCGAGGCAAAACAGAAATGCCTCGGAGAAAGGCAGCGTCCTTTTCGGATTCGGGGGCGTGTTTTGCTGTTGTCTCCTCCCTGAGACTTCTCGCAAAAAACACGCCCCCCGATCCGAAAAGAACGGGGCCTAATGTGAATGACTGACCTCTTCTCCAATGGCTGGCCAGCATTCAAGAGGCCAGCCAATGGAGAACAGGGGAGAAGCGGGGCGGGTTCAAGCCCCTCTTCTCCAAGTCATTAAATCTCGGAGCGAGACTGCGCAAGCGCAGCCTTCGCAGCCGAGACCTAAAAAGACATCACTTACCTGTGCATTAAGATCACCTTCAAAATATCGGCTTTTTGCTGTGCTAATTATCCACCTCTCCTACAGCAGCTAACGGCTGCTTTCAGATGATGGACGCCCTTGTGCATCTCATGGCTGATCCATACCATCAAAATGACTGTCTTACCCAAGCTCTTATATCTTTTCCAGGGGCTCCTTGTCGATCTGGAACAGGGGTCTTTGCCCACTTTACACTCATTAGTAATCAGCTTCATCTGGAAAAACCATAGAGCCTGTCTCCCATACAAATCGCTACAATTACTGAAAACCTCAGGGGCCTAGCTGTGCCAGATTCCCATCTACACTACAAGGCAGCCCAATTGAGAGTAACTTCTGCCTGGGCCCTTTGATTCCTGGAGGGAGGGGGGATGCTTTACCATTTCGGACGTCTTCCATAGCTGGGACATCCTTACTTTCGAGCATCGCTCGCGAAATTTTCACTTCCAAGCCTCGGAACACTATTGCTAATCCCAACTAAAACACTGGATTCTCCGCCCAGACATTAGGGCAGCTGCCAGCAGAGTCCTTACGCCTATTGAACAATTTGCTAGAAATGGAATTGGCTCCAAGGGGTGTATCGCGTTTCTTTTTTCACTATTGCTCACCACACTCCTTACCCCTGAACCACGCCACATCGCCTTTTGGAAACAGACACTCAGTGACACAACAGCTAAGGCACACTGGTGCAAGCTCTGGAGAGACATTCCCTGGTTTAATCACCCGGGCAGGAGGACCACTATAAAGTACAATTTGATTGGTACCTTTACCCCACTAAGCTGACAACATCTTCCCTAACACTTCAGAGTTCTGTTTGAGAGGGTGTGGAACACATCTGGTAGGACTCGCCAACCATTTGTCAATTTTTGACTGAATTTCTAGCTCAAATCAAGGACATTCTGGGTTACCCAATCCCGGACAACCCAGAATTTGCACTCCTGGGATTGTGGGACGACACTCTCAAGCGCCAAACCATTTGGGACCGGGCAATAATGTGGCTGTGTCTAAGTGCAGCGAAGTTCGCGGTAGCCTCTGCCTGGAAATGGAAAGAGGCACCCTCAATGTCACAATGGCACACTAGACTATGGCAGGCTATTACGATGGAATGAATGGTTAATATCCTCTCCGATACCTATAAAATCGTTGAGTTTATTTGGGGTCCCTTGGTGACCAATTTCTCCAGGGGCCTTCCACTGTGTACCTCCCCGACTCGAAAGAGTACGCTTCACCCTTTTCAATTCGAACAGGATAGCCCATTAATGCACCCCTTGGGAGACGAGACCTCCTACATGTGCTATCCCATGTACCTCTAGTTTGTAGGCTATTGTTTTGGGGGTAAGGGAGGGTACTGGGGGTAATGTTTGCTTACTTGTAAGTGTGACCAATAGTACTGTGAGAAGACAATGGGACAATGCCACATCGGACAGAAATTGACACTTTCAATGGCTACTTTGTTGTTGGATACAAGGATTGTGACCGCATATACTGTTGTTATGCGATATTTGGAAAAACCAATAAAGAAAGTTTTGGAGAAAAAAAACATACTCCCTTCACCACAACCATGTCAAAACCTTGATCAGCCAACGCCTCCAAAGTCACATCTGGAAAGCCTGCGTACATCTCCTCTTTCAGCTACAAACCAAGGAAACCTGCCTACATCTCCTCCTTTTGAACCATTTTTCAGCGACACAGGGACATACTTACAACAGAATGGCGAAGCGTGCATTAAGCAAACATTGCTAATGCCACGCTCCGCTCCGCTATTCTGAAAACGCAGGGATGCGCCATATCCACAAAAATGCAGTGCACCCCTGCATTTCTCCTAACGGTCGCGCTAAATCTATAGCTGCATACCGCCAACAGAGGCACCCTTGATCCATAGTGCAAGCGTGTCTGCATTGGGGAAATGATTGTTTATGTGCAGTAAGGTGTCCCTTCCTGCACATAAACAATCCAGAATGCCGATTTGAAACTCCTATGTGTGCTGCATTGTGCAGCACACATAGAAGTTGCAAATCACCATTTGTTTAATGATTGTTTATGTGCAGGAAGGCACATCTTCCTGCACATACACATTCATTCTTGGGGGTTTGCTGTTTCTATGTGTGCTGCACAATGCAGCACCCATAGAAACTACAAAAACGAGGAGAAATTAAGTATTTCTCCTTGTTTCGCCATGTTAAGACCAGGTTTCCCCTGGTCTTAATTTTGGCGCTGGCTTCTATTTACGTCACCCTTGTAAATAGGGGGCAGCGTCCAAATCAATGGGTATTGCGGCGGAACTCCCACTGCAACACCCATTGCCGACCCCTTTCACGCTAAGTGTAGCACAGAAGGGGGCCTTATTTACAAGGCGGCATTAAGCCACGTTAAGTGGCTTAACGCCGACTTGAAAATAAGGCAATGGAATTATCGCCACAGGAATGTTGCAAAACGTGATGCTCATGTGGCCATAGGGGCTTGTAGATATGCGTGTTGTATACACAAACCGCTATTAAAAGATTTTTTCATTGCCTGGAGGGTGGAGAGGATTCTGTGTCAGAGTAATTCCTCCCAATTTTAATTAGTTAATCACACACAAATTACTCTAACTGACCATCCAGTGGTCGGTGAAGGTGCTCGATGATGGGAAGATGTGAAGAATAAAGTAAGGGGATGTTTGACTTCACCAATAGGTGAGCAAGGAAGCACTTCTTTTTAGTATATATTAATATAAATTACCTGTTGGACAATATAGGTACCTGCTGCCATTACATCGCAACCTTTTTGTCCGCAAATAAATATAGTCCTGTGGTTTATTATCTAAACAGACCTTTGTGTACCTAACAATAATATTTTGTGATCATCTTTGTTCACGCTAACATCTAATACAACAGATATGACCTTTGCACAGTTTTGGTTGTCATCTGATAACGACCTGACAATCACCCCTCACTGTCGAGTGACTACTTACCACGGGATGTTCTAACATCAAGACTCTACGAGTACCGTAGGGCTCTACGCCGCATTTTGGATACACCACAATGTCATAGACTCACTTGGCACATGTAGGTGTCGGTCTCTTTCCAAAGCACGTTTAAGGGACACAGCATTTTGGAAATACCACGGAGCATTCATACAAGTGTATGTTGTTATTTTGTTTTCTGTTTTCTTTCCAGATGGAGTACTACGCATAACAGATTAAATAATCAGTCTTTCACACAAGGAGCAGCTACTCTGCCCTTGTTTCACATACAGGATTGGGAATTCCCTCTTCTGCCCCCCAGGGTGGCCTACTTTGCCCTGAAGAAAGTCCTGGACCTTCACGGCCTTGCACGGACTGAAACATGTTGGCACCAGGGTTTTAGGACCATAATACTCCCAACAAGACCCATATTTTAAGTAATTTTATTAACCCAGACAGACCCAAAAATAAAGGGAAACTGGGGATCTGCCTGAGGTTTTTAATCTTTCAGCCCCCCTGGCCTCTAATTTCTTCAAAGAGCTCCCAACACTGTGGTCGAGCCCACCCCGGCTTATAGGCGTCGGGGTGACCCGATGATGAAGCATGACACCACTAGGGTGTGTGAGGTTAACTAAACCAAAAGGAAGTGCTTCCTTGCTCACCTATTGGTGAAGTCAAACACCCCCTTACTTTATTCTTCCCATCTTCCCATCATCGTACACCTTCACCGACCACTGGATGGTCAGGTAGAGTAATTTGTGTGTGATTAGCTTGTATATATGCCCCACAGTTTCCAACACAATCTTTAGTAAACTCTCATTCCCATAGTCACTGGAAGTAGGTATGCAGGGAATGCTGAAGAAGCACCCCCCAAAAAACTGGAGTTTTCATACTGGAGTTCAGAAGGTGAATGAGCAATAAAGATGTCTTTACATTTTAACTTGTCATAAAGGTCTAATGTCAGGCACTGTCTTCTGACAAATTGCTGCTTATAATTTTAACATGGAGATTTCTCTGACAGTGAGAGGATTTTGGAATGTGAAGTCTGTGACAATCTTGCTGAGTATGAAAGGAAAGAATATTAACACACAACAAAACCTGATCTGTACAAATATTTCAACATACATCAGCAGTTAGGAACACCCACATGAAGCACTTTCTTTTGTAAGTCTGAAGTGTGATGGAAACAAATATGTTAACAGCAGTACTTAATTTATAAAACCATAAGTGTCAAGGCCCTTGTCAGGAGGCTACCACAGCTCATACTACCCATTGCCCTGCCAGTGCTACCAACGACAGTACCAACACAACTACTAACCATCACACTCCTACAAGTGTGATATTTCAGACTATTCCGTGATCCCAAAGCTATGGCTTGGGTGGCAGTTATTAGTAATTTTTCATCTATTTTGAATTAATAAGCAACTGTTGTTGTGCTGCTCTCTGAATCAGATAAACAATGCCACCCTGTGGCAGACTGCCATAAGTCCCGGTGTTGAAAGTTGAGTGCCAGTGCTGAGCACCGAAAACCACCTGCACAAATTAAGCACTGGTTAAAAGGATCAAAGCAAATCAGGACACTTTACTTGGTGATGCACAAATAATAAATAGTCACAAAAACCAGATTTCCACACATTATCATTTGTGTGCTAAATAGTGTTCTCAGAAAAATGACATGTCTATGCAAATGCACCGGCCATTTCACTGGCAATTCTCCTGTTCTATAAAGACAGTGCGCTACCACACCATGCTTTAGTAGGATATGTGTGACAGTGTACTCCAAGATTGTCACCGGCTACATACAACATTCTTACGCGCTCTCCTGCTGAATGGACGTGGCTCATTTGCTGCACTTGTTCTTTGTGTGATGCTTAGATTTTTCCCAATCCCTATGACTTCAGTGATGAAATAATAATGGCAGCTTCCCAACTCTGAAAATTGTTTCACCACCACTGCTGATTCCCCTCACCCATATCACCTCTCACACTCCACCAAATGCCATACATACTAGTACTCATTCACAGACTCCCCTTCAAACAAACCCTTCAAACAGCCCAACACACCTCACGATAACACCACAAACTCTCACCTATCATCGATCACAAATTTAAAGCTCTAAAATTAGACTCTCAAGCTACACCTCCATCCCTTGCTCACACCTTTAACAAAAGTAAAAGAAAAACAAACACAGCCCCTTTTGCAACTACACATTTCCTTACCTACAACACAACAATAGAGTTCTATTCTTCAGCTCAATGCATTACTATAATGCAAGTGTCCACCAACATCTTCTTCCCAGACATACATATTTTACTCACTCTCTCACAACTATCCCACTAAATCTTTATTAAGTCTCTTTGAGGAAGACATTGATGGCCCAAAGATCAATGATGCCAAGACCAAACGATCCATAAAGAACTTATCCACCCAATCAATTTCATCACCTTCAACCATGACCACAGAAGAATATGCCAAAGAATATACAAGCAGTAACTTGCCTCCATTCCCATCACCCCTTGAACACACACAACACCAGGTAAATTGCTTAATGATCACTGCATAACGAATATGTAAAAACAAACACAATATCTTTGACCTACTGAACAGATGTACTGTTTGTCACAGAAACGTTGTTAGGAGAGGATATGCCCCAGTGCTCCTGGATCAATCTCGCCAGGATATTGATTGTGTACTCATAATCGAAAGGAGTAAGGCTGCCAACTATTGTCAAGAAAATTATCACACTCACAAAAATGGACACTGCTGCAAAGCTCTTTTTATTAGTTGTAACCCCAATCCTACAAATCCCTCCACACAATAAGTTAGCTTTTACTGACATCTTCCTGGATGCAATTTCAAACCTGTCCCTCACACACTCCAAACTGTGCATCCTGGTTGAATTTAACATCTGGCTCAATAAAACTAAAATGCCTCAACTAAAAGCCATTTGATCTTGCTTGGCAACTCACAACCTACACCAGATTGCCCCAGTCCGAGCCTCAGAGCAGGCCATTAATTAATCTCTATCGTCTTCAATTCATGTAATTGAACAATTCATGAAAACTTCCCTCAGCTGAACTGGTCATCACCTCATCTCCCTCTCACATAAGATTGATTCAAGGCCCTCAACTGACTCATCTTGTTCAACAACAACAAACAGAGGGAGGAACACACTGAATAGAGAACTTAGAAATGCTTCTAACCACAAACATCCAACTGAGGACAACAAACTCTATAAAGAATCTTAATGGCTGGATGCCCACAATCTTTGCCAAAACAATCATTCTAAAAAACATCACAATACACCAAAATGAAAAGAAAGCCCTTTGGACGAAGGCCTAAAAAGGATAAAAGGATAAATCTCAACACTTCAACACATCTGGCAGAAATCAAAGAACCTTTTTGACAACATTTGTATAAACAGGCACAACAGAATGTATAAATCATACATCAAAAAGGCAAAGAAAATACGCTGCCAACAAAAATAATCATGAAAACTCTACTATCAACATCGGTGGCTATAACAACTATAATTATAATCAATAATTCTCTAATTACAGGAATCTTTATGCAGGGTTTTAATAACACATGGATAGAACCATTATTCAAGAAGAACAACCTAGATATAGAGGACTCATAATTATAGACATACTGCTAATGGACATGGCCTTGGCATACTAATTGAAAGATTAACATTTCCACAGATCTCTCAATTCCTAGAATTTAACCTTTTACTTTTGGTCTACTAATCAGGATCTAGAACAGGCACAAAATCTGCTCTAATCGCCACATAGGACAACCTAAAATGCACGGTCAAAAAAATGACATAGTGACACGACTACTTCTGGATCTCTCTGTGTGGCCTCAGATCACCATCAGACCATTCTCAGAAGCAAAGAAGGCATTAGTGATGGCTCAATTGTTGCTTGCATCTTCTATCCCGAGGACAGAGTTAGCATGATATATGTAGCTACTTTACTTCTCAACACCCTACAAAAACCACAGGAGTCCCCTAAGGGTCTATCATCTCCCCTATCCTCTTCAACATACACATGAAATTATTACTAAAACTAATTGATAATTCTAACTTTCGCTGCTACAATTATGCAGATGACACACAAATAGTACTTGTTCTGAACCCCCCCCCCCCACAAAGACATAGGAAATTCAAAACTCCAAAACTACCTCAAAGCCACTCACCAATGGATGTCATGAAACTATCTTAAACTAAATTCAGCAAAAACGGATAAACCTATTCTGGAGCAGGGTTATGATCTGTTAACACTCTGGCTGGGTAAACTAAGACCATCCCAAAATATTGGAAGATGTATCAAACCTTGGAGTTGTCATGGACTCTGCTCTCTCAATGAATGCCCAAATGGACAAACTTACCAAGTTGGCTTTCTACGTTATAAAGACAATATCACATTTTTCCTCATCTTGGATTTCTTCAAAAGGTTCAAGCAACAACATCACTCATCCTCTCAAAAATTGATTTTGCAAATGGACCGATTAGAAGATCCCTCTATTACCCAGAGACAAAAGCAGAGAATTCAGATCTCAGCCGCAAGATTATTCCTATGTGTAAAGACAAGCACAACCATTTCCCCTGCTGTGAATGGCTCTCCACTGGCTAAGGGTCACAATAGCAAGTTCATTCACAGTATTATGCACTACGCACAAGGCAATAAACAACAACGGTCCTGAATTCCTCCTAATGAGACTCAACAAACACTCCCAGTTTAGGAATTTAGTTACCAGACTAACACCACAAATAAATATTCAACATTGTTAAAAAGAAATGTTGTTGGCACTACTTTCTCTGTATAAGCTGCCAAAGTATGGAACTCCCTCTCAGCTAAAATAAGAGCCACCAACAACCATGAGCAATTTATGAGAATAGTTAGGAAATGACTTTTTCTTACCCTACTATCAAGGAAACCCTGACACACAATCATCTAAGAAAATAGAATACACCACAAGAATATTACAAATAGAAGCTCTGGTGAACCTGCGAATGTACTTTGCAAGATTACAATCAATCTTACCTGCCGATAGGTCTCCTTGCCCAGTGCCTGTACAATCAAATGCATGGAGAAAAGCACTTTAAACACCCAAATAGTATCGTTTTTTTACCACCCTCGCCCAAATTCTGCAAATGTATATAACCTATACATTTCATAAACCCCTAACAACACAAAATGACTCTGATTATGGGTATTGAATACCCACCATTCTCTGTGTTGTATGCTCTCTTTATTTGACTTCTATTCAAAATTACATGCATGTCCGTATTTGACTCCTACACAAAACTGAATCCCCTCTGACTTGTTTTTCTGTATGTACCTGTGTGAATTGCCCACATCTCTACCTACAACTCACAAACCCTTCCTTTTTGCAAACTTGCAATCACTTGTCTGCAATCTATTACTACCCTAATTCTCGTTTTCCCTATCTATTGCCTAATACCCTAGTTCTTGTCTACGGTATTTATTCACTCCACTAAGCATTCGTATGACCTAACATATCCCACTAGCAATCACTTCCGGTTTCCTCTGATTCCACCACAAACAAACTCGGGTAAATCGTGACAGTGTTTTACTTTACAATGTATTAATGTATGGACTTTAATCCAGCGTTGTACAGAGACAAAGTAATGGTGTACATAAAAAAATACAGATGTGTTGCGCAAAAAAAGTATAGGATTGAGGTTTCAGGTAGCTTACATATGTTTAGCGCATAGATAAAACTAAATATTTACCGATATATAGCAGGTCACACAAAGAGAATAAAATAGATAACTGATGATTGAGCCTGAAATCAGAAATACATAGTAAAAGAAGCACATGAATAGAAATAAGAGCTGTTTACATATTATCAGTTAACTGTTAACACAAAGCGCCTGAGAACGTAGGACTAAACCCACTGACCAAAAACCACTAAATTAAATACTGGTCTTCGGTTCTGAAACAGCAGTCAGTGCTTAATTTGAGCTGGTGCTGTGCATATGGCTGGGTTCAAACTGGAATGGCATGGTGAGCAAAAAAACGATGGATTTAGGCCCAGATCTCTGTACTGGGGTGAATGTATGACATTGTTCTGCATTCTGTCCATCATTTGTTGTTTTTGCAATTGTCACCCCGAGTGGGAAGGGTATGCTCAGACGTGAGTCCCTTGCTCTCCATGCCACTGGAATCAAGCTATCCTGGCTGACGAGGGCTGAAAGCCCGAAACCGGTCCTAGGATGATGTTTCCAGTCCAGGGAGGACCTGGCTTGGCAGTTCGGGCTGGACTGTTCCCATGGGGCACAGGGTCAAGACTGATTTGCATATGGCTGGGTTCAAACTGGAATGGCATGGTGAGCAAAAAAACGATGGATTTAGGCCCAGATCTCTGTACTGGGGTGAATGTATGACATTGTTCTGCATTCTGTCCATCATTTGTTGTTTTTGCATTTGTCACCCCGAGTGGGAAGGGTATGCTCAGACGTGAGTCCCTTGCTCTCCATGCCACTGGAATCAAGCTATCCTGGCTGACGAGGGCTGAAAGCCCGAAACCGGTCCTAGGATGCTTGTTTCCAGTCCAGGGAGGACCTGGCTTGGCAGTTCGGGCTGGACTGTTCCCATGGGGCACAGGGTCAAGACTGATTTGCATATGGCTGGGTTCAAACTGGAATGGCATGGTGAGCAAAAAAACGATGGATTTAGGCCCAGATCTCTGTACTGGGGTGAATGTATGACATTGTTCTGCATTCTGTCCATCATTTGTTGTTTTTGCATTTGTCACCCCGAGTGGGAAGGGTATGCTCAGACGTGAGTCCCTTGCTCTCCATGCCACTGGAATCAAGCTATCCTGGCTGACGAGGGCTGAAAGCCCGAAACCGGTCCTAGGATGCTTGTTTCCAGTCCAGGGAGGACCTGGCTTGGCAGTTCGGGCTGGACTGTTCCCATGGGGCACAGGGTCAAGACTGATTTGCATATGGCTGGGTTCAAACTGGAATGGCATGGTGAGCAAAAAAACGATGGATTTAGGCCCAGATCTCTGTACTGGGGTGAATGTATGACATTGTTCTGCATTCTGTCCATCATTTGTTGTTTTTGCATTTGTCACCCCGAGTGGGAAGGGTATGCTCAGACGTGAGTCCCTTGCTCTCCATGCCACTGGAATCAAGCTATCCTGGCTGACGAGGGCTGAAAGCCCGAAACCGGTCCTAGGATGCTTGTTTCCAGTCCAGGGAGGACCTGGCTTGGCAGTTCGGGCTGGACTGTTCCCATGGGGCACAGGGTCAAGACTGATTTGCATATGGCTGGGTTCAAACTGGAATGGCATGGTGAGCAAAAAAACGATGGATTTAGGCCCAGATCTCTGTACTGGGGTGAATGTATGACATTGTTCTGCATTCTGTCCATCATTTGTTGTTTTTGCATTTGTCACCCCGAGTGGGAAGGGTATGCTCAGACGTGAGTCCCTTGCTCTCCATGCCACTGGAATCAAGCTATCCTGGCTGACGAGGGCTGAAAGCCCGAAACCGGTCCTAGGATGCTTGTTTCCAGTCCAGGGAGGACCTGGCTTGGCAGTTCGGGCTGGACTGTTCCCATGGGGCACAGGGTCAAAACTGATTTGCATATGGCTGGGTTCAAACTGGAATGGCATGGTGAGCAAAAAAACGATGGATTTAGGCCCAGATCTCTGTACTGGGGTGAATGTATGACATTGTTCTGCATTCTGTCCATCATTTGTTGTTTTTGCATTTGTCACCCCGAGTGGGAAGGGTATGCTCAGACGTGAGTCCCTTGCTCTCCATGCCACTGGAATCAAGCTATCCTGGCTGACGAGGGCTGAAAGCCCGAAACCGGTCCTAGGATGCTTGTTTCCAGTCCAGGGAGGACCTGGCTTGGCAGTTCGGGCTGGACTGTTCCCATGGGGCACAGGGTCAAGACTGATTTGCATATGGCTGGGTTCAAACTGGAATGGCATGGTGAGCAAAAAAACGATGGATTTAGGCCCAGATCTCTGTACTGGGGTGAATGTATGACATTGTTCTGCATTCTGTCCATCATTTGTTGTTTTTGCATTTGTCACCCCGAGTGGGAAGGGTATGCTCAGACGTGAGTCCCTTGCTCTCCATGCCACTGGAATCAAGCTATCCTGGCTGACGAGGGCTGAAAGCCCGAAACCGGTCCTAGGATGCTTGTTTCCAGTCCAGGGAGGACCTGGCTTGGCAGTTCGGGCTGGACTGTTCCCATGGGGCACAGGGTCAAGACTGATTTGCATATGGCTGGGTTCAAACTGGAATGGCATGGTGAGCAAAAAAACGATGGATTTAGGCCCAGATCTCTGTACTGGGGTGAATGTATGACATTGTTCTGCATTCTGTCCATCATTTGTTGTTTTTGCATTTGTCACCCCGAGTGGGAAGGGTATGCTCAGACGTGAGTCCCTTGCTCTCCATGCCACTGGAATCAAGCTATCCTGGCTGACGAGGGCTGAAAGCCCGAAACCGGTCCTAGGATGCTTGTTTCCAGTCCAGGGAGGACCTGGCTTGGCAGTTCGGGCTGGACTGTTCCCATGGGGCACAGGGTCAAGACTGATTTGCATATGGCTGGGTTCAAACTGGAATGGCATGGTGAGCAAAAAAACGATGGATTTAGGCCCAGATCTCTGTACTGGGGTGAATGTATGACATTGTTCTGCATTCTGTCCATCATTTGTTGTTTTTGCAATTGTCACCCCGAGTGGGAAGGGTATGCTCAGACGTGAGTCCCTTGCTCTCCATGCCACTGGAATCAAGCTATCCTGGCTGACGAGGGCTGAAAGCCCGAAACCGGTCCTAGGATGCTTGTTTCCAGTCCAGGGAGGACCTGGCTTGGCAGTTCGGGCTGGACTGTTCCCATGGGGCACAGGGTCAAGACTGATTTGCATATGGCTGGGTTCAAACTGGAATGGCATGGTGAGCAAAAAAACGATGGATTTAGGCCCAGATCTCTGTACTGGGGTGAATGTATGACATTGTTCTGCATTCTGTCCATCATTTGTTGTTTTTGCATTTGTCACCCCGAGTGGGAAGGGTATGCTCAGACGTGAGTCCCTTGCTCTCCATGCCACTGGAATCAAGCTATCCTGGCTGACGAGGGCTGAAAGCCCGAAACCGGTCCTAGGATGCTTGTTTCCAGTCCAGGGAGGACCTGGCTTGGCAGTTCGGGCTGGACTGTTCCCATGGGGCACAGGGTCAAGACTGATTTGCATATGGCTGGGTTCAAACTGGAATGGCATGGTGAGCAAAAAAACGATGGATTTAGGCCCAGATCTCTGTACTGGGGTGAATGTATGACATTGTTCTGCATTCTGTCCATCATTTGTTGTTGGTGCTGAGCACCGGCACCTAATTCTCGGCACCAGCGCTTATAGCACCAGTTAAGGACATGCTCATTTAGAAGGCACATCATTTCCCCCAGAATCACATGATGTTGAGCCATGCTGAGACTCGAACCCGGTTCCCCAGCTCCGAAATTGGCAGCTCTGGCCATTAGGCCAAGACCTCTCCAGAATAATAAGTGCCCGCGCTCCAGTCAGGAGGCAGTTTGCACCAGCTCATTTCTCCTGTTAGCGCTGCCTCCTGAGGAGAGCCAGGGCACTTTTTATTTTACAAATTAACCACTGCTCCTACTTTCAACAATTTGGTCACGATACGCAACCTGACTGACACACATGCATACACCCTTGGACATGGAGATGACTATTAAGTACGAAAATATATGATCCATGTGTCTTCTGTAGAACATGTCACAAACACCTGTATTTTTTAACATACATGCTGACATAATGGTGACACCTCTCATTATTTTGTATGCATACTATGCAGCTCATAGCCATGTGATCTGTATTCAGTTGTTTTTACTCAGTCACACCCCTCTGTTAAAACATTACACCCCGCCTCTTGAAATTCAGCCGAGAACCTGTGACAAGAGCTTCACACACCCATACGGGCTCCTTTCTATTATGCGAGTGAACCCAGGAAGTGGTTCCATTTGCGGCCACCATTTTGGATAGGAGGTGGTTTGGTCTCCCCATCGGCGACCAACAGGGGGCTGCGAGGACGCACCGTTGACAGAGATACTGGCTATTTGGCTAATAAACCAATGCTGGGGGTTGAGACCGGTAATATACGGACCTCTGTGCGTATCTGTCTTTTAGGGAATCTTCTATGTAGTGAGTGCGGCACAGCCAATTTTGATATAAGGAACACTCCTTGACTACAGATTCAGGCATTATTTTGACATCATGGGCAAAATTTCTTTACCCTGCAGAGTGTGATTATAAGTTCACCTTGACCACCGCAGATCCATGAAGCAAATCATTTGCCTAAATAATGTATAAGTGTCACGTTCATTTATATGTTTTCTGTGCAATGTGTTGTATGTCAGAGGGTACACTAATTTCATTAGAAGTGCTCACCACTATTTTAGAATCCATTAGTTCACTAGTTATGTCACTAATAGGCGCTGTTCAGAATGCACATAAACAGCACTTATTTGGAGTGCTTTAATATTTGCAATTTGGTTGAAGAATGTTTTCTGCCAAACCTTTGGCAGACTAACCCTTTAATGGTTATATATTGCAGATTACAAAACAGTAAATACCAAGCAGGGATAATCACCTTCTTATGTGTAGCATGCAGAGTATTTGAGTGCCATTAGCGCCAACAGCACTACAGGAGTGGTATCAAAGAGGTAGATCCTTGGTCCTGATGAAAAGTCAAGGGGATGGCTTGAAACATATCGAACGTTAGGAAGAAATGGTACATAATTATCCACCCTTCCCTCTCCCGATTTTTAGTTATACCGACTAAAGGCCAGAATAAATAATAGTTTACCTACAAGCCAGGTATTTTTAAGGTTTTCTTTCCACATTAAGTAAACCTCCCCACTCCTATTATGTTATGTTAATTTTGACTTGTAGAGCGCTTTTCCTGAATGGAAGGAAGCCAGCTTTCAGAGCGAAGCTGACCAGGCAGCCTGTTCCAAAGTTGTGGCATGAGCGGCAGGGGGCATATTTTTCCAGGCGTTCCTTGATGTAATTGGGTGCCTGGCCAAATAGGGCCTTATGTGTAATTCAGAGGCCCTTGAATTTGGCCCTCTGCTTGATGGGCAGCCAGTGTAGTTGTTGCAGTAGGGGTGATGCCCGAGTGCGCCTAGGTAGCTTGAAGATTAGCCTGGCACCATCATTCATCACCACCTGAAGTTTGCCCAACAATGAGTCCGGTAGTCCGATGTAGAGCGAGTTCCCATAGTCAAGAAGGGCCAAGATCGGGGCAGCCACTACTTTCCTCATGGTTGAGAAGGAGAGGATGGGGGAGAGTCTCCTCAACTGCCTGAGTAGGCTCACAGAAGATCCGAACACGGTGGAGACTTGATTGGCCTATGAAAGTTTGGCGTCTATTTTGATTCCCAGACTTTTTACCACCGGAGCTGGGGCTGGAGTATCACCCAGCTCGTGCGGCCAGTAGTGGGATTTCCAAGGGTTACTATCATTGGTGACGGCCAGGACCTCCGTTTTGTCCGGATTGATCTTGAGTGAATTGGCTGTCATTCAGTCAACCACAAATCGCAGCACGTCTTTCACCCGGGTGTGGGCCTGTGGGGTGTTTTCTATTTGTAGAATGATTTGCGTATCGTCCGCATAGTTAAATACCTGGCAGTCCATCTAAGCTAGGTCCTTTATCAAAGGTCTGAGGTATATGTTAAGCAGGAGGGGGGAGAGTGCCAACCCTTGTGGGACTCCGCAGGGAATGGACCCCTTCTCTGACACCCAGTCGCCCATCTGAATTTTTTGGGTGCGGTCGGTCAGGATTGAAGTAATCCATTGGAGGATTGGTCCACCAATACCAGTGTCTTGAATTCGTTCCAGGAGTTGGGAGTGGTTGACCGTGTCGAACGCTGCAGACAGGTCTAGGAGGACTGGGACACAAGGCTTCTAGTTGTCTGCTGTGATCCTGATGTCATCAAGTACTGACAACATCACCAATTCACTGCTATGGTGAGCTCTGAAGCCAGCCTGCCTATCTCCAAGTGGGTGGTGGTCCTCCATGAACCTGGATAGAGTTTGCAGGACATATTCTTCCATGATTTTGGCCAGGAAAGGGAGTTGGGATATGGGTCTGTAATTTTTCATATTGGAAGTGTCAGCTCCTGTCTTCTTGAGTAGAGGGATTACTCTTGCTTCTTTAAGATACCTGGGGACCTTCCCAGTTTCCAGCGAGAGGTTCAACATAGCAAGGATTTCTCCCTCAATCGCTGGAAAAGCAAGTTTAAAGATCCTAGGTAGGCAGGGGTCTGCGGGTGAGCCAGATTTGGTTTTGATTGCAATGCGTCGCAGGGTCTCTAGGTCGAGAGATGGAAAGGAAGAGATCAGCTCTACCCTATTTCCCCGTGTCTCCGCCTCTGTATTGAGGAATTGCTTAAAGGGGGATTTGTCGATGTCAGCCAGGATATCTTGTACTTTATCGGAGAAGTAGGATAAGAATTTATTGCAATGCTCCTGGCTGGATGGCGCATCCAGTGACTGTTTTTGACTCAGTTCCTTGAGGATTTTCAATGTTTCTTTTTGTTTGTTAGTTGCCACCAAGATCCTTTTTTCATAGTATACAGCTTTCCTGCTCAGAAGCGCCATTCATCATTCTACACGATATTAATACATCTAAAAGTGCTCCCACATAATTCGTAGGTCGCAGCATGCCTCGTTCCACAGTGGAACGAGATGGACCCCATAATGAAGCATGCCACCAAGGGGCAACCCTGGTGGGTGAGGAATATATAAGAAAACAAGTGGGTTTTCTTCACCTTCTGGAGGTTTTTTTTTGCAGCAAACTGAGTTGCCCCCTATATTTTGGTTACTAAGACCTTGCCCAGTGACATTCTTCAAAGACCAGTACCATTCCTTGTCCTTTGGAGCAATGAGATGCTGAACATGATCCTTTTTAAGGACAAGGGAGACAACACCAATGCAGTAATTGCACCCCCACTTTTTGATTCCCACAGTGAGACCTTGAGAACTCTACCCGGAGAAGCAAGGGCACCCCTTTAAGGTAAGAGTGCCCTGAGGTGAGTGCCCATCACCGCGCGGGCTGCATGATCCTGAATAGTTTGCAGCTGAGCAGTTGTATGTCTTGGGAAGAATGACATAGAACTCATCACATTTATCAATTCAGCTAAGACGTAGAAATCGTACAAATTCTGAAGGTCCACTTTATTAAATAACCAGCTCATCATGTTAATAAGACAGGAGGCGGAAGCTCCACATAGTTCGACACCAGAAACTTGATTGGAAAATATAAGATTTGATTAAAAGGGGGCTCGTGCCTAGAATTAATTTAGGGAAGTGTGGAGTCCTGGCAACCAGCTGCACACAGTGACTCCCACTGCTCGCAAGATAGCGAGACGCGCTCGCTCCTTATTAAATGCCAGACCAGTATTCTGCTGTTTTGCAGGATTGTCCCTGTCATGCCTGGCTTGTGATATATATATGATGTGAGTTATTCATCCGTATTGATAACCCTGTAACACCTGATAACATGGAACAGGTGAAACGAAAGAAAGTAAAATGGCAGCGTCTTCCCAGCAGCCACACGGCTATGGAGTAGTCGTTCTCTCATACCAAACTCTGTGAAAGGAATCTCCTTTAGGCCTACATACAAGTCTGCTATACAGAAATGATTACATAAAATAATACATGTTCTAGAAGGTTAAAATACACGAACAACAATGTATTGCTTTGGCACCATGGGCTAGATGTACGACCATTGGATTTTGCGACTCGCAATTTGCAACAAATTGCAAGTCGCAAATTGCGAGTCGCAAAATCCAATCTACAACAGTGTCTCAGACACTGTTTGCGACTCCCATTGGGGTCGTAAATTGCATGCCTCATGAATATTAATGAGGCTGTCGCAATTTGCGACCCCATTGGGAATGCCTGGCACTCCCAGGGATGGTGGCCTGCTAGGGTCAGCAGACCACCATGTCTGGGACTGCTTTGTCAATAAAGCAGTTTTAAAGGAAAACAGGATGCATTTAAAAAATATAAATGAAACTTTTCAGTTTCATTTTTTAAGGGCAGACATTGGTCCCTGTGAATCTGCCTGCTCTTAAAAAATATTTGCGCATGCATTCCCAAAGGGGAATGGGTCCCCTGGGGACCCCTTCCAATCTGCGAGTGCCTTACCACCCTTACCACCCTTCTGAGAAGGGTGCGAAACTGCAAGTATTTTGCGACCGCAATTGAGGTGGCAAAACATTCATACATACGTTTTGGAGTCGCTATTAGGAAGGGACGCCCTTGGAATGCCCCTTCCTTATAGGAAGTCACTAACCCTATTTGATTAGCGACTCGCAAAATAGGGTTGGTACATTGGGCTGATCTATTTTGCCGTCGCAAAGGGGCTGAAATCCCCTTTGCGACTGCAAAAAACAGACGTACATCTGGACCAGCATGTAATGTCTTTCCAAACGTTAGGTTTTACTGTGAAGAAGCGACCAGGAGTAAGACACGGGTACAATGTCCTTCAACTGCTTTAGATCAAATAAAAGTTTCACCCTTTTGACGCTTAAGGTTGTCATTGCCCCCCATCCATTACGTGACACTTTTCTATTCCGTTGTTCATTCCCACCTAATTCTAGTGGGCTGCGAGTCGCCAACTTCAGGAGCTGGACTAGAAACAATTAGGTTTGCAGTGTGTGTGGTAACAATTATGCAAATACAGCGATCAGTCAAATGAGAAAGCTTACTGGAGGTTAGTTATTGGTAGACAAGGGCATTTATCTAGTGACTGTCAATCAAACTAGTGTGCATGGCCCTTCTTCCTCCCTTCACACACAGTCCTGTGCAAAGAAAATACAATTCCCCTGGTCGTATCAGCGTGTTTCTCCTGCCAGAACAGGGCTCCCCCTAATCTACTGAATGTAAACACAGCAGGCTTGGGGTCACACATCAATTCTGTCTGCTATCTCCTCAGGACCTTGAACAGGTAAAGTGACTGCGATAATAGAAACGAATGTACTAAAGAGCAGCTGTTAATCGTCCCAGCACCCTGGCCAGAGAGGGGGGATCAAACCAACGCATGGCCTAGGGTCCCACTTTCGGAGGAGACATTGGATGAATGAAACAAAAACTCGTTAGATTTAGGTTTGTATGTTTTTAAGCACATTCAAACATGGAGGTTATTAAGGACAGAAGAAATAAAAGTTTGTGCATCATGGCATAAGGTGAAAGGCGGCAAAAGAACTCCAGTCTCATAGATGAACAGTTAACAATGTACCTTCAAATGCACACATGCTTTTCTCTCAGTTTGGGTGGGAGTAGATAGAAGGGAAGTACGTTTTGCAAATGAGAAGCCTCACAAAACAAATTTGTGCATGCACAAAATACACTATTCATCACCAAATGAAGCATATGACAGTGATCTGGGTGCCCCCAGAAGCAGATTGTGGCGCAGTAGAGTTGTCTTGTTTTGGTCATTAGAATGCCCACATCCTAAGGGAATGTTCAGCAAAGTTTGAAACTTTCTCAGAAAAAAATAATTGTTTACTTTTTGCTATACTGGAAGAGCCAAGTGCTGGTATACGAAAAAAATGTGTTTAGAATTCCCTGTATTCTTTTCTTACATGTTGAGATGGAAATGTCGTCAGTCATGCTATCCTGGCTGAAGAGACTGAATGAGTGTCTGGTATCCTGGTGTTTGGTTTTGGCCCTAGCCTCACACTAAGCTAGTGTGTGTGGAGAGCACTAGGCCTGTCCCTTGATATGAGCGTGGACATTGACCTGTCCTTTGACCTAGAAGAGGTCCCCAAGCGTGCCCTTTTCCCGCTGTGGACTACAGTCCTTGTCCTGGATTAACTACATATTGTTGTGGTTTCAGCGCATCTTGTTTTGTGAATCCATAGTTGTGATCAGACCTCCTCTCTGCCATTCCCCCTTTCCCTCTCCTTCTCAAGTTTCTTCTAGGAGTCAGAGCTTCTATGACAGTGATTGCGCCTACATGGCTTCGCTCAAGTTGGTTTCCTTTCCTGACATTAAAGAAGGAGGAAGAGGAATGGAGAGTCCATACCAATCCTTCCCATTACTCTTTCCAATATTACAGCAAGAGATTCTGGGGATGCTCAAATGAGCGGCCTGGAGGTTGAGAGGCTGGGAATGGAGGAAACAAGGGCTGTCAGACAAAATAGTATCTACCTAACAGGCATCGAGGAGGTCTTCCTACCCAAAGACTTACTCCAGACACTCTGTCTCATTTAATAAGTGGTGCAGTTTAAGACAATTGGGTCCCTCTACAGCTGACTTGTGTTGAGTGATGTATTTCCTGCAGATGGGGCTTCTCTGGCTTTAAGAATTTCCACCCTTAGAATTTATTAGACTTCTATCAGAGCCTTCAAAGGTTCATGGGGCAACCTTCATGGTCCTGAGGGTCTAGTTTGCAGGAGTGTTTATCGATTATCCATCCTGTTCCTCCTTGACAGTTCTCATCTTGGGATCTGCTATTAGTGTTGGAGCCATTAATATACCCTCCGTTTGAACCCTTTGAGGTTGTAGATTTTAAGACCTTGTCTCTTAAGACCTTCTTTTTGGTCACGATCACCTCGGCTAGGAGATTGGGGGAATTGGGGGCTCTATCATACAGACACCCCTTAAGTCAGGTGTTTGAGTGATTTTACAACCTCTTCCTTCCCATGTCCCTTCCACAAATGCCCGATTTCTATGTGTCCTGTGATGGGCAAAGCTTGTGCTGCTACTGCCCTAGTTGTGCCTATCCTCAAAAGGAGGGACATTGCACTGTTTCTGCCCAAGGTGTACCTGTTTTATGAAAAGGTGGTGTTTCAACTGCTGTTGCACAATCCAATGAGAAAACAAAGGACATATTGAGTGTATTTGCATAATATGCCCCATGGACCAGGGATTGTTTCACAAAATTTGACGTGCGATATATATACATTGTCATGGGTAAGGTGCCTGACCCTGTAGGGCTAATATTCGAGCTCCGAGACATGGCGATAGAAAAAAGAAGCAGAGGCTGTTACTCCACCTTTCTGTTTTTAATTTTGTGATAGAGAGATGCCAATAAAAAAATAGTTGACCCACCCATTAATTTAATATAGATCAGACATTTTAACTAAGAGAGAATATAACTGTCTACATAAGGAGCTTCTCATCTAAACTAGGAAACACAAATATGTATCAGAAAGTATAACCAGTGAACAGTAGTTCTTTCTGTAGCTCTCCATTGCTAGATGTGGAACCCACTGAAAAAGGGATGTTACCCTAAGTAGGTGAGGGTTCACCTTCCTATATGATTCTTTTACCATGACTCAAGCCATGAAAACCTTTCAATTCCTCTTTGCTAATTTGAGTTTTTTAATCAAATAATTTCGGTTTGTAAAATGCCAACAGGGTCTTAGCTGAAGTCTTTCTTCTTATCTTATGCAGATGAAATATTTCAGAGGCAGGTGCAAGAGCATTTTCAGAGAAGGGTAATGGCTTATACTGGTTGTGTCCCATTAGGCGGACACCCCCTTTAACGATGTGGTAGCATTGCATTCTCATGAGTAGTTGGCCCCTTGGATTGTCGCCCAAGAAACATCGGGAGTATATTTATGTTTGTCTCCGATGCATTGGAACTACCCGAGCCGCTTCTCACAGACTTTCCTGGTATTTATATGTATAGTAGCAGCTTTTTTATATCAATGTCTGGTTAATACAGCTAGCTGGAACACATGTAATACTGATGTCCCCAGAAAGTTTAATAATACATTTAAAAACATTTTTTTTAGAGTTTTATATAGCGCAAACTTGACCCGAAGATATCAGGTATCAGAGCGCTTTGCATGAGCACCAGTTTCGTGACAGATGGACACATTCATTTTTGTTTGGCACAAGGAGATTAAATGATTTGTCCAGAATCACAGGATGTTGAGCGTCCCTGCCAAGACTCGAACCTGGTTCCCCAGCTTCGAGGTCGACCGTTCTAGCCATCAGGCTACATCCTTTCCCCATTGTGTCACATGTGGACAGTATGCAGAAAGAGTTTGTTCACATCCGTCCATTCATCTATATTTCCACCCATGCATCCACAAAGATCAACCTATCTACCTATAGCCATCCATTCAACATCAAGATTCATCCATCCAAGTACCTATCCATCAATTCATCCTTCCTCAGTCATACATGTGGACACCCACCTATCTGTCCATCAATCAATTCGCCACCCACCAAGATTCAACCCTTTAACCAGATCCATCCATCCACCCATCTCTCTATCCATCCATCCATCCATCCATGCACAAATGTGCATCCATTCATCTATCTCCCCACCCACTCAACAAGATCCGTCCAGCCCCCCCCCCTCCCGACCAATGCAAACATCCATTCAGCCATCGTGCCATTTACACACTCTCCATTCATGCAGCACTCTCCCTCCATCCATCTACTCATTCATCCGTCCGTTCATTTGTTCATCAATCCGTACACCTATCCACCACAAACAACAATAGCAACATCAAAATGCTGAAGCCAAATGAAAGCCTGCTGTGTAAGTAAAAGACGGTTAATGCCAAATAATATGAGAGGAACACAAGAAAGAAAGAAAATACATTGAAAAACTATAATAATAAAAGCTGGAAAAAACAGGTCAAGCATAAGGCTAGAGCATTTCAACTGTGCTACGGTGGTATTGTGTCCTGTTAAAAATGTCTCTTTGGTCCATTCAGTGCTCAATAACCTTTCATATTGCTGGAAGACAGTTCTGTTATCCATTCTGAAAACTGGGTAACATGACATCACGCAGCTGCGTAATATGCCAGAAAGCTGTAGAACGAACAGTGCTGAAATTACGGAGAGTCCATGCAATTTACGGACAGGCGGTCACCCTACCGATTCCGGTTTGGGAATTGGGACCTTTTGCAGGAAAGATGTATAAATACCGCATCTGCTATGGGCAAAGTGCGCCAGGGAAGCACCTGAGCGCACTTCAGTGCACCTGCACCGACCCTGGTAGTAGTGACTTTAGACCAGTCCCTGCTGCTCCTGCTATTAACTCACTGAGCCTGCCCGCGACCATAGACTCGCAAACAGAGGACGATGGAGAGATTTCACAGCCCTTGGCATCAGTAAGGAGGATTGCTCCAGTGCGATAAGAGCCATTGGACAATTGAGTCCTGTTGCCGGGCAACCGTCAAAACAGTTTGCAGAAACTGAGCCCGGGCCCGGCAGCCCGATAGGCATCGCTGTGTAAAGTCCCTGTTTGCATTTTGAACTCCGCCGTAATTGAGGCTCTCCATTAATGTTCATTAGAGTGCTTTATGACTTGGGCCCGGTCCCATCTGGGCACGGGTTTCAATGCGTATGCAAAGCGCGCCATTTTCCCAGCACACCGCGCGCACCCAGAGCTTTGTGGTGATTTGAATTTACTCGGTGCCTTGGCTGCTTCGGGTTAGGGAGCCACAATGAGACGAAAGGCGAAAGTGCCTCTCCTCGTAATTCACGCTTCCCGTCCCTTTCACTAATTTAGTAGCCTGCCTTGAAGCCTCATTTATCAAAGGGATGGAACAATTGAGTTAAGAGGAAAACCCATTGAGTTAAGAGGAAAAACCCAACCAATTGGAACGGTTTTCTTTTAGAACCGGAGACTGAGAGTTTATTATTTTACCCTGCAAACGTGAATACTGTGAAATCCTTAGTCCTATTGGCAGATATAAGATCTAAACAGCAAATCAAGTAACACAATGAAAGAAGCATTCTTAAGGGGAGTTACAGATTGGAATTGTTGCAAAGTGAAAGTATTATGTGTTAAGGCAGGGGTGCCGTGCCATACAATACTAGCACAATACACAAAGATGGACCCCAGGTACTCCCTCGTACACCTACTCTCAGTCCTGGTAGAATAGCAAAGAGCAGACAGGCTACTTAGAGGACCATGCATTTCACATCATCAACATGGACGATAAATAATTGACACGACTCGAGAGAAATCCAACACCATTTGTAAAAATAGCCCTGATTTTTATATATTTTTAGACACTAAAACGAAATCAATACATACAGTATAACTGGCGTTACCAAGTTTAAAGCATTAAATAAATCAGTACTTTTCAATGTGAAAACATTTAACATTGCAGTCAATATGAAAAACACATATATGCAATTGTTGACATAGAGAGTTCAACGGAACCCACTTAAGGAGACTCGTGAGTCCCTAGAACAGTTCACAACAGCTAGCATAATTTTACCGCAGGGGATCGGGGTGCAGAGGTGCACTTTTAGCTGTCGAATGGAGATGTCAATCAGGCTTGCAGTGTTGAAATGGTTGGAAACCCTTTGGAAAGAAAGGAAGGAGCTGGTCCTGGAACAGGAGTTTCAAGCAGATCCAATCTACCTGGTTTGGGGGACTCGGTGCAGAGGTGCTCTTGGCTATCCGTGGTGCTGAACTGGATCCGCAGCCAGAGGAGCTGGTGGGCATGCCAAGAGAGGGTGAAAACAGATGTAAAATCTTCATGATGGAACCAGAGGGGTGGTTGGTCATTTGTGCAGGTGATTCTCTTCTCTTGAAGCGTCGAGTAAAGCAGGTTGTAGTCGAACTGACCATCAACAAGCCTTGGTACATGCATGCACTCCGGTTGAGGAAATTGTTATCCAGAGGACCAGGTGAACGACGTAGAAAGCTAAGCCTCACTGAAGTTTGGGACTACAGTTCCCAGAAGACACCAGCCCAAGGACTTTGAGCAGCCATGCCAGGCGGCTTGGGTAACAGGACTTTAAGGTGGTGGACTTTGCGGTTTGTGTCTGCCGACTGCAAGGGACTAGTTCCTCTAGCCCAAGGGAATTCTAGTGAAGTCTAGAGTTTGCAGAGGGGTTCACTTTCCTTTTGGAACCAGCCTCTTGCCTTAGTCAAGTCGAAATTCCGCGGGTGCAGGGTGGCTACCACAGGTGCAGAGCTTAGCGCCTCTTTCGTGGAGCTCTGCCTTGTTGTGGAAACAGGTCTCTACTTGGTATCACATTGAATATAAGGTTCTAATTTTTGGGGTGCACCTTAAATCCAAGATTTAGGGGGTGTTAGTGGGTGTGAGGACTAGTAGCCAATGGACACTTAGTCCTGTGGCTAATCCGCCCCAGCAGTGACGACGTCCTGTGTGTGTACGTCACTAAAACTAGTCAGAACCTGATTTCTGACCTAAATTAAAGATGGCCAAACCCATCCTCGGTCATACACATCAGCGGCCTGCCCCTAGAGGTGTGGTCAGCCTTCTGGAGGTGGTCGTCTCCTGCATAGCTAATTTTCCACCTGCCCGCGAAAAACAGTACTTGGGGCAGGGAGAGACTTTGTCCTCGAGTGGGGGACAGATTCTTTGTCCAGTGGCACCAGTGAAGCCTTTGAGGCTCACTGCTACACTGGTCTTAATCTCTAGCCATCCTGTGTGGGTCAAGGTGTCACCTCCTGCTCACACAGGTCTTTGTTCCTGACCTCTGGGAGCGGCACACACTTCCCAGCATGAGGTCAGGCTTCTGTCTTGGTGGCAAAGCTTCAAAGTAGCCTGCCGAGGCATGAGAACACTGGGTTAACTTGATGGACACTGTCTAAAGTGCCACCTAGGTACATGCAAGTTAAACCTTGATACCACATTGTGCCGGGAGTTAAAAAGCATTGTGTTTCCAACCTAACATGAAAGAAATCGTCCGGGCCATTATGGAACTGGCCATATAGGTAATGTCCATATGCCAGCTCTCATGCCATATACTAGGGCCTTGCAGGGGTATAAAAGTACTTGCCAATTGGGTGTACCAATTCACATTTACAGTTTGAGAGAAAGAGCACTGGTGCTGGGCCTGGTTAGTAGGATTCAGAACACTTCCAGATCAATTACCAGAGTATCTAGCAGCAAAAAGTGGGGAGGGATTGACCACCCAAACAGGACATGAAGGTTTGTTTATCCAATAATTAGAGATCATTACAGAAGGCAAAATCAGTCAAATGGCATTATAAATCATATATAGGGAATTAGCATAAGGTTAAATAAAATTGCAGAAATTAGTTGCCAGTATCAGATGGTGCTGGCATTTAAGTTCATTGTTTTTCACTACTGCAAGACCTTCTTCTCCCATAGGATAACATTGGGTTATCTTGTTATATTTATGATAACTTTGAATTGGGAGCAGATAGGCATGTTGAGTTTGGTGTCTAAAGAATTATAATTTAAAATCCCTCTTTAATGGAAAAGTTGGATTTTAAGTCCCAATCCTGAAAATACCACTTTTAGAAAGTTGGCATTTTCTTGTCCTAGCCATTTAGTGACTGCAGCCTGTATCCTGGGTCGCATGCAGTGCTTAATTTGAGCCGGTTGTTTTCGGCGCGCAGCACCAGTATTAAATTGTCAGCACCGGCTATAGTGACAGCCTACCACATGGTGGCGCTCTCCATCTAATTTTGAGATGAGCACAACAACAGTGTTTAATAAGTCCATATGCATTAAAAAAGAACAATACCTGCCACTCATGCCACTATTATAACTTTGGGTGGCCTAAAATAGTCTGAATTTTCACACCTATAAAAAGATGACGGTTAGTAGTTGTTTTGATACTGTCATTGGCAGAGCTAACAGGGGTGATGAGTGGTCCAAGCTGCAATGGCCTCCTGGCAAGGGCCCTGGAACTTACATTTTTACAAATTAAACACGTCACATGACTAGGTGTTGCTGCCAGGTGGCCTTTCTTTATTTCTCCCAGACAGTGAAACAAAGGGGGAAAAGATGTTGGCAGGATGGCGCATCTCTGACTTGATGAGTGGGAGGAGCTGTCTCCTACCACACTTACACATCAAACAGACTCTGACTGAGCACACTCACAGCAGGGAGGCAAGAAATTCCAAGCCCCTCTGGGAGTGGAAGCCCCAGAGACTTCTCCTACTTCAAAGTGGGTACCATCAGAACCAACTCTTCAGTACACCTCTAAACCTGTGGATGCTACAGAAAAAAAGACTGCTGTTCTGCTCTGCCGCCAGAAGCATTGCTACCCTGCTGCCCTGCTACTTTGCTGTCCTGCTGCCCTAATTGCTAAGACGGAAGACTGAACCTGCTCCTTTCTTACCAGGCTGAAGTGACTTCAAGGGTCAGCTGACTGACATCCTTTTCCGAGTTACAGGGACATAACAAGCTCCAGAGGCCTCCCTGCATCTGCCCAGCTGACCTTCTGCCTGAACCTGCAACTGACCCTGGAAAAGAACCTGCCTGAGCCCTGCTAGCCTCTGCTGGATTGAGTTCCTGATCTCCAAGAGGAGCTCCTCAGGTCATAGACCCTTGGTGTGGCATCGGTTGAGCTCCCTTCTCAAGAAAAGGACAAATTCAGAAATACTGGGCTCTTCACAACTGCCAACAGCGACCGCGAACAAGCTGGTTCACACCAAGATCTTGCTGGCCACCAACGCGAAGCTGTGGTGAACTGACTCTTCATGCCATAGCGACCACCAGTGGTGCCCAGCAACGTGATATCTGTACTTCACGCTGCAGTATTGACAGCCCACGGTGGCCGCCAATGCAAATCTCCATCAATGAACCACCCGAGATGCCTAACAGGATCTTTGTGCTACAGCGACGACCATCCACGATGCCCGGCCTGCTCTTCATGCTACAGCGACAACTATCTGCAACACTTTCCTTGTTCCCCGTGGCCTCCTCCTCAGCAAACTGAGCCCTTCGTGCTGGACTTTGAAGTTAACTCTTCAGCGAGAGTAACGTGGTTCCTGTATCCGGCTCACACTCCATCGCGGTCAACCTGAACTTGTGACTTTCACCCAGTGTCACACGACCAAAGAACCGCAAGTGGCGCTTTGCGCTTTTAGGTGCTATACTTATGTAAAATCTTTGAAATTGCATATCTGCGGTTCCACGGATTGGATTTTTGTTGTTTTGGTCTCAAATCATTTATTACATTGCAATCTATTTTTCTTTATTGGTTCTGGGATTTTCTTGCTTTGTGCATTCAATTTTTTTATTTATTTTTTTATTTATGTGGTAGAATAGAATAGTCAATCAATCACCTATTCATAATAAGTTGCAAACAGACAATGTAAAAAGTATTTAGCACAGATAAGCATTTCATAAATACAGAGAAGCACAACTATAAAAGCTAGTCCCTCATAATCTCCCAATAATATGGACTAAATGTGGCAAATGTATTACAATTGGCTTAGGACCATGAATAGGCACGGTCAATCTCTTAAAATGTTATTTTGCAAAGGTAAAGCAGTCGTACAAAACGAATACAAACAAACTACCTGACTAAAATCCTTGGTATACGTGACAACCCCATTCAGTACAAGGACCGTGGGGAAGTAGTTACCTCTATGAGATGCAAGATAACGATTTTGGTTGTCTCTGTTACTACACAGACACCTAATGATATTAGCATTTGGACCAATACAGGCAGGATAGACTGGTACAAATGAAACCCAATAACTGAAACCTGTTGCGTAAGTTATTTTGGAGCATGTGAGACAATTAAGTGAAACTAAACTAATGTAAATTAATTAGCAACCCTGCATCATACTTCCTAATATCTTTCCCTCCTCTTCAAGGATACTGACCCAGCCAATGCTCACTAGTAGACATTGAGAAACCACTTACGATATCGCCATGTCTCATAGTGGCACAACAAAATGAAATTAAATCCTTGGAACCGCTGCCCCATGTTTGTCATCAGGCTGTGCTCACCACCAAATTGAACCAAATATAAGGTAATGAGAATATATCACTTACCTGTAGGCAGTAGAAGTAATAACAAGGAAAGTAGAGAAGTAGACAATCTAAATAAACACTATGCTTCTATTACAGTAACGGTGATAGATAATCAGACGGCCGCCGACAGAACGACTAAGCCCCATGCCTGGAAAGGGCCCCTCTACAACCACATATTGGTTGTAATCGTGAAAACAGCTTATCTGTTTATGGTCAGTGATGCATATGTGTTATTCTATACAGCATGAGTCCCTCACATCGCACCAGGAGATGAAGGATTATAAGGTGTAAAATTCTTCTATCACCTTTTTAGAATGTCGGCACACCTAAGATATCCTGACCTAAACTACGAAACTTATAGCGGAGTGTTTTCTTATCTTTCTTTTCCTCTTTCCAAGCTTTTTCCCACTAAAATGTTTTTCTCATTACACTGGGTCGCTAAGGTGAAGGATTGTATTTTTTTCTTGTTCCTTCCTTTTTTAACAAGGAGTAGTAGTCATACCCACTGAATTTTTCTCCAAAGTACATTATGGGCGCCTCTGACTTAAAATATTTCCTTTGCTTACAGATTCCCCTACTATTCTTTGATATAAATGTTATCTTTAATACAAGGTCCTGAAGAAGGTGGATGCAAATAATTTTTACCCACCAAAACATACATCGACCTATTGGACCCCCAGCTGGCAACGCAACCATGGATATCAAACGAAATGTCTCTTCCATGAGTTGAACTGTGTATGCCTTTCAAACTGGGTGGAGTATGTGTGTGAGTTATGAATATGTGAGCTTGGTAAGTTAGGCTGTGATGCAATGTGAGTTAGTTGTAGTGTGAGGTTGATCATAGTATAGGGGTCTTTCTGTACAAATAGGTTTTACTATGCACATTATTATGAATTATTGAATCACGGTTAAACAAAAATGTAACTGTATAAAAAACAAAAAAGACATATATTTGTGTACTTAGAAAATGTTTTTTATTCTCTGAAAAAAATTGAAAAAATGAAATTTATAAATAAAAAATAGTATGTATATGAATAAAACATTGCTGTATTCGATTTATTGATATAGCAAAGGGTTGGCTAGTGAGCTTTCCTAGCCGTTGTTGAAGAAATACAGGTCAAGTGAGACTGCTCTTTGAGAATATACATTTTTTTCAGTTTTTTTCCCCCTATTCCCAGACTTACAATTTGGCCTTATGGGGTGCCTCTTGGACATTATACGTCATACAAAACGAATACCCTAGTCACAATCTGCAATTTTCGTAAAGCCCACAAAAACATCTATCCATGTGCAAATATACAATTAAAACATATAGTGCAATTATAAATACAAGAGAACAAAAAAGATGATGAGAGGCAACACAGAAGAACAAAAACGTGTTAAGACACAAGGAAAGAGTTCTTTCGCAGGTACAGTTAGTGTGCGATGTAAGTCCTTTATTTGAAATATCCTTTAACACTTTAGGATACAGCCAACGCGTTCACCCTGCAAGAGGGCTTCCTCAGGGCTGTAAATACACACAACAAAACTCGTTTTAAAACCCTATTGAACAGTAAAGTCACAGCAGAAGAACGCTAATAAATAGGTGAAGTAAACCTGGACTATCATGTCAAAAGAAAAGGAAAAGTTAAAGTAGAATCAGCGTCAGAAGAAGAACCATCCGTGTGGCGAGAAACGGTATAATAGTGAACTCATTGTGATCTGTGAAAGAACAGCATAATAGTGCTTCTAAAAATGAAGGTTTTGTTTAAAGACATAAAATATATTATTTTGAGATTAAAATCGTTGTGAGGATCCCCAAACGGAAAAGTGCAACCGAAGTGCAAACCAGGTAAAAACAAAAATGTCCAGCACCAGCAGCTTACCAAGGTTATCAAGATTAGTTAGCTGATGCAAGAGTGCAGATCAAAAAAGGAGCGCCAAAGTTGACCGGCGTCCGAGGGCGTCACTTGTAATAAACGGTATCTCCAATTTCCCCAGGCCTAGATGCAGATGGAGATATTAGAGGCTAGGTATAGCGAGTGCAATAGCAAAAATACCTAGATCATCAATAATCAGTGTTCCGTCAGAAAAATAGGGCAGTAAGTCCTAGGCCCTGCATGAGTAATAGTATTGCGGATCAAGCGGCCAACACAGTATGGGGCCATAATAAGTTGTAACCGCACTATGTAAACGAAATAAAATCAACATAAGCATACCTTTAATGACAATGGTATATCATAAGGCCTCAGTGTTCTCCCAGTCCCCGGCGTCTCCAAATGTGCGGATAAAATTATCTATAAGACGAGGTAAAGGAAACTAGTTGTTCCAGAACGGTATGTAAGCCTAATATCACAGAGTGATATTCAAGAGGTATGCTAGAAACGTCTAGAGGGAAAACGAATGCATCCCAACACATTCAAACCAAGCCTAAAACCACTAAGTCCATGGTCTGTAAAAAGCGAGAAGCTTCATCTTATTATGTTAATAAAAGAAATGCAAGGAGCTTCCGATGTACAAAGTGTTCTTAAGAAGTCAGCGCCACCAGCGTTCCAAATGTATAGGTAATTAACTACTGTTCATATGGCAAGTGACGGTAATGCAGCCATACTCCCATCTCTAACATATCTGCAAGATGCTAATAACTGAGTCCTGTGTGGCCAGGGTAACTACACAGATGAGCACCCTCAGTAAACGTTGCGCCCATCTAAAAAATGCATGGTTACGCATACTAAAAAGCAGAGAAACGTGCAAAATTGCCCAATAACTGAAATAATGATGGTCGTATGCTCGAATAAGAAGCGTATGAGCCTACTCAAATGATCAACAAATACGTGTCCCTTCGAGGTACTTACTTAAAGAGTCATCAAGGTAGTCCTGTGTACGGTTTCTTAACCGTCGCGGTACCGCCTGCTTTGGAGCCTATTTGAGCGTGTGAGTGAGTCAACACGTACCTTCCTAGCGTCCGCATGGTTACCAACGCAACCAGCTTGAAGACCACTTCCGGTTGGAAGTAAACTAAACCGCTGTCATCAACCGCGTGGTTACCAACGTAACCAGTGTGTAGACCACTTCCAGTTGAGCGAGAGCTAGACCGCATACCGCATAAAATTTACTTCTTGGGTCTTCGATTCCGTGCTCGTCTACCAGTCGAAAACAAACAATAAAATCGCCACACATGGTAAAAAAATTAAAAAGTAAGGAAATTAAGTAAAAAAAGGGGAAAGTAAGCAAAACGAGAAAAAAGGCTCAAAACTCCAGGCCACTACGGAGTAGACATATGCATGTCAAATGAGGAAATTAAACAAGCGGTAAACCATAGATACCTGTCCATGAGAAACTGGTTGCTAGTAATTCCCAAACAGATGAGTTGGAGCGACAATATAAAGGACCCAACTAGGAAACCATGCATTAAGAACTCCGCCTATTAGTTAATGTGTCTAGAAAGTTGGAGAAAGAGCCACACAGTCTCAACCCTGTCGGTTGAGGCAAGCCAACTTACGTCTGCTAAACATTTAAACCATTGGGGTCAGAGCCACACTGTCTCAACACTCTAAGTTGCGGCAGACCAACTTATGTCTGTTAAACATATGAACCAGTGTTGTGAAAGAGAGTGTGTGTGATACAAAGAGTCATGTACAGACAGGTACATTGGACACATAGTGGGTGCCTACACACATAACTCGTTAGACAATTGATAAAGTGGCGTATCCTGTCATGGGAAACAATACAGAATACGTCACTTTATCAATTGTCTAACGAGTTATGTAATATATGTACTGATTTGCGGGTGCTACAAAATCTACATTGCCAGCACGACACGCCAGCTACGCATCCAGGAACACCGTAGGGAATGCATGAATGGAGACACAGCATATGCCTTGGTATCACATAAATGTAAGAAAGGTGTGGACAGAGCTAGGTTCCGATTTCATGGCATAGATGTTGCCCAATCCAACAAGAGAGGGGGGTAACAGGGAGCTGTCACTCAGGCAGCTGGAAGCTAGATGGATCTGTAACGTATGTACTACCACACTTGGTCTTAATGCGGACAATGAGATGCACTTTTTTCTCTGAGATCTACTCATAAATTCCGTAGCCTTCATCATATCCAATGTATCTTATGTTTCTCATGTTACTATCAGGTGGACGGTCAATTCCCTAGCCTTCCATATCCTTGTGAGAAATGTTTTAATGTTCTAAAGTCTACTATGGGCACTGTAACCATGTTTATTTATTTATTTATTTATGTTCTTTTATAGCGCAGGAACTCAACCCCCGAAGGGGTATCTCCGCGCTTATGGTTACCAAAGAGCACAGGTCATTATCTTATGCTGGAAGAATACATAACGAGAGCCTAACAGCCGGCGAATAGAAACGTTTTCAGGGATTTTTTAAAATTAGAAAGGTTAGTGATGTTTTTAAGAGCAGGGGGCAGTGAGTTCCAAATAATTGGTCCTTTGTAGGACAGGGCACGTCCTCCCTGCCTGACTTTTTTTTATCCTGGGAACTATAAGTTGTTGCTGACTGCTAGAACGCAGGGTACGACTAGGCGTGTAAGGTTTGAAAAGTTCTTTTAGGTATTTTGGTCCATGGCAGAATAAACAACTATGAATAATACAGCAGATTTTAAATTTTACCCGCTGTATGATTGGTAGCCAGTGAAGTTTTGCCAAAAGGGGGATTGACGGAGATCTTGGCTGGGCGTTGAGAACTAGTCTCGCAGCCGTGTTTTGGACTACCTGTAGTCTTTGAAGTTGTTCCTCATTAGCCGCGACCAGCAAGCCATTACAATAGTCGAGTCTGCTGATTATCAAGGCTTGGACAAGGGTCTTCCTATAGGAGTCTGATAGAAATGGGAAGACTCGCCGGAGCATCCCAATGGTCTGAAAGCATAAGCCTGCTACTTGATTAGTGTGCTCTTTAAACAGAAGAGATTTATCAAGACGCACACCAAGATTTTTAACAGTCTGTTTAGGAGTAGGTCCTAAATCAAGAGGCCACCAGTCCGGAGACCACAGGAGTGTAGCATCTCCAAACAGCATAACCTCTGTCTTCCCCACATTACACTGGAGGCGATTGTCGGCCATCCAGTGGGATAATGCCCTCATTCCGTCCGCAAAAGATTTTTGGATTGCGGGCGTCAGGTTTTTGAAGGGGAACATAAGCTGAGTGTCGTCAGCATACGAAACAGGCGTGAATCCATAAGATCTTACGATATCTGCCAGGGGGGCTACATACACATTAAACAGTGTGGGGCTTAGACATGAGCCCTGTGGCACTCCCTTGGTGAGCTCCCTAGAGATAGAATGGTGGGAGCCCAATCTCACCTCTTGTTGGCGTTCTGAAAGAAAGCTTTCCAGCCAGGAGAGAGCCACACCCTCTATACCTCTTTCCCTTAGACGATCAAGGAGTATCTCATGAGACACAGTGTCGAAGGCCGCGGATAGATCTAACAGCACTAGAATCATTGAATTGCCTCCATCCAGTGACATTTTGATGTTGTTAGTCACTGAGAGGAGAGCAGATTCAGTGCTGTGATTGGGCCTGAATCCAGATTGAGAAAAGTCTAGGCCCTCCGTTTCCTCGATGTATTTAGACAGATGAATGTTAACATGTCTCTCAGTCATCTTGCCGAGAAAGGGTAAGAGGGAAATGGGTCGAATCCCATGCCCGTATCATGTTCACTGTTACCCCACATGCGGGCGGAGGCTTTTATATCCTGCCTCAACTGCTTTTGAAACTATATGTTAATCAGGACAAATTGAGATCGGAACATTATGACCCCCGTCATTGCATCTGTATTTTGGAAAAGTACTATAACGCAAATGTACTGAAGAACTCTCATCGTTTCTGTTGATCTTTCAATTCCACTATCCTGTCTTTATACTCGAAATCATACTGTTATGTACATCCTCACTCTGTTCGAATTACTCTTTCTTTGAATCTGCGATTATGCTGTTATTACCAGTCGATTACATTCTGACTGTCTCATGAAATCCTATTTCTCCTGAAATGATTGTCTTAACCATGTGTCTATGTTTAGTTTACCTCTTTGGATAGGGATCTCTCGATTCTTTTATATTCTCTATCTTGATGCTTTCTCACCACTGGGTCAACTTGCGACCTTTTTTATTTGCCATAGAATAGGCACCCACTCTGTGTCCAATGTACCTGTCTGTACATGACTCTTGGTATCACACACACTCTCTTTCACAACACTGGTTCAAATGTTTAGCAGACATAAGTTGGTCTGCCGCAACTTAGAGGGTTGAGACAGTGTGGCTCTGCCCTACTGGTTTAAACATTTAGCAGACATAAATTGTCTTGCCTCAACCTAGAGGGTTGAGACTGTGTGGCTCTTTCTCCAACTTTCTAGACACATTAACTAATAGGCGGAGTTATTAATCCATGATTTCCTTGTAGGGTCCTTTACATTGTGGCTCCAACTCATCTGCTTGGAAATTACTAGCGACCAGTTTCTCGTGGACAGGTATCTATGGTTTACTGCTTGTTTAATTTCCTCATTTCACATGCATATGACTACTCCGGAGTGGCCTTGAGTTCTGAGCCGTTTTCCTCGTTTTCCTCATTTTCCCCTTTTTTTGATTAATTTCCTTACTTTTTCATTTCTTTACCATGTGTGGCAATTTATTGTTTATTTTCTACTGGTAAATGAGCACGGGATCGAAGACTCAAGAGGTAAATTTTAAGTGGTATGCAGTCTAGCTCTCGCTCAACCATAAGTGGTCTACACACTGGTTACGTTGGTAACTACGTGGTTGATGTTAGCGGTCTAGTTTACTTCCAATCGAAAGTGGTCTTCATGCTGTTTTCGTTGGTAACCATGCGGATGCTAGGGAGGTACGTGTCGACTCACTCACACGCTTAAATAGGTCCCAAAGCAAGCGGTGCTGCGACTGCTTGGAAACCGTACATGGGACTATCTTGATGACTTTTTAAGTAAGTACCTCGAAGGGACACGTATTTGTCGATCATTTGAGTGGGCTCATACACTTCTTATCCGAGCATATAACCATAATTATTTAAGTTACTGGGCAATTATGCACGGCTCTCAGCTTTTTAGTATGCGTAACCATGCATGTTTCAGATGGACGCAACGTTTACTGAATGTGCTCATCTGTGTAGTTACCCTGGCCACACAGGACTCAGTTATTAGCATCTCACAGATATGTTAAAGATGGGAGTATGGGTGCATTAACGTCACTTGCCATACGAACAGTGGTTAATTACCTATAAGTTTTGAACGCTGGTGGCGCTGATTTTTTAAGAACACTTTGTATATCTGAAGCTCCTTGCATTTCTTTTTATTAACATAATAAGATGTAGCTTCTCGCTTTTTACAGACCATGGACTTAGTGGTTTTGGGCTAGGTTTGACTGTGTTGGGATGCATTTGTTTTCACTCTAGACGTTTCTAGCATACCTCTCGCATATCACTCTGTGATATTAGGCTTACATACCGTTCTGGTACAACTAGTCTCTTTTACCTCGTTGTATAGGTAAGTTTATCAACGCATTTGGAGACGCCAGGAACTGGGAGAACACTGAGGCCTTATGATATACCATTGTCATTAAAGGTATGCTTATGTTGATTTTATTTCGTTTACATAGTGCGGTTACAACTTATTATGGCCTCCTACTGTGTTGCCCACTTGATCCACAATACTATTACTTATGCAGGACCTAGGACTTACTGCCCTATTTTTCTGACTGAACACTGATTATTGATGATTTAGGACTTTTTGCTATTGCACTCGCTATACCTACCCTCAAATATCTCCATCTGTATCTAGGCCTGGGGACATTGGAGATATCGTTCATTACAAGTGACGCCCTCAGACGCCAGTCACCTTTGGTGCTCCTTTTTTGATCTGCACTCTTGAGTCAGCTAACCACTCTTGATAAACTTGGTAAGCAGCTGGTGCTGGAGATTTTTGTTTTTTCCTGTTTTGCACTTGGGTTGCACTTTTCCGTTTGGGGATCCTCACAATGATCCTAATATCAAAATAATATATTTTACGTCTTTAAACAAAACCTTCATTTTTAGAAGCATTATTATGCTGTTCTTTCACAGAGCACAACGAGTTCACTATTATTCAGTTTCACTCCACACGGTTGGTTATTCTTCTGACGCTGATTCTACTTTTACTTTTTCTTTTCTTTTGACATGATAGTCCAGGTTTACTTCACCTATTTATTAGCGTTCTTCTGCTGTGACTTTACTGTTCAATAGGATTTTAAAACGAGTTATGTTGTATGTATTTACAGCCCTGAAGAAGCTCTCTTGAAGGGTGAAACGGGTTGGCTGTATCCTAAAGTGTTAAAGGATTTTTCAAATAAAGGACTTACATCGCCCACCAACAGTACCTGCGAAAGAACTCTTTCCTTGTGTCTTAACCTATTTTTGATCTTCTGTGTTGCCTCTCAACAGCTTTTTTGTTCTCTTGTATTTATCTCTGGCCATGTGGCAGCTGGCCATTTGAGGTGGGCAATACATGTGTTTAATAATACTAGTGACTAGCCTAGGTGGTGCTGTTGCCGCTGACCCTGCTGCCTTTGCTTGTGTGAATGCAATTGTAAATTGTGCAAAAAGTCAATAAAGTGCAAATATCCCTGTGCAATCAAGCAATAATTAAGATGCAGCGTACAAAAAGTACTAGTGCATAACCCCACATCTCTCCTAGGCAATTTCTCACGGCCTTAATCAGTGGGAAAAAACACCACAACTGTTCACATTTATTCAGTTGATAATTCCTTTTGGCATAGGCATATTCTTGCTGTCTTACCCTAGACAGTTTAGCTAGCCATTGATAATAAATTGATATTGCCATTATTTTTAAGCACCTCTAGACCCTCACCAGAAATCTTGGGGCAAGATATCCTATCTTGTTGTTGCTTTGTGGTCTTAAATAATGGATACTTTTGAACTGGAGATACTTCAATTCCCACTTCCTATTTTCTGAGTCTAAGTCTGAGGTATCGGATAGCCAGAACCAACGCCAGTGCTCATGGAATCTTGTGTAGCCAGTTCTATTAAAGAGAGGGCCTCCTCCAGCTCCTTTAGAGCAACACTCTGTGGTGCAGCCATTGCCCCTATATGCACAGGACTACAAACCACATCAGCATATCTAAGTGGGAGAGTTCCTCCAGACTCCCCCATCGACAGCACTCCAAGACTCGAGCAAGGAAGTGGCAGTTTATTGGGAGGGCCTTTGTCCTGATTGACCCGCCCTGATACCCCTGAGCATTTTTATGCTGGGTTTCGAAAAGGTTTTGGGCCTTCTGAGGAGATTCTCTATGAGCGTTAGGCTTCATAAATCCCTGAGTAAAAAAAGGGCAATGGAACCGAAATCTCTTTAGCCAGAGTATTGTGGAGAAATCAAAGCCCAGTCTGAACTGAACAAAGTTGTTCTAAATTGCCCATGGGCCAGCTCCTCACCTATTTCCATCAGGTGCAAGTCAGACTCGCAACAAAATCAGGTCACCAAACAGTCTCAAAGACTCTGGTACCCTAGACTATGGGGCATTAGATGAGGCTTTAATAAGAGAGAAACAAGGGAGAAAAATAAGCCATACAGAGCGGTTAATCCTGAATCTGCCCAGGCCACAGATGGGAATCCTCGGCAGCGTACCTCTGTTTCCAGCAATCATGGCTGAGGCACCCATTTGGCGCTTTCCCACTTATCAGCAGCCCCCAACTCAAACTGCCTCCAGTACCGCTGCTGGGACTACTGCAAATGCTACCACCAATATTTGTGCCGTAGAACCTCAACCATCCAGCAACACCGCCAGTGGCCCTGGAAGGCCTAATAGGGTGCACAGCGGCTCCCAACACAGGCTCTGAACACTGCTCAGCTCCGGTGAGGGTGAGTGGAGTGCAGAACACAGAGTCTCAGCAGTGCATAACGGGAATGCACCACCTCCTTGTGTATTCACTTTATTACTATTTGATGTGCTGCATAAATACTTTACACTGCTTTTGTGCCAAGCTCCCAAAGGGTTAAGCACAGGTTAATTTGGGGTTTGTTTGTGTTTTACCCTGACAAGAATTGTGATCACTGCTTGAGTAGGGTTTCACCTCCCTCAACCAATAGCCTGATTTCCTAGATTGGTGTTCAGCGGTGAGATTTGAACTTGTGCTTGTGCAGTGCTCTACAGTGATTTTGTGTTACATTAAAAATCCCAGATAAATATCTTGTTACAAATTCAAGTTTTAAAAAAAAATTCTCCTGTTTTGGCTTTTTTGATTTTTCCAAATTCACTGTCATTCTACCTGACTGTCTATGGCTACACCTGCAAATATGGAATTTGAACTCATCAACCTGGAGAGCTGCACTGTGGTGGAGCTCAAAGCAGTTCTGTAAGGGAAGGGGACTTCCAACCAGGAAAGGCACCATGACGTTAGAGCTTCAGAAAGCTCTGAAGGCCTGGCAAGAGGCTCATCAGTTGCTGACAGAACAGACAACCAGGATGGGGAGGATGATGTGGATGAGCAGGAGCAGGACCTGCATACCAGTCCTGAGATGCAGCATTCAAGGGAAGGGTAGGACGTTTCTCCTGAATTGAAACTCTCAGCCAGGGTGGAGAGCAGTGTATTTTCACGAGGCCTGTACCATAGGGGCTGGCAGACAAGAAGGCTGAGAGGGAGTTTAGTCTGCAAATGGCCAAGCTCAAGTCGGAAGCAAAAGAGAGGAAGGCTGAGGCTGAGAGAGCCTTGGAGGAAAAGAGACTAGCAATTGAGGAGAGAAGAATGGCCCACGAACTAAGCTTCAGAGAGCTGGACACCGGAGCTAAACAATTGAAGTCCAGCAATAATGGTGGCATCATACCTGCAGTGCTATCTGGAGACAAGAGGGTCCACATCCCAAAGGATCTGGTGCCTAACCTTGTTGTTGGAGATAACATTGACCAGTGGTTTGAAGCCTGTGAGTTTGCTCTGAAGATTGACCTTCGAATCCTGAGGAGGATTGGGGGGGTCAGTCTCTGAAGGCACATACCTAGCAAAGCGAGAGACATCCTACCATCCCTAGAGAACGGGGACAGGATAAGGCATCTCCCCATGAAGGACACCCTTGTCAGAGAATATGGCTTCACCCACAGAAAAGTATAGGCAGAAGTTTAGGGACAGGTAGAAGCTGCCCCATTAGTCCTGGGTGAATTTTGTGGATTCATTTGGCAAGACACTGGTGGTTGGTTGAAGAGCAGTGAAGTAAAGGATTAGTAAGGGATGTACAATTTGATGGCAAATTTGTAATATGCATGCTATTGTGGTAATCAGTATTTGCATTAAAAGAAGAAGAAAGGGCAACTCCCCATCAGGTGTGTATAACAGTACATCAATGAGATCAGTGCAGATAAATCATTGTGATAGCATTTTGTAAACGAAGATGTGAACTAAGATGTCTACTGTTTATGCATCAAGACAAGGGGGTTTGACCCATCACCTCCTGTGGAGTGCTTTCATCGCAATGCACAAGGGACTAATTCGCATCTTACAAGTACAATGTTTAATGATACACTAAACAGTCCTAGCAAGGCAGAGTATTCCTCTACTGTAATGTTATGCAAATTTGTAGATCGTACTATCATCCGGGAGTGTATCCTGGCGCTGAGGAAGTGTGAGTCTAGGCACAGCTAGGGCCAAGTTGGACTACTCGAAAAGCCAGCTCTTTAACATCTTGAGGAATTTAAGAAGTGAGGTGGAGGCTCCGATGAGTAGTGGCATGCTTTCGGAGCGATGTAAGAGCCGGCTTGACAGTGAGATCAAGTTTTCCGTATGCGTGGGATTTATGCAAGTAGGAGTCCTACTGAAGCTCAGCATAGGAATATTTTTTTATAGAAAAGTAGCGACGAAAACTCTGGCAAACATCTGCACTGTAAAGCCCGACCTAAAAAACAGAAGGGGCTCGATTCACGAATCTATTTCCGGATACAAACATAAAGTTGTGTCTGTCTACAGGTCCATTTCCTTCGGTCAGGTATCAACACAAGTACACTTAGTAAGGAATAAATGCTTCCTACAACAGCGTAATTGTAACCTGTGATAAACTCAATGCTAGGCGTGGGGAGTAGGCAGAGCAATACATACAATACAATAATACAATACAATAGCAATACAATAGAGAGGCTGTGAGTTTGTGACCATTCATAAACTCCTCTCTGACTCTTAGTTGTGTAAATCCCCCTCTGAGGTGCAAATGTGTAAGAAACATCCCAAAACATTGTGGTGGCTTGGAGGAAGGAGTTTCCTAATGTGGAAAATGCATGCATAGGCAGACAAAAAGAGAAAAAAAATATTTTGCACTGCAGGCTGCTGGTAGCCAATGTGAATTTGTACTGTGTGAATATCTGCATATTTGTTAAATAGCAGCTCTGAAAAATGTCACATGACATTACCACTAGTAAGCTTAGAAAGCTCCAACAGCTTCACATTCCTACCTATGGGAACGTACATGAATTTCCAACCCTTGTAAAACTACTCCTCTGTGAAATAGTCTATGTAGAGGTGTAAGTTTGCAAGTTTTCTTTGTGAATCTGACCATACTTGATCAGAGTTGGCCAGCCCATGTTCCCACAGTTCAGGGGAAATACCTCATAACTAAAGCACACAATCACACCTTCATCACTGCTGAAATCCCAATGCAGACCCTAAGAAACCTGGAAGCTGCAGATCAATCTCATACCTTGGTAGCATTGCGAAGGTCTTGAAACAGTATTCACATCTGGACTCTCCCATCTATATGGACAAATAACTGCTCCTCAGTGGTTATGGGTTGGGATTCTATTTCCTCCATGGGGCAGAGACAGCCGCAAACCTCCAGAAAACATTGTGTACTCCCAAAGGACATGGCCAAGCCTTGACCCCTGTGAGAAATTGGGTTATTGGTTGAGAGGGGTGAAACCCTTCTCAAGCAACAACCACAATACTTGTCAGGGTGAAGCACAAAAAGTCACTAAATTAACCTGTTTTAACCCTCTGGCAGCTTGGCACAAAAGCAGACAAGCTTAACTTAGGGGCAATGAGCAAAGTATTTATGCAGCAATCATACAATAATAAAGTGAAAATACAACAAAAGAAAAATCCCACACCAATCTAGAATAATAGAGTAGTAGTAGCACTAATAACTTTATTGTATAAATCATTGATTACAATAAATCATAAAACCTAAGAAAACCTAATATCCTGTAGTAAAAATTCAGATACAATACAAATATGAGAGCGAATGATTGCTTACATCAATAGGTTATACAACCGTCTCTGACTAGCTTGTTCAAGGTAAAAAATAAGATCAGTCAAAATATTTGATAAGATTGCCAGATAAAAGAATTACATGAACATTTAAAAACACACCACAGACCTTCATGAGCTCCTGGACTACAATGCTGAGTGTTTGGGGATGTTACATGAGTCACAGAAGGAAGTTAAGCTACTGTGAAGCAAGTCCAGCCCTACCTGTCAATTAAGACGACCCCAGCCTTGTGAAGTGATTCCTGTGGATTGTACAAAGGTTGGTCGCACACTGCTCGTCACACCAGCAAGTTGCCCCAAGGAACTGTGGTAAATGTAGTGGCGACGGCGAGTACGCCTATGCCACGATGTATAAAGAACAGTATGTGTTGCGTTAGCCATCCCTGGACACGTGTTTCGAGGTAGTTGCCTCTCGTCAGCAGGGAGCAGGACAGTGTAAGGGGTGCCGCGTGGACTGCCAAAATGTAATTAAAACAGGTCAAGTACCTCTCATGGCGCGCAGGTGCAGATCCAAGGCTCGTCAGCCCGTTGGCTCAAGGGAGCCGTAATAAATTGTGCAAAGGATGGTCGCACACTGCTCGTCACACCAGCAAGTTGCCCCAAGGAACTGTGGTAAATGTAGTGGCGACGGCGAGTACGCCTATGCCACGATGTATAAAGAACAGTATGTGTTGCGTTAGCCATCCCTGGACACGTGTTTCGAGGTAGTTGCCTCTCGTCAGCAGGGAGCAGGACAGTGTAAGGGGTGCCGCGTGGACTGCCAAAATGTAATTAAAACAGGTCAAGTACCTCTCATGGCGTGCAGGTGCAGATCCAAGGCTCGTCAGCCCGTTGGCTCAAGGAAGCCGTAATAAATTGTGCAAAGGTTGGTCGCACACTGCTCGTCAAACCAGCAAGTTGCCCCAAGGAACTGTGGTAAATGTAGTGGCGACGGCGAGTACGCCTATGCCACAATGTATAAAGAACAGTATGTGTTGCGTTAGCCATCCCTGGACACCTGTTTCGAGGTAGTTGCCTCTCGTCAGCAGGGAGCAGGACAGTGTAAGGGGTGCCGCGTGGACTGCCAAAATGTAATTAAAACAGGTCAAGTACCTCTCATGGCGCGCAGGTGCAGATCCAAGGCTCGTCAGCCCGTTGGCTCAAGGGAGCCGTAATAAATTGTGCAAAGGTTGGTCGCACACTGCTCGTCACACCAGCAAGTTGCCCCAAGGAACTGTGGTAAATGTAGTGGCGACGGCGAGTACGCCTATGCCACGATGTATAAAGAACAGTATGTGTTGCGTTAGCCATCCCTGGACACGTGTTTCGAGGTAGTTGCCTCTCGTCAGCAGGGAGCAGGACAGTGTAAGGGGTGCCGCATGGACTGCCAAAATGTAATTAAAACAGGTCAAGTACCTCTCATGGCGCGCAGGTGCAGATCCAAGGCTCGTCAGACCGTTGGCTCAAGGGAGCCGTCATAAATTGTGCAAATGTTGGTCGCACACTGCTCGTCACACCAGCAAGTTGCCCCAAGGAACTGTGGTAAATGTAGTGGCGACGGCGAGTACGCCTATGCCACGATGTATAAAGAACAGTATGTGTTGCGTTAGCCATCCCTGGACACGTGTTTCGAGGTAGTTGCCTCTCGTCAGCAGGGAGCAGGACAGTGTAAGGGGTGCCGCGTGGACTGCCAAAATGTAATTAAAACAGGTCAAGTACCTCTCATGGCGCGCAGGTGCAGATCCAAGGCTCGTCAGCCCGTTGGCTCAAGGGAGCCGTAATAAATTGTGCAAAGGTTGGTCGCACACTGCTCGTCACACCAGCAAGTTGCCCCAAGGAACTGTGGTAAATGTAGTGGCGACGGCGAGTACGCCTATGCCACGATGTATAAAGAACAGTATGTGTTGCGTTAGCCATCCCTGGACACGTGTTTCGAGGTAGTTGCCTCTCGTCAGCAGGGAGCAGGACAGTGTAAGGGGTGCCGCGTGGACTGCCAAAATGTAATTAAAACAGGTCAAGTACCTCTCATGGCGTGCAGGTGCAGATCCAAGGCTCGTCAGCCCGTTGGCTCAAGGAAGCCGTAATAAATTGTGCAAAGGTTGGTCGCACACTGCTCGTCAAACCAGCAAGTTGCCCCAAGGAACTGTGGTAAATGTAGTGGCGACGGCGAGTACGCCTATGCCACAATGTATAAAGAACAGTATGTGTTGCGTTAGCCATCCCTGGACACCTGTTTCGAGGTAGTTGCCTCTCGTCAGCAGGGAGCAGGACAGTGTAAGGGGTGCCGCGTGGACTGCCAAAATGTAATTAAAACAGGTCAAGTACCTCTCATGGCGCGCAGGTGCAGATCCAAGGCTCGTCAGCCCGTTGGCTCAAGGGAGCCGTAATAAATTGTGCAAAGGTTGGTCGCACACTGCTCGTCACACCAGCAAGTTGCCCCAAGGAACTGTGGTAAATGTAGTGGCGACGGCGAGTACGCCTATGCCACGATGTATAAAGAACAGTATGTGTTGCGTTAGCCATCCCTGGACACGTGTTTCGAGGTAGTTGCCTCTCGTCAGCAGGGAGCAGGACAGTGTAAGGGGTGCCGCATGGACTGCCAAAATGTAATTAAAACAGGTCAAGTACCTCTCATGGCGCGCAGGTGCAGATCCAAGGCTCGTCAGCCCGTTGGCTCAAGGGAGCCGTCATAAATTGTGCAAATGTTGGTCGCACACTGCTCGTCACACCAGCAAGTTGCCCCAAGGAACTGTGGTAAATGTAGTGGCGACGGCGAGTACGCCTATGCCACGATGTATAAAGAACAGTATGTTTTGCGTTAGCCATCCCTGGACACGTGTTTCGAGGTAGTTGCCTCTCGTCAGCAGGGAGCAGGACAGTGTAAGGGGTGCCGCGTGGACTGCCAAAATGTAATTAAAACAGGTCAAGTACCTCTCATGGCACGCAGGTGCAGATCCAAGGCTCGTCAGCCCGTTGGCTCAAGGGAGCCGTAATAAATTGTGCAAAGGTTGGTCGCACACTGCTCGTCACACCAGCAAGTTGCCCCAAGGAACTGTGGTAAATGTAGTGGCGACGGCGAGTACGCCTATGCCACGATGTATAAAGAACAGTATGTGTTGCGTTAGCCATCCCTGGACACGTGTTTCGAGGTAGTTGCCTCTCGTCAGCAGAGAGCAGGACAGTGTAAGGGGTGCCGCGTGGACTGCCAAAATGTAATTAAAACAGGTCAAGTACCTCTCATGGCGCGCAGGTGCAGATACAAGGCTCGTCAGCCCGTTGGCTCAAGGGAGCCGTAATAAATTGTGCAAAGGTTGGTCGCACACTGCTCGTCACACCAGCAAGTTGCCCCAAGGAACTGTGGTAAATGTAGTGGCGACGGCGAGTACGCCTATGCCACGATGTATAAAGAACAGTATGTGTTGCGTTAGCCATCCCTGGACACGTGTTTCGAGGTAGTTGCCTCTCGTCAGCAGGGAGCAGGACAGTGTAAGGGGTGCCGCGTGGACTGCCAAAATGTAATTAAAACAGGTCAAGTACCTCTCATGGCGCGCAGGTGCAGATCCAAGGCTCGTCAGCCCGTTGGCTCAAGGGAGCCGTAATAAATTGTGCAAAGGTTGGTCGCACACTGCTCGTCACACCAGCAAGTTGCCCCAAGGAACTGTGGTAAATTTAGTGGCGACGGCGAGTACACCTATGCCACGATGTATAAAGAACAGTATGTGTTGCGTTAGCCATCCCTGGACACGTGTTTCGAGGTAGTTGCCTCTCGTCAGCAGGGAGCAGGACAGTGTAAGGGGTGCCGCGTGGACTGCCAAAATGTAATTAAAACAGGTCAAGTACCTCTCATGGCGCGCAGGTGCAGATCCAAGGCTCGTCAGCCCGTTGGCTCAAGGGAGGCGTAATAAATTGTGCAAAGGTTGGTCGCACACTGCTCGTCACACCAGCAAGTTGCCCCAAGGAACTGTGGTAAATGTAGTGGCGACGGCGAGTACGCCTATGCCACGATGTATAAAGAACAGTATGTGTTGCGTTAGCCATCCCTGGACACGTGTTTCGAGGTAGTTGCCTCTCGTCAGCAGGGAGCAGGACAGTGTAAGGGGTGCCGCGTGGACTGCCAAAATGTAATTAAAACAGGTCAAGTACCTCTCATGGCGCGCAGGTGCAGATCCAAGGCTCGTCAGCCCGTTGGCTCAAGGGAGCCGTAATAAATTGTGCAAAGGTTGGTCGCACACTGCTCGTCACACCAGCAAGTTGCCCCAAGGAACTGTGGTAAATGTAGTGGCGACGGCGAGTACGCCTATGCCACGATGTATAAAGAACAGTATGTGTTGCGTTAGCCATCCCTGGACACGTGTTTCGAGGTAGTTGCCTCTCGTCAGCAGGGAGCAGGACAGTGTAAGGGGTGCAGCGTGGACTGCCAAAATGTAATTAAAACAGGTCAAGTACCTCTCATGGCGCGCAGGTGCAGATCCAAGGCTCGTCAGCCCGTTGGCTCAAGGGAGCCGTATAAATTGTGCAAAGGTTGGTCGCACACTGCTCGTCACACCAGCAAGTTGCCCCAAGGAACTGTGGTAAATGTAGTGGCGACGGCGAGTACGCCTATGCCACGATGTATAAAGAACAGTATGTGTTGCGTTAGCTATCCCTGGACACGTGTTTCGAGGTAGTTGCCTCTCGTCAGCAGGGAGCAGGACAGTGTAAGGGGTGCCGCGTGGACTGCCAAAATGTAATTAAAACAGGTCAAGTACCTCTCATGGCGCGCAGGTGCAGATCCAAGGCTCGTCAGCCCGTTGGCTCAAGGGAGCCGTAATAAATTGTGCAAAGGTTGGTCGCACACTGCTCGTCACACCAGCAAGTTGCCCCAAGGAACTGTGGTAAATGTAGTGGCGACGGCGAGTACGCCTATGCCACGATGTATAAAGAACAGTATGTGTTGCGTTAGCCATCCCTGGACACGTGTTTCGAGGTAGTTGCCTCTCGTCAGCAGGGAGCAGGACAGTGTAAGGGGTGCCGCGTGGACTGCCAAAATGTAATTAAAACAGGTCAAGTACCTCTCATGGCGCGCAGGTGCAGATCCAAGGCTCGTCAGCCCGTTGGCTCAAGGGAGCCGTAATAAATTGTGCAAAGGTTGGTCGCACACTGCTCGTCACACCAGCAAGTTGCCCCAAGGAACTGTGGTAAATGTAGTGGCGACGGCGAGTACGCCTATGCCACGATGTATAAAGAACAGTATGTGTTGCCTTAGCCATCCCTGGACACGTGTTTCGAGGTAGTTGCCTCTCGTCAGCAGGGAGCAGGACAGTGTAAGGGGTGCCGCGTGGACTGCCAAAATGTAATTAAAACAGGTCAAGTACCTCTCATGGCGCGCAGGTGCAGATCCAAGGCTCGTCAGCCCGTTGGCTCAAGGGAGCCGTAATAAATTGTGCAAAGGTTGGTCGCACACTGCTCGTCACACCAGCAAGTTGCCCCAAGGAACTGTGGTAAATGTAGTGGCGACGGCGAGTACGCCTATGCCACGATGTATAAAGAACAGTATGTGTTGCGTTAGCCATCCCTGGACACGTGTTTCGAGGTAGTTGCCTCTCGTCAGCAGGGAGCAGGACAGTGTAAGGGGTGCCGCGTTGACTGCCAAAATGTAATTAAAACAGGTCAAGTACCTCTCCTGGCGCGCAGGTGCAGATCCAAGGCTCGTCAGCCCGTTGGCTCAAGGGAGCCGTAATAAATTGTGCAAAGGTTGGTCGCACACTGCTCGTCACACCAGCAAGTTGCCCCAAGGAACTGTGGTAAATGTAGTGGCGACGGCGAGTACGCCTCTGCCACGATGTATAAAGAACAGTATGTGTTGCGTTAGCCATCCCTGGACACGTGTTTCGAGGTAGTTGCCTCTCGTCAGCAGGGAGCAGGACAGTGTAAGTGGTGCCGCGTGGACTGCCAAAATGTAATTAAAACAGGTCAAGTACCTCTCATGGCGCGCAGGTGCAGATCCAAGGCTCGTCAGCCCGTTGGCTCAAGGGAGCCGTAATAAATTGTGCAAAGGTTGGTCGCACACTGCTCGTCACAACAGCAAGTTGCCCCAAGGAACTGTGGTAAATGTAGTGGCGACGGCGAGTACGCCTATGCCACGATGTATAAAGAACAGTATGTGTTGCGTTAGCCATCCCTGGACACGTGTTTCGAGGTAGTTGCCTCTCGTCAGCAGGGAGCAGGACAGTGTAAGGGGTGCCGCGTGGACTGCCAAAATGTAATTAAAACAGGTCAAGTACCTCTCATGGCGCGCAGGTGCAGATCCAAGGCTCGTCAGCCCGTTGGCTCAAGGGAGCCGTAATAAATTGTGCAAAGGTTGGTCGCACACTGCTCGTCACACCAGCAAGTTGCCCCAAGGAACTGTGGTAAATGTAGTGGCGACGGCGAGTACGCCTATGCCACGATGTATAAAGAACAGTATGTGTTGCGTTAGCCATCCCTGGACACGTGTTTCGAGGTAGTTGCCTCTCGTCAGCAGGGAGCAGGACAGTGTAAGGGGTGCCGCGTGGACTGCCAAAATGTAATTAAAACAGGTCAAGTACCTCTCATGGCGCGCAGGTGCAGATCCAAGGCTCGTCAGCCCGTTGGCTCAAGGGAGCCGTAATAAATTGTGCAAAGGTTGGTCGCACACTGCTCGTCACAACAGCAAGTTGCCCCAAGGAACTGTGGTAAATGTAGTGGCGACGGCGAGTACGCCTATGCCACGATGTATAAAGAACAGTATGTGTTGCGTTAGCCATCCCTGGACACGTGTTTCGAGGTAGTTGCCTCTCGTCAACAGGGAGCAGGACAGTGTAAGGGGTGCCGCGTGGACTTCCAAAATGTAATTAAAACAGGTCAAGTACCTCTCATGGCGCGCAGGTGCAGATCCAAGGCTCGTCAGCCCGTTGGCTCAAGGGAGCCGTGATAAATTGTGCAAAGGTTGGTCGCACACTGCTCGTCACACCAGCAAGTTGCCCCAAGGAACTGTGGTAAATGTAGTGGCGACGGCGAGTACGCCTATGCCACGATGTATAAAGAACAGTATGTGTTGCGTTAGCCATCCCTGGACACGTGTTTCGAGGTAGTTGCCTCTCGTCAGCAGGGAGCAGGACAGTGTAAGGGGTGCCGCGTGGACTGCCAAAATGTAATTAAAACAGGTCAAGTACCTCTCATGGCGCGCAGGTGCAGATCCAAGGCTCGTCAGCCCGTTGGCTCAAGGGAGCCGTAATAAATTGTGCAAAGGTTGGTCGCACACTGCTCGTCACACCAGCAAGTTGCCCCAAGGAACTGTGGTAAATGTAGTGGCGACGGCGAGTACGCCTCTGCCACGATGTATAAAGAACAGTATGTGTTGCGTTAGCCATCCCTGGACACGTGTTTCGAGGTAGTTGCCTCTCGTCAGCAGGGAGCAGGACAGTGTAAGTGGTGCAGCGTGGACTGCCAAAATGTAATTAAAACAGGTCAAGTACCTCTCATGGCGCGCAGGTGCAGATCCAAGGCTCGTCAGCCCGTTGGCTCAAGGGAGCCGTAATAAATTGTGCAAAGGTTGGTCGCACACTGCTCGTCACACCAGCAAGTTGCCCCAAGGAACTGTGGTAAATGTAGTGGCGACGGCGAGTACGCCTATGCCACGATGTATAAAGAACAGTATGTGTTGCGTTAGCTATCCCTGGACACGTGTTTCGAGGTAGTTGCCTCTCGTCAGCAGGGAGCAGGACAGTGTAAGGGGTGCCGCGTGGACTGCCAAAATGTAATTAAAACAGGTCAAGTACCTCTCATGGCGCGCAGGTGCAGATCCAAGGCTCGTCAGCCCGTTGGCTCAAGGGAGCCGTAATAAATTGTGCAAAGGTTGGTCGCACACTGCTCGTCACACCAGCAAGTTGCCCCAAGGAACTGTGGTAAATGTAGTGGCGACGGCGAGTACGCCTATGCCACGATGTATAAAGAACAGTATGTGTTGCGTTAGCCATCCCTGGACACGTGTTTCGAGGTAGTTGCCTCTCGTCAGCAGGGAGCAGGACAGTGTAAGGGGTGCCGCGTGGACTGCCAAAATGTAATTAAAACAGGTCAAGTACCTCTCATGGCGCGCAGGTGCAGATCCAAGGCTCGTCAGCCCGTTGGCTCAAGGGAGCCGTAATAAATTGTGCAAAGGTTGGTCGCACACTGCTCGTCACACCAGCAAGTTGCCCCAAGGAACTGTGGTAAATGTAGTGGCGACGGCGAGTACGCCTATGCCACGATGTATAAAGAACAGTATGTGTTGCCTTAGCCATCCCTGGACACGTGTTTCGAGGTAGTTGCCTCTCGTCAGCAGGGAGCAGGACAGTGTAAGGGGTGCCGCGTGGACTGCCAAAATGTAATTAAAACAGGTCAAGTACCTCTCATGGCGCGCAGGTGCAGATCCAAGGCTCGTCAGCCCGTTGGCTCAAGGGAGCCGTAATAAATTGTGCAAAGGTTGGTCGCACACTGCTCGTCACACCAGCAAGTTGCCCCAAGGAACTGTGGTAAATGTAGTGGCGACGGCGAGTACGCCTATGCCACGATGTATAAAGAACAGTATGTGTTGCGTTAGCCATCCCTGGACACGTGTTTCGAGGTAGTTGCCTCTCGTCAGCAGGGAGCAGGACAGTGTAAGGGGTGCCGCGTTGACTGCCAAAATGTAATTAAAACAGGTCAAGTACCTCTCCTGGCGCGCAGGTGCAGATCCAAGGCTCGTCAGCCCGTTGGCTCAAGGGAGCCGTAATAAATTGTGCAAAGGTTGGTCGCACACTGCTCGTCACACCAGCAAGTTGCCCCAAGGAACTGTGGTAAATGTAGTGGCGACGGCGAGTACGCCTCTGCCACGATGTATAAAGAACAGTATGTGTTGCGTTAGCCATCCCTGGACACGTGTTTCGAGGTAGTTGCCTCTCGTCAGCAGGGAGCAGGACAGTGTAAGTGGTGCCGCGTGGACTGCCAAAATGTAATTAAAACAGGTCAAGTACCTCTCATGGCGCGCAGGTGCAGATCCAAGGCTCGTCAGCCCGTTGGCTCAAGGGAGCCGTAATAAATTGTGCAAAGGTTGGTCGCACACTGCTCGTCACAACAGCAAGTTGCCCCAAGGAACTGTGGTAAATGTAGTGGCGACGGCGAGTACGCCTATGCCACGATGTATAAAGAACAGTATGTGTTGCGTTAGCCATCCCTGGACACGTGTTTCGAGGTAGTTGCCTCTCGTCAGCAGGGAGCAGGACAGTGTAAGGGGTGCCGCGTGGACTGCCAAAATGTAATTAAAACAGGTCAAGTACCTCTCATGGCGCGCAGGTGCAGATCCAAGGCTCGTCAGCCCGTTGGCTCAAGGGAGCCGTAATAAATTGTGCAAAGGTTGGTCGCACACTGCTCGTCACACCAGCAAGTTGCCCCAAGGAACTGTGGTAAATGTAGTGGCGACGGCGAGTACGCCTATGCCACGATGTATAAAGAACAGTATGTGTTGCGTTAGCCATCCCTGGACACGTGTTTCGAGGTAGTTGCCTCTCGTCAGCAGGGAGCAGGACAGTGTAAGGGGTGCCGCGTGGACTGCCAAAATGTAATTAAAACAGGTCAAGTACCTCTCATGGCGCGCAGGTGCAGATCCAAGGCTCGTCAGCCCGTTGGCTCAAGGGAGCCGTAATAAATTGTGCAAAGGTTGGTCGCACACTGCTCGTCACACCAGCAAGTTGCCCCAAGGAACTGTGGTAAATGTAGTGGCGACGGCGAGTACGCCTATGCCACGATGTATAAAGAACAGTATGTGTTGCCTTAGCCATCCCTGGACACGTGTTTCGAGGTAGTTGCCTCTCGTCAGCAGGGAGCAGGACAGTGTAAGGGGTGCCGCGTGGACTGCCAAAATGTAATTAAAACAGGTCAAGTACCTCTCATGGCGCGCAGGTGCAGATCCAAGGCTCGTCAGCCCGTTGGCTCAAGGGAGCCGTAATAAATTGTGCAAAGGTTGGTCGCACACTGCTCGTCACACCAGCAAGTTGCCCCAAGGAACTGTGGTAAATGTAGTGGCGACGGCGAGTACGCCTATGCCACGATGTATAAAGAACAGTATGTGTTGCGTTAGCCATCCCTGGACACGTGTTTCGAGGTAGTTGCCTCTCGTCAGCAGGGAGCAGGACAGTGTAAGGGGTGCCGCGTTGACTGCCAAAATGTAATTAAAACAGGTCAAGTACCTCTCCTGGCGCGCAGGTGCAGATCCAAGGCTCGTCAGCCCGTTGGCTCAAGGGAGCCGTAATAAATTGTGCAAAGGTTGGTCGCACACTGCTCGTCACACCAGCAAGTTGCCCCAAGGAACTGTGGTAAATGTAGTGGCGACGGCGAGTACGCCTCTGCCACGATGTATAAAGAACAGTATGTGTTGCGTTAGCCATCCCTGGACACGTGTTTCGAGGTAGTTGCCTCTCGTCAGCAGGGAGCAGGACAGTGTAAGTGGTGCCGCGTGGACTGCCAAAATGTAATTAAAACAGGTCAAGTACCTCTCCTGGCGCGCAGGTGCAGATCCAAGGCTCGTCAGCCCGTTGGCTCAAGGGAGCCGTAATAAATTGTGCAAAGGTTGGTCGCACACTGCTCGTCACACCAGCAAGTTGCCCCAAGGAACTGTGGTAAATGTAGTGGCGACGGCGAGTACGCCTCTGCCACGATGTATAAAGAACAGTATGTGTTGCGTTAGCCATCCCTGGACACGTGTTTCGAGGTAGTTGCCTCTCGTCAGCAGGGAGCAGGACAGTGTAAGGGGTGCCGCGTGGACTGCCAAAATGTAATTAAAACAGGTCAAGTACCTCTCATGGCGCGCAGGTGCAGATCCAAGGCTCGTCAGCCCGTTGGCTCAAGGGAGGCGTAATAAATTGTGCAAAGGTTGGTCGCACACTGCTCGTCACACCAGCAAGTTGCCCCAAGGAACTGTGGTAAATGTAGTGGCGACGGCGAGTACGCCTATGCCACGATGTATAAAGAACAGTATGTGTTGCGTTAGCCATCCCTGGACACGTGTTTCGAGGTAGTTGCCTCTCGTCAGCAGGGAGCAGGACAGTGTAAGGGGTGCCGCGTGGACTGCCAAAATGTAATTAAAACAGGTCAAGTACCTCTCATGGCGCGCAGGTGCAGATCCAAGGCTCGTCAGCCCGTTGGCTCAAGGGAGCCGTAATAAATTGTGCAAAGGTTGGTCGCACACTGCTCGTCACACCAGCAAGTTGCCCCAAGGAACTGTGGTAAATGTAGTGGCGACGGCGAGTACGCCTATGCCACGATGTATAAAGAACAGTATGTGTTGCGTTAGCCATCCCTGGACACGTGTTTCGAGGTAGTTGCCTCTCGTCAGCAGGGAGCAGGACAGTGTAAGGGGTGCAGCGTGGACTGCCAAAATGTAATTAAAACAGGTCAAGTACCTCTCATGGCGCGCAGGTGCAGATCCAAGGCTCGTCAGCCCGTTGGCTCAAGGGAGCCGTAATAAATTGTGCAAAGGTTGGTCGCACACTGCTCGTCACACCAGCAAGTTGCCCCAAGGAACTGTGGTAAATGTAGTGGCGACGGCGAGTACGCCTATGCCACGATGTATAAAGAACAGTATGTGTTGCGTTAGCTATCCCTGGACACGTGTTTCGAGGTAGTTGCCTCTCGTCAGCAGGGAGCAGGACAGTGTAAGGGGTGCCGCGTGGACTGCCAAAATGTAATTAAAACAGGTCAAGTACCTCTCATGGCGCGCAGGTGCAGATCCAAGGCTCGTCAGCCCGTTGGCTCAAGGGAGCCGTAATAAATTGTGCAAAGGTTGGTCGCACACTGCTCGTCACACCAGCAAGTTGCCCCAAGGAACTGTGGTAAATGTAGTGGCGACGGCGAGTACGCCTATGCCACGATGTATAAAGAACAGTATGTGTTGCGTTAGCCATCCCTGGACACGTGTTTCGAGGTAGTTGCCTCTCGTCAGCAGGGAGCAGGACAGTGTAAGGGGTGCCGCGTGGACTGCCAAAATGTAATTAAAACAGGTCAAGTACCTCTCATGGCGCGCAGGTGCAGATCCAAGGCTCGTCAGCCCGTTGGCTCAAGGGAGCCGTAATAAATTGTGCAAAGGTTGGTCGCACACTGCTCGTCACACCAGCAAGTTGCCCCAAGGAACTGTGGTAAATGTAGTGGCGACGGCGAGTACGCCTATGCCACGATGTATAAAGAACAGTATGTGTTGCCTTAGCCATCCCTGGACACGTGTTTCGAGGTAGTTGCCTCTCGTCAGCAGGGAGCAGGACAGTGTAAGGGGTGCCGCGTGGACTGCCAAAATGTAATTAAAACAGGTCAAGTACCTCTCATGGCGCGCAGGTGCAGATCCAAGGCTCGTCAGCCCGTTGGCTCAAGGGAGCCGTAATAAATTGTGCAAAGGTTGGTCGCACACTGCTCGTCACACCAGCAAGTTGCCCCAAGGAACTGTGGTAAATGTAGTGGCGACGGCGAGTACGCCTATGCCACGATGTATAAAGAACAGTATGTGTTGCGTTAGCCATCCCTGGACACGTGTTTCGAGGTAGTTGCCTCTCGTCAGCAGGGAGCAGGACAGTGTAAGGGGTGCCGCGTTGACTGCCAAAATGTAATTAAAACAGGTCAAGTACCTCTCCTGGCGCGCAGGTGCAGATCCAAGGCTCGTCAGCCCGTTGGCTCAAGGGAGCCGTAATAAATTGTGCAAAGGTTGGTCGCACACTGCTCGTCACACCAGCAAGTTGCCCCAAGGAACTGTGGTAAATGTAGTGGCGACGGCGAGTACGCCTCTGCCACGATGTATAAAGAACAGTATGTGTTGCGTTAGCCATCCCTGGACACGTGTTTCGAGGTAGTTGCCTCTCGTCAGCAGGGAGCAGGACAGTGTAAGTGGTGCCGCGTGGACTGCCAAAATGTAATTAAAACAGGTCAAGTACCTCTCATGGCGCGCAGGTGCAGATCCAAGGCTCGTCAGCCCGTTGGCTCAAGGGAGCCGTAATAAATTGTGCAAAGGTTGGTCGCACACTGCTCGTCACAACAGCAAGTTGCCCCAAGGAACTGTGGTAAATGTAGTGGCGACGGCGAGTACGCCTATGCCACGATGTATAAAGAACAGTATGTGTTGCGTTAGCCATCCCTGGACACGTGTTTCGAGGTAGTTGCCTCTCGTCAGCAGGGAGCAGGACAGTGTAAGGGGTGCCGCGTGGACTGCCAAAATGTAATTAAAACAGGTCAAGTACCTCTCATGGCGCGCAGGTGCAGATCCAAGGCTCGTCAGCCCGTTGGCTCAAGGGAGCCGTAATAAATTGTGCAAAGGTTGGTCGCACACTGCTCGTCACACCAGCAAGTTGCCCCAAGGAACTGTGGTAAATGTAGTGGCGACGGCGAGTACGCCTATGCCACGATGTATAAAGAACAGTATGTGTTGCGTTAGCCATCCCTGGACACGTGTTTCGAGGTAGTTGCCTCTCGTCAGCAGGGAGCAGGACAGTGTAAGGGGTGCCGCGTGGACTGCCAAAATGTAATTAAAACAGGTCAAGTACCTCTCATGGCGCGCAGGTGCAGATCCAAGGCTCGTCAGCCCGTTGGCTCAAGGGAGCCGTAATAAATTGTGCAAAGGTTGGTCGCACACTGCTCGTCACAACAGCAAGTTGCCCCAAGGAACTGTGGTAAATGTAGTGGCGACGGCGAGTACGCCTATGCCACGATGTATAAAGAACAGTATGTGTTGCGTTAGCCATCCCTGGACACGTGTTTCGAGGTAGTTGCCTCTCGTCAACAGGGAGCAGGACAGTGTAAGGGGTGCCGCGTGGACTTCCAAAATGTAATTAAAACAGGTCAAGTACCTCTCATGGCGCGCAGGTGCAGATCCAAGGCTCGTCAGCCCGTTGGCTCAAGGGAGCCGTGATAAATTGTGCAAAGGTTGGTCGCACACTGCTCGTCACACCAGCAAGTTGCCCCAAGGAACTGTGGTAAATGTAGTGGCGACGGCGAGTACGCCTATGCCACGATGTATAAAGAACAGTATGTGTTGCGTTAGCCATCCCTGGACACGTGTTTCGAGGTAGTTGCCTCTCGTCAGCAGGGAGCAGGACAGTGTAAGGGGTGCCGCGTGGACTGCCAAAATGTAATTAAAACAGGTCAAGTACCTCTCATGGCGCGCAGGTGCAGATCCAAGGCTCGTCAGCCCGTTGGCTCAAGGGAGCCGTAATAAATTGTGCAAAGGTTGGTCGCACACTGCTCGTCACACCAGCAAGTTGCCCCAAGGAACTGTGGTAAATGTAGTGGCGACGGCGAGTACGCCTCTGCCACGATGTATAAAGAACAGTATGTGTTGCGTTAGCCATCCCTGGACACGTGTTTCGAGGTAGTTGCCTCTCGTCAGCAGGGAGCAGGACAGTGTAAGTGGTGCAGCGTGGACTGCCAAAATGTAATTAAAACAGGTCAAGTACCTCTCATGGCGCGCAGGTGCAGATCCAAGGCTCGTCAGCCCGTTGGCTCAAGGGAGCCGTAATAAATTGTGCAAAGGTTGGTCGCACACTGCTCGTCACACCAGCAAGTTGCCCCAAGGAACTGTGGTAAATGTAGTGGCGACGGCGAGTACGCCTATGCCACGATGTATAAAGAACAGTATGTGTTGCGTTAGCTATCCCTGGACACGTGTTTCGAGGTAGTTGCCTCTCGTCAGCAGGGAGCAGGACAGTGTAAGGGGTGCCGCGTGGACTGCCAAAATGTAATTAAAACAGGTCAAGTACCTCTCATGGCGCGCAGGTGCAGATCCAAGGCTCGTCAGCCCGTTGGCTCAAGGGAGCCGTAATAAATTGTGCAAAGGTTGGTCGCACACTGCTCGTCACACCAGCAAGTTGCCCCAAGGAACTGTGGTAAATGTAGTGGCGACGGCGAGTACGCCTATGCCACGATGTATAAAGAACAGTATGTGTTGCGTTAGCCATCCCTGGACACGTGTTTCGAGGTAGTTGCCTCTCGTCAGCAGGGAGCAGGACAGTGTAAGGGGTGCCGCGTGGACTGCCAAAATGTAATTAAAACAGGTCAAGTACCTCTCATGGCGCGCAGGTGCAGATCCAAGGCTCGTCAGCCCGTTGGCTCAAGGGAGCCGTAATAAATTGTGCAAAGGTTGGTCGCACACTGCTCGTCACACCAGCAAGTTGCCCCAAGGAACTGTGGTAAATGTAGTGGCGACGGCGAGTACGCCTATGCCACGATGTATAAAGAACAGTATGTGTTGCCTTAGCCATCCCTGGACACGTGTTTCGAGGTAGTTGCCTCTCGTCAGCAGGGAGCAGGACAGTGTAAGGGGTGCCGCGTGGACTGCCAAAATGTAATTAAAACAGGTCAAGTACCTCTCATGGCGCGCAGGTGCAGATCCAAGGCTCGTCAGCCCGTTGGCTCAAGGGAGCCGTAATAAATTGTGCAAAGGTTGGTCGCACACTGCTCGTCACACCAGCAAGTTGCCCCAAGGAACTGTGGTAAATGTAGTGGCGACGGCGAGTACGCCTATGCCACGATGTATAAAGAACAGTATGTGTTGCGTTAGCCATCCCTGGACACGTGTTTCGAGGTAGTTGCCTCTCGTCAGCAGGGAGCAGGACAGTGTAAGGGGTGCCGCGTTGACTGCCAAAATGTAATTAAAACAGGTCAAGTACCTCTCCTGGCGCGCAGGTGCAGATCCAAGGCTCGTCAGCCCGTTGGCTCAAGGGAGCCGTAATAAATTGTGCAAAGGTTGGTCGCACACTGCTCGTCACACCAGCAAGTTGCCCCAAGGAACTGTGGTAAATGTAGTGGCGACGGCGAGTACGCCTCTGCCACGATGTATAAAGAACAGTATGTGTTGCGTTAGCCATCCCTGGACACGTGTTTCGAGGTAGTTGCCTCTCGTCAGCAGGGAGCAGGACAGTGTAAGTGGTGCCGCGTGGACTGCCAAAATGTAATTAAAACAGGTCAAGTACCTCTCATGGCGCGCAGGTGCAGATCCAAGGCTCGTCAGCCCGTTGGCTCAAGGGAGCCGTAATAAATTGTGCAAAGGTTGGTCGCACACTGCTCGTCACAACAGCAAGTTGCCCCAAGGAACTGTGGTAAATGTAGTGGCGACGGCGAGTACGCCTCTGCCACGATGTATAAAGAACAGTATGTGTTGCGTTAGCCATCCCTGGACACGTGTTTCGAGGTAGTTGCCTCTCGTCAGCAGGGAGCAGGACAGTGTAAGGGGTGCCGCGTGGACTGCCAAAATGTAATTAAAACAGGTCAAGTACCTCTCATGGCGCGCAGGTGCAGATCCAAGGCTCGTCAGCCCGTTGGCTCAAGGGAGCCGTAATAAATTGTGCAAAGGTTGGTCGCACACTGCTCGTCACACCAGCAAGTTGCCCCAAGGAACTGTGGTAAATGTAGTGGCGACGGCGAGTACGCCTATGCCACGATGTATAAAGAACAGTATGTGTTGCGTTAGCCATCCCTGGACACGTGTTTCGAGGTAGTTGCCTCTCGTCAGCAGGGAGCAGGACAGTGTAAGGGGTGCCGCGTGGACTGCCAAAATGTAATTAAAACAGGTCAAGTACCTCTCATGGCGCGCAGGTGCAGATCCAAGGCTCGTCAGCCCGTTGGCTCAAGGGAGCCGTAATAAATTGTGCAAAGGTTGGTCGCACACTGCTCGTCACACCAGCAAGTTGCCCCAAGGAACTGTGGTAAATGTAGTGGCGACGGCGAGTACGCCTATGCCACGATGTATAAAGAACAGTATGTGTTGCCTTAGCCATCCCTGGACACGTGTTTCGAGGTAGTTGCCTCTCGTCAGCAGGGAGCAGGACAGTGTAAGGGGTGCCGCGTGGACTGCCAAAATGTAATTAAAACAGGTCAAGTACCTCTCATGGCGCGCAGGTGCAGATCCAAGGCTCGTCAGCCCGTTGGCTCAAGGGAGCCGTAATAAATTGTGCAAAGGTTGGTCGCACACTGCTCGTCACACCAGCAAGTTGCCCCAAGGAACTGTGGTAAATGTAGTGGCGACGGCGAGTACGCCTATGCCACGATGTATAAAGAACAGTATGTGTTGCGTTAGCCATCCCTGGACACGTGTTTCGAGGTAGTTGCCTCTCGTCAGCAGGGAGCAGGACAGTGTAAGGGGTGCCGCGTGGACTGCCAAAATGTAATTAAAACAGGTCAAGTACCTCTCATGGCGCGCAGGTGCAGATCCAAGGCTCGTCAGCCCGTTGGCTCAAGGGAGCCGTAATAAATTGTGCAAAGGTTGGTCGCACACTGCTCGTCACACCAGCAAGTTGCACCAAGGAACTGTGGTAAATGTAGTGGCGACGGCGAGTACGCCTATGCCACGATGTATAAAGAACAGTATGTGCGTTAGCCATCCCTGGACACGTGTTTCGAGGTAGTTGCCTCTCGTCAGCAGGGAGCAGGACAGTGTAAGGGGTGCCGCGTTGACTGCCAAAATGTAATTAAAACAGGTCAAGTACCTCTCCTGGCGCGCAGGTGCAGATCCAAGGCTCGTCAGCCCGTTGGCTCAAGGGAGCCGTAATAAATTGTGCAAAGGTTGGTCGCACACTGCTCGTCACACCAGCAAGTTGCCCCAAGGAACTGTGGTAAATGTAGTGGCGACGGCGAGTACGCCTCTGCCACGATGTATAAAGAACAGTATGTGTTGCGTTAGCCATCCCTGGACACGTGTTTCGAGGTAGTTGCCTCTCGTCAGCAGGGAGCAGGACAGTGTAAGTGGTGCCGCGTGGACTGCCAAAATGTAATTAAAACAGGTCAAGTACCTCTCATGGCGCGCAGGTGCAGATCCAAGGCTCGTCAGCCCGTTGGCTCAAGGGAGCCGTAATAAATTGTGCAAAGGTTGGTCGCACACTGCTCGTCACAACAGCAAGTTGCCCCAAGGAACTGTGGTAAATGTAGTGGCGACGGCGAGTACGCCTATGCCACGATGTATAAAGAACAGTATGTGTTGCGTTAGCCATCCCTGGACACGTGTTTCGAGGTAGTTGCCTCTCGTCAGCAGGGAGCAGGACAGTGTAAGGGGTGCCGCGTGGACTGCCAAAATGTAATTAAAACAGGTCAAGTACCTCTCATGGCGCGCAGGTGCAGATCCAAGGCTCGTCAGCCCGTTGGCTCAAGGGAGCCGTAATAAATTGTGCAAAGGTTGGTCGCACACTGCTCGTCACACCAGCAAGTTGCCCCAAGGAACTGTGGTAAATGTAGTGGCGACGGCGAGTACGCCTATGCCACGATGTATAAAGAACAGTATGTGTTGCGTTAGCCATCCCTGGACACGTGTTTCGAGGTAGTTGCCTCTCGTCAGCAGGGAGCAGGACAGTGTAAGGGGTGCCGCGTGGACTGCCAAAATGTAATTAAAACAGGTCAAGTACCTCTCATGGCGCGCAGGTGCAGATCCAAGGCTCGTCAGCCCGTTGGCTCAAGGGAGCCGTAATAAATTGTGCAAAGGTTGGTCGCACACTGCTCGTCACACCAGCAAGTTGCCCCAAGGAACTGTGGTAAATGTAGTGGCGACGGCGAGTACGCCTATGCCACGATGTATAAAGAACAGTATGTGTTGCCTTAGCCATCCCTGGACACGTGTTTCGAGGTAGTTGCCTCTCGTCAGCAGGGAGCAGGACAGTGTAAGGGGTGCCGCGTGGACTGCCAAAATGTAATTAAAACAGGTCAAGTACCTCTCATGGCGCGCAGGTGCAGATCCAAGGCTCGTCAGCCCGTTGGCTCAAGGGAGCCGTAATAAATTGTGCAAAGGTTGGTCGCACACTGCTCGTCACACCAGCAAGTTGCCCCAAGGAACTGTGGTAAATGTAGTGGCGACGGCGAGTACGCCTATGCCACGATGTATAAAGAACAGTATGTGTTGCGTTAGCCATCCCTGGACACGTGTTTCGAGGTAGTTGCCTCTCGTCAGCAGGGAGCAGGACAGTGTAAGGGGTGCCGCGTTGACTGCCAAAATGTAATTAAAACAGGTCAAGTACCTCTCCTGGCGCGCAGGTGCAGATCCAAGGCTCGTCAGCCCGTTGGCTCAAGGGAGCCGTAATAAATTGTGCAAAGGTTGGTCGCACACTGCTCGTCACACCAGCAAGTTGCCCCAAGGAACTGTGGTAAATGTAGTGGCGACGGCGAGTACGCCTCTGCCACGATGTATAAAGAACAGTATGTGTTGCGTTAGCCATCCCTGGACACGTGTTTCGAGGTAGTTGCCTCTCGTCAGCAGGGAGCAGGACAGTGTAAGTGGTGCCGCGTGGACTGCCAAAATGTAATTAAAACAGGTCAAGTACCTCTCATGGCGCGCAGGTGCAGATCCAAGGCTCGTCAGCCCGTTGGCTCAAGGGAGCCGTAATAAATTGTGCAAAGGTTGGTCGCACACTGCTCGTCACAACAGCAAGTTGCCCCAAGGAACTGTGGTAAATGTAGTGGCGACGGCGAGTACGCCTATGCCACGATGTATAAAGAACAGTATGTGTTGCGTTAGCCATCCCTGGACACGTGTTTCGAGGTAGTTGCCTCTCGTCAGCAGGGAGCAGGACAGTGTAAGGGGTGCCGCGTGGACTGCCAAAATGTAATTAAAACAGGTCAAGTACCTCTCATGGCGCGCAGGTGCAGATCCAAGGCTCGTCAGCCCGTTGGCTCAAGGGAGCCGTAATAAATTGTGCAAAGGTTGGTCGCACGCTGCTCGTCACACCAGCAAGTTGCCCCAAGGAACTGTGGTAAATGTAGTGGCGACGGCGAGTACGCCTATGCTACGATGTATAAAGAACAGTATGTGTTGCGTTAGCCATCCCTGGACACGTGTTTCGAGGTAGTTGCCTCTCGTCAGCAGGGAGCAGGACAGTGTAAGGGGTGCCGCGTGGACTGCCAAAATGTAATTAAAACAGGTCAAGTACCTCTCATGGCGCGCAGGTGCAGATCCAAGGCTCGTCAGCCCGTTGGCTCAAGGGAGCCGTAATAAATTGTGCAAAGGTTGGTCGCACACTGCTCGTCACACCAGCAAGTTGCCCCAAGGAACTGTGGTAAATGTAGTGGCGACGGCGAGTACGCCTATGCCACGATGTATAAAGAACAGTATGTGTTGCGTTAGCCATCCCTGGACACGTGTTTCGAGGTAGTTGCCTCTCGTCAGCAGGGAGCAGGACAGTGTAAGGGGTGCCGCGTGGACTGCCAAAATGTAATTAAAACAGGTCAAGTACCTCTTATGGCGCGCAGGTGCAGATCCAAGGCTCGTCAGCCCGTTGGCTCAAGGGAGCCGTAATAAATTGTGCAAAGGTTGGTCGCACACTGCTCGTCACACCAGCAAGTTGCCCCAAGGAACTGTGGTAAATGTAGTGGCGACGGCGAGTACGCCTATGCCACGATGTATAAAGAACAGTATGTGTTGCGTTAGCCATCCCTGGACACGTGTTTCGAGGTAGTTGCCTCTCGTCAGCAGGGAGCAGGACAGTGTAAGGGGTGCCGCGTGGACTGCCAAAATGTAATTAAAACAGGTCAAGTACCTCTCATGGCGCGCAGGTGCAGATCCAAGGCTCGTCAGCCCGTTGGCTCAAGGGAGCCGTAATAAATTGTGCAAAGGTTGGTCGCACACTGCTCGTCACACCAGCAAGTTGCCCCAAGGAACTGTGGTAAATGTAGTGGCGACGGCGAGTACGCCTCTGCCACGATGTATAAAGAACAGTATGTGTTGCGTTAGCCATCCCTGGACACGTGTTTCGAGGTAGTTGCCTCTCGTCAGCAGGGAGCAGGACAGTGTAAGTGGTGCCGCGTGGACTGCCAAAATGTAATTAAAACAGGTCAAGTACCTCTCATGGCGCGCAGGTGCAGATCCAAGGCTCGTCCGCCCGTTGGCTCAAGGGAGCCGTAATAAATTGTGCAAAGGTTGGTCGCACACTGCTCGTCACAACAGCAAGTTGCCCCAAGGAACTGTGGTAAATGTAGTGGCGACGACGAGTACGCCTATGCCACGATGTATAAAGAACAGTATGTGTTGCGTTAGCCATCCCTGGACACGTGTTTCGAGGTAGTTGCCTCTCGTCAGCAGGGAGCAGGACAGTGTAAGGGGTGCCGCGTGGACTGCCAAAATGTAATTAAAACAGGTCAAGTACCTCTCATGGCGCGCAGGTGCAGATCCAAGGCTCGTCAGCCCGTTGGCTCAAGGGAGCCGTAATAAATTGTGCAAAGGTTGGTCGCACACTGCTCGTCACACCAGCAAGTTGCCCCAAGGAACTGTGGTAAATGTAGTGGCGACGGCGAGTACGCCTATGCCACGATGTATAAAGAACAGTATGTGTTGCGTTAGCCATCCCTGGACACGTGTTTTGAGGTAGTTGCCTCTCGTCAGCAGGGAGCAGGACAGTGTAAGGGGTGCCGCGTGGACTGCCAAAATGTAATTAAAACAGGTCAAGTACCTCTCATGGCGCGCAGGTGCAGATCCAAGGCTCGTCAGCCCGTTGGCTCAAGGGAGCCGTAATAAATTGTGCAAAGGTTGGTCGCACACTGCTCGTCACACCAGCAAGTTGCCCCAAGGAACTGTGGTAAATGTAGTGGCGACGGCGAGTACGCCTATGCCACGATGTATAAAGAACAGTATGTGTTGCGTTAGCCATCCCTGGACACGTGTTTCGAGGTAGTTGCCTCTCGTCAGCAGGGAGCAGGACAGTGTAAGGGGTGCCGCGTGGACTGCCAAAATGTAATTAAAACAGGTCAAGTACCTCTCATGGCGCGCAGGTGCAGATCCAAGGCTCGTCAGCCCGTTGGCTCAAGGGAGCCGTAATAAATTGTGCAAAGGTTGGTCGCACACTGCTCGTCACACCAGCAAGTTGCCCCAAGGAACTGTGGTAAATGTAGTGGCGACGGCGAGTACGCCTATGCCACGATGTATGAAGAACAGTATGTGTTGCGTTAGCCATCCCTGGACACGTGTTTCGAGGTAGTTGCCTCTCGTCAGCAGGGAGCAGGACAGTGTAAGGGGTGCCGCGTGGACTGCCAAAATGTAATTAAAACAGGTCAAGTACCTCTCATGGCGCGCAGGTGCAGATCCAAGGCTCGTCAGCCCGTTGGCTCAAGGGAGCCGTAATAAATTGTGCAAAGGTTGGTCGCACACTGCTCGTCACACCAGCAAGTTGCCCCAAGGAACTGTGGTAAATGTAGTGGCGACGGCGAGTACGCCTCTGCCACGATGTATAAAGAACAGTATGTGTTGCGTTAGCCATCCCTGGACACGTGTTTCGAGGTAGTTGCCTCTCGTCAGCAGGGAGCAGGACAGTGTAAGTGGTGCCGCGTGGACTGCCAAAATGTAATTAAAACAGGTCAAGTACCTCTCATGGCGCGCAGGTGCAGATCCAAGGCTCGTCAGCCCGTTGGCTCAAGGGAGCCGTAATAAATTGTGCAAAGGTTGGTCGCACACTGCTCGTCACAACAGCAAGTTGCCCCAAGGAACTGTGGTAAATGTAGTGGCGACGGCGAGTACGCCTATGCCACGATGTATAAAGAACAGTATGTGTTGCGTTAGCCATCCCTGGACACGTGTTTCGAGGTAGTTGCCTCTCGTCAGCAGGGAGCAGGACAGTGTAAGGGGTGCCGCGTGGACTGCCAAAATGTAATTAAAACAGGTCAAGTACCTCTCATGGCGCTGTGGTAAATATTTCATTACCGGTACTATTTTTTATGCGGTAAAGTCTATTAAGAATAACTCAGTAAATATAAGAGGCAGAATCCGTGGTATTAGAGGTTTTAAAAGGCTTTATTCCTATACAAAGGAATACAATTCGAATTGTAGGCTTTCTATTCCATCACCACGAAAGTTCAGGAAGGAAGGGGCATACATTATTGACAGATAGGCAGTTTTATAGAAAATACATTACAGTGAAACAGATGCAAGAGGCGTAACAGCTGATAGTACAGATAAAAGGTGCATACGTAACTAATAGAGGCGGATGTATGGGCGTAATTTAATAAACGTCATCATACATGATGTCACAAGTGGGTGGATTCATAAGAGAATCTTGCAATGTCAGCAGAAATATTTGACAGAGATGCGCGCGCAGCCGCATGACGTGTGATTGACGTGCAACTAGAGGGTGAAGGGGACTTGACATTTAGCTCTACATGTGGAGACAGAAGTCTGGGGGTCATGTCAACCTAATCCCAAATCATATCTAATATCCTATGTTTAAAGAACTGTGTTATCCAAAAGGAGAGGTCTCTAGGATAGAATCTATTCTATACTGACTGTTAGTGCGTGTACAAGCGTCTAAGTGTCTACACTAGATGCGAGGGGGTAGGAATATTCCATGGTAACGGGGCTATGAATTACTTGCATGAGGACAGCGAGGCCTGGCCCTTTGCACGGTAGCTGGAGGAATGTTTACCTAAACTACTAGACAGGAATGCATCGGATGAGGAGCGGAGTAGATAATCTTGAAGGTGAAATACAGTTTTTGGCAGGCGACAGGCTGGATCAGGCACCGTTAGCCGCGCAGGGAGTAGGACAAAGTTCATGGATACAGATGCAGGCTCAGACTGGAGCTTTCAGAGGCAGAAGGCAGGAAAAGGCTTGATGACAGAATTCTGGGCCTACTCGCCTGAATCTGTAAAATGTGGAAAGTGAACCACATAAAGTCGGTGGCCTTTCATACTTAGGAATGGAATATCTGACCCATTTATGGCGGATCTGAAAGAGGACATGTTGACGGTGGACGCACATATATTTGCGTCTTCAAAACTGGAGCAGGAGGGAACATACATGTACTTATAGCATGCACATGGAGCCGTTGGGGTCTACGATAGGGGACATAACTGATCACAAAATTCATACTTCCTCATTCCCTCCTTGTCCCCTACGGACCCTCAGGAGATATCGATCTTCATCAATCCATCGATCTGTTCATATAGCATCATTTGTTCTTCTTTCTTCTTCCGGGATCTCGAACGAAAACTTGGATGTGGGATACACGAGGTGGCACACAGACCACAAATCGCTGGCCCACATTGTAGACATAAGCAGCAACTGAATAGTATGAGAAAGCCAATACCTAGGAAGGATAGGATTCTCCATCCCCAGGCTGACAACACGCCCCAGAACCAACCGGACCAAGTCCAGGTGCCTGGACTCTGGTGTATCTGGCTTACAATCTTATGAAGGCGAGTTATGGCTTTATATACTGACGGCGAATTTTCTGGTATGAAAATGCAGCAACTTGATCCGATGACCCTACAAGCTCCGCCCCTATCGGCCAGGATGACGTCAAGGACAAGACGATTTTGAAGCACAACAATCCGCATAGCAGACTGCTCTTCTGTTAAATTGCCTAAGGCGGAAATAGTTTCGTTCACTACTGCTTCAAGGGTTCTGGTTAATCTACGTATCAACTTACTATTAGTGACTGTACCTATATAGGGAAAGAAACCTTTATTGAAATCGGTGTATTTTTCCCATGCTGTTTCAGTGTAATCGACAATTGGGAGATCTCTCTGCTGTCTATTGTGTACTAAATGGGTATTTCTATGATAATCAGGAGGAGCTAGGAAAACAGGTGGTAGAAGGAATGCTATGTAACAGGTACCATCCCAATCTAGAGGTAGACGTATATATGCGGTCTGGCCACATATAAAGTAGGAATGGCGAGAAGCTCTAAATGTAGACTTGCCTTGATCACTGAATTTTATTACAGTGGTGCATTTACTATGGCCCATGTGTATGGAACCATTCTTTCTTACACATAATTCCCCTTTTACTGGGAATACTGACATGGCGGGCAAGATTGGTGTAGCTTCAGATTCAACGTTCAGGATCATAAGGTTAAGTGTAAAATTACCTAATCCATATACTTCATTTTCTAGATCAGTTCCTGTTCTTCTGGGAAGTCCCTCCTTGTTAGGGTAGCAGACTTTAAGCAAAACTAAGTTCAGGTTTCCCCATACCCAGTTGTCTTGATAAACTGCGGAATTTGAATCTAGGGAATTAATCAAACTAAACCATGCTCCACAGGAGCCATTGTGTGTGAACGGATAGGGAAAGAGGGGCAAAACTCCCTTATAGTTCTGATAGGGAGGGAGTCGGCCACATATCCAACAATTTGTGGCATTGCTGGTTTGATGGGAATGATGTAACATACTAATGAATGTGTTGTTGCGCAGCGCAAATCTATAGGACAACTCATGCGGAGGTAATTTGCTAAAAGAATGTTCTGCAGTTACATTGTAAGCACGCTTAAGAACAGGGTAATACATGTGCAATAGTATGCTGACAATGATGATCAGAAGACTTAGAAAAAACATTAATTAATAATGTTACTGTGCAGTGACTACGAAATGATTTACAATACGCATGCTTCTTAAGCTGCATCTGATGATTTCTTTCTCTATTCCAGTCTAGAGGAAACATGTCAGAGACAAATTCAACCGATTCACCTTGGAGAGGACTTAAACAATCAAATTGTCTGACTTACTAGACCTTAATTTTAGTTTGTAAAGTTCTGAGTTTGTTAATTCAGCCAAGGGGAGCTTTGAGTCTGTCTGTGAGGGAATGCAGGGCTGAACGTTCACACTAGATGATAGTCCATAAAATTTCTTGATATGACTCGAGTGCAACCACCCTTTGCGTCCTTCAATCTTCACGGCTGTCCTTGTAGTTAGTAGAACCAATTTTGGCGAGGTCCATCTAGGCTCCAGTTGGGTCTTTCGGTCAAAATTCCTGACCAAAACCAGGTCGCCAGGAACCACGTCATGGGGCTTCACCTCAGTATTGTCGGGAAAAGCTGCGGCTACCTGTGAACGACAAGATTGTAGTGCAGACATCAAGGAAGCCAGGTAATCTGTCAGCATATTACAGTCAACATCAGTGATTTTGCGAGGTATAGGCGTCCCCCACATATTTGGTGGTCTACCGAAGATCACCTCGTACGGGGATAGCCCTGTTCGAGAATGTGCTACCATTCTCATGTAAAAGAGCGCAACTGGTAAGGCTACTATCCAATCGACACCTTTTTCTCTACATATTTTGGACAATCTAATTTTCAGGGTTTGATTATGGCGTTCCACGAGACCTGCCGCCTCGGGATGTCGGACACAGTGGAATTTCCATTGGTAGCCTAACAGAAGGGAAACGTGTTTCATTAGTTCGGATGAGAACGGCTGGCCATTATCTGAGTAGACAACACGTGGTAAACCGTACCGTGGGAAGAATTCTCGAACTAACTGTTTGGCAGTAGTCGGGGCAGTGTAATCTGAAACCGGGTATGCTTCTGTCCAACGGGAAAGAGCACAGACAACTACGAGAACATATTTGAATCCTCGACATCGTTCCATCTGGATATAATCCATCTGGAGGGCTTCAAAAGCATGATCGGGAGTTTGAAATCCACCCTGCTCTACGGGGATGCTTTTACCTGGATTAAACTGACAACATATCATACAGGTACGAACTTTTTGTTTAGCTGCTGCTCGCAAGTGTTTGTTGAACCAAATGTGTTGAATGCTGTCTAGCATAGCTTTTTCTCCTAGGTGCGCTGGACTATGTATAGTGTTAATGATGACTTGAACCATTGAGTCGGGAAGAAACCATATAGATTTTTCCTTCGTCATCCATCCTTGATCCGTTTGGATCCCTCCTAATTCAGTCCATTTCTTTATTTCTTCTGGTGTAGCATGTGTCTGTATGTCAATTACATCAAGGGCGGGATCCTTAACTGTCATGCAATGTGTTGGTGTCGGAACTATTGTCTTTGTCGTGTCAGTTGTGTGAGTCTGATTCTGAGCAGTCTGTTTAGCTGTTCTGTCAGCTAGGTCATTACCCTGAGAAATGATATCGGTAACTTTTGTGTGGGCTTTGCATTTCATAATCGATATTACAGTAGGTAGATGAATCGCGTCTAATAGGGCTTGAATGAGAGGTCCGTGTTGGATGTGGGCACCGTGAGAAGTTAAATAACCTCTCTCTCGCCACAGTACGCCGAAGTCATGGACGACTCCGAATGCATAACGGGAATCTGTGTATATATTGACTTTCTTATTTTTGGCTTGAATACAGGCTTGTGTCAGAGCGGTGAGCTCTGCTGCTTGGGCTGACAAAGTGTTAATACAATTTGTTTCAATGACTTCAGTGTCTGTTGTAACTGCGTAAGCGGCCACTAACTCTCCTGTACTTGTTCTCATACATGACCCATCTACATACAATGTCAAGTCTGGATCTGACAAAGGGATATCTGTCAAGTCTTGTCTGGGTTTCGTCGTGATAGTAATGACTTCGACACAATCATGTGCCAATGGATCTGTTCCGCCTACTGGTAACAGTGTGGCAGGATTTAACGTATTACAACGTCTGATTTCTATATGTGGCTGAAACAATGTTAATTCGTAACCGGTGAGTCTCGCTATAGTCAAGTGTTGTGTTTGTGTGCGGTTCAAGAGAACCTCTACTGCGTGTGGTACTTGTACTGTCAATTGGTGTCCTAACACTATGGCATCGCTTTGTCTGATTGCTAAAGCTGTTGCTGCCACCGATTTCAGGCACGCAGGAAGTGCCTGAGCTACTGGATCTAATGTACTAGAGAAATAAGCACATGGTTTGTGTGATCCTGCTTGTTCCTGAGTGAGCACTGACAAGGCAGTACCTTCGCGTTCTGTAACAAAGAGTGTAAACTGTTTACTGTAACATGGTGTTGCTAAAACAGGTGCTTGGCATAAAGTTTTCTTTAAGCTTTCAAAGGCGTGTGTATGTTCTGGAGTCCAAGGGAGGACAGTCGATGTGGCTGCCTCCTGTGTTGTCAACTGGATGAGTGGTTTTGCTAGAAATGCATATTGAGGGATCCACTGCCTACAGTATGAAGTGAGGCCTATAAAAGCCCGCACCTCCTTTTGTGTCTTGGGTGGTGGCATGTTAGCAATTAACTGGATGCGATCAGGTGTAAGCTGCCTTCCCTCCTTGGACAGCGAGTGCCCAAGGTAAACAACTCGCTGGACACAGAATTGCAGCTTAGAAGGGGACACCTTGTGCCCCTTGTCAGCCAGAAATTTCAAAACCGTCAGTGACGCTGTTTCACATTCAGGTTCGCTTCGGGCGGTGATCAGCAGATCATCGACATATTGAAGCAGGGCAGTGTTAACTGGCATGTGGATACTGTCAAGTTCTCGTTTCAGTGCTTGGCTATAGATGCTGGGGCTTTCTGTAAATCCTTGAGGTGCGCGTGTGAATTTAAAACTTCGTCCATTTAAACTGAATCCGAACAGATATTGACTTTCCGGATCTATTGGGACACTAAAGAAAGCATTCTTGAGATCAATTACAGTGAAAAACGTTGCTTCTGAGTCAATAGCTGTGAGTAATGAAGAGATATCGGGGACCACAGGGTATTGTGGTACAATACATTTATTTAATTCGCGCAGATCAATAACTAATCGATACACTGGTGGTGCCTTTGGATCCGTTCTTTTAAGAATCGGAATTATCGGGGAATTACATACATTGGAGTCGGTTTCGACAACTACTCCTTGTGCAATGAGCTCGTCAATGATTTGCAGCAAAGCCACTACAGCATCTGGTGGTAACTTGTATTGTCGCATTCGTGGTAGTACTACTCCTGTTTTCAGTGTAACTCGATATGGTGTAATGTTCATGCAACCAACATCAGTGGGGCCTTGTGCCCATAAATGTGTAGGTAAATTCTGCAGTCGGTGATCCATGTCTCTGGACACGTAGTGACCTTTAAAGTCACGTAAAAATAGTCGTACTCCTTCCGGAGAACAACATATTATGGCTCCTAGAGCTTTCAATGTTTTTATGCCTAACAAGTTTTCTGGACATGATTTAGTAAGTAATAAATCTGTAGTACGTGTCAATGGACCCACCGTAAGTGGAAGAGGTTGTGTTACGTCATTGATTATAGGTTTTCCTGAGAATCCAAGGGAAATATTCTGTGAGCCTGAGAGGGGTGCCCCTGGAACTTCACTGCGTCGTATAGTTGTTCTGCTTGCCCCTGTGTCAAGTAAAAACTTTCTGTCTTCCCCTAATAGTTCACTATGTACATAAGGTCCCTCTTGGTCTACAGGAACCTCGATAAGGGGTAAGCCAACTTCCCTCTCTAGGCTATTTCATGTGTATCGCTGATAATCGGGATAATCTGCTTGTGCATACTGATACATCTGTTGTGTCGTTGCTTGTGTTGCAGCAATAGGCTGCGCTTGTGGTGGTGCTACGATCTGTTGTGGAGCTGCCTGCTGCGGAGCTAATTGTTGCGGAGCTAACCTAGGTTGTGCATGCTGAGGGATTTGTTGTTGATTCTGATCCTGTCTAGGTGGACGTGGTCTCTCCTGGGTTCTACCTGTGGCAATATTATGTTTCAGGACTGGACAATCGTGTATATAATGACCTTGTTGTTTACAATAGTTGCATGTCCCTTTCGTTGGACCTGCGGAATCACCCCTTTGATGACCATCGGCTGGAACTGACTGCGCAACAAGCATTTTCATTTTTGTATCTTTCATACGTCTTTGTTCATGTTCTTGTTCTTCTCTAATTCTATTGTGGTGATATTGTAACATCTGTAACATCTGTGATGGGGTATTACCTTGCCAGGTACTTTCGAATTTCAATACTCTATTCTTGATTTGCAGCAGAGAATTTTCAACTAATTTTGTCACAAACAGATGTGGATATGACTCGCTACTGGCTTTTATGCCACTATTTATACCAAAACATTTTTCAAATCGGGAATAGAAATCACTAGTGTCTTCATCTGGCTTTTGTTTACAGGCTGAGATTGCACCCCAGTCTTCCTTTTTCGTAGTTAATAAACGTGGCAGTACCTGTACTAGTAATCCTGCTAGTGCTGTAGTCTTTTCCCCAAGCCCTGCTCCTGCAGCTCGGGCCCTTTCTTCGTTTTCTAATGCTATCCAATCTATCTTTTGGTCTCCCACCTCCCATTCCTTTTCTTTGAGTTTCTCGTAAACACCGGCGGGTAATAGGACTTTTAATATTTTCATAATGTCGGGTAGGTATACTCTCCCATGAGTAACATGTCCTTTATTTCACGGTGGAAACCTGCTGGGTCCTTGTCATGGCTGGGTACTACTTTCTTCATTTCTAATAATTCCAGTTTAGTTATAGGCGTGTACACAAACACGCGTGTAAAATTATTACCGTCACCTCTGATTGGGTGTACTTCGCGTAACGGGTTCTGTCTATCTATGTGATACATTCTTCTTCCCATGATGGGAACTGGAACGTGTTCTGGGCATACGAAATTTAAATATTGGTTTCGGGATTCTAGAATTTCCCTAATCAAATCAGTACCTGACCCTCTCCATATATTCGTGAGTAGTTCTGTCAATATGTCAGGTAAGGGTCCTGGATCGGAGTGTTGGCTTTTATATAATATAAGGAGGTGTTGAATCATGTATATACTAGCTAAACGCTGTTCGTATGGGTCAAGATTCAGAAACGTGTGTGCAAGTACATCATCATTGTATTCACCGGGACTGTCAGCCCATTGTACTGCTGACCTGGCTAATTCTTGTTCGTCCATGGAATCGAGCATGTGGTACCCCCTTCGATCTCGGAGAAACTTGCTGGTGTGACGAGCAGTGTGCGACCAACCTTTGCATAATTTATTACGGCTCCCTTGAGCCAACGGGCTGACGAGCCTTGGATCTGCACCTGCGCGCCATGAGAGGTACTTGACCTGTTTTAATTACATTTTGGCAGTCCACGCGGCACCCCTTTACACTGACCTGCTCCCTGCTGACGAGAGGCAACTACCTCGAAACACGTGTCCAGGGATGGCTAACGCAACACATACTGTTCTTTATACATTGTGGCATAGGTGTACCCGACGTCGCCACTACATCTACCACAGTCCCTTGGGGCAACTTGCTGGTGTGACGAGCAGTGTGCGACCAACCTTTGCATAATTTATTACGGCTCCCTTGAGCCAACGGGCTGACGAGCCTTGGATCTGCACCTGCGCGCCATGAGAGGTACTTGACCTGTTTTAATTACATTTTGGCAGTCCACGCGGCACCCCTTTACACTGACCTGTTCCCTGCTGACGAGAGGCAACTACCTTGAAACACGTGTCCAGGGATGGCTAACGCAACACATACTGTTCTTTATACATTGTGGCATAGGTGTACCCGCCGTCGCCACTACATCTACCACAGTCCCTTGGGGCAACTTGCTGGTGTGACGAGAAGTGTGCGACCAACCTTTGCATAATTTATTACGGCTCCCTTGAGCCAACGGGCTGACGAGCCTTGGATCTGCACCTGCGCGCCATGAGAGGTACTTGACCTGTTTTAATTACATTTTGGCAGTCCACGCGGCACCCCTTTACACTGACCTGCTCCCTGCTGACGAGAGGCAACTACCTCGAAACACGTGTTCAGGGATGGCTAACGCAACACATACTGTTCTTTATACATTGTGGCATAGGTGTACCCGCCGTCGCCACTACATCTACCACAGTCCCTTGGGGCAACTTGCTGGTGTGACGAGCAGTGTGCGACCAACCTTTGCATAATTTATTACGGCTCCCTTGAGCCAACGGGCTGACGAGCCTTGGATCTGCACCTGCGCGCCATGAGAGGTACTTGACCTGTTTTAATTACATTTTGGTAGTCCACGCGGCACCCCTTTACACTGACCTGCTCCCTGCTGATGAGAGGCAACTACCTCGAAACACGTGTCCAGGGATGGCTAACGCAACACATACTATTCTTTATACATTGTGGCATAGGTGTACCCGCCGTCGCCACTACATCTACCACAGTCCCTTGGGGCAACTTGCTGGTGTGACGAGCAGTGTGCGACCAACCTTTGCATAATTTATTACGGCTCCCTTGAGCCAACGGGCTGACGAGCCTTGGATCTGCACCTGCGTGCCATGAGAGGTACTTGACCTGTTTTAATTACATTTTGGCAGTCCACGCGGCACCCCTTTACCCTGACCTGCTCCCTGCTGACGAGAGGCAACTACCTCGAAACACGTGTCCAGGGATGGCTAACGCAACACATACTGTTCTTTATACATTGTGGCATAGGTGTACCCGCCGTCGCCACTACATCTACCACAGTCCCTTGGGGCAACTTGCTGGTGTGACGAGCAGTGTGCGACCAACCTTTGCATAATTTATTACGGCTCCCTTGAGCCAACGGGCTGACGAGCCTTGGATCTGCACCTGCGCGCCATGAGAGGTACTTGACCTGTTTTAATTACATTTTGGCAGTCCACGCGGCACCCCTTTACACTGACCTGCTCCCTGCTGACGAGAGGCAACTACCTCGAAACACGTGTCCAGGGATGGCTAACGCAACACATACTGTTCTTTATACATTGTGGCATAGGTGTACCCGCCGTCGCCACTACATCTACCACAGTCCCTTGGGGCAACTTGCTGGTGTGACGAGCAGTGTGCGACCAACCTTTGCATAATTTATTACGTCTCCCTTGAGCCAACGGGCTGACGAGCCTTGGATCTGCACCTGCGCGCCATGAGAGGTACTTGACCTGTTTTAATTACATTTTGCCAGTCCACGCGGCACCCCTTTACACTGACCTGCTCCCTGCTGACGAGAGGCAACTACCTCGAAACACGTGTCCAGGGATGGCTAACGCAACACATACTGTTCTTTATACATTGTGGCATAGGTGTACCCGCCGTCGCCACTGCATCTACCACAGTCCCTTGGGGCAACTTGCTGGTGTGACGAGCAGTGTGCGACCAACCTTTGCATAATTTATTACGGCTCCCTTGAGCCAACGGGCTGACGAGCCTTGGATCTGCACCTGCGCGCCATGAGAGGTACTTGACCTGTTTTAATTACATTTTGGCAGTCCACGCGGCACCCCTTTACACTGACCTGCTCCCTGCTGACGAGAGGCAACTACCTCGAAACACGTGTCCAGGGATGGCTAACGCAACACATACTGTTCTTTATACATTGTGGCATAGGTGTACCCGCCGTCGCCACTACATCTACCACAGTCCCTTGGGGCAACTTGCTGGTGTGACGATTAGTGTGCGACCAACCTTTGCATAATTGATTCCTGTGGATTCCTTGGCTGTGGAAATCGAGGGGACAAAGCGTAAGGGGCTCAATTTATATGAAGAATGCTTTTCTGCTGGTTAGGGGCGAGCATAAATGGGACTTGAGGAGGAGTAGTGTGCGTGTTCATCTCCGTGCCCTTCACTGGTTTCCTGTGGCGGAGAGGGTCAAATTCAAATCACTTGTGATTGCTCACCGTGCACGGTACGATCTTGGGCCCACTTATTTACAGAAACGGTTCTCTTTCTATGTCCTGCTTAGACAATTGCAATCTTCTGCCCTTTTGTTGGCGAGGGTGCCTCGTTTCTCCCGTCACAAACTGGGTGGCTGGTATCTTGTTGTCAAGGCTTCTCAGGCTTGGAATGCTCTCCCATTTTTTCTCTGCAATGCTCAGGACCCGCTAGCATTTAAGAAACTATTAAAAACTCATCTGTTGGGGGAGGAGCCAAGATGGCGACCGGAGCAGACGCTTGAGCGCCCGGCTCCGTCGGCCCCGGGCCTCGGACTATCATCCTGATTCCTATCCTCGCCGATTCTCGAGGAGAAATGTGTGCGACGACGCGCTGTCCACGCCGCCGCTTTCCCGGAGTCTCAGCCCGCCCGGATGCCTGAGTTCTTGGTGCTTTTGTCTCGCACTGGACCCCGGCGCCATTGTGGCCTTTGTCGGCCCCCTGGAAGCTCCGCAGCCACCGGACCCGCTGGCACAAACCCCAGCCCCGCGGTCCCGACTTCACCTCACACCACGGACTGTCGCCAGAAGAGCCGGGGGAGGGGCGGCCAGACACCTCCTGCACCCTGCGCGTGACGGGCTGGGGCTGTAGGGTAAGCCCCGGTGCGGCGGGTCTCCTGCCCCGATCTGTGGACCGCGCTGTGGGAGACTGCAGACCCCCTTCTTCTATTGCCCAGTCGGCTGCAATGAGAGCCCGAGGGAGGGGAGGCGACTGCTGGGTTTCCCTGTTGCGGCGCAGACCTGAAGGGAACTGACTCCTTGCTGCGAACCCCCCCCCCTGGCCATCGTACCGTCCGGCGGTACAACATGGTGTTGTCTGCCTGCTCGCGGCTGGGGGGGTGATACTCTGGTCTCGCCCGCTGCCCGCTTCGCCCTCCCCCCACCGGACACCAGCGCCACAGTGCTGTCCCGGACTGCTGCCGATGTGGGGGCGCAGCTTCCGCTGACATGCGGCTCCGTTCTGGCTGCCCTGCGGGACCTTCGTCTATACATGGGTGCTCGCTTGCAGGCGCTGAGTGAACAGTTTGACTCCATGCTGTCGGCGGCGGGTCGTGAGCGCCCTGTTGGTTATCAACACGGCGTGGGTCTGCCAGTGCTTTTGTCCTCTCGCGGGGACGCAATAGCTGTGTGTGATCGTGCTGCACTGGTGCCTGCATCTGGCTTTCCCGGCACCCAGGATCAATTGCCCTCCAGCTCAACAGCGGATACATTGCTTCCCCGTCCCTTGCTGCCGGCTTCATTGTTGCCTGTTTTACCGCGTCTGCAAGAGGATTCAGCTGAGCAACACCTAACATCCTTGAGGAATCGTTCGCGGTGGCCTACTGCTTCTTTTCTGTGGAACTCCTGTACTTTACATGCCATGTCTGGACTTTATGTGGTGCACAAAGGGACTTCTATGGATGGTCGACGGCCATTTTGTGATTCCACTTCACCATCTTCTCCCAAGCGGCCATATTGTCTTAGTCTGCACGGGATGCGGGGCCTTCACGTAGGGGCTGGCTTAATCTCAAGCCCGCGATCGGGCCAGGGCTAGATTGATTTATATCGCCATGGTTTTACGGATGGGCTGGACTGGGACTGGAACTGTATGTATATGTTGTGCGCACTCGTCGCGATTTGTCTTCCTTCATTGAAATTGTTGTGACACGTTATTTTCACACGATCGCTTTCGGCGTAGTGGGTTCACAGTGTGTGGAGGCCGTAGTTGGCCGATGGTTTAGGGCGCTCTGATGATACGTAGGCTCCTCCCCACTTACTTTTCTGTCTTCTTATCTTTCTTTACTCTATTCTTACTCTCTTTCTTGTCTATATTTCGGGTTCATTGGGCGACAGGCACTATGCTGGGGGGGGGGGGTAGGCCGTAGCCTCCGCATTGGTGTAGGGTGGGGGGGTAATTCACGGTTTCTCTTTAGTTCTATGGGCCTTTTTTCTTTTTATGTTTCTGCGCTATACTTGTTTCGATTCTGGGTCCGGGTGTGGGGTTGACTGAGTGGGGGCGGCACTGGAGAGGTGCGTAATTGCTCATGTGACTATCCTGTTATATAACTGCGTCGCCTCACTGCCTGAGATTTTACTTCCATTGCTGTTTTAATGATACTGCTGCTCTCCCGTGTGGTGCAGATATCTGGCGGACTCGAATCTCCTTGGTTCTTATTCTTCATTGACTTTTTTCCTGATAACATTATTTTGAAAACTTTAAAATTAACCTTCACGTCTCCTCCCCCTGGTGTCAAGGATTTCTCCAGTGTATAATGCATAATTCGTCGCTAATCTTGACCGTTGAAGCACAGGGGCCGTAATGTTTGTATCAGTGCTTAACCGTATCGTGGCCGGCCTGAAGGTTGTAGGCCCGTATCTGTTCTTTTAATGTGCACGAATAAAGGTTTAAAAAAAAAAAAAAAAACTCATCTGTTCCCGTAATTGCTGGCTTCTAAGTCAGAAACTCCTCTTGGCTCCGCGCTGGGACACTCTTCAGAGTAGCTATTGCACGCTATAAAAGGATTTAACATAACATAACAAAGGATTTAACATAACTTGACACTGTCAGGGTGGCAAACGATGCTATACACTGTCGCTCTGCCTCACACACTACACCTCTACCAATCCCAGAATCCAATCGCTCTTGCGTTATGACAGCAAAGCCTTTTGAGTCTGGTCTTAAACCAACAGAAAAAGGACATGGGATTATTCACTGCAACTTAAAGGAACAAGCAACACCCAAGAACGAGGTAGTGCAATTAAAGGATGCACCAAAAAATAATAGAGCAAATTGTAATAAATAAAATGACAGCAAACCGACAAAAGCCCAACGAGTGGAACTGGAGATGTGCAAATTCAAAGTTTTAGGTAAAAGTAGCGCCAAAAAGCAGAAAGTTCCAAATAGGGTTATCTGATCGCGCCAGACTGGGACAAAGTCAGAAGTATAAGCTGACCACGATGGCGCACAGGCCGATTACAGGACAGAGTTTAGGCCACTGGTCAGTGTACCTGGTTGGACATGGATTGAGTTGCCAGGTCCTGCATCATGCTGTGACAAGTAGTGTTGGTTCTGATAGGGCTGCAGACAAGGAGCTGCGGGGTGCTGCATTGTGTCGCGTCAGTTCCACTGAGGCCGGTGATCAGGAGCTGCAAGTTACTGTGATGGGAGTTCCTGCATTGAGATGCGTCACGCTGCATTAGTTCCAATGTGGCTGCCGATCGGGAGGTGGGAGGTGCTTCGACACGTGGTCCTGCATGGAGATGTGTCGCACTGCATCGGTTCCAAAGAGGCCCCTGATCAGGAGCTGTGAGGCCCTACGTCAAGATGCATTGCGTCGGTTCTGATGAGGCTGCCAATTAGAAGCTGCAAGGTGCTGCAGTGCGAGATCCTGTATCGCACTGTGTCGAGTTGCATCCGCCTGTGTCGGTTCTGAGGGAACCCACAGTGGGGCCAGGAGGAGTACACTCTGATGCCAGCCAATTGTCTAGGACCTGGGGACACCTCTTGGGGAACAGAACCCACTCCAGCAGAAGCCAACAGCAGGGCAAAAGCAGGTCCAGTTGAGTTTGAGTAGCTAGAAAGATGCAGCACAGGTTTCTGGAGCTAGTTATGTCCCTGTTGATCAGACCAGTCAGCTAGCCCCTGGAGTCACTTTGGAGGTTCTGGGTTCAACAAGCAGGTTCAGTCTTTTTTCCTCAGTCAGCAGGGCAGTCCTACTTGCAGCAAGTTAGCAGGACAATACTTCCTTCAGCAGGACAGCAGAGCAGTCCTTTTTCCAAGACTTCTACAGGTCCAGAAGTGATTCGAAAAGTTGCTCTGAGAGTCCAATATTTATACCTGGTGCCAGCTTTGAAGTGGGAGAAACCTCTCGACTCCCCCTCATATCTGGTTCTGGAAGTTCCTTACTTCCTGCCCTGATCCCAGGATGTCTGGAGTCACAAAAGGCTAGTGTGAAGTTCTTTGTAAGTGTGCTGAGGCAGCTCGTTTGAAGTGCAAATGTGTTAGGTGACAGCTCCGCCCCTCCCATCAGGGCAGGATGGCGCATCCTGACAATGCCCAGTCTCCCCTTTATGTTACTGTCTGGGAGGAATACACAAAGGTCAGCTGCTAACTACACCTAGTCATGTGACCCAGGATACAGGTTGCAGACACCAAATGGTTAAGACAAGAAAATGGGAACTTTCAAAAAGTGGAGTTTTCAGAATAGTGACTTAAAATCCAACTTTACCTTTAAAGAAGATTTTAAACTAGAATTCTTGAGAAACCAAACATGATTTCCACATCTTCCCAAACAAAAGTTATCAATTACTAAATTTAATAAGATAACCCGATGTTATCCTATGGGAGATGTAGGTCTCACAGTAGTGAAAAACAATTTATGAGTTTTTCACTACCAGGACATGAATTGTTTTTAAAGTACATGGCCAACCTTTTAAATACAATGTACCATGCTCTATGAGCTGTTTAGGGCCTACACTAGGGGTGACGTATTTGTATGAAAAAAAAGGTTTACTTTTTTCAAATGGGTTATTTTGCTAAATCGAAATTACAGTTTAAAATTGCACTATAGGTTGCAGTAACAGGCTTCAGACATGTTTTAAAAGGCTATTGTAGTGGGTGGCACAGTGACTGCTGCTGCCCACTAGTGCATTTTAAATTACAGGCTCTTGGTACAAGTAGTACCACTTTACTAGAGGCATACAAGTAAATTAAATGTGGCAATCAGGTGTAAGTCAATTGTATCATGCTTTTGGGAGAGTGCATATACACTCTGCCACTGGTTAGAAGTGGTAAATTGCACAGAGTCCTTATGCCAACAAAAACAAATTCAGCAAAACGGGGGGTGAAGGCAAAATGTTTTGGGATGAACTTGCAAAGAGGGCCAGGTCCAACAACCCCTTTGACCTATTTGCAGATTGCTGTCTCATTGACCACAAGAGGCTTCTCACTCACCACTCAAAGATTTTGGTACTCGAAGGCACAGCCTTACAATGGTTCTCATAATTTCGGATGAACTGCTATGGTCAAGACAAACTACCATCCTTCCTCTCTACCTCTACAAATATCACCTACAACATGCCAAAAGGTTGAGCTCTGACACCGATCTTCTTCATTACTTACATGATTCCCTTGGCTGACACAATCAAACGTTGAAACATTGGTTACCACATTTACACATATTCTGAATTAATGAAGGGTTATTTGGTAGTAGTTTTACAAGTATTCAAAAGCGCATGCTCAGCATTTAATTCTGCCTTCGTGCTTTAAAGACCAAGCCCCCCTCTCAGGTGTTCTGCGGTTTTGCGGTGACTGTTATTGCTGGCCTAGCCAGAGAACCACAAGTCAACCTGCTCACCTTCCTCCACTTTTGTCACCTGTGTGGGATTCTGATTTCCTCTCCCTGCTGCATCTGATCACCCACGCCTTCTCTTTAGTTGATTTGCACCTACACTCCTAGAAATGAATCTACGGTGGCTTCCAAGACAAGACTCTTTTCAAGCCATAAAAGACCTGAAATGATGCTGTCAGACAAATCTTTGGCCAGCCTATATCTCATCTGCCCTAAATTCTCAACAATGACTGCAAATTAGTGAGTGTGTGGAATCTAACACCCTTATGTCATTGGTGCTCCTTAGTATCTACATCCAGGCAACATGTTCCGGATCACAACATATTTTTTGGTTGGTGCTGTTACTGTGATAAACAGTGGATTGGTGCCAACTCTTTAAACTCGTAAATAATGGAAAAAACATTTACGGCTGGAGTTCTGTGTTACAATTGTTATTGTGAATGTTTAAGCAAATGGCGTGCAGTTTAAATAAAACACCAAACAAATACAATAATATCACAACACAATACTAGCACAACACAGTGTCGCATTACAATCGCTCAGGACCAGGCTGACACAGCATTGTAACACATCAACACCATTACAATACACAGGCACAGCAATGTAACGCAATAACAAATCAAAAACACAAAATATGGCATAATAACAATTACAATACAAATAAATAACAAAACACATCTCACACAGCACAACAGCAAACCAAAAAACACAACAAAATCATAATAAATCTACAACAATTCACAACACACAAAAACAAACCACACAGCACACCAACACATCATTTCTTGAGTTAAATTGTAGCTTTTTGTGCTTGCATTGTAATGATGTGCTGCTTTGAGTTGCTATTGTGCTGTATTGTGATTAATTGTTGTGCAAGGGGTAACCATCAAGGTAGTTTCAAGCAGTTTTTCGAGCAGTTTTAAGCAGTTTCAAGATTAGCCATGGAGCGGTCGATGGGAGGCTACTTGCAACACTTACACAGCCGCCATCTTGCCCTTGCTTTTTTGTTTTTTGACGCGTTGTGTTGATACAGTAGTGTGGCGATTAAAGTGTTTTGCGGTGTTATGTTTCTGTTGGGGCCGTTTTGATGTATTTTGTTGTGCTTTGCAGGGACATAACAAATGGCTTAGCAGGCCCTGCCATGCGGGGGTTGAGGGGAGCAGGTTTCCTCATTTCAGAGGGGGGCCTCAGCCGCCTGGGCTGCTCTGAGCAGAGATGACATGGCAAAAAGCGATTAGCAGCTGAACAGCAGCTGCCGTTGTGTATTGCACCAGCAGAAAATAAAGTTAAACACATATTGTTTGCTGCTGAAGGCCAGACGCCCCAGCAAAACCGAAAGGCACCTGTGCGCCTTAGCTGGTCATTTACCATCTGGACTGGGTGGGAAGCACAGCAAGAGTGAGAGCTCCAAGATAAGATGGAGGGAATGGATGAGCTGGGGAAGGGGGGAGAGAGAGGCCTGTAATGGAGGGAAAGAAGCATGTGAGAGTCTGCCAGAATGATACCGAGGCCCCTCTTGTCTGCCCTGGCGCACTGATGTCTCATATTGATGTCTCAGCATCATTTTCTTACTTTGGCTTTCACAAAGGTAGCTTTGCATATGGTCGCAGGCCCCCTGAGAGAGTGGGCGAGGCACCCTTATAAAGACATCTGTTTATTATGTGGTGCATGTGGCACATCAGTGTAGGTGATTGCAAGAGGCTGAACGGGAGGTGTTAATTTCGCCACCACAGGTGACCAAACAAAACAACTGTTCTCCAATAGCCCCCCCATTTTTTGAGTAGTCTGGTGTAGAAAAGAAAGATGAAGAGAGAGAGGTGACTTCAAAAGTCTATAAGAGATCTGACCTAGTTTATGGCAAGTTCAAAGAGTAAAAATGTGACGAATCAGAGTAGGAGAAATGTGGGGAAATTGAGGGTATAAACCCATAGTGAGTATGCGTCCAGCACAGAAGTAAGTACATCTTCTCACATCAATTAGGCCCTCCCTTTACAAGCCACATCTGCAGTTCACACACCATCGTACTGAGTAGGCTGGAAGTTGTGATAAAGCATACTCTTGCAAAGTGCGCTGGAGATCCCAGTTGTTTCTGCAGCTGTCAGGGCCGGTCAGGGAACCCAAAGCAGCCCTGGCAAATCTTGTCAGACCAGCCACCATATGGTGCGTAGCTAGTGAGCCTGGCATCTACAAGGTGGGTTTGGGGGGGGTTCTCTGCAGTGGCGTAACAAAACAAAACCTGAGGGGGGCCTGGAAGAAATGCTGAAGGGGTCCCTCACACTCACATGAGCAGGGGCTGTGGAAGCACCATCCAGGATGAGTAAACCTGGCCCACGCACCGCGGGGGCTGCAGGGGCCCTTGTTATGCTCCTGGTTCCCCCCCCCCCCAAGAAATACTGGGAAAAATTGCATTTTCGACAACACATTTTTGGTATATATTCAATTAGATGAGTAAGAACTGCCACTAGATAAAGCTCCCATCTCTCTCCAGCAGGTACATTAATCACCAGAGTTATCTTAGCACTTTTATTGTTGCCTGAAAACTACTGGATATACAAGGAACTCTGCAACGGATGCTTTCAAAACTGCTGCACTGCTACAAAAACGGACCCCAGTAACATAACCGACCCCACCCTTCCAGCCTCCCGGGAAAACGACTGATGCCTGGTATGGCCGGTCCTGCCTTGGCAGCTGTATAGGGTGGATGAAAGCTTGCACAGCTATTGCCTATGCAGTGAGGGCACAGATAGCTTCTGCCCATGCTATTCCTGTTTTGCGTGTTTCTTCCCATTTGCTCGTTATTAACCTCTTCAGCGCCCCGCCCTTTCCCCGCCCTGTGCCGGGCGTTGCATTAGCGGGCGGGGTTCATGACGAGATAGTCTCGTCATGGGCACAGCGCAACCGCGCTCCATGACGAGACTATCTCGTCATGGGCACTGAAGGGGTTAAAGAGCCATACACTGCTCCTTCCTGTTAGTACGTGTTTGTGAAGAATTCTTGCACAGATTTTGTCCCTGCTACATGTTTTGCACCAGTTTTTTTTTGTGTGAGAACTGCTTCCCATCTAGTTCCCATTTACCATGGGTAGGCTTCAGCTGCTGCTTCTTCACCATTACATAGCTGTTTGCTAAGGTAGGTGTGCACAGCTCTACCTTCTTGTGAGTCGCATTTGCACCACTGCTTCCTCTGTTGTGCATGTTTTGTAATGGGGGTGTTCAAATGCTGCCACTGTTATATCAATTTAAAGTAGGGAGCTTGCACAGGTGCTGCGCCTGTTCTGCATGGGGAACATTTGCTGTGCTTGTTCTCTGCGAGGAAAGTTTGCCCTCCTACAACCTTTTCACGTGTTTCTTCCCTATGCGGAAACATGCACTTCTGCTGTGCTCAGCTAGGTTAGGTTGAAGCAGGCTTGCACAGCTGCCCCAGCTGTGTCTCATTGTTATGCTGAGCCTGGGCAGCGCATGCGCTGCTCTGCGAGGCATGCTGTATTGAGGTAGGGACTTGAAGCCCCGCCCACTCCCCGCCCACATTTTTCATTGGCCTTTGTCATTATCCACTGTAAACTGTGGCTGTTCATTGGTCAAAAGGCTTAGTAGTCCCTCGCTTAGTACTGCCTTGTCTCATTTTGTAACCTCCCATGGTGACACCCTCCTGCTAAGGGTGTTGTTGCTCTGTCGGCTTTAATTACAGCCTCCGAGCACTATTTTCTCAAATAGCTTTGTCCTGCCTGCTGTTGCAGGCAGGGCACGCTCTCTCCTAACGCTTTTTAGGTCTGGCATTTGAGAGAGTTTAAGCTATTGGCATTGTAAATGACCATGCCTTTTATTTAAATGTTTCAAAAACAACACTGTTGGAAACCGGGCAACCGGGTTAGCAGTCACCAGGTTCCCAGCACAATGGTAGCTTGGCTCGAGCGGTTGGGGGTCAGGCACCGTGTTAAGCGTACGTCACACCCTCACAATAACCATGCGTTCATCCGTTCCAAAAACGACACTACACCGTAAAAATTATGAAAGAAAGTAGTTTGTCTTTATCTTATTTTCTCTTAGTTGCAGGGTTCATAAAATAAATACAGTACCATAAGATTCTCCTTTAAAAGGGCAGGTCAAATAAATAATACCACAGTGGGATTTCAATAAATAGGATCAGGTCATAAATAAGCAAGGAATAAATAGGGGTGCAATAAATACAAATGGCTAATAAATACTGTCAGACAATAAATACAATGCAGGAATAAATACAGTCAGACAATAAATACAGTCAATAAATAAAGCACCTGCAATAACTTAAATAACACAATTAATGACAATTACAGTTCCCATCACTTTCCTGAGGTAGTTTGGTTTTACTATGCCCAAGTACAGCTTGTGGTCATTTGGATGACATGGGGGGTGTCCCACCTAGATTGGTCAAGGCTGGGCCTGAACTGAGGTAGAATAAGGGTAACCTAAGGACCTGGTTCTCCCAAAATACACAACCCCTCACAGAGGTCACTGCACCAGTCTCAGTTCACCCCTGGCACTCCCAGGCTGGTTCTAACACCCCTCTAGCCCCTAGAATGGTCTTTTAGGGCTCCACGGGGCCTCAGACGCCCCCTCTACCACTTACTGCCCTTTTCACGCTGATCGGCTCCGCTCGGCGCCGTGTCGATGTCGTGAGGCGGCTCCGGCTCGATGTCGCTGGGCGGCTCCGGTTCGGTGTCGCTGGGCGGCTTCGGATCGATGTCGCTGGGCTGTTCCGGATCGATGTCGCTGGGCGGCCTCGGCTCGATGTCGCTGGGCTGCTCCGGCTCGATGTCGCCTTCCGGCGTCGCAGGGTCACGGTCTCCCCGCTTCCGGGTGTCTCCGGAGTGCGACCTCCACTCCCGTCCTCCGGCGCGCTTCACCTCAGATTCCGGCGTCTCCGGAGTGCGATCTCCACTCCCGACCTCCGGCGTGCTTCACCTCGATCTCCGGCGACTCTGGAGTGCGATCTCCACTCCCGACCTCCGGCGCGCTTCACCTCGACCTCAGGTGACTCCTTACTCGACCTCCGGTGCCTCTCCACGACCTCCGTCGGCGCCCTCTCTCGACCTCTGACGGCTCCGGGTACGACGTCTGCTTTCTGTCAGCGTCGCTTCTCCACCTCAGGCCTCAGGTCTCCAGGCTTCTCGACGTCAGGACTCCAGGAGGACACCGCTAAACAGGTCAGGAGCTTGCTGGTCTTCTTCTTTAAGGCCTCTTCACAATATTTAGGTCCTTAAGATGGTTTTTCTGGTCTTGGTCCCACACAGGGCTCTAGGCTGGGCTTGGTCAGTAGGGACTAGCATCAAGGGTGGGTTTCTGGACCCCACTCCAAGCACTGGTTTCCACCCCTGCTGCCTTACTCCGACCTCCTTCTGAACTGCTCCTCTCTCCTCTCCAGTCAGATGCCAACTGCCACTCTGAGATGGCCTCCCAACATTCTAAACTGCCTCTCCCTCTGTCACAAGGTTCTAGAATGTTGCAGAAGGTTCCAGAAATCTCCAGTGGGTTCTGATGATGTCACAGGTGACAATGGGTGGCCACCATTTTGTGTCTCAGGCCCTCAGACAGAAGTTCCAGGGGTAGGGAAAATGGCTCCCTGACCCTGCATCAACACTAAAAAGTCTGGTGGTTCCCAAAAAGGAAAAATTATAACAGGGTTTGAGGCAAAAGTGGGACAAAATAAATAATGATGAGGAGGGACCACCCAAAGGGCTGACGGGTCTAACACGCGTCCCCCCCAGCTGAAAGTGGGGAGAGCTACCCAACCCCTTGGGAGTTCTCATCACTAAGGCGGAAATACCTTGAGAGACCGTCTGCATTGGCGTGGTCCACTCCAGGCCGATGTTCCACCTGAAAGTCCATTCCCTGTAGGGAGATAGACCACCTTAGCAACTTGGGATTCTCCCCCTTCATCTGCATCAGTCACCGAAGGGGTCTGTGGTCGGTCTGAACTAGGAAGTGCGAGCCAAACAGGTATGGCCGCAACTTCTTCAGAGCCCATACCACTGCAAAGGCTTCACGCTCTATTGCACTCCACTTCTGTTCCCTGGGAAGTAGTCTCCGGGATAGGAAGACCACGGGTTGATCCAGACCCTCTTCATTGAGTTGCGATAACACTGCCCCAATACCATGTTCCGATGCATCCGTCTGGACAATGAACTCCTTGGAAAAATCTGGGGCCCTTAAGACCGGGGCCTCGCACATGGCTTGCTTCAGTTTCACAAAGGCCTGCTGGCAAGCCTCCGTCCAGACTACCCGTCGAGGTTGTTTCTTGGACGTAAGCTCCGTGAGGGGGGCCACAATGGTCCCATACCCCTTCACGAAGCGGCGGTAGTATCCTGTGAGGCCCAGAAAAGCTCGGACCTCAGTCTGAGTCTTGGGGGGTTCCCAGGCCATGATAGCCTCGATTTTCGCCTGGAGGGGTTGCACCGCTCCCCTACCCACCAAGTGTCCAAGGTACACTACCGACCCCTGCCTGATCTGGCATTTACTGGCCTTGATCGTTAACCCAGCGTGTTTCAGGGCCTGGAGAACAGTTTGCAGGTGACGCAGGTGATCCTCCCAGCTGTTACTGAAGACGGCAATGTCATCCAGATAAGCAGCAGAGAAACTCTCCATTCCGGCGAGGATCTGGTTCACCAGACGCTGAAACGTGGCAGGGGCGTTCTTGAGCCCAAAGGGCATCACGCAGAACTGGTAGTGGCCCTTGGGCGTGGAGAAGGCTGACCTTTCCTTAGCTCCATCAGTCAGAGAGATCTGCCAGTACCCGGATGTAAGGTCAAAGGTACTCAAATATTGGGCAGCTCCCAGCCGGTCAATCAGTTCATCCGCCCTCGGGATCGGATGAGCATCAGTCTTGGTTACTGAATTCAGTCCCCGGTAGTCCACACAGAACCTCAGTTCCGGTTGGGCACCCGGTGGTGCAGCTTTTGGTACTAGTACCACCGGACTGGACCAGGGGCTGCTGGAAGGTTCAATCACTCCTAGCTCCAGCATCTTAGTGACTTCACTGTGAATGCTGGCCTTCACCTTGTCTGTCATCCGGTAGATCTTTGACTTCACAGGTGGGCTGTCTCCTGTGTCCACGTCATGGACGCACAGGTGAGTCCTACCCGGAACAAGGGAGAACAACGAAGAGTACTGCCCCAGGACCTGGCGGCAGTCCTCCTGCTGTTCAGAAGTTAGGGACGGGGAGAGAATCACTCCCTCCACCAACCCATCCTTCTCTTGAGACTCAAATAAGTCGGGGAGAGGCTCGCTTTCCACGTCCTCTGCTCCGTCAGTCACCATTAACAATATGACTTCGGGCCTCTCATGGTGGGGTTTGAGGCGGTTGGCGTGCAGCACTCGTAGGGGCTGGCGAGGGGTCTTCAGATCCACCAAGTAGGTAGCCTTACCTTTCTTCTCCAACACCTCAAAGGGTCCTGACCAGCGATCCTGGAGGGCGCTAAGCTCTCCTGGTTCGATCACCCACACCTTCTGGCCAGGCTCCAACTCCACCGGGTGAGCATTGTGGTCATACCACGCCTTCATCACTGCTTGGCTGGCTTCCAAGTTGTCAGAAGCTTGCTTCCACAACTTAGCCATTTGGCTCCGGAAGGCCAGCATGTAGCTCACCACGTCCTGGGGAAGCTTTCTGGGAGTTCTTTCCCATCCGTCTCTCACCAGGCTGAGAGGTCCACGCACAGGGTGCCCATACAAAAGCTCGAAGGGGCTGAAGCCCACTCCCTTCTGTGGCACTTCCCTGTAAGAAAACAATAGACAGGGTAGGAGGACGTCCCATTTCCTCCGCAGGCTTTCAGGCAGACTTCTGATCATGCCTTTCAAGGTCTTATTGAACCTCTCCACCAGACCATTGGTCTGGGGGTGGTAAGGAGTGGTGAACCGGTAGGTCACTCCACACTCCTTCCACATCGCCCGCATGTATGCTGACATGAAGTTGGTCCCCCTGTCGGACACAACTTCCTTGGGAAAACCCACTCGGGTAAAGATTCCCATCAGGGCCCTAGCCACAACAGGTGCAGTAATGGTCCTCAGAGGTATAGCCTCTGGGTACCGTGTGGCATGATCCACCAAAACCAGGATAAACCTGTGACCAGCTGTAGTAGGCGGATCTAATGGACCCACAATGTCGATGCCCACCCTTTCAAAGGGGGTGCTAACGACAGGAAGTGGTTCCAGGGGAGCTTTCAGCTTCACCCCTGTTTTCCCACTGGCTTGACGAGACACACACGTCCGGCAGTAGGTGTCGGACGACACTTTCATCTGAGGCCAATAAAAGTGTGGGACAAGCCGGGCAAAGGTCTTGTCTTGCCCCAGGTGTCCTGCCAAGGGGATCTCATGAGCCAATCCCAAGAGAAAGGCTCGGTAATGTTGAGGGACAACCAAGGCCCGTGACGATCCGTGCATGGGTGCCTTGGGTTCACTGTAGAGGAGGCCATCCTCCCAGTAAATGTGGTAGTTCTCCTCAACGCTCCCTGCTGCCTGGGCTTCGGCCTGTCGCCTCAGTCCCTCAAGGGTAGGACACTCCTTCTGGCCCTTGCAGAATTCCTCCGTGGTCGGCCCTCCCTCCACGTGCCACTCGGCCGGGATGGGTAGGTTCTCCAGTTTGGTAACATCCCCCTCCGCGGACTCCTGGTCCACCACCTCCGGTGGCCTATCCGTCACACGGGGCGCAGATGCCGAGGCAGGCTCCTCCTGTCCTCGGTTCTTCCCTTGATTGGCAGCCGGCGGTGCCTTTATTCCAGGCGCCCGCCTAAACGAACTCCCCCTCCGGGTAGTCGCAGACCTGGTGCTGACACAGGCCCAGTCAGGTGTACCCAGCATCTCAGCATGAGTCCGGTATTCCACCTCCTTCCAAGCATTATGCTCCATGTCATTCCCCAGCAGACAATCGACTGGCACGGCAGGGCTTACGGCAACTCGAAGTGAACCTGCAACCCCTTCCCATTCAAATGGAACCTCGGCCACCGGATAGTGGCCCATTCTGCCGTCAGCCATCGCGGCAGGGTGGAGCACATGGGGAATCACCTGCTCTGGAGACACCAGTTGGCTATGTACCATAGTCATACTGGCTCCTGTGTCTCTCAGAGCCTCCCCTCTTTGGCCATTGATGGTGACCCATTGCCCATACTTTGTGGTATTTGCGGGCACCTGGATCTTAGGAACCATCTCCCGTTCTCCCAGGTACACTAAAGTGACACCCGCCCACTCCCTTCCCTTATCTAAAGGCATCTCCTCCCCGAGCACTACACTAGCTACTCCGGGGGTCTTTCCTCCGATGGGAGGGGGTGGTCTTTTCGGGCACTTCACATCTCCCTTATAGTGTCCGACACCACCGCACTCGTAGCAATGGACAACCCTTGGCTGCTGACTCTGGCCAGGATTAGGGTTTCTGGGTGGGTTAGCCCTAGGGGTGAATCCCGTTCCCTTCCCTTGGGAACTATTTTGGGGGCCTTTAGAGAACTCAGTTTTCTTTTCGCCTCCCTCTTTCTTCTGGGGGGCGCCCTGTCCGGTCCTTTGAGAGTCCCCTCCAGTCCCCCTTGTGGACACTCGGGTACTAGCCCAAATGTCCGCCTCCTCAGCAAGCTTCCGGGGATTGGTCAGCTTGCTATCCACCAGGTGTTGACGCAGTTCAGGGAAACATTTTTCGAGCAGGTGTTCCTTCAACATCAAATCAAACAACCCCTCGTAGTCCCTCACCTCACTTCCCTGTATCCAACCCTCTAGTGCCTTCTTTGCATAGTCCAGGAAATCCACCCAATTCTGTGTGCCCAGTTTGTGGCTACCCCGGAACTCTGTCTATACTTCTCGGGTGTTAGCCCAAACTTCCTCACGAGCGCCACTTTCATGGTGGGGTAGTGGGTCTGCTCATCCTGCTCTAGGACCAATAATGTATCCCTACCAGCTGGAGGCATGTATTTATACAATCCCCCTCCCCAATACTTCTCTGGAACCCCATGGATTCTTAATGAGATCTCATAGGCCGCTAGCCACTTGGCGATATCATCACCTGTACTATAGCTAGCTACTATGTCTTTTGGCAAATAGGGTTTGGATTCCCTGGTGTTGTCTCTTTCTTCGCTGCCACCACTAGGAACAGTGTGTGCCCGACCCGTAGGATCTGGAGATCTATCTCCCTGAGCCTCAACTCGTGAGCCATCCTCCGTTCCTCCTTTTCGTTCTCCAGCTTCGCCAAATCCCATGTGAGCTGTCTTTTCTCCCTCCGGTCAGTGAATTCTGCTTCTAATAAGCCGTTGCTAGAGACACTGCTGCCCTTCCTTGAAAGTGTTCTGGGCCCCGCTACTAGGTTCCCCACCTCAGGTTGGTACAGACCAGCCCCCTCGCTATCAGGCTCTCCATCCCTGTCCTCCTTCTCAACCTTACTTTCTCGTCGTGCCTCCCCCCAAGCCCTTAAGCTGGTCTGGAGCTCACCCTTCTTTGCACCTTGGGGACAAAACACCCCCTCTCGCTCACAAAACTCTCTGAGTTGGGCCACAGTGTAAGTTTCCACATCTTCCAATACAAACTCCATTTTGCCCACTCAGGATAGAAGACAGTTGCTTACAGAAGCTATGCAGGGGGGTACCTTTTGTAATACCTCCTCCCACCACCAGAAGTAAATTTGGAAAAAACAAAACTAAAAATTAGGAAGTCCGCTTGGAGAAAACTCCCGGTGTAGGCCTATGGACTACCCACAGTTATTGTCGAGTAGACGCAAGCACAGCTCTATCCCACCGCTGAACACCAATTTTATGTTGGAAACCGGGCAACCGGGTTAGCAGTCACCAGGTTCCCAGCACAGTGGTAGCTTGGCTCGAGCGGTTGGGGGTCAGGCACCGTGTTAAGCGTACGTCACACCCTCACAATAACCATGCGTTCATCCGTTCCAAAAACGACACTACACCGTAAAAATTATGAAAGAAAGTAGTTTGTCTTTATCTTATTTTCTCTTAGTTGCAGGGTTCATAAAATAAATACAGTACCATAAGATTCTCCTTTAAAAGGGCAGGTCAAATAAATAATACCACAGTGGGATTTCAATAAATAGGATCAGGTCATAAATAAGCAAGGAATAAATAGGGGTGCAATAAATACAAATGGCTAATAAATACTGTCAGACAATAAATACAATGCAGGAATAAATACAGTCAGACAATAAATACAGTCAATAAATAAAGCACCTTCAATAACTTAAATAACACAATTAATGACAATTACAGTTCCCATCACTTTCCTGAGGTAGTTTGGTTTTACTATGCCCAAGTACAGCTTGTGGTCATTTGGATGACATGGGGGGTGTCCCACCTAGATTGGTCAAGGCTGGGCCTGAACTGAGGTAGAATAAGGGTAACCTAAGGACCTGGTTCTCCCAAAATACACAACCCCTCACAGAGGTCACTGCACCAGTCTCAGTTCACCCCTGGCACTCCCAGGCTGGTTCTAACACCCCTCTAGCCCCTAGAATGGTCTTTTAGGGCTCCACGGGGCCTCAGACACCCCCTCTACCACTTACTGCCCTTTTCACGATGATCGGCTCCGCTCGGCGCCGTGTCGATGTCGTGAGGCGGCTCCGGCTCGATGTCGCTGGGCGGCTCCGGTTCGATGTCGCTGGGCGGCTTCGGATCGATGTCGCTGGGCTGTTCCGGATTGATGTCGCTGGGCGGCCTCGGCTCGATGTCGCTGGGCTGCCCCGGCTCGATGTCGCCTTCCGGCGTCGCAGGGTCACGGTCTCCCCGCTTCCGGGTGTCTCCGGAGTGCGACCTCCACTCCCGTCCTCCGGCGCGCTTCACCTCAGATTCCGGCGTCTCCGGAGTGCGATCTCCACTCCCGACCTCCGGCGTGCTTCACCTCGATCTCCGGCGACTCCGGAGTGCGATCTCCACTCCCGACCTCCGGCGCGCTTCACCTCGACCTCAGGTGACTCCTTACTCGACCTCCGGTGCCTCTCCACGACCTCCGTCGGCGCCCTCTCTCGACCTCTGACGGCTCCGGGTACGACGTCTGCTTTCTGTCAGCGTCGCTTCTCCACCTCAGGCCTCAGGTCTCCAGGCTTCTCGACGTCAGGACTCCAGGAGGACACCGCTAAACAGGTCAGGAGCTTGCTGGTCTTCTTCTTTAAGGCCTCTTCACAATATTTAGGTCCTTAAGATGGTTTTTCTGGTCTTGGTCCCACACAGGGCTCTAGGCTGGGCTTGGTCAGTAGGGACTAGCATCAAGGGTGGGTTTCTGGACCCCACTCCAAGCACTGGTTTCCACCCCTGCTGCCTTACTCCGACCTCCTTCTGAACTGCTCCTCTCTCCTCTCCAGTCAGATGCCAACTGCCACTCTGAGATGGCCTCCCAACATTCTAAACTGCCTCTCCCTCTGTCACAAGGTTCTAGAATGTTGCAGAAGGTTCCAGAAATCTCCAGTGGGTTCTGATGATGTCACAGGTGACGATGGGTGGCCACCATTTTGTGTCTCAGGCCCTCAGACAGAAGTTCCAGGGGTAGGGAAAATGGCTCCCTGACCCTGCATCAACACTAAAAAGTCTGGTGGTTCCCAAAAAGGAAAAATTATAACAGGGTTTGAGGCAAAAGTGGGACAAAATAAATAATGATGAGGAGGGACCACCCAAAGGGCTGACGGGTCTAACAAACACACACATAAAAGGCATTGTCATTTAAAGCCAATAGCTCAAACTCTCAAAACTGTGAGACCTATTGCATTGCAAACGCATGTTACACTTCTACCTGTGCTTTATCTGCTGTGTGTGAAGCCCGCACTGTTCATACCTTAGCTTCACCTGTTATCTGAGAACAGATCTAGCTCTGTTTTTGCCTGTCTGTGATGCTGAATCATTCTCATGGATTCCAGCAACAGAGACCATCAACACAGTTAACCTTTACTTTCAGAGGTCAGTCAGGAATCTTAGAAACTAGAAGGATAAACACAAGCTAAAGGGATTTTTCTTGAAAGCCACATGTCATATATAGTTAAAGCCTTAGAGTCACATAAATATTTGTGCTTTGTGAAACATGTTGTAGGATATAGTTTTATTAAAGGAAGTTGTGCGATGTGCAGTTGAAGGCAAATAAAGTGGATCCTGAAGTATTGCCATTTCCCCCTCAGGCTGCCTGAAAAAACAATTGTTTTGTAAGCACGTTCTTTAGAAAAGTTACTGTAAAATGTACTATTTGGCTGTATTGTTCTCAAAGTTTTCTTGTAGGTCATCCCCTCCCTTAAACCAATCTAAAAAGAGCCAGACCCACCGGCTGCTCAAATTGTAACGAGGGACTGGCTAATAGTTTACTATTCATCATTCACGGACAAAGAGCGAAGAGGCTCTAATTTTTCAGATAAGGATATCAGGTTACATAGAGACATACTGACTTGCCTTGAATCACACAATTTGATGAAGGTGCATCAGAGATCTGAATGTAGGTCTTCGGTTTATGAAACCTGCAATTTAATTACTAGGCCATGATATTCCAGTCAGATCATGTTTGTTTAAAAACAACAAGTCTAGGGCGGCATTCAAGGGCGTTATGGAGCGCCCCCTCCATCACTCAAAGAAAGAAGCTGGTGCGGAGGTTACTACTGATCAGACAGTAGTGGTTTTATATTACATTAACCATTTTAAATGCTCTTTATGGGTCTCTTCATCTTTACTTTGATTCTGAGACTGGCAGATCTCAGGGCAGAAGCTACTAAGTGACACTGCAAGAGATTATCAGAGATGCGGCCTAAGACATGTCGCTGTAACCAAACACAGTGACAGAGAGAGGCACAAGTAGAAAACGAATGCAAAAGAAATACAAATTAAGAGGGGTAGGTGGAGAGCGAATGGTAGGGCAGGAGCAAAAAAAGGAGGAAAACATAATTTTAAGAAAGAAAAGGAAATAAAGAAAAGAAGTGCTAGAAAGGCGGAAAGTAAGAAAAAGGACAAATAATGTAAGGACAGCTTCATAGGAAGATGAAAAAAGAGTTGAAAAAAAGCAGAAATATGCAAGTTGAAGGATAATAGAAAAGAAAGAAGGAAAAAAGATAGAAAAAGGAAAAAAGTTGGAAAAAGGAAAAAGTATATAGAAATATGGGAAGGAAAGAAGGAAAATATCAAGAAGGAAAGAAATATGGAAACACATAAGGCTGGAGGAAAATAAGAATAGTAGGACAGAATTAACGAGAAAGGGCAAATGAAGGAAGGACACTCGTTGGAAAGGAAAAAGAAGAGAAAATGGATGGAAAGAGGAAAAGAGAGAGTTGACGGAAAAAATTAATAAAAAAATGGAATGTAGGAAAAAAGGAAAGAAATATGAGATAAGACAAAAGGAACAGGAATAGAGAAGGAAAGAAAGAAATGAATTGGGAAACAACAAAAGGGAGTTCGGAAACAAAACGGAAAAGAAGGCAATAAAAGAAAGATTGCCAGAAATCTGGTAAAAAAGATGGAATGTGGAAAAGTATGCGAAAGGGCTAAATATAGGAAAAAGGGAAATTAAATGATAATGAGAGAAACTATAGCATACAAGAAAGAAAAAAAATGAAATTCGAGAACAAATATGAAATGGACAGAGGGAAAGAGAAGGAGAAATGGCCGAAGATTAATAGAAATATTGAGAAAGAGAAGATGTAATGGAAGAAAAACGAATATTATAGCATGGAAGAAAATAAAAAAAAGAGCTAGATCCAAGAGGTAGATGAAAAGATGAATTCAAGTGTAAAGAAGAGAGAAACCCAAAAAATAAAAATAAAGTAATGATCAAATAAATGACAAACAAAGGAAATAGAAAATAAAATGACTGCAGCCGTAACAAAGATAGGGATGAAAATAGTGGATTGAAAAAAATGTGTCATTTTTATGCAATTTGTACTGTTTTTTAAGGAAACTTAAATTTGTCAAGTGTACAGTAGTATTATGTTTTTTACAAATGAGGAGGATTGCATTAGGGTGGGTGTTTCTCAAATCTGTGGTACACCTTAGAAATGTTATGCTTTTTTAACTTTTTATTTTATTTTATACTTGTTCTGAAATATATTGTATACTGTATTAGGCTCTGTACTTTTCTGAGGATGTGTGATGGAACCACGCATGCATTTACAACGTATGCTGGTTTCACACGGTCTCAACCACGCAAGGCTCAACCATGCATATGCCTTTACCATGCATGCTTTTACAATTAAGTATTAGTTGTTAAGGCATGTGTGGTAAAGACATATCAGTGGTTAAAACTTATCAGGTAAGTCTTACCCCCCCCCGACCCCTGCCCCGCTCTGAGTCCTAAAACCACCCCCTCCCTCCTCAATACCAAATCCCTCCCCCTGAGCCCTAAAACCTTCCCTGCCCCCAGTCCTAAAAACTACCCCACTCTCCCCTAAGCAGTAAAAACTACCCAGCCCTCTCCCTAAGCCCTAAAACGTATCCTGGTCCCTGACCCCCACCCTGAGCCCTAAAACGGCCCCCAAACCCCTGCCCTGACACCTAAATCTACCCCCCTCCCTCCTGAAAACCAACCCTTCCTGCAAATATACTATAGATCCGCTGCTCGGGCAACAGATGTGAAGTAAATCTACAGGGCAAGTTGCAATCCTTAAAGGTGTGACTATAAAAGAGGGCCTCCTAAAAGTTTCGCCACTGGTGCTTTGTTGTGGTGTTATTGTGTTGTTGCTTTTGTTGCTTTGATGCATTGTTGTGCTGACTTGTGTTGTTGGCGTGTTGCGTTTTTTTGCTGTTATGTTATTATTATGTTTTAGACCTTTCCGTATAGACTCAACAAATGCTATTATGTTCCAACCCTATGTAGCACATTCCTTTAGAGGTCCCGTACCACAATAAACCCCACCAAAGATGCTAATTGGTGGCCTACATCTTAAGTCAATACCAATCAGCCCCAAAGCATGTTCCAGAACATGCCTTAAAGTATCATATCCGAAGTTCATTTTCGTAATCTGGGCTCTACACATCAACCAGCCAACATGATGCTAAGATCTCCTACCCATAACAGATAGTCTTCCCGGAGAGGTGTAAACTTTTTAAAGGTCACTATTTAAATGCTTGATGGTCAACCCTGCAGAACTCTCACTGTCCCTAAAATACCTGTGATTCTTGTCTTTCTTATGTCGAAGCTGTCTTGTATTTCAGTTGGCTCTGACAAAGAAGTATTTCTTCTATGTCAGTTGATGCTGTCATTCGGCTTGCCCTCTATAGTGCATTAAACTGCTGTGTGTTTTAATATGCCTTTATGCATCTGTTTCTGCAGATAAACATTATTCTTAATCACAGCAAAATGAATAATTTCCTCACAAAATTTAGTCAGTGTTTTCCTTCATGAAAGAGTAGTCTGTATGGAAATTAAAGAACAGCAACGCCATTTTCATATGGGTTGTGCTGTGTGCAATGGTGAACAAATGTCCCTGGATAGTTATTGTGGTGAAAATGACTTAATGTGCCATAGTCTGACATAAGTACTCTGTGGGGGTGCAGGACTGCATCGCTGGCCATCAAAGGGCTGAAGGTTCTCTTTCTGAAATCAGTTGTGGGATTCCCCGATGCCAAGAAGCTAGTGGGGGATGCTGTTGTGTCATGCATGCCCAAGGATGTTTTGTGGGGTTCTGGGCGTCCACCAGTTGCATGAATGTCTCTTGCATCAGGGACTGGCTACTCTGACGTCATTGCGGCAGATGGTGTACCTCACCTGGTGCTGTATGTTGTCTTTCTCAGCAGTGCCGATGGTGATGTGTTCTTCTGTGACCAAGTATACTAGGGGTAACTCTGGCATGCGAGTCCGTCTGAGTCCCCCGGTGTGCCTCTCATTAATAAATGCTGGAAAGCAACTGAGAGGCCATAGATTTAAAGCTGTCATTCGTTTGAGCACTTTCTGACCCTGAGATGCTGTTCCCACTTCAACTTTCCAAACTGTTATGTAGGGCTGGATGACAATTTTAAAGGATCAACGTAGAAATGTAGTATTTCTTTATTCACAAGTACTGCTAAAGCAATAAGAATAAGGTTTTAGGTCAAGCCTACTAGACAGGCCAAGCTGTCTGGTTGCAAAAGACCTGTTGTGAGCTTACCAAGAATTTATAGAGGCTTACATCCTGCCCAGTGCTTACCATTGGTTGGCTTTATAGCCACTCTCATGTGCTTGCTTCTTATTGGATGGCTTCCATTGCCCATCTTGTGTTTGTCCCTCAACTGGAGCACAACCTCTTTGCTATCATTTTGATTAGCTGATTTATATTCTTCCACTGCTCATTTTTAGGAAACCACTTTTTCTTTGAGGTTAAGCTCGCGCGCCCGCAATCCTCTGCTCATGACGTCACATATTACATCACTCATGACATGGTCAGTGGCATCACTCTTGACATCACTGATGACATCATCCTTGTGATAGAGTGGCGGTCGCGCGAGTTATAGTTATCTGAACTAACTATAACGGTGGAATTTCATTGGTTTTTTACGAGTGAAATATCCACCTAACTATAACATGTGTGAAACCTATGGTTTTTTAAGTGAATTTGCAAGGTTTTTTAAATGCTAATTCCTAACTATAACATGTGTGAAACCTATGTTTTTTTCAGTGAATTTGTACGTTTTTTTAAATGCTAAGTTATGTATGTATTATTTTTTTTTTAATATATTTATTTTCCAATAAACTACGTATTAAATATATATATATTTTTTATGGTTTTTCACGGTGCGCGCACCCCCTCGATTTGAAAAAACGTTTTTTTTAATGTTTTTTTCTGCCTTCGGGGTCCTTCAGGGACCCCCTGACAAAGGCTAGGGGGTCAGGAACTCTCTACCCTGCCCCCTTTTCACGTTCGCCACCTTCCTTTTCCACTCTCGCACTGAAAACAAACAAAATGGCGGCCGACACTTTCTGATTGCGACCGATTCGAACGTTGACTGACATGTAACAACGAATCAGAATTACGCTTGCGCACGTTAGGGTGCGCGGCTATAGATATGTATGTGCTTTTAAATGCGATTTTCTCAGGAACTACTGAACAGATTGACTCCATATATGCAAAAGGCACATCCCTGACCTGAGGACTACCTCTCTGCCAAATTTCAAGTAATTCTGTTCAGCCGTTCGGGCTGTACCTTCGACTAAAGGTCCTATGGGAAAATGCATGGGGAAAACGCGTTTTGGGACCCCCCTTATTTCTCGGCCCCTGCTTGACGAATCCCCCCAAGACTTTCAGGGTAGGAGCTGAGCGGAGCGCCCCATTAGTTTTGAAAATTTCACGAAGATTCGTCAACCGGCGCCAAAGTTATTCAAAATAGAATTTTCAGATTTCCTATGGAAACACGGTCCTAACTATAACTATCTACTGGCAACTGCCAGTAGAAAATATACACACACACACATATATACACACACACATATATACACAAACACACACACACATATATATAAATTCACTTAAAAAACCATAGGTTTCACACGTTATAGTTAGGTGGATATTTCACTCGTAAAAAAACAATGAAATTCCCCCGTTATAGTTAGTTGAGATAACTATAACTTGCGCGCCCGCAATCCTCTGCTCATGACGTCACATATTACATCACTCATGACATGGTCAGTGGCATCACTCATGACATCACTGATTACATCATCCTTGTGATAGAGTGGCGGTCGTGCGAGTTATAGTTATCTCTAACTATAACGGGGGAATTTCATTGGTTTTTTACGAGTGAAATATCCACCTAACTATAACATGTGTGAAACCTATGGTTTTTTAAGTGAATTTGCAAGGTTTTTTAAATGCTAATTCCTAACTATAACGTGTGTGAAACCTATGGTTTTTTCAGTGAATTTGTACGGTTTTTTAAATGCTAAGTTATGTATGTATTATTATTTTTTTTATATATTTATTTTCCAATAAACTACGTATTAAATATATATTTTTTTAATGGTTTTTCACGGAGCGTGCACCCCCGCGATTTACATTTTTTTTTTTTTTAATGTTTTTTCTGCCTTCGGGGTCCTTCAGGGACCCCCTGACAAAGGCTAGGGGGTCAGGAACTCTCTACCCTGCCCCCTTTTCACGTTCGCCACCTTCCTTTTCCACTCTCGCACTGAAAACAAACAAAATGGCGGCCGACACTTTCTGATTTCGACCGATTCAAACGTTGACTGACATGTAACAACGAATCAGAATTACGCTTGCGCACGTTAGGGTGCGCGCACGGTGCACGCACGGTGCGCGGCTATAGATATGTATGTGCTTTTAAATGCAATTTTCTCAGGAACTACTGAACAGATTGACTCCATATATGCAAAAGGCACATCCCTGACCTGAGGACTACCTCTTTGCCAAATTTCAAGTAATTCTGTTCAGCCGTTCGGGCTGTACCTTCGACTAAAGGTCCTATGGGAAAATGCATGGGGAAAACGCGTTTTGGGACCCCCCTTATTTCTCGGCCCCTGCTTGACGAATCCCCCCAAGACTTTCAGGGTAGGAGCTGAGCGGAGCGCCCCATTAGTTTTGAAAATTTCACGAAGATTCGTCAACCGGCGCCAAAGTTATTCAAAATAGAATTTTCAGATTTCCTATGGAAACACGGTCCTAACTATAACTATCTACTGGCGACCGCCAGTAGATAATATACACACACACACATATATACACACACACATATATACACAAACACACACACACATATATATATATAAATTCACTTAAAAAACCATAGGTTTCACACATGTTATAGTTAGGTGGATATTTCACTCGTAAAAAACCAATGAAATTCCCCCGTTATAGTTAGTTGAGATAACTATCACTCGCGCGCCCGCAATCCTCTGCTCATGACGTCACATATTACATCACTCATGACATGGTCAGTGGCATCACTCATGACATCACTGATTACATCATCCTTGTGATAGAGTGGCGGTCGCGCGAGTTATAGTTATCTCAACTAACTATAACGGGGGAATTTCATTGGTTTTTTACGAGTGAAATATCCACCTATCTATAACATGTGTGAAACCTATGGTTTTTTAAGTGAATTTGCAAGGTTTTTTAAATGCTAATTCCTAACTATAACATGTGTGAAACCTATGGTTTTTTCAGTGAATTTGTACGTTTTTTTAAATGCTAAGTTATGTATGTATTATTATTTTTTTTATATATTTATTTTCCAATAAACTACGTATTAAATATATTTTTTTTTTAATGGTTTTTCACGGTGCGCGCACCCCCGTGATTTAAAAATCTTTTTTTTGTAATGTTTTTTCTGCCTTCGGGGTCCTTCAGGGACCCCCTGACAAAGGCTAGGGGGTCAGGAACTCTCTACCCTGCCCCCTTTTCACGTTCGCCACCTTCCTTTCCCACTCTCGCACTGAAAACAAACAAAATGGCGGCCGACACTTTCTGATTTCGACCGATTCGAACATTGACTGACATGTAACAACGAATCAGAATTACGCTTGCGCACGTTAGGGTGCGCGCACGGTGCGCGCACGGTGCACGCACGGTGCGCGGCTATAGATATGTATGTGCTTTTAAATGCAATTTTCTCAGGAACTACTGAACAGATTGACTCCATATATGCAAAAGGCACATCCCTGACCTGAGGACTACCTCTCCGCCAAATTTCAAGTAATTCTGTTCAGCCGTTCGGGCTGTACCTTCGATTAAAGGTCCTATTGGAAAATGCATGGGGAAAACGTGTTTTGGGACCCCCCTTTTTTCTCAGCCCCCGCTTGACGAATCCCCCCGAGACTTTCAGGGTAGGAGCTGAGTGGAGCGCCCCATTAGTTTTGAAAATTTCACGAAGATTCGTCAACCGGCGCCAAAGTTATTCAAAATAGAATTTTCAGATTTCCTATGGAAACATGGTCCTAACTATAACTATCTACTGGCGACCGCCAGTAGATAATATACACTCACACACACATATATACACACACACATATATACACAAACACACACACACATATATATATAAATTCACTTAAAAAACCATAGGTTTCACACATGTTATAGTTAGGTGGATATTTCACTCGTAAAAAACCAATGAAATTCCCCCGTTATAGTTAGTTGAGATAACTATAACTCGCGCGCCCGCAATCCTCTGCTCATGACGTCACATATTACATCACTCATGACATGGTCAGTGGCATCACTCATGACATCACTGATTACATCATCCTTGTGATAGAGTGGCGGTCGCGCAAGTTATAGTTATCTCAACTAACTATAACGGGGGAATTTCATTGGTTTTTTACGAGTGAAATATCCACCTAACTATAACATGTGTGAAACCTATGGTTTTTTAAGTGAATTTGCAAGGTTTTTTAAATGCTAATTCCTAACTATAACGTGTGTGAAACCTATGGTTTTTTCAGTGAATTTGTACGTTTTTTTAAATGCTTAGTTATGTATGTATTTAATTTTTTTTTATATATTTATTTTTCAATAGACTACGTATTAATTTTTTTTTTTTTAATGGTTTTTCACCGTGCACGCACCGTGCGCGCACCTCCGTGATTTTTTAAAAAAAAAATTCAAATGTTTTTTTCTGCCTTCGGGGTCCTTCAGGGACCCCCTGACCAAGGCTAGGGGGTCAGGAACTCTCTACCCTGCCCCCTTTTCACGTTCGCCACCTTCCTTTTCCACTCTCGCACTGAAAACAAACAAAATGGCGGCCGACACTTCCTGATTTCGACCGATTCGAACGTTGACTGACATGTAACAACCAATCAGAATTACGCTCGCGCACGTAAGGGTGCGCGCACGGTGCGCGGCTATAGATATGTATGTGCTTTTAACTGCAATTTTCTCAGGAACTACTGAACAGATTATCTCCATATATGCAAAAGGCACATCCCTGACCAGAGGACTACCTCTCTGCCAAATTTCAAGTAATTCTGTTCAGCCGTTCGGGCTGTACCTTCGACTAAAGGTCCTATGGGAAAATGCATGGGGAAAACACGTTTTGGGACCCCCTTTTTTCTCGGCCCCCGCTTGATGAATCCCCCCAAGACTTTCAGGGTAGGAGCTGAGCGGAGCGCCCCATTAGTTTTGAAAATTTCGCGAAGATTCGTCAACCGGCGCCAAAGTTATTCAAAATAGAATTTTGAGATTTCCTATGGAAACACGGACCTAACTATAACTATCTACTGGCGACCACCAGTAGATAATATATATATATATCTACACACACACATATATATCTACACACACACACACACATATATATATGATCAAGATCGCTGTGGGTTCGAAACGTGTCATGCTGGTGATGTGGTGCAAGGGAGCGGAATAAACTCGATTGCACGTACCTGTGGTCCGTCCTCCGTTCTTGAAAACGCCGGGAGAAGAAACGGGGTATGGAGTTTGCTTCATATATATATATATATATACACACATATATATTTTTGGGGAGAGCAGGGCAGCAAATTCTTGCTGGTATCCCAAAAAAGAACTTTTACATACTTGAAACTTCATTTTTTATTCTTCATTGACCGATGTTAGTGCTGACATCTTAGGTCAGTCAATAAAAAGTAAAAGAAAATGTTGCCCATGTCATTCTGTAGCTGATTTTTACCGGTGCTGCTTTCCTTCAACCTAAAGCGTTGGTAAAGCCAGAAGGCCACAAAGGCAAGACCTGCCAGCTTTGCCAATGCCTGTTTATATATGAAAGAATTGCTTCTTAGAACTGAGAATGAGTGTGTTTGCATGTGAGGAAAGGTGAATGCGAGGATGAGTCAATGTGTTGCCGGATGTATGACTGTGTGCACTGAGGTATGAGTTAAGGGAATTGACTAGCCATATGCACATGTACCTGGATGAGAAAGTGAGCAGCAGAGGTAGGAGGAAAAAGCAGACTTCTTCCACAAACGGGACCATTGTAACCGTCAACATCCTAGTCTTGGCCACCCATTCACTCATGCATCCTCTTACCTAGTCATCAAGCAAAGCACTCATTTATTAGTCACACTATAATCCTTTCACGTGCACACACACCCATTCTTCCATTGCAGCTCCCTTCCATGTTTTCACTCATTCTTTCAACCATACATGCACTCACTCAGGCATGGATTCATGCACTGATGCATCCTTGCACTGATCACACTCCCCTTCCTCCACCCTCCCTTCCAGGCACTCGCCTTCTCACCTCTACACTCATGCAATAATCATTTTACTCATCTATTCTTTAATTCTATGTCAGGACCGGAGGCTCCGATTATGCTTCTCAATCTTTACTAGGAAGCTCACAGCAGCCAATAAAAACAGAGATAAAAACCACGTGACAACCATAGAGTCTCGTCCATATAAGGTCCCTGTCAGCACATAGAGTCCTCTTTCTTTGCTGCTCCGCAGCCAGTTAAGTACCTTGTGTTTATTCTCTCTTAAGTGTGGTGTTACTATGGTTATTGATGCGCTTGTATGCCGCGGCTATTGTTTCTGTTCTATGATGCGCTGTCTTTGATGCGCGATCGCTGTTAACGCGATTTGCGTGGTACGAGGTGTTCACCTCGCTGATGTTAATTTCGCTGCCGGTTGTCTTTCAACTAGTGGGGTATTGACGCGCTGCGAGCGCTTACCCGTGTAGTCCGTTTGCTTCGGTGAGTTCGTTTTCCTCACGTCGCTCGGGTTTCGTGGAGCGGGAGGTTCAGGGGAGCGGGGACGCGCGTCTGCCTGACGCGCAGTCCTCTTTTACTGATTGTGTGAGCCTGGGCCAGCGCGCATGCGCGGCGGCCATTTTTGCCCACGAAAATCATTCGGGCTTAAATTGAACACCGGAGCAGCGTGTTGACTGCTTATGACCCCGATTTATACCGATTTTCGGCGAAAAGGCTCGCTTTTTTGGCTCCCCAGACACCCTTCTGTTCTGCATTCAGTGGGGCTGTATAATTCAGCATAGGCTTTGCCTAGAGTGGGGTTTTGTTGTGCAAGCCCTCCCTCCCTCCACATCTAAAAATTAACATTTTGAGTCACCATTGGTGGCTGTATTGGGGCTTGCCTGGGGTTACCACTCCCCCTGATCTCCTGTGTGGGACTCTTGATTGTGAACTTGACGGACATCACAAGCAATCCTCAGGGTCGTTAATTGCTCACTCTGTGGCAAATATGTCTGAGTACTATGAAGAGGATTATTATTATTATGATGATGAAGACCCTTCAGGGTCTATGGAATATGACCTCGTGGAGGCATTGGACGCAGGTGTGCAGCATTCAGTCAATTCGGCTTTGGTGAGAGCGATTGCGCCTTTGAAGCACCATCTTTGCTCTTACGCCAAGAAACAAGGCTGGCTTCCATCCTCAGCTTCCCGTCCTACACCTGGGGGTAAGGGAAGAGCGAATCCCCACGCTGCGGATTTCGCTAAGCTCGCAAGATCAATGGCGGAGCAAGAGCGTTCTACTCCTAGTAGAGAGGCGACAATTACAGAGATCTCCCAGGAGGATGATGGTCAGGACACCACACCTGACCCTACCACGGATGAGGATGAATCCCCTCGCCCTTCCAAGAAAGCAAGGAAGGAAAAGCATTCTGGTCCGTCCACATCACCTAAGGTTCTCACGTTTGAGCCAGCGGACATTATCCACCCTAATTCCTCATCCTGGCTGCCACCCCAAGAGGTGGCGGAATATGTCCAGACCCATCTACGTCAAGCGTTTGACACGGACGTGCGGGCACGACTGCGGTCGGAGTGCCCTCGGCCTGAACTGGCGGATAAGGTGGCGGCTACCCCGGAGGTGGATCCGTCCATGTTGACTTACTTGAAAAAGTATTCGAAAGATCCTAAGAAAGGCTTGGACAGGTCCTGGCGATCCTACCAAGATAAACTGCTGGACGTCATAGGCCCTCTGACAAAGATTCTCGAGCTCGGCTTTAGGGCCAAAGAATCCTCCATTGCAATTAGTCCTGATGAGTTGATTGGCTGGGCGCAGCGGGCAGTGTGCCAACTGGGCAACGCTAATTGTGCATTGTCAACGGAGCGGCGCAGGTCCATCCTCTTAAAGTTGGATCCCAGGCTGGCCGAGTTATCTACGTCTGAATCGGGTCCACTAGCTCAAGGTCTCCTTTTTGGTCAGCCTTTTCTAAAAGAACTGACCAAGTTTGTAGCCACATTTAGTGGGCTTGACAAGGCCCAGGGTTCTTTAAAACGGGCTTTCCGCCCGGTTTTTGGCAGGGCCGGACGCTTCCGGGGGCGCTCGTTCGGCCGGGGGTATAACCAAGGCGCCCAACGTGGCCAAGAAAGAGGAGGTTATCAGGACAACACAGCCAATACCTCCAACTTTTACCCCTCGCGACGTTCCAGAAACAGGTTCCGCAAAGGTGGCAGATTTGGAGGAAACTCCAACAACCAACATGATGCCGGAAACTCAGGTGAGCCTCATTCCCTTTTCGGAGGTGACATTGGGGGGCAGAGTGGCATGTTTTCTAAGCAAATGGCGCGAGATTTCGCAAGATGCATGGGTGTTGCAGACGGTACAGGGGTACAGGCTGGAGATGTACGCCTCCCCTTTGCAACACTCCCGCCCCCCCCCCCCCCCCTCTGTATTTTTCCCGACAAGATCAGAACTTTATCACGGCAGAAATCAATTCCTTGTTGCAGAAGGGCGCGATTGCGCCCTCCGTGATCCACCCTCACGGTTTCGTGAGCACTGTCTTTCTCGTAGAAAAGAAAGGGGGCGGTTCCCGCTTGGTGTTAAACTTAAAAGAGTTCAACTCGTGGATTGTTTACAGGCACTTCAAGATGGAAGGGATCCATCTGCTGCGCGACCTTTTCCAGGAGGGGGACTGGATGGTCCGTTTGGACCTGAAAGACGCGTATCTCTCCATTCCCATTTTTCCCCCCCACAGGAGGTTCCTGCAGTTTGTCTGGGGAAAGGTATGCTACGAGTACAAGGTCCTCCCGTTCGGTCTGTCGTCGGCACCGTGGTGCTTCACGAAGCTCCTGAGACCAGTGGTGGAATCTCTCAGGGCCCGAGGAGTCCGCCTCATAATATACCTGGACGACATAATTGTTTTGGCGTCCTCCCCTCAGACGGTCCAAACACACCTCAATTGGGCGATAAACCTATTGCAAGGCTTAGGGTTCATTGTCAACCCGCAGAAATCAGTGTTAACTCCCTCTCAGTCCATCGAATTTCTGGGGTTTACGATCAATTCAGTAACGTGTCAACTCTTGCTGCCGATGCCGAAGGTCAGGGCAATCAAGAAAGAGTTGCGGTCCACCCTGCGCAAGCAGACGACGTCCTTGAGATCGTTAGCCCGCATAGTGGGGCTCCTGGCTTCTTCCATCCAAGCGATCTTCCCGGGCCCCCTTCATTATCGGGCCCTTCAGAGGCTCAAGATCCGCCATCTCCGGAAAGGTCTCAGTTACTCAGAACAGATACCTCTCTCAGAGGAGGCGAGGCTGGAGATGGATTGGTGGTTAAACCACATGGAGGCCTGGAACGGCCGGGCGCTATTCGGATCGACCCCGGACGTGGTAATCGAATCGGATGCCAGCCGGTGGGGTTGGGGAGCCCGGTGCGGCACGTTGTCCACGGGTGGTCGCTGGTCGCCGGAAGAACTTCAATTGCATATCAACTGCCTGGAACTGTTGGCTGGTTCTTTTGCGATCAGATGTCTTTCGCCTCAGAAAGCAGATTGTTGTATCCTCCTCCGGATGGACAATATCTCGGCGGTACGTTACGTCAACAAGCTGGGCGGTACCAAGTCGCGAATGTTGGCGGAGATCGCCAAGGACTTCTGGCAATTCTGTCTGCAGAACAGAATTTCGGTTGTTGCGGAATACCTGCCCGGTTCCAGCAACCAAGTGGCCGATTGGAATTCCCGCCATCTGCAGGACTCCAGCGACTGGATGCTATTGCCCACGGTGTTTCGGCGCCTGACCCATCTTTGGGGCCCTTGCCAGATAGACCTTTTTGCGTCCCGACTGAACAGACAGGTTCCCCAGTTTTTCAGTTGGAGGTCGGATCCGGAGGCGTTAGCCACGGATGCATTCCTGCAGGAATGGCCGAGGTCCCTCTGCTACGCATTTCCCCCGTTTCTCATGATCCCACGGGTTCTAGCGCGAGCAAGAGCCTTTCAGGCGGAACTCATATTGATCACTCCTTTATGGAGGGCTCAAGCTTGGTTTCCGGTGTTGCTAGACATGAGTTGCGCGATCCCGATTCTTCTTCCCCAGTTGCAGAACCTATTGCTGGACCCTGTTCAGAATCCTCACCCTTTGGTGGCGTCGGGCCAGCTTCCTCTCGTTGCTTGGCGGGTTTCAGGGACAGGTGGAGTGTCCCGGGCCTTTCACGGGAAGCTAGTAACTTCATCAAAGAAGCTTGGTCGGCCAATACCCACAAGCGATACTCCTCATCTTGGAAAAGGTGGTGTGATTGGTGCGCTCAACGGGACGTGGATCCCGCTAAGGCACATGTGTCTTTAGTGGTCAACTTTTTGGCCTCTATGGCGTCCTCCGGGTTAGCGTACAGGACGGTCAACAACTTTCGGTCCGCCATATCGGCGGGACATTTACCTGTAGAAGGTAAACCCATTGGGGAACATCCTTTAGTATGTAAATTGCTGAGGGGAGTCAGGATGGTGAAACCCCCTTGCCCAAAGTACTCTCACCTGTGGGATGTTTCTCTTGTCCTCAGATTCCTGGAATTCTGGCCATCCAATAGGTTCTTGTCCCGTAAACAACTCTCGGCTAAGCTGACTATGCTCTTATGTCTCGTTTCTTGCAAACGGGTTTCTGACGTCCGAGCGCTTGATTTAGCGGGGCGTAGATTTACCCCGGAGGGGGTGTCCTTCACTTTGTCTAGGAGAACGAAGTGTAACACTACTTCAGTCACGTACCCGGTTTTTCCTAATAATCCTAAACTGTGTGTGGTGCAATGTATTAAGGATTACGAGGTGAGTACTGAGGAATTTCGTGCTAATATGCAGGGGCAATTGCTTATTGCTTTGCAGAAGCCTTTTCGCCCAGTGACTCCAGCTACCTTATCGCGGTGGATGCGCTGGCTCATGGGCGAAGCAGGGATTGATATCTCCAAGTTTGGGGCCCACTCTGCGCGCGGAGCCATGGCTTCCAAAGCATTTGTAACGGGTGTCAGCCTGGCAGATATCATGAGTGCGGCTGACTGGTCTAATGAGAATATTTTTAAAACGTTTTACTATAAGCCTATTGTCAATGTTGCTTCAATGGTGGTGGCTCAGCTTTAAACAAGCATAATCGGAGCCTCCGGTCCTGACATAGAATTAAAAATTTACGAACATTCGTGACAAGAATTTTCAATTCTATTAAGGACAACGGAGGCGAGGATTATCCCACCCAGAGATACACATTGTTGGTGTAGTGCTATAGATTGCATATTCGCATTTGAGATTATGATGCTTTATTTATTTGATCATGCTATGTATTTGCATTGCTCTGTGTATTTTTTCCCACCCTAATTTCTCGTGATGTACTGCTGTTGTTATAGCAACCTCGAGCGGTTTTTACGGGGTGTTTCCTTTCTTTCAGGTAATGACAGCAAGTAACCCTGACTATGGTTTATCGGCGATGGGACGCTTCGCAGTTTGTTGTTCCGCTCTCAAGCGAGTTGTCTGGACCGGGATCCAGTGAGAAGTTCGGCCCCGTTGGGCGCACAGTTCGTTGGTGGGAGAAGGCCCTAGCTATCGGTGATCCTCAAGAACAGGTCGTGCATGGACTTATCTACTGTTACAAAGAAAGAGGTCTCTATGTGCTGACAGGGACCTTATATGGACGAGACTCTATGGTTGTCACGTGGTTTTTATCTCTGTTTTTATTGGCTGCTGTGAGCTTCCTAGTAAAGATTGAGAAGCATAATCCTCGCCTCCGTTGTCCTTAATAGAATTGAAAATTCTTGTCACGAATGTTCGCAAATTTTTAATCCACCCTCAGTGATCTACACGCCCATCTCAATACACGTTCATTAAAAAAAAAATCCCGAACTATTGGCTTTGCCAGGGTTTGTTAACAAAGCAATGAGGGGAGAAATAGAGGGGGGATGTTTCTTCCACTCGCCTGCGTAAACAAATTACAGTAAATAGAAAAACGTTTCCTTGCCTTCCGTTGTGTCATCACAGAGAAGGTAAAACTCCCTGGCTCAGTTTCCAGTTGTTTTTCTTTTAAACACAGGATACTTCGAAGACGCGCAGCAGTAAACAGACACATTAACAAAGAGAGAAATGCCTCACTTCCTGGATACAAGCTGCCTCGCGAGCCCCTTCACTTCCTTCTGGCCTGTGGGGCCTGAGGCATGAAAGAACAAGAGGAAAAAGACATGCATTTACGCCTATACGTTTCCTCATGTGTTTGGAGTAAATGTCTTAACTTTTAGGAATTCTCAAAGAATTCAAGGAGTACTCCAGAAACTCTGCAACAGTGGTCTTTACCGGGCTGCGCCCACAAGCACATCTATTTCCATATATGGAAATGTGCCTCAGACGGGCTTGTGGACGTACAAACCATTCTTCCATTTTCCCCAATGAAGAAACCCCACCCTCTGTACCCAAACTAATTGTAGGGGTGTACCATCAGCAATTCTACTCAGAAAACAAATGTAATCATAGAATTAAACTAAAAGTATTCTCCGGTCGGGAACTACCTACAAATTGTAGATAAATATAAGATATTCGGATGTGTGAGTTTGTGGGTGTTCACCAACATCTGCAGATGGACCTTCTTAGGAACACCCCTAAATTTGCTCCCAGCCATAAATTTGCACACAGTGAAATTCCAAAACACTGATCTGATCTGATTGATGGGCAAGAATCAGGAATGATGGAATTCTAGAACTGGATTTTGCATTGACAAATTACATTTCTTGAGCTCCTAAGTTACATGTAGGCGGACAAAAACATTTGCGAAATGGGCCCATGTCAGATAGAGGGAGGTGGAGGAAGTGCAAGTAGGTAGAAGTGCTCCTCTGCAGGACTGTGAGACCCCACCACATGCCAGAAAAAAATGAACAAGACCAGATGCACAGAGAATTGTAGTGCTGCAGCATTTGCACAGCTTCAGAACACTGTAAGGGATGTTACAGACTCCCCAACTCCAGGGAACCGGGGGTCTTTCAGACGTTGTAAGAGACAGAGGTCTGGAAGGGGCCAAGAAAGGTCCTCCGGTAGCCTAGGCTACTAATAATTCAATTGAAGTGTTAGTCAAAGACTGGAGACAATGTAGACAGTCCCATAGGACTGTAGAACTTAATATATGTTAGGACACAAGGTTTTCAATGGCAACTCATTTATTATCGTCATAAATAGAGTATCATATACGTAAGTGATAGATCCAGTGCTCACACAGAATTTTGAAAGTGCGTGAAGTGAGGGGAGTGATAGTGAACATTTAAAAATACATTGCATTGAAAAAGTGACAGTAAAAATCTTAAATCAATTGAGTACAGAAATGAGGTATTTTTTTAAGAGGTCGACGGCGTTTCGATCACATATACTTGAGATCATCATCAGGACATAGTAGTATGAGCAACATGAATCTGAGAAAGGAAACAGAGTTTCAAAACCTTGGTCCCAAGTGTATGTACAAGCTGGTCATTTTTCACAGCTAAGGTAACGGGGGCCACTATCATGAATGGGGCCATGCATGTGTATCAGTATGTTAAAACAAGGGGATGTCACGCTCGGTCTGCGGTTAGTGTTAAAGGCGGCAAGGCCAAAGGGGCCAGAGCTGATGACGTAATTAGCACTCTTAACAATAAAAGGTGACTTGCTCTATGTGACATGCTTCATTCCAAATAAAGGTTTTTTAATCAACATAATGTGTTCTTGTTTATGTTTGATTATTATTGTTTGATTATTTTATTGGTTGCTGCATATCACTCAGGCATATCAGAACTATATTCTAGAAGGCTAATAGAAAGCTTCGGGAGACAAGAAGTGCACAGAGGCATCTTCCCAATGGACCAAGACAAGAGAGCTAATGGTGTGAATTATTAGACTGCAATATTTGAGTGAGCCCGTTTCCCAGCTTAGGTATAGTGGACGGCGGTTCCAGAGCTTTGAGTCTTGAGTGAAGAGGGATGGTCCTCCAAAGCGCCTCGAATATAAGTGGAACTCTTTTTAGCACGTATAGAACAGATGTCTGGGTTCCTCCATGAATAGAAGGCTACAGGCCTTTGATATTGTTGGATAAATTATTGTAGTTCTATCGTTTTATATAAAATGTCACTTTCCAGTCTACCTGGTGGTAATCAACAGGGTCAGACTGGCCTGTAGGGCAACCTGCCAGTGCCTGAAGGGCTGGCCTGACAGGTCCGTGTATGAGCGGTTATTTTGGCTTTTTTATGGACCTCTTTTATTGTCGGTTGAGTAAGTTTTTACTGTTGATTTCCATGATATTACCACAAACATTACCTGCAGCAACCACAAATACGCACAGTTTCCCATACCTTGCAAAACAACTACAAAGTAGCCCTGGGCGGAGCTAGCGTAGTGCCTCTATGCGTAGCTCCACGGAGTTTGGAAAAATCTCTGTGGAGCTACGCGTAGCTCTGCTCCGCTCCCACCCCGCTCCCAAATGCTTTAAAAAGGTATAAATAAGGCACTGTCCTGTTTTTCTGCATCCTCCCATGGCTCGCCGCTCCCCTTCCTGCTCCTCTCGCATCCTCGATGTCCTTCTTAAAAAAAAGAACACTATGTTGTAAGGCTTACTCGTGCGCATGCGCACGCGCAACACGTACAACATAGTGTGTTTTTTTTAAAGAAGGACATCGAGGACGCGAGTGGAGCAGGAAGGAGAGCGGCAAAGCACGGGGCACTGCAGACATGCAGGTAAGTGCCTTATTTATACCTTTTTAAAGCATTTGGGAGGGGGAAGGAGTGGCTAACTCCGCCCCGCCACAGAGGTGGAGTTTAGCCTACCTCTGCATTGGTCACGGAGTGCGGAGTAGGCAAATCTACGCAAACTCTGCTGGTGGAGCGCAGTTACCCGCCTAGGGTTACTACAAAGCATGTTTTTAGAATTTCAAAACTGCTTCGATTTGCAAATCTGCACCACTTTTTTAGCTATCTGATTTGCTAACCCGGGGAACTTTTATTTTGGTTTCAGGTCCTATTTTCTGTTCCAATATGACCCCGGTAGTCAGTATGAAATAGCAAGACTGCAGTACTTAATTTGAGCTGGTTGTTGCAGGTGCGGCCCACCTCACTCATTTATGGAGACTGGGATTTATTTTTCATTAGCAGACTTTGATCCAAGACATGAGAGAGGAATGCAGAAGAGAGGCAATGTAGGTGGAAGAGAAAGATGGAAAAACAGTAACAAAGGAAAAAGGAAAAAAGCAGTGATGAAAAAGCTCTTTTATGAATGAGATAAAGGGGAAGGGAGGGCATGGTTGGTGGTGGTGGATGAAAATGCATGAGGTAGGATCAAGAGTTGACAGCTTTGGTATTCAACATCTTGACATTTCGTAACGCCAGCTTCTGAGAAAAATGTTTTGGGCCCTGGCGATTATTCTTTTTTCAAATTAAACACTACAAATCTTAATAAAATCTATTAAGTGGTGAACCCCTACATTTTCTGTGTTGATGGATATGCAGAAGTAATTGTTTTAACATGTTTGATCCTGTTGGCTCTCTATCTCGGCAGCAAACCTTTCCACCTCCATGGCTGTTGCCACCTTCAAAATGTAATCTCACTTATTTTCACCCAAATTGAACAGGTGTCAGGAAACTCCAAACAACATTTTACCTACCAGACCCCCTCAGTATTTTGCTGCATGGGATGGTTAATTTTGCAGCAACATTTAAAAAAAACTTGTGATCCCAGACCCCAAAATTTTCAGTACCTTTGCAGCAGGCAGAACATGTGCGCGTCACAAAAATACCGGTCCTTGGAGTCTGTCACTGTTGAAAACTCTAACAAGTTACAGATCATGACCTGGCAGATTGCCCAGCAGCACTGTGCCTCGAAGCAGGAGGGTGTCTGATTCCAGAGGGTGCACACCTAAATTTAAAAACTCTGCTCTCTCTTGCATCTGACAACCAATATTCCAAAGGTGCACAGACAGCAGGGGGCGAATGGAGTGGCGGGGACACAGGAGACTTAGGAGCATCCTGGGGCTGCTAGGGAGGGGTGTTTCCAGTGGCAGCTCCTCCGTAATGGCGGAGGAGTGTCACCCCAGCATATGAAAAATAAAATGATCATAACAGAATGTAATTATTTTATTTTTCACTGTGAGCCGGCTCCACTGAGGTTAGTACGAGGCCATCCTCAATGGAGACCAGGAGTGGTGGGCAATGTAGGTGCGCATGTCGGTTTGATCCGGCCAACTTAGGACGGCCAAACCGACATGCGCACTTAGATTTCTCTAACCCAGCTGTGTTTCACATCTATGTGGAGAAAAGGCACCGGCTCCATGTGTCAGACCAGCCTGCTCAGGCCAATCCTGGCGCTTCTCTCATGCTTGTTATAGCATGACAGCAGCGTCTGGATTGGGTGGGGAGCCTGTGCAGAACCAAGAAGCTGTGAAGGAGCACTTATGCAGCAGCCAGCAGCGGCAGTGGCAGGTAAGTCCTTTTTTTATTATTATCCCCTGCGTTGTCCCACCATTCTTTATTGGCAGCAGCTGCTGCTGCTTCATGTTTCGGTCACAGGAGAGAGGAGACGCAGGAGGGGGTAGAGGATGTAGAGGAGCCAAGGGGCAGCAGGGCGAGGAGGAGTGCCACAGAGCAAAGGGAGGGGGCAGGGAGGTAAACAGAGAGCTGGACGCGGCCTTTCAAAACAGGAGGAGGGCCCTGAGCATTTCCAAGGTGTTTACAGGCAGGCAACAGAGGAACCTAGCACCTCTGCCCAGCCAGACTGTTGCTCACCTCCCTTTTTATTGGTGCGTCATAGCAGTGGCATAACGCAAATTGATGGGGCCCGTGCAGAATGTGATGAGGGACCCATGCGTCTAACAGATTGCACAGATATTCATTCGTTTTGGGCTCAATGGGGACCCCTGAACGGTTGGTCCTACCTTACACTGCAGGGGCCTGCTCGGTAAAGCAGAGTGGCTTTCCCGAGCATTTAAACTATTTCTTATTCCATGCCATTTCACACGTTCTGCAAGGCATGGTTTATAGGGTGAGGTGGCCCCCTCCAAAACAAGAAACCCTGGGGGCCCCCTACACCAAAGGGGCTGCGGGGGCCTCCATTATCCCCCTGCAGAACAGAGCAGAGCCAAAAAACAGGGGGATCAGCCTCATTTTTTAGACTTACAATTTTTGCAGACACTCTTGTAAAAATCATGGGATTTTTACAAAAGTGCCGATTTTGCTATTGTTTTTGGTAATCGCAAAATCACAATATCCTGAGGGGGGTCTGCTAATAGAAAATCTGAAAATAATGGAAAGGGTCTTAAGTTTTATTGGTGACCAGAAGACCGTGTGTTGTATTGTTTCCTCAAGCGTAAAATAACTCAAGATTTTAAAACGCGAGAGATAAACAGACATATGACCACGAGAACACACATTGAACTGTCCTTGTTTTTATTTGAATCATCTATTAAAAATTCTTTCGAAAAGACGAATTCCTTCAGTTGCAAATTAAACACAGAGCCCATTTATCAACAATGCCAATGAGTCTCATTATGTCACCCACGCATCTTTTTTTAATTTTTCATATGATTATTGCGTGACACAACTACATACTTTGAAGTATTCACATCTAACAAAGCAACTTTTATTCTTTTGAAACATTTTACTCCCAAAAAATCACTGTGACCATATGTGTGCCCTCCGTAATTACCACACTAAGCAGTATTTAAAGAAATAAAATCAAGTGGGTCCTGAACATGAATCTACCCTAGCAATGATAGGGACAATCAGTGTGATGCATGAAGAACAATAAAGCCTGATGAAGGTCTTTACAGTTCTTCACAGTGAATTGCGAAGACTTTTAACCGTAGATTACTAATTTAACCTGTCAATGTTTGACAAGCATGAGACCGCCAATAGACCCCATCAGTGCACCAACAATGGACAAGTGACTTAGCTTCCCACGTAGCATTGACTCCACCTCTCCGGTCATTCATTGAGGCTAGATACAGGACCAGGACATTTTCTCTGCCTTTTGCCACAAGTTAGAGATTTACTCTAGTCCAGAGCAGGAGTAAATACAGTGCCATGGTGGGACTGACCAGGGATCACCCCCAAATGTATGGTGGTGTTATAAGGGAAGAGGTTTCTATATGGGACAACGATGTTTTCTCCATGGAGAAAAAATGCAAAGTGCAATTCAATTCATGGAAGCCATTTTTCACACCCATATTTGTCCATTATGTATAATTTGCACATTAAGTAGGACATGCCATCGCTTGTGAGAAAGTGGGAATCTTTTAAAGTTTTCTATGAGCCCTCAGGACTGACAGAGCTATCATGCTCTTGGATACCCCTATCAAGGCCCCAAAAATCTGAAATTTACTCCAAACGCTGGAGGAAAACTAACATTACGGTAAGGCGCACGTTCACCCAGAAGGGTATCTTGGTGCTGAATACCAGATGTTCATTGTTACCCAACTCAAAGGTACTCATTTTATCTACCTTAGAAGGATGAAAGGCTGTGTGGATGCCGGGACTCGAACCCGTGACCATGAAGTCTAACACAGGCCACCAAAACGGGACACATTAGACCATTAGGACACCAGACCTGGCATATCTACAGGAGTACATTTTCATTTTTTTGTGTAGATCGCTCCTACAGCCTTAAATTAGGAGAAAGTAGCATGGGATTTACCCAGGTGGTATCCAGGGGTTAGAGAAGGCCACACACCTCTTGATGCGTATCCCCTCATCAGAAGAAGGCCTAACGCAGTGTATTGAATAACAACAGATAAAAAAGATAAGAGGTATTGCCATTTTTTCTTACAGTGTATCACAACTGTTTCAGTCTTGTCTAAATCAGGGATTTTACCCGGATAAATCTCAGAAAGCAATTAAGAATTTTTATAATTTTTTTCCCTATATAATAACTTTACTCCCATTAAAAAAATGTACTTTATAAGTATAGGTAAGAAATATTTTTTCCCTATGTCAGGTACACGTTGCCTGCCCAGGGCTTGCAGCAGGGCCCAAGACTAAAACGTTCTGTTTTTCTATGAATCACATACAATTTGCTTGCCCAATGTACAACGTTAGGACTTTACACATTTAACGCGAAGAAATGCTTGTGAATTAGCAAAGCGCATTAGTAAATGGCACAAGGGGTTCAACCGAAATTGTGTACGGATGGTGTTACTTAGATTTCTCTGAACGCTTTTAGACTAACTCAAAAACTGATTTAAAAATGTATCAGAAAAGTACCCGTTTAGGTTCACTTCGATGTCTGAAATAAATTCCAGATTTATTTCAGACGTCGCGAAAATTTTCAGAAGCACTTCAGGGATTCCCAGAAATACTCCAGAAAAACGATTGTGAGTTGGTATTTACGACAATATGAGGGCATTTTCGCATTTGTAAATGGACAAAGATTGTATGTGAAAACGTTTTTGTTTTTTCCTTATATGGGAAACCGTTCCTCTACATTCTCACCAAGTTTAGGGATGTGCAATGAATTCCCACTCTGACTCCGGAAACTCATTTACTACTTCCCGAGACAGGAGTGGATCTCTCACCCGCTCATTGTTTTCAGGGTGGAAATGGCATGTGGCAAAATTTGGGGAAATCCCACTAATGTGTGGTCGATATTTTTTATGATCATTAATTCACTTTTTGTGAATTACAAACGTGCTTTTGCACTCGTGAAAAGGGCAATGTGGGAATGTATGTTGAATGTACATATTCAAATATATTTTTTAACTCAGGCTAGTTATCTTTAGAACCAATGACTCGAGGTATCTCCTTGCTCATTCAATGATTCAGTGTACCTTGGGTTTTAAACAGTGCAAGACTGTCCTCTTGTGGCCACATTGGAACACTACTCATGCATTTTCTTTCAATTGAGGCGAATTTATGGACGAATGGTGGATGGGTAGCTTAATTTTTCAGGCCAGATCAATCTCCTAACCTCCTCCTGCTTCTTCCTTCTAAAAATCCTGCGCAAGATCATTCCTTTCATTCCATAAGAATTGAAAAAACTGCTCTTTTTCTTGGCATTGACAAAGGACTATCCAGTCCTTGCAGAATGCTGCAGCGCAGGTGCTGCTACCTATCCGTAAATTTCACCCTATTTTCAATAGCATCAGGGACCTCCACTGGCTACCGGTCCAGCAAAGAATTGAATTCAAGGCTCTCTGTCTGGTGCATAAAGCACTATACGGTGGAGGGCCTCAGGACCTACAGAAACTCTTTTCCTGGCAGGTCCCATGACGGGACTTAAGATCACAGGCAGAGGGCTGAATCAGGTCCCTAGAATTCGAAGGACAACATGGGGGTGGGGTGGGGGGTTGAGGGGGGAATCTCTCCCATCGGGCAGCTAAGTTTTGGAATACGCTGCCGGTTGCAACCAGACTTTAATCTAAAAGACTCTTGTTCAGGAAAATGCTTAAGACCGTGCTATTTCTGCCAGGTAAGGTAGTAACTATTCCCCCATTCAGGTTGAGGGGCTTGTTAATTGTTTTTAGCACCAAGACGCCTCGGCATTCATTACACTTTATAAATGTTTACTTACTTACTTACAATACTTAGCGGCAGATATACCAAGATTCACACAACACAGGGAAGTGATCAGAATTGCAGAGCTGTTTTGCGTGAAGGGGAAAGAGCGGGAAAGAGCTGAGAAGTGCACAAAGCCCTGTCTACAAATGTTAGTAGACAGGGCTTTGCTTCAAAATCATAGGGTGGCTTCATGGGAAACCCCACGTACCACGCATGGTATGCCCCCTTAATGGAAATCAAAGCTAGTGCTAGATTTACTTTAGGGCTACTTCCCAGTGTAAATGAAGTTTTGGGTTAGAAAGTAAATCCAAAATCAAAGGGCATATTTACAACAGAATGGCGGAGCGCGGCTTTAAGCCAAAATTGGTACGCCGTGCTCCGCCATTCTGAAAACGGAGGGATGTGTCGTATTTACAATGATACGGCATACCCCTGCGTTTTCTCTAGCGCTTGCACTAAATTCAGCTGAGCGCGGCTGTAAGCTAACATTGGTAATGCTGCCCTCCGCCATTCTGAAAACGCAGGGATGCATCATATTTACAGTGATACTGCATACCCCTCCATTTGCTCTAGCGCTGGCGCTAATTTCAGCTGCCTAACGCCAACACCATAGTGCAAGGGTGCCTGCGTTGAGGGAATGATTGTTTCTGTGCAGAAAGGTGTCTCTTCCTGCACATATACAATCACTAATGGTTATTTGTAACTCCTATGTGTCCTGCATTGTGCAGCACACATAGAAGTTGCAAATCGTAAGTTTTTAGTGATTGTTTATGTGCAGGAAGGGGACACCTTCCTGCACATAAACAATCATTAATGGCGATTTGCTGTTTCTATGTGTGCTGCACAATGCAGCTCACATAGAAACAGCAAAAACGAGGTGAAATTAATAATTTCTCTTCATTTTGCTATATTAAGATCAGGTTATTTTTGGGTCTTCATTTTGGCACTGTCCCATATTTACACCACCCTTGTAAATGGGGACGTCATCAAAATCAATGGGTGTTGTGGCGGAACGCTCACTGCAACATCCCTTGCCCGCCCCTTTCACGCTAAGTGTAGGATAAAAGGGGGCCTTATTTACAAGGCGGTGTTAAGCCACGTTAAGTGGCTTAACCCCACTTTGTAAATAAGGCAAAGGGTTTATCACCACAGTAACATCACAAAAGGTGACTTTCCTGTGGTGATAAGCCCTCATAAATATGCCGCCAAGTTTGCAGCCGATTGCATCACTTTTGTTACGCAAGGCTGATGCAAATTTATAGTAATACTGCCGTCTTCTTTTAAGAGAGCAAAACATTTCCTGTGGAGTTGTAACTTATCCCTGCACAATAAAGAATTGTGTTTAGCCTTCTTATGATACATTATCTAACGCTTGTTATGTGGGACCTGAGACACTACTTTTGTATTTTTCATTGAGTGCCTGACACTCTACTGCCTATTGCTTACTGAATACTCTCATGAACCATTACAAGACGCAGGTCCGCACCACGAGTCTTGGAGTGCTGTACCATGATTGGCTCTTCTGGTCACACGTCACATTCAGCTCTTCCTTGCCCTCTAGCCAGGTTCACACTATAAGAGTTCCCATGAATAGATCCACGTGTACACATGCATAGTGACCCAGATGGCAGGCCATTGAAACACATAACCACAAAGCAGGAGCTATGGTAGTGCACTGAAGGGATACCAGAGGATAGATCAGCAGCAAACATCTGCCACAGGACCAGGGGCCAGGAAGGAGGGTTACGGAAGACTGCAGGACCGATAAAGGATCAGCCACCAGCCTGAGAGGTAAGGTATTACTCACTGGCCGTCTATACTGTTGATTGGAAAGTTAGCGCTGGCTTCCCATGGGAGAGCTGTGGTCAAGCCGCTAATTAAAAGGCTTAGACGCAATATAATATAACATTTACTGTAATGTGGTGTTATAATGTGATATGGACTTGTAGTACTGCTCCGCCCATCAACGTTGCTTCCCATCCCCCTTAAGTGCGATCTCCAGAATCAGGCTCTTCTAACCTAGCACTGCATATGGGGTACACTGAACCCACTTCAAACTGACCCACCCACAAGAAATCCAACAATCTCTCTGGTAACCCCTGGAAGGACTTAGCTAGACACTGACGAATCTCCAGGGGCCCCCATATTCTTGTGCATCCAGTACCTCTCATTCTTGAGAAGCAGAAAGTGCAGATTAAGGACCTGTCCTTCTAATCATTCCATGATGCGGCTTCTTTTCATGTTCCTCTCTGCAATGCCTTGCAATCATTTTTTCATGGGGAAAGAAAGCAATTGCCTGCCATGCCTGCGTTTTCTTTTTAAATGTATTGCATTCAGTAGCTGAATCAGACAATGTCTTCGTTTCTTCAGAGAAGATATTGGGAAATATATTTTTGTTCGACATATTTGCACCAGTTTTTCCTCTGCTGTCTCTTCTCTCATGATGAGAGTTTTAACTACTACAAGGAGGTTTTTCTAATCATATCAGGGCTGTTCGTCACATAGCAAGGATTTTTATGACTAATGTACTTGTTATAGGTTGAACTTTTCCAAGGATTCCTACAATATGTCATGGATGGGCCACTCTTATTCAGGGATAACCAGCATATTGCTAATAATGCCCATAAATATTTCATTAATTGGCTACCATTACATCAGGGATAGCCAGCATGTCACCAAGAATTCCACAAAATATATCAATTATGGGCCACCATTATGTGTGGAATAGTTAGCATGTCACAAAACAAGACCATACATATGTCACTGATGGCCATTATTATGTCATAGATAGCCAGCATGTTTCCAAGAATGCTATTACATAAGCCACTGAGGGGTCACCAGTGTGTCACCCATAGCCAGAAAGTCAGCAAAAATTGCCATAGATGTCCCTAGGAACAGTTGAGGCCCATGCCACCAGACCTAACACACACATACAGGAACATAGACACACGCTCACTCACAAACATTTATGTGCACATGCACTCAAATATGCACATTTACACCCATGCTTACTCAGACATATTCACCCATGTATACACCCACAAACACAACATTCTTTCCACTTGAACAGTCAGCCAAAAATATATCCTTTTTGCAGTGCCGCCTTCCGACTGCCTCTTAGACTCACTATGGGCATAAGAGACTGATGTAACCTTCAAGTTCTAGGCACAGCAGTAGGGGTGAAGCAGACCAGTTTGCCAACCTCATCTCCATGACTAGAGGAAAACAAATTCCAAGTGAGCCTAAATGTCGTCATACAGAATTGGGCCCCCGCCTAAACATATCCAACATGGCCCAACACCTCCACTTCTCCCACCAGTCTTCACATCCACCTCAGACCTCTCAGACTCATGCTGCCCTTGTCAGGGCCCAACACTATGTACTGCAAGTGTCAGACTTGGTCTGTCACTGAACCCAAGTCTCCAACCACAGGAATAAGTTTGTAGGTCCACGGAGCTATTCCAATAAGAGTTTGCAGAGAGTTAGAGCAGTCGTGGAATTTTGCAGTAGTTTTGTTAGATTTTACTCGAGTCTGGTAGGATTTTCTGGGAGTGTCATTAAACTCTCATGGGACTTGTAGATCTCGTGGGATTTGAAGAAGGAGCTGTAAAAGCGACATCTGTTCTGTCATGCCCGTTTAGCTTTGAGCCATCATGAGCAACAAACACCAGTGCGAGAGCAACCGACATATAGACAGTTCACTTACCTGGGGTCTAGTGGCTCATCATTCCATCTACAGCTGTGTCTTATTCTTCCTTCTACGAGATCCTGGTATTTTTCTTCCTCTGCAAACCAAAACAATCTTCAGAAAAAGAATAATGGGTATGTTGAGTTTACTAGAACTAACTTAAGGGAGGGTACACCCAATTCTCCTATCTTCCACCTTCTGTAGAGTGGTATGCCTGAATGTTAACAATATCACAAGGAAGTGTGAGGATGGCACCAAGGTAAATTAGTGCCCACGCCAGATTTTTGGATATATATCTATATATGTTCACCAAAAGCGGTTCTCCTTCACGGACCACCCACACAGCGGCACAAAGAACAGACAACATCCAAGTTTCTTCAAGCAATTTTAATGACCCACAAACACTAGAGCTCCAACCTTGCAAAAATGCAACTGGCGCATTCCGGCCACCAACTCGGTTAACTAACATAAGCAAAATATTTTCACAGTTGTTCAATTCTGCTACAACCATTTTCTTAAAGTGCATTTTTATATATCCAATATTTATCTATTTCACCATGTGCAAAAAATTGCCCAATTCTCCTACACCTACAAATGTGGATCAGTGGGACTGCAATATCCCACTGATCCACATTTAAATTCATTCATTGTGGATAAAACCAGATTATAATTGTCCCACATGATTTTGCATGTAGTACACAAGACATTATTAGACCTCTTCTCTCTAAATTCTCAGGGGTCATAAGTACCTTTAGATGCAATTAACCCGTTTCACATTTCCTGGTCAATTATTAATCAAATTAAAGTGCATTCTGCTTATAAAATGCACCATGAACATCCTACTAATTTCTACTTATTTGATCCTTGTATTCACCCCTTCATTACAAGTGATCTCCTCAATCCCCAAATAAACTGCCAAAGTAACGGCTACTAAACCTTGTTGGGGGTTCTCATCTTTCAAATTATACGTAACAAAATCTGGTATAAAACCCATCTAAAAGTGCACTGTGCTCGTAAAGTGCATGTTGATAAGATCTAACCAAATTCTCATTGGAAAGTGGGCATATTTAATAACCTCAATGTGCAAATGTGCTACTAAAGTACATATATATTGAGTCACAAGGACCCCATTAACACACTTCTCCTGAATATTACAGGAGAATGCACAAAAAAGACTTACATCATTATCTTGGAAAGGGCATAGTGCTTATAAAGTGCTTTTAGGGAGCCAAGTCATTAGGGCACCATCACTCCAAATCTCATATGTGGTACAAGGAGATATGTTGTTCATCATCACAACATAAAATAATCAATGTATGATTCTCTAGTACTTCACAGGAAATCATCGTAAAATTACATGGATATCCACCCTAAATGTCATACATCTCCAAATTAAGGTGCATAGACCATATACAATTCATGGGATTATGGTGGTATCTCATTCAATATCTAAATCACAAATGTGCATATAGTTCGGCATCAGTATTGTGGCCCCAAGTAGTCTCTGTTCCTATTGACAGTATCAGTCGAGATTCTTGCTTCCTTAGTTCTTTTACTCAATCTCCTCCCATCGGGTGGGGCCGAACATGCTTAATTCCACAAAAGCTAAAGTTGATAATGATCGATTGTGAAACTGTTCAAAATGGTTTGCCATTGGGTAACTCCTATCACTATTCTTTATGGCCCGTATGTGCTGCAATATTTTCAATTTCAGCTTATGTATTGTGCTACCCACATATAACTTATTTCAGCCACATTTAAGGGCATAGATTACATAATCTGTATTACAAGTGATACGATCACTGATTTTTACTTCATGCCCCTCAAACGTCCAATAACTCTTGTGGTTCGAGCCATATTTGCATGCTTTACAGGAGTTACATTTTACAACGCATCCCACGTTTGATGAAAGCCAATTTTTTGATGTTTCTTTTTTCAAATAATAACAGCTGGAGGTCAAAATGTCTCCCAGAGATTTTGCTTTTTCAGAAGTTATCCAAGAGCCCTTATCCACAATATCTGTTAGATCAGGGGTACTCATAGTACGACCCGCGGGCCGCCAGCGGCCCGGCAAGCCTTTCCTGGCGGCCCGCGGACCTTGCAGACATCGTACCAGTGTTTTTTGTTTTTTTTAACAGTGTCAGCAAACACAGACTCTGCTCTGTGGGGGCCCGGGGATTCAAGCGATAGTCCGAGTGGTGGTGCTGGGGCGCTAAGAGGTGAAATACAACAAAGCCTTGTTATCATGCAAATGGTCTCTTAAAGACCTCTGAAGTACTCGGGTGGGGCTGTGTGTGTGCCCTGGAAGGGAAGCTGCCTCAGCTGCTACACAAGAGGAGGGGGGGGCGAGGGGGGAAGGGGAGAGGTGACAAAGAATGACTAGAGAACAGCAGGGTGCGAGAGTCCGGTAAGGGGACAGAGAGTGACAGAGGGCAGTAGGGAGAGACAGAAACAGACAGAGACAGATAGAGATAGAGACTAACAGAGACAAGGACAGACAGAGACAAATAGGCAGAGACAGGGACAGACAGATAGAGGCAGAGACAGATGGAGAGGGAGACGGAGAGGGAGACGGAGAGGGAGGGCGACAGAGAGAGAGGGACACGGAGAGAGAGAGGGAGACGGGGGAGTGAGGGAGACAGAGGAGGTAGGGAGACGGAGGACGGAGGGAGACGGAGGGAGAGGGAGGGAGAGGGAGAGAGACGGAGAGGGAAGGAGAGGGAGAGAGGGAGGGAGAGAGGGGGAGGGAGACAGAGAGGAAGGGAGACAGAGAGAGAGGGAGACAGAGAGGGGGAGACGGAGAGGGAGAGAGACGGATAGAAGGAGAGAGGGAGGGAGATGGAGGAGGGAGGGAGATGGAGGAGGGAGGGAGATGGAGGAGGGAGGGAGGCGGAGGGAGAGGAAGGGAGACGGAGGGAGAGAGAGGGAGACGGAGAGGGAAGGAGAGGGAGAGAGGGAAGGAGAGGGAGAGAGGGGGAGGGAGACAGAGAGGGAGGGAGACAGAGAGAGAGGGAGACAGAGAGGGGGAGACGGAGAGAGACGGAGAGGGAGAGAGATGGATAGAAGGAGAGATGGAGGGAGACAGAGGAGGGAGGGAGATGGAGGAGGGAGGGAGATGGAGGAGGGAGGGAGATGGAGGAGGGAGGGAGACGGAGGGAGAGGGAGGGAGACGGAGGGAGAGGGAGGGAGACGGAGAGGGAAGGAGAGGGAGAGAGGGAGGGAGAGGGAGAGAGGGGGAGGGAGACAGAGAGGGAGGGAGACAGAGAGAGAGGGAGACAGAGAGGGGGAGACAGAGAGAGATGGAGAAGGAGAGAGACGGATAGAAGGAGAGAGGGAGGGAGACAGAGGAGGGAGGGAGGGAGATAGAGAGAGGGAGAGAGAGAGATATGTGTATGCCGGGTCTGGTGGCTCAGTGGACGAAGGCGTCCGCTGCAGGGACCTGTGTTCCACCTCATGGTCACAGTTTGTTTTTGTTGCTCTAGCCCGCCCCCTCCCCCAATGACCCCGCCCCCAAGGTGCGGCCCTCGGCCACAAACCACACTGTAAATTTGGCCCCCAAGAGAAAGTTTGTGAGTACCCCTGTGTTAGATGTTCATCCTTTTTTAGAATAATGCCATTTTTGGGGAGAATATTCTTAATGTTTGATTGCGCAGTATTGTACTCCAATTTCATGACATTTGTCTTTTGGATTACTGTCCCATGAATATAACACTTGATCTATTGTTTTTTCATCAACACTTTACCTGGCATTATCCAAAACACTACCCGCTTAGCCCTTAGCATTTGACTATATGGTATGCTCCACTTTAGTGCGTTTGGGTGTCCACTATTAGCGTGTAACAGGGAGTTGGTCCCTGTCGGCTTCCTATGAATCCTCGTCGTAAATAAATCATTTCAACCGTCAAGGCTATATCCAGAACATCACAGTGGACTCCACTTCGAGTACTTGTAAATGATAGATTTAATTAATTGTTGTTCAATATTTCTAGGTCGACTTCACTGCCTTCCCATAAGATGAACAAATCATCTATGAATTGGGTCCACATTGTGATCTTCCCAGTAAAGATGTCATTCTCTTGGGCCCCGGTACCTCCTTCTCCCACCACCCCATAAGCAAGTTTGCATATGTGGAGGCAAAGGAGGTGTCCATCGCCGTTCCCCGTTGTTGCAAGTAGTACTTGCTATCAAAGATGAAAACTTTGTGCGTGAGACAGTAATTCAACATTTCCAACAGCATTTGTGTATGGTCATATCATTCTATGGGGCGATTTCAAAAAGAATACGCACACCAGAATCCCTTTGCCATGCTCAATCAATGTATATAAAGAGACTATATCTAGTGTTACCATTATATATCCATGTTTGCATGGCATTTAATCTTATTTTTTCAAGAAATTTGTACTATCCTTTAAATACGATGGTAAGCGTCTTACATATTCCTGCAGGAACAGATCCAAGTACCTAGAGCTGTTTTCTAATAGGGAGCCACTAGAGCTGCCTATGTGCCTCCCTGGTGGATTCGTGGTGCAGTTGTGAATTTTAGGTAGAAGATATAAAGTGGCAATGTTTTAATTTTCCACTTTTAGGTATTGCAATTCATCCCAATCCAGGAGATTCAAGTCATACCTATATCTTAATTTCAGATGACATCCTTCTCTAATGCCTTTAAAGGGTTTCCATAAAGACAGGTGTAATGTGCCCTGTTGCTCAGTTGTCTCCTGACTTCTGATTCATAAGTACATTGAGCCATTACGACAATGATTCCCCCTTTAACAGAGGGCTTTATGATCAATGATGAGTTATTTTTCAAATCATTAATATCCTTTCAATCCTTAAAGGAAAAGTTACCCTTTTTTGGATGATAGTGCCATTTTCTAGGGAGGTCAGCAGTCGCGGCTGCTACCTCCCACCAGCAGTGGGGGAGGTGGGGGGCAGACTTGCAATTAACATCCCCTGGCACTGAATGCAGCCTCAAGTGTGCTAAGTTGGTTTGCAAACGGCAAGGTCTAATGTCCTGCGTCAGTTATCCTAAAATAGACAATGAGGATAAATAGATATTCTGAACGTTGGCATCTGAACATTTTACACTGTATGCCTTCATTGTTTCATGTATTGTGTATATGTACACTGGGATTTGTACATTCTCACCATGTAAATGTTGTTTAATGTAGTTTTAAAAAAAAATATTTAATATATGTATTATGGCAGCAAATTGAAAAAAAAGGAAAGAAAATTGCTTGATTGGAAGTAACGTAGGGTATTTGACAAATGAGTATACTAAACTAGAGATTGTCCTTTGTGTTGTGTGTGATTTCTTTTAAATTATTTTGTTTTCACATTCCTGCAAAACAATTTAGCACACAGTGGCTGCCAACTCCTGGAACGGTGGCATGCACAGCTCTCTCCAGACGTCTCCAAGTGTGGATGTTCACTCCCGTAAGCTTGCCATACCATTTTATGTGCTTAGTCCAGCCTACCAGCACTGAATGGGGACCCAGGTGACAGGCGGCAGTGCTGAGGGGGGAGATCTACTATACAACAGAGGAAGTATGCCGTGGGGGTGTGATAGCTCAAACTCTGATCTGCCTGCTGGGTCATTCCTGTCCGCCCTTAGCCAATCATTGATGTTCACTAGCTGTGAGGCCCAGTAATATAATTTAATGTCTGCCCAGCCCAGTCCCCTGTTGAACGTGGAAACCGTCACTTTGTAAAGGACACCCTATGAGTTTTCACCGCCCATAGGAAACTGGTGATGTGGGTCTGCAGTTTGGAAAAGAAAGTGTGCAGCAATTGATAGGGGTAATGCTGCAGTATGTACAGGAAGCAGGGAAGGGACATCGACAAAGGTAATTTAGACCATATCCCATATCCCCATGTCTCGACCCTCCCTGGCTAGTAGCAGAATGATATTCAGTTCTCAGTATCGCTGCTGGTTAAGAGTCACCGTCATGCCTAAATATCTAAAACTGTCCTCCGACACTGTAATCTGGAGTCCACCTCGCTCCCGTCCAACCCCCCTCGGAGAGGGGGGTTGGATCAACTTCCCCCAGTTTATCCAAAGCATCGTCATAAGTGGTCTGGATTTCCATGAGCCGAGGGAGAGGTTTCCTTGGCCTGTGGAGTAAGAGAAGAGAAGCAAGTTGTCAGTGTATAATGATATGCGATCCTCCGCCCCCCCCCCCCATCCTCTCAAATCCACTCAAACTGACATCCATTAGGATGAGCTCATCCAAAGGCTCCAAAAACAGGGGGGGGATCAGCAGTGGGGAGAGCGGGCACACCCGTCGATTGTCCTTCTCTAAAGTGAACCTCCAAGAGCACGCCCATCACACAGACCTGAGCCCACAGATATGTGTAGGAGTTGGACACCCACCGACAGAACCGGGGACCAAAAGGCATCTAGTCTAGAACTTCAAAAAGAAAGTGCCAGTGGACCGTGTCAAAGGCCTTCTCTATATCACCTAGTAGGAAGGCCACATTGCCGGCAGCTCTCCATATCGTACAAGGACCATATGCAGACAACAGAGGCAATGTTTGGTACTCCTCCCCAGCATAAAGCCATGTCTGGTCAGCACGGATCACCAAGCCTATTGCCGTGACCAAACATGAAACCAACACTTCAGCTAAAAGTTTTATCTAGAGCTCTATAAGGGAAATGGGGCAATACAACACACAGTCCATCTGAGTTTTATCTGGTTTCAGTATCACCGTGAGTGTAGCTCCCCTAAGGTCCCTGGGTGAGCACATCGGCATACAGCTCCATTAAGTGTGGGATCAATAACAAGGAATAGCACTTGTAAAACTCTAACAGACACCTATTAGAGCCCGGGGCCTCTCCAGAGGGCATTGAGGAGATAGTCTGCTGCACCTCCTCTGCTGTGAGGGGGAGAGACAGCTCACCACTCTCTGAAGCCAAAAGAGCTCACACTGGCAAGTCGTGAATAATGGGGAGGGCCCTTTCCTGGATGGGGGATTCCCAACTAGTGTACAGAGCCCAGAACTGTGAAGCCAAACCCCCCACTATGAGATACGTGCTCCAGAGCATCATACCCTAAGAATTGAGCAGCATGGAACCTAGACTGCATGGACAATCCACCGTCGCCAGTCAGTATATTAGCCTGCCGGCCTTATTCCCCCATTTCATACACCCACACCTGAGAGTGGAGCCAGCCAAGCCTCATCGAATCCAGCAGCTTCCATTGAAGCGTCAGGTGTGCCTGGTTGAGACTATGCTGTGCAGACTGTGAGGGGGAGGCCTGGCCCTGCTGTTTGAGGCTGGAAATCTCATCCTCTGTCACGTCCCAGCGTAGATAGTGGGAGGAACGCGTTAGGTATGAATGAGAGTGTGTTTGTTTTAACTGTTTCACTGGGGACTACCTTTCCCATGAGTCTGTGGACCGTGTCATAGCAATGAAGGCAGGAACGTACTTAAGCACAGACCACAGACTGCCAGGTGCTTGCCAATCAAGTACTTCCGGATCGCCTGTCATCGTTACCGGTTGTGCGGACGGAGGTCCGCGACTCGTATTTCCAGTGGATAACAGTGCCCCCAAGGAGTACAGGATACGCTGCGAGCCCCGCCAACTTTCCTTCCTTTTTGACTGCGGTATCGTCAAACGCGCTGTGACCGAGTCTGGAGCCGACGCTCGGCTCCTTCCCCCAAGAGCGGGTACCCGTGCGCGCGCTCCATACGGCAACACGGAGGAGCGCGTCGGTGAGCCGGCGCTCACGCCCGCCTTTGTGACCTGTCCTTCGCTGTGACTTCGTATGTAGCAAAGCGAGCCAACGCTCGTCGGAGAGCCGCTTGAAAGGCTCGGATACGTCTTAAGTTTCTTTCTGTTGTTTTGGGGGGATTTGAACAGCCACTGCTTCTCAGAGGAAGTCCTGCCAGCGCTCTCGGACTTCAGGGGGCACACACTCAGCGACGCTATCATCCCTTCCAGCAGGGGGAGACCTAGTGGACATCGCCTTGGAGCGCTCTGAATGCCACAGAGGTTCCAAGCTGTCAAGTGAACTGTCTCCTGCTCCACGGACCTTCCACAGCTAAGTGCCATTCCTGTTTGTGTGTACTGTTACGGGCATCGGTGCGTGCTTTACGCAGGTGCCTCACTCATTAGTTCTCTTGCCACAGTATATCTTGCATTAAGAGGTGTGCAGCAGATCCGCCACGTAAGTGTGCCTTCCTGCGTGCATAATAGCGCGCTGCCTTCCTGGGGGGTTGTTAGCTTACGTGTGTGTTGTGTCTTTTTGTTTCACTGCAGGGAACACGGGGTAGGCAGCTGGAGGTCCTGAACTGAACTGAGGTCCATGCTACGCGTCTCCCCCCCGGGTGTGATTTCGCAGCTGCACGTTTTTGTTTCCTTTCATCCTTTTTTCCCTTTCCCCTGTTATGGAGCAGTCTGTTGAGTGACGTCTATACCTCCTCAGGGGCTGCTCCGTGAAGGGGATAGGGTTACCACGCATCATCCCTCGCTCCCGCTGTATCCGGCTTGGAAAGGTTAGTGGTCTGACAGATTGGCAAGCCCACGATTACCTACAGCCTGAGCAATGGAGGCCTCCACCATACTCACGTCAGTGTTAGAGACGCTGACCGCTTTACGCATGGAGGTAGACGCCTTTTGAGGGGAGAGTCTTGAGTTACGGAATGAGCTTAGCTCTATGAGACGGGAGGTGGCTGGTTTATCCCGAGAAGGTCCAACGGGGAGCAGGGGAAACGGATCCTACATTAGGGGATGGACTCTACCTACTCCTGCAACAAACCACGGCACTGACCCTAGACGAGCAAACCATACGCTGGGTGGGAGCACACAAGACACAACAACACCCTCAGTGCACCTGATACAGCCTATGCAGTTGCCCCTTGCTCCACCCAAACGGTTCTTTGGGGATCCGAAGAAGTTTGGAATATTCCTGAGTCAGTGCAGGCTGCACTTTATGTGCAAGTCTGCTGTGTTTCCCAATGACCAGGCCAAGACGGCCTTTATTATGTCCTACTTAGGGGGGTAACGCCGCTAGCTGGTCCCTTCCTTTGATAGAGAGGGACGACCCAGTCTTGTATAATTATTCGGATTTCTGCTCCGAAATGCGCAAGCTATTTGACAGAAAAGCGCACCACCTGTCCTTGGACCGTGAGTTCCTCACCCTTACACAGGGCTCGCAAGATCTCCTCACCTACATTACTAACTTCAACCGTCTGCTCGTAGAAACCAATTGGCCAGTGGACAAACGTGCTTCCATGTTCTACCAAGGACTCAAAGGTGTACTGAAAGACGTGTTAGCGCAAGTTGTGCACATGCCGGACACGTGTGAAGAACTGATTGATCTCACAGTCCAGTTGGATCATTGGCTCCAAGAGCGAAAAGGGAACAGATACCGAGCGGAAGTGAAACCCTACTACTCACGTCCCAAACTGACTGCAGAAGAACGCTCGCACGCCAGCGATGGAACCGAACCCATGCAGATCAGTGGGATACGTGGCCCCTTGAGACAAGAGACACAAACAGAGACTGTGCCTCTATTGTGGAAAGCCGGGACATTTCATTAAGAAATGCAAGACGTGTTCTCGACTCGGAAACAAACCTAACCCGGGGGTCCAGGACCTGCTGGTGGTTGGGTACTCCGCCGGAGACTGGGGAAACTGACGCTCTCAAGCAAGAAGGAGACCCCTTGTTTGAGGCCCCAAGAGGAAGAGGTCTCTTCAGCCGCGACTAACACGATCTAGACTGCAGTGGCCCACCTGAATATTTGTGTGTCTTTGGAGCTACCCTCCGGTGGAAGCATAGCGGTTCACGCCCTGTTGGACTCCGGGGCTACTGGTAATTTCATCGACCAGCAGTACGCTCGGGAGATAGGCATTCCTTGCATCAAGAAGGAGGTGCCCGAACCGGTGAAGGCCGTGGATGGTTCTGCGTTAACATCCGGCCTAATACGTTTCCACACCCATCCTCTACTAATGCAAGTGGGTGTGCGTCACTTCAAGTATATCCAGTTTGACCTCATTGATGCCTCCCACTTCAAGCTGATACTGGGGATGCGATGGCTCATGTACCATAACCCTTTGGTGCAATGGACAGCTCGTACCGTCTCTTTGAACTCCAGTTTTTGTACGGAACACTGCACCAAAGACATGGTGGAAGTCACGGACCCGGTTGGGAGTCCTGCGAGCCTACTCACCATGGGGGTCAGCAACAAGACCGTATGTTGTGCCTCTTCCTTACCTGAGGTATACACACAGTATCGTTCCGTCTTCAGCAAACAAGAAGCAGGACGGTTGCCTCCGCACCGGACTTACGATTGCATGATCGATCTCGAACCAGGAGGCCTTATACCCTGCAGTCGCGTGTATGCTCTGACAGAAGCAGACACCTCGTATTTACAGCAGTACCTGAACGAGTTGCTGTCCAGTGGATTTATACGCCTATCATTTTCCCTGGCCTCTTCGCCGCTCTTCTTCATACCTAAGAAGGAAGGCGGCTTGAGGGCCTGCATCGACTATAGAGCCATCAACAGGGTGGCTATCAAAAACCGGTACCCTCTACCCCTGATACCTGTGTTGCTGGACCAATTGAAGGGAGCCAAGATATTCACCAAGCTGGACCTAAGGGGGGCTTACCATCTTGTGCGGGTGCGTCAAGGGGATGAATGGAAGACCGTCTTCCGAACGAAGTTCGGTCTATTTGAATACCAGGTCATGCCCTTCGGGCTCTGCAACGCACCCGCCGCCTTCCAGTACTTCATGGATGAGGTCTTACGAGGGTTGTTGGATGTGTTTTGTATTGTCTACATAGACAACATTCTTATCTACTCCGCTTCTGCGGAAGAACACGTCCGACATGTGTCTGCAGTCCTGGAACGGCTACAACAGTTCGCTCTATACGCCAAGCTGGAAAAGTGTTTGTTTCACGCCACAGAAATCGAGTTTCTGGGATACATCATCGGGCCTAATGGCCTTTGCATGGACACCAAAAAGATACAAGCCATCGTACTGTGGAAATCACCCTCCAACGTGAAGGCCTTACAGAGTTTCCTAGGGTTCGCAAACTTTTATCGGAGGTTCATTAAAGAGTTCTCTCGCATCATACAACCCTTGACGTACTTGCTAAGAAAAGGTGTTCCATTCCTCTGGACCGACGCGGCCAAACAAGCCTTCCAGAGCCTCAAAACATGCTTCACTCAGACACCCAGATACTGCTCTTCCCTTTGTGGTGGAGACGGATGCGTCCCATTATGCCATAGGAGGCATACTCTCCCAACGACATCCAAGCACGGGACAACTACATCCAGTATCCTATTATTCGAAAAAACGAACATCTTGCGAAATAAACTACAGCATCACAGACAAAGAACTGCTGGCAATTAAAAGGGCGTGCGAGGAGTGGAGACACTATTTGTTAGGGGCCAAGCACACTGTAGAGATCTACACGGACCACCGCAATCTACTGTTTCTAAAAACAGCCAGAGCCCTGACACCTAGACAATTGCGCTGGTCGCTGTTCTTCTCGGACTTCGACTTTACTATCAAGTACCGACCCGGACCCCAAAACGGGAAGGCCGATGCCTTGTCGAGGCCGGTTTCAGCCCCAGATATCGAGTCCAACAGACGAACCTTCTGTGATATTACATAAGGCGTCCTTTCCGGAAGTGATCTTGGCTCCAACGACCACCCAAGACTTCTTGAACGACGTACGAAGAAACGTAGAACAAGTCGATATCCAGGCTTGGATAGACAAAGACCCCACGAACCGCACGACCCACGACAATTTGCTATACCACGACCACAGGTTATTCGTACCTGGGGATTCCTTGCAACGTCAAGCGCTACAGTGGGTACATGACTCCACGTTGGGTGGGCATCTTGGAACACTAAAGACCATCCAAGCGATGAAAAGGCATTTTTGGTGGGACACTCTACAGGCCGACACCGCTGCATACGTCTCGGAATGCTCCATATGTACTCAAGGGAAAGCCCGACATAAGAAGCCAAGCGGACTACTGCTACCCATTAACATACCCCCACACCGTGGCATACGCTGTCCATGGACTTCATTGTGGACATGCCACCCGGTGCGGGTCATAACACTATATTGGTGGTTATAGATCACCTGACCAAAATGTGTCACTTCATAGCCCTGACCAAATTGCCTTCGTCGGTGGAGTTAGCCCAAGTATTCCTTCAGCATGTTGTACGCCTACAAGGAATCACTGCAGTGCTCATTACAGATAGAGGATCCCAATTCACTTCCCGGTTCTGGAAGGCACTATGTAGCATCATGAAGGTGGATGCCCGTCTGTCAACTAGCTACCACCTGCAGACCGACGGCAAAACCGAAAGGCTGAACCAAACGCTCGAGCAATACCTCAGATGCTTCACCTTGCAACACGAAGGGGAAAGGAGAACACTCCTTTGGACAGCAGAATTTGCGTACAACAACGCCGAACATACCTCGTTAGGTTGCTCACCATTCTTCTGCCTGATGGGCCACCACCCGAACATGTTACCCTTTGAGTTGCCTGCTTCCTCCGGTCACCCCACCATCCATGACCATAATGCACATCTCTATAGAGTTCTACAAAATGCCAAAACACATTTAGGCAAGGCTCAAACCCGAGACAAGAACTATGCTGATAAAAAACGTACCCGCGAGCCTGCTTATGGGGTGGGAGTATGGCTTGATACCAAGCACCTTAAACTAAAAGGCAATACACGACTGAAACCCAAATACATAGGGCCTTACCTTGTTAACAAAATAATCAACCCTGTGGCCATTAGGTTGCGACTACCCCCTTCCTGGCGTATGCACCCGGTTTTTCATGTGTCATTGGTACGATCTTGCCTACCACAGACCAGACTACCTCCTAGGCCCCCGCCTATAGATATTGACGGGGAAGAGGAGTACGAAGTGAATTGTATACTCGATTCCAAACGAATGAGGGGAAGAGAGCATTACCTCATCGATTGGAAGGGATATGGGCCTGAAGACCGATCCTGGGAACCCAAAGCCAACCTGCACTGCCCTGACATACTCAGACGTTTCCACGCGAGATTCCCCGCAAAGCCTGGCGGCCCCTTCGGGATGCCGGCCATGGAGAGGGGGTTCTGTCACATCCCAGCGTAGATAGCGGGAGGAACACATTAGGTATGAATGAGAGTGTGTTTGTTTTAGCGGTTTCACTGGGAACTACCTTTCCCATGAGTCTATGGGCCGCGTCATAGCAATGAAGGCAGGAATGTACTTAAGCACCGCCCACAGACTGCCAGGTGCTTCCAAACAAGTATTTCCGGATCGCCTGCCATCGTTACCGGTTGTGCGGACGGAGGTCCGCGTCTCATATTTCTAGTGGATAACAGTGCCCCCAAAGAGTACAGGATACGCTGTGAGCCCCACCAACTTTCCTTCCTTTTTGACTGCGGTATCGTCAAACGCGCTGTGACCGAGTCTGGAGCCGACGCTCGGCTCCTTCCCCCAAGAGCGGGTACCCGTGCACGCGCTCCATACGGCAACATGGAGGAGCGCGTCGGTGAGCCGGCGCTCACGCCCGCCTTTGTGACCTGTCCTTCGCTGTGACTTCGGATGTAGCAAAGCGAGCCAACGCTCGTCGGAGAGCCGCTTGAAAGGCTCGGATACGTCTTAAGTTTCTTTCCGTTGTTTTTTGGGGATTTGTACAGCCACTGCTTCTCAGAGGAAGTCCTGCCAGCGCTCTCGGACTTCGGGGGGCTCACCCTCAGCGACGCTATTATCCCTTGCAGCAGGGGGAGACCTAGTGGACATCGCCTTGGAGCGCTCTGAATGCCACAGAGGTTCCAAGCTGTCAAGTGACCTGTCTCCTGCTCCACGGACCTTCCACAACTAAGTGCCATTCCTGTTTGTGTGTACTGTTGCAGGCATCGGTGCGTGCTTTACGCAGGTGTCTCACTCATTAGTTATCTTGCCACAGTATATCTTGCATTAAGAGGTGTGCAGCAGATCCGCCACGTAAGTGTGCCTTCCTGCGTGCATAATAGCGCGCTGCATCCTGGGGGGTTGTTAGCTTACGTGTGTGTTTTGTCTTTTTGTTTCACTGCAGGGAATTCGGGGTAGGCAGCTGGAGGTCCTGAACTGAACTGAGGTCCACGCTACGCGTCTCCCCCCTGGGTGTGATTTCGCAGCTGCACGTTTTTGTTTCCTTTCATCCCTTTTTTCCCTTTCCCCCGTTATGGAGCAGTCTGTTGAGTGATGTCTATACCTCCTCAGGGGCTGCTCCATGAAGGGGATACGGTTACCACGCATCATCCCTCGCTCCCGCTGTATCCGGCTTGGAAAGGTTAGTGGTCTGACATCCTCCAACCCTAACAGTTCCTATTTTCTGCATCTATTATGCCCACCGATGGATGAAAAAGCCAGGCCACTGAGGACCACCTTAAATGCCTCATAGAGATTTGCGGGGAACGATTCTGTACCCTTTTTAAGTTTGAAATAGTCCGTAATATTTCCCCTATCTCTTTCGCAAAGTACCCATCCTTGAACCACCAGGCATTCAACTTTCTCAGACCCCACTCACCCTGTCATACACCAGTAACCACCAATTATACCAGGGAATGATCAGAAAGCTCCCTCAGAAGAATCCGGGACTGAGGTAGGCAACCCACTTCCGAGGCAGGCATCAGGAAGTAATCTAGGCAGGAGGAAGTGCCATGGGAGGGGGTCAATAAGTGTACTGCAACTCCAAATAAAGGTGCAACCACCAAACATCAACCAGGCCCAGCATCCTTGCCCAGGAGCGAAGGCGCGTAGAACGCGTGAGCCCCGGGGCAGATGTTGTGTCTGCCACCAGATCCATTACTGCTCTGAAGTCCTCTCCAAGTAATGGTGCGGCCTCTGCCAAATGTTTTGCCCACTGCCTCAAGCGACCCCTCTAGGAACTGTGGTAAGGCATACACACTCCCCAGCATCTATGCTGTAGCATCCTCCCAGCCTGGGTATTCACCAATGACTACTCCACACACAGAGCTTAGTATAACATGCCTTTATTCTCTTGCTTGTAGCTGCAAACTCAACATTCTAAACCTGCATTCACTTCACTACGCTAATTATTACTTCCCAGTTCTACGGAGTCCATCAGGAGCCACAAGGGTTCCGTCATTACTACACTGCATCCCCCATCTAAGAAATACAAAATATATATTTTTTTTACAAATATATACCAAGTCATAGCTTTTCAATCACTCTTCGTGGTGCTTTGATCACACTTTCTGACCGTGTCTTCGGAAACTGGGAACAGGCAGTACATGACTGGCATTGGTGATGTAAAAACGGCAGCAGTCAGGGGTTCTTTACTTGTCCTGTCAGACCCAGTCTCTACACTGACATCAAGGCCTAACGATTGATGAGCCACATATTTGAAATGCGAGGAATCTCGTGTAATGGACTTTCCAGAATGTTGTGCAGTCACCATGTGTCCTTTGCTGGTCACAACATGAAATGTTGTAGCATCAAAAGGAGCATCAGGCTTTCGGTTTCAATGCAGACGAACAAGCACCCGATCTCCTCTAGTGAATGTAATGCCTTTTGAATTTCTACCCTTGTCTCCATAGGCCTTAATTTTGCTCTATGATCCAAGTCTTTCATGCGGGTCTCTTCCTCAGTGTTTGATCTTCTGTTGGTCCATTGTGGTAACTTGGTCGTCATTGCCCTCCCGAACATTAAGGTTGCATGGCTTTCACTTGTGGTCGAGAGAGGGGCAAAACGGTAAGCTCAAAGAATCGAATTTAAAACAGTCTTAAGGTCCAGTTTTTCTAGTAGAGCACTCTGTACAACTTTCTCAAGAGTGCTCATGAAACATTCGACAAGGCCATTGGCCTGTGGCCAAAGACGTGTGTTCTTCTGATGCTTCACATTAAGATGACTGAGAAAGTCTCTGAATTCTTGACTGTTGAAAAGTGGGCCATTCTCAGCCTTTGAGATTGCAGGAACGCCCCAGGTCATGGTGATGCTGTCTAATCTCTCAATGACACGTTCTTGAGTGATAGATGAGAGATCTTCTATCAATTGAAAACGGGAGTATTCATCAATGACCATCATCAGATGATATCCGTTGTAAAGAGGACCAAAGAAGTCAACGGCATTTCTTTCCCATGCATGTGATGGCAAATCTGACATGTTTAAGTGGTGTTGAGTGGTTTTTAATGACAGGCAGTTGCATAGATGACAGGCCAATTCCAAGATGTCTTTCATGGGACACTTCCATTATCTGTTGTCGCAGACTTTCCAGAATGATGATTCTCAAACCTCTTGGAATAATACCTACCTGAGTAACGGACAGTTCATCTTTGACATTTTTAAACTTCTGGTATTCACTGTCCCTGGTAAGAGGTCAAGAGTACTGGAACCATACTGATGTGTAATAATGTCTTTCAGTTTCAGCATGTCACTATCTTGGCTTATGGTAGTGACAATTTGTTTCAATGAAATAGCAGCTGAGGGGCTGGATTTAACGATGACATTTATGTAGGCTTCAGCTATCTTAAAAGGGGGGCCTGGACACTGTAGAGGCACTCATGAGAAGTAGTCGGTAGGGTTCTGATCTTTCCCTGGACGATGGTGTAGTTCTTTTCATGCAATCTACAACCCCAACGTTCAATGCAAGGAGGCGTTTTTGCCTTTGGATTGCTAAAAATAATCAACAATGCTTGATGAGCTATCACAAGCGTAAAAGGCTTCCCATACAAGAAAACATTGAAGTGTTCACAAGCCCACACCACTGCTAAATTTTCATTCACTGATTGTGTGATTGTGAATAAACACTTTCAGTTTGGGAGAAACTTTGACTTGCATATGCCACAATACATCTTTGAGCATTTGGGTGTCTGCTGTGCTGGGGGAACAACCTTTACAACGCAACTTTTACAACGCACTACACTTACAACGCATTTTTTACAACGCACAATCCATTACAACGCATGACATTACAACGCATGACACTACAACGCATTTTTAAAAACTACCTTTACAACGCATTCCATTACAACGCATACTACCATTACAACGCATACCATTACAACGCATAATATACCCTATACTATCCAACACTTACCCTACTGTTGCACCCCCTGGAGTTAGAATAGTAATTTTTACCCCTATACTATCCAACACTTTCCCTACTGTTGCACCCCCTGGAGTTAGAATAGTAATTTTTACCCCTATACTATCCAACACTTACCCTACTGTTGCACCCCCTGGAGTTAGAATAGTAATTTTTACCCCTATACTATCCAACACTTACCCTACTGTTGCACCCCCTGGAGTTAGAATAGTAATTTTTACCCCTATACTATCCAACACTTACCCTACTGTTGCACCCCCTGGAGTTAGAATAGTAATTTTTACCCCTATACTATCCAACACTTACCCTACTGTTGCACCCCCTGGAGTTAGAATAGTAATTTTTACCCCTATACTATCCAACACTTACCCTACTGTTGCACCCCCTGGAGTTAGAATAGTAATTTGTACCCCTATACTATCCAACACTTACCCTACTGATGCACCCCCTGGAGTTAGAATAGTAATTTTTACCCCTATACTATCCAACACTTACCCTACTGTTGCACCCCCTGGAGTTAGAATAGTAATTTTTACCCCTATACTATCCAACACTTTCCCTACTGTTGCACCCCCTGGAGTTAGAATAGTAATTTTTACCCCTATACTATCCAACATTTACCCTACTGTTGCACCCCCTGGAGTTAGAATAGTAATTTTTAACCCTATACTATCCAACACTTACCCTACTGTTGCACCCCCTGGAGTTAGAATAGTAATTTTTACCCCTATACTATCTAATACTTACCTTAAATGCAATTTAATATTATGCGTTGTAATGGTATGCGTTGTAAAGGTAGTATGCGTTGTAATGGAAATGTGTTGTAAAGGTAGTTTTTAAAAATGCGTTGTAGTGTCCTGCGTTGTAATGTCATGCGTTGTAATGGATTGTGCGTTGTAAAAAAATGCGTTGTAAGTGCATGCGTTGTAAAATTGTGCGTTGTAACGACATACATCCGCTGTGCTGTGCAAGGATGGTGCCTAATCAAACACGGCTTGCTTCAACAACCTCAGTATGAAGCTTTAGATCAAAGTATGCCATTTCAACATTCTCAATAGCTTGTTTTATTTTCTGGAAGCTATTCTCGCATTCATGTAACCAGAAATAAGAAGCATTCTTTTTTGTCAAGTCTCTTAAAAGCGCACTGACAGTGGCAAAGTCTCATATGTATCTAGAGAAGTAGCAGGCCATGCCAAGGAATGACAACAACAGGGACGGATCCAGCCCGGGAATCCACAGCGAGGTGACACAATGCCAAGCAAAGGAGGAAAAAACCAATAAGTTTTGAAAAAAGAACCCTCACCCACCAACCTAGTTGAAGACATGTTTCATCTTTGGGTTCCCAGCTGGGCTGCTGAATGCAACCCAGCTGTGCTACGACGACTGAATTACAGCGGATTTTTTGTGGAGGGGGTGAGTTTTTTGGTGCAGTTTAAAAAATGCCTCAAGGATCCTCTGTCAAGGTAGAACGATTTTATTCCTGAGGTCCCAGGACATGGTTGAAAAAGGTAGGGTGGATATTATAAAGACTTAATTGGTATTCTGTATTCAAAAGAAATGGTCGACATGTTTCAGCCTTAACAACAAATACAAAGGCTTTCTTCAGGACCAAGAAAGTGAATTGCGACCAAATTTTAGTGACCACGTGAGTTATATCAGCACACACACTAAATTGTGCTGTGAGTGCAGGGGTGCAGCCGTACTTACGATTCCCACCGTCAGGTGTATAATAAGGGTTACGTATTTTAATAATTATTTATGATCCCGGTGGGGGAGGACACCTGTAGTCACACAATCGTCAAGGTCTGGAAGTCATTCTCTTTCAATTGCCTTTTTTGTTTGACGCATATCCACGCAGATTCATACACCTCCTTCAATGTCCTTTTTGGGTACTACCACTATGAAAGAAACCCATGAAGTTGGACCGGTGGAACACTCGATATTGTATTTGAGTAAGGATTCAAACACAATTCAAGTTCTTTTTCAACAGCTTTCTGTGAGTGAAAGGCAATTTGTCTGTGTCTTTGAACAATAGGACGGACATCGTCTTATAAAAAAACTATTTTAGTCCTCATATTTGACAAAGGCTATGAGCGAGGTCTTCCTGAAGGTCTGCAAGATCTGGGCGCTAAATACCTTCCAAGATCTATGCTGAGGGGAGTGAGGCCTTTTCCACTCACAGTTGATAAAGAATCTGGTGGTATCCACCACAGATCTCATCAACCCATTAAGCTTGTCTTAATCCTTGGACAAAAAAACAAACAAACAAAAAAAAAAACAACGATGTCATGCATGCAAATAGCAGGAATCAAGAGAAACAAAGGGGGCCCACATTTTTTCTTTCTTAGCTAAACCCAATTGGCAGTCTAGTCGTGCTATATATCTTGCAAAGATTATCCAGCCCACACATGTAGGGGGAAGATCAGAGACCCATTTCACACAAATATCCCTGCGCGCAATAGTCATTAAGATAAATAATAGAGATCTGATGTGTTCCCCCCTGTTATTTTTATCCACCCCAAATATAACCAAGGGAAGGCTTACCTCAAATTTGCAACCCAGAAGTTCTTCTAATACATTACCCACTTCTTGCCAGAAGATCTGGATGACTGGACAGTGCCAAAAGAGATGTAAACCGTCTGCATTTTCCAATTGACATTTCGGACAGCATCTTCTTTTTGTGCCTCCCATCTTGGCAAGTTTCTTGGGGGACCAGTAGGCTCTGTAAAGGGTGAACAAGTGATTCCTGCTAAGTGGATCTGAAGTTACAGAGGCCCAAAGTGTAGCAGCTGATACTTGCCATGCGTTTTAGCTATCTCAGCCCGGCAGGTCCAGCTTCCAGATTTCCTTGGCTAAGATCCCAACGTTATCATCTCCTTGAGCTAATACCCAGTACCACTTGGAGACCTCCTTCTTCTACTTTTGTGTTTTCAATAAGTCTTTCTCTGCCTCTGACTCCGTACCAAGGTTTGGCTGCATTCGTGACCAGCTGACCAACTGGTAATACTTAAGTCTGGATAATTTAAAATCTGTTTTCTGGCTTAGTTTGGACCATGTTAATATCGTGCCTTCCTCCATAAGTTGGCCCCATCTTAAAAAGCCTGAGTTTACCAAAGTACACTAAGTCTGCTCATAATACTTAATAAATTATTCAAACAAACAGAGAAAGCGCAACAAACCAAATTCTAACTCACCATGTATTTTATTTTCATGTCAAATGGCGAGGCAAACAAATTGCTATACACTCTACGTTAATATTTACGTGTACGGGTTGCTCCGAGTGGAACGTGCGAGAAAGGAGGAGTGCTCAAGTGTGGAGTGATGAAAAGGAAAAGAATTCAAAGACTGGTTGTTAATCACCGTCCTTTATGGCCTGGCCACGTTATAGATAAGCAATTTGCAATTACAATTTTTTACATAGAGATATATTCCCATGTGGCACGTTGGATATGGAGGTTGGGGTCCAGGCCTTTTATTGGAAGGGTCACCAGTATCCAGCCAGCCTAGGCGGTACTAGGATGCTGACTCCATGCGGCTCAAGCCTTGGAATTTACTTCCCGCTTGAATGAGGATCGTCCCAACTACGCGGACCACCCTCTACCCACTGTCCAGATTGATCGTTTAAAATAATTGAAGATTACACATCAGTGTACACGCGAACCTACCTAGGTTTTGGCAGTACGGCCACAGGATTACTTGGACCGCCACCTTTTGGAATTGGAGTCGATCCACACCCCGCGAACCACAGAGAGGGGCACTACGGAGGCCCATCACCCTGCCCTGGGTTACCCTACTCCGTTCTGAAGAAGACCCGCATAGCCAAGGTCTAACTTACCCTTATGGCCCCAAGACAGGTCGAAACATTGACGACCTTCCAATAAAAGGCCTCGACCCCAACCTCCATATCCAACGTGCCACATGGGAATATATCTCTATGTAAAAAATTGTAATTGTAAATTGCTTATCGATAACGTGGCCAGGCCATAAAGGACGGTGATTAACAACCAGTCCGCCCATTCTCAATTGTACCACTGTTTTTTCCTTATGTCACTACTTTGAATTCTTTTCCTTTTCATCACTCCACACTTGAGTACTCCTCCTTTCTCGCACGTTCCGCTTGGAGCAACCCCTACACGTAAATATTAACGTAGAGTGTAAAGCAATTAGTTTGCCTCGCCATTTGACATGAAAATAAAATACATGGTGAGTTAGAATTTGGTTTGTTGCACTTTCTCTGTTCTTTGTTTGAATAATTTATAATGTATTATGAGCAGACTTAGTGTCCTTTTGCATGCTCGAGAAATGATTTACTGAAATACCAAAGGGTTACTGATTGATCTCCTTTTCAAAAATAAGGTTTAGGACCACTGTCTTTTGTACCAGACTATACCCAGGTCCAAGACCAATTTGGGTGACCCCATTTTTTGTAATGCCTGAGTTTACCAAAGACAGAGCTAAATTATCCATCATACATGGTGGTGTTCCTGGGGAGTTCCAGATTGGAGTCATAGAATTATAGTAAGGAATCCCTAGAATTTTTTCAACCTGGATCCAAACTTTACAGGCTGCCGTTAGCGTCTTAAATTAAATATTTTTAAAGAATTTTACATGGGCAAATTTAAACTAAAATCCTTTGCTAACTTCTGCTAGGTTGCTTATTATAGCTCTATATCTCATTGGCATATCCTTAGGAGTCATCAGTAATCACCTAGAGTTTTTCAAAACGAAAGCCAGGGAGTGCTATGCCTTCCTCCAGTTTTTTCTTCCTAAGTTTTTTCCAGGAGATTCTCACACTTTTATTCTTCCATCTAAAACTGCTAAGTTGGCCATGAATATTTTAAAATCAGGGGGACTTAAAAAGCAGAGGGAGAGTAATAAATATAAATGTATATTTATGGAGGATTGTCATTTTGAGAGTGGCAGGAAATCCCAGTTTTTCAAAAGCTTTTTAGTTTCGTGCATAAGTCGAGTGAAATTTACCAATGCCAAGTGTTCCAGATCTTTTGTTACTCGTACGCCTAGATATAGGACGGACATCTTCATTTAAGCTCAGTTGAACTTTCATAGTCTTGAGCTTTCCCAACCCATGAAACAACAAAGGGAATTGACTTACTATTTTGTGATGAGCATTCATGTTATAGCTCATGCATAACAGTCCCATATCAGCAGCTGCTCTGAAACTGAGTAAACAGGCGCATGATGTTGTACTTTGAAGTACATGAATGAGTGCTTGTACTTTGGTTTTCATGTGTTTCATTGTTACCACAAATTAACCTTTACTTTTTAGTGGCATCAATGCAGCCCACATATGCACTTTGGTTTTGATTGCTTAAGTAGGGGCAATGGAAACAGTTCATTATATTTCTCCTCAGGCATAATTTTTATTGGCACACTATTATCGATAATGAAAGGTATTGAACAACCATTGACTTTCAGCATGATTTTCTGACAAAGTTTGAATGATTTTGGTTATCTGTCATGTCGACTTCTCTTAGACCGGTATTTTTCTTTACATGCAGCGAGTCCAAAATGCGCATGTTTGTCTTAGGTAAACATCGACATGGCACAACCATGTTTTCACTTTCACTTGGCATTGATACAGAAGAACTGTTTGACGAAGATTTAGATGTCGATTGACTTTGTTTGGTGTCGGTTTGCCTCAGCTGATGTGGTCACTGGGCCTCATGGGCGTGCGTTGAGCATTCGGGTGACCATATTGTCTTTTATCGCTGTGATACACTTGCTTATCCTTCGCCTTGCAAACCATTAAAAAATGGTTCTCCTTTCCACAGCCTTTGCTGATTTGCCCAATGGCGGGGCATTTACCTCTGAGTGGAAATGGGAACCCACACATGAAGCACAACTTCTTTTTCTGTGGAGATGTCACTGAATCAATGATTTAATCAAATCAAATGTCTCTATCCAGGCAATCCACCTGTTGCCAATATTCAGCTTTTTGGTGGCATCGAATGGAGGTGGTGGTTTCAAGAAGGTGGCTGCATTGTAACCATTGGTGGAACTTACTGTTGTGGAGAGTAAAGCTCTTTCTGACGCTTCTTGGTGATCTTGTTTATGCAAACCATCTCTTGGGCCTTAAGATGTGCTGGCCTCTGGATCATCTTTGGTTATGACAGGAAATGTGACTCTTTCTTGGTCTCCATCGGAAAAGCAAACTTTCATGATTCTGATCACCGCTCTCGGCTTTCTGAACTTTGGAGACCTTGGGTGTTGTTTTGATCCCCACTCTGCAGTTTTGGTGGGATGCGCTTCCGTGTATGGACAGCTCTCCAAGCACAACCCTGGGTGCTTCCGCTGGAGTCACTACCTCCAGCGCTGTGGCATGATGACTCTCTTTAATCAGTTCTAGTAAGAAGATGACTGTTTCTTGTATCACTTTGCCTTTAGGCGTCTCTTTGTGCTGTCTGACACCTGGTTCAAATGCCTATGGCATTATCACTCCATGTGATGTACGGGTTTGAGTTGCATAGTAGCACAATACCTCTCTTTGCGGCCTTGCCAGCAGGTTTTCGGCCAACGAAGTGTAAATGTTTCAGTGATGCTTTTGTTATCTTTAAATGCTTTATGTGGACTGGAATTGCACTTTGACTCCACATCCGCACTTCGACGTAGGCACAGGTGGCACACACAAGCAGTTTGCTGGACTACGGCAAACTCTGTGGGAGAGCACTGTCGATCTGGTTACTTATTGCACCCTCATCGCCAGTTGTACCATCCTCCCAGCCTGGGTACTCGTCAATGACAACACCACACATGGAGCTTAGTATAACACGTCTTTAGTCTTCTGTGTGTAACCACAAATTCAACATTCTAAACCTGCATTCACTTCACTATGCTCTAATGCTTACGTCACAGTTCTATGGGGTCCATCAGGAGCCACAAGGGTTTTGTCATTACTAACTCACACGACACTACACATGCCACACCATCAAGCGTACACGCAGGATCCCAAATCGCTCCAAGGAGTCTGTGATCACCTCCCGCACCACCAGTGGGAAAGACTTCTGCAGCAATATGGCCACCCCTTAGGTCACATTGTGTAGTCCGAGTGGTAGACTCTGGAATACCCATGAGGCCCCAAAAATTCAAAATGAGTGCCCAGCAGGTGCATTTCTTGAAGTAGAAGAACCGGTGGGTGGTGCTGTCAGGTGTAGGCCAGAACTGCCCCACGTTTTATCTTATCATTGAGGCCATTTATGCTCCATGTGACTATAGTGTGTTCCTATGTGGAACCTATGACTGTGTCCATGCTAATTTCAACCTATAATACCAATAATAAATCTCTGGAAGACCGGAAGGGGGCCCTATGCCTCGAACACACTGAAACACATTACTCTGCAACAAACCCAGGAAACAACCCATTTGGGGTTCTGCAATTGGCAAGAGCCAAATGCCACCACTCCCTCTCCCTACACTCCCCACCCAAGAAGCATCTGTTGTCCAACTGTATAAACAACCACCACCTCCCTCCCACAGAACACAAATAAACAAAGACCGGGGGAGTAGGCTGTCCCTGACACTTACTATGAGTCAAAATGTTCTGTCAGCCAATGGAGCCACTCAAAGCGCCCAGCTGTCCACACTACCAATATTGTTCCGCCTTGACCTGCATCCTGGGTCCACTCTACGGTGGAGGGCAGCCAATGTAGTATGAAAGGTCTTATTCTTATCCTCTTCCACTGACAGCCCCCTCCACCTCTGAAACACTCTTCACTGTGTTGCGCAAGTCTTGGCTGAGGAGGGACAAGTCCATGCTAAGCTCGGATGGCCTGCAAAATCAATGCCGTGGAGTATGGATGGGTCCCATCCAGCTGTGGACCTTCCCCGCCACACTCTTTCCTGTCCACTGCGGGCTGGGTGAATTTGTCAATTTTCCCATGGACAGGGTGGGTGGGGAGGAGTGCCTTGTCCTTGCCCATAGCACCACCCTTAGTCTCTCTGTTCAGCTATGGGCTCCGATAAGGGTCCCAGCGGGCCAAAGCAGGCTGGGGGGAATGGGAATGAGGAGATAAGATGGGGGGAAGGGCAGCAAGAACGATGGACACGCAGAGTTTTACTATACCCGTCTGTAGCCCCCAGATAAGTCAAAGTAGGCTCACAACTCCAGTTAACAGCATCCACTGATATTCCTGTCACACTGCTCTCCTTGGGGTCTCCAGCCCAGTCGTCAGCACTGCAGCACCCTGTGGCCCTCAAGGCCCGAAACACCGGTCAGAGCCCCACAGGTCACTACGGATGGGCATGCGCAGATTCCATGGACCCCACTTAACGTCCCCTCCTTCTGGCGATGAGTATCTGCCAGTTGGGCACCTCCAAGATGCTCTGTTGGGCCCTCCATGGGTACACCTGTCCTTTGTGGCTCTCCCCAGGCTACCATTTGGCTTGCCTCTGTCGGCACCCAGGAGCTCAACTCTGTTGCTTAGCCTTCAGCAGGCACGCCCCGGCCCCCCTAGCCACTCGACTTGCCAATGTCGGATGATGTAGGGGGTAATGAGGGGGAAAGATGGGGGAAGATTGAAGGGACCCATGATGCGCTGCCCGAAGCAGGCCCCCCAAGGCCTCCGCACCACCTAGCAACTTTGAGTGGGCCCGCCACTCTGGGCATATCCTGGCACTCCAAATCACCAGGGGGGCCACCCACCACAGCCACCAGCCCTCGCTGCCACGATTACCGCTGGCCCCGAGCGCCACACCCAGACCTCCGCTGTTCCCTCTGTTGCATGACCGCTCACATGCCGCTCGGTCTGACAGAGACCCTGGGCCAGGGCCTCTGTCACCGCCCTACTTCCAATGTTGCTTCAGGCCCAATAAACGGCAAAGTCGTCAACCAGGGAGACGGGACTTCCCTCCACTGTCTGAACCCCAAAGTGAAAGGCACAACGTGCTGGATAAGAGCGGATTGTGTCGGGCCGGCAGCAGAGCTCAAAACTTTGCTGCTGCTATCTTGGCATCTTGGCATCTCCTTGTGTTAGCTGACCACTCCCCCCCCCCCCCCCCCCCCCCCCAGGTACAGTCTCTTTCATAGATTAATCTCTTTCTGGCATTGAAAAGCTATTGTTACACTTGTTTCTAGGACTACTGGACTTCGACAAATTGAAATTAACCTCAGACTGAATTTGGTCCTGACAACCATTTGTCTGGAGGCAGCCATGTAAGAAAGAGAAGTAGGCTGGCCCTGGAACAGTATTTTCCTGAACACTATTAGGCGTTTATTCAGAGAAAAGTATGACATCCTCTCACGGTCAGACTGGGGTGGAAAATAAGCCCAGGCATCAAATTAAAAGAGGCCCCCATTAGCAAATCAGCTAGGCAAAAACGTAGCCCATATTTGCAAACTAGGACAGTTTTAAACTTGTACAGAAAATCTATATAGGTTTTTTGCAAGGTATGGGAGACGGCGTGTATTTATGCTTGGTATAGGTAATGTTTGTGTTAATAGCAAGAAACAACAATAAAGACCGACCCATCAGACTATAAAACAGACGCCCAAACAGCCAGAAAACCAGCCTATGCACTCACCTGTCAGAGCAGCCCTTCGGTCGATGTCAGATTGCTCTATAGATCAGCCCGACCCCGTTTCTTGTCCTAGTAATGCTGGACCACTCTGGTTACCTATAGGAATACTCTGTAGTCCCGCATAACTAGTCTTTGGTTTGAACTGCTGCTAAAATCTAAGTCAGGGTCAGATTCTTTAATCTCTAAAAAGAAAAAAACCATGAGAGGAACTTTTACTTAACGTTAGAAACTTGGCTGGAGCGAAAATTCCAAGCCTCTGATATGTATGCAGGTGCAGTGCATACCGAACCAACATCACAACAGTATAGTTAGAAATAAAGAGCTTTAACGTGTGCAACAAGCTGAAGTAAAATATTACAGTTTAACAAGATAGAAAAAAAACGTTTATATCCAATCTTGGTACCATTAGATCAGGCTCTCCTAATGACCCTCTACCGGCTTCCATAATGCAATTACTCGACCCCGCCCACCTCCAGGTGATCATGGACGCCCTTAATTGCTCCCTCACAACTTCTACTGTTCCTATCACCTGGAAACATTCCATGGTTGTTCCCTTGTTGAAAAAGCCTGACGCCGATTCTCAAGTATTGTCTAATTTTCGCCCTATATCTCTGATTCCGATTTTTTCTAAGTTGCTGGAAAAACACATACATACGCATCTTGTCAAATTTGTGGAAACCAACAATCTCCTTCACTCATCTCAGTCTGGTTTTCGTGCTGGTTTCTCCACTGAAACCACTCTTCTTGGAGTGTCAGAATGATTGCGCCACCTATTGGACTCTGGTGAAACAGTAGCGCTCATTCTGTTAGATTTAAGCGCTGCGTTTGATACCATCTCTCACCCTATCCTAATTAACACTCTGGAATCCTTTGGTATTTGTGGTTCAGCTCTTGACTGGCTATCCTCCTTTCTCACGGATCGCACTTTTCAAGTGTTTTCTGCCTCCGATAGTTCTAACACCTTCCCTTCACCATTTGGAGTCCCTCAGGGCTCCATTTTGAGTCCGCTGCTTTTTAATTTATACGTTAGGCCCCTGGCCGACATTGCTGTCAACAGTGGCCTAACTCTATTCACCTACGCTGACGACTCTCAAATTATTTTCTCACTTTCCAAATCTGATCCCTCCTCTTCTGTTTCTACTCTTCAGTCGGGCCTACGCCAAATTGCTGCCTGGATGAACAATAATTATTTAAAGCTTAATGCAAATAAAACGGAGGTACTTATCCTAGGCAAACAGAAAGATCTTTGGGGTGCACGTCACTGGCCTAATGAGCTGGGTCCTCTTCCCCGTCCAGTTGACCACGTCCGTAATCTAGGATTTTTCATCGACGACTCTCTGAGAATGCACCACCACGCCACTAAAGTGTCTGCCACCTGTTTTGCTATTCTAAAGTGGCTGCGCAAAATTATTTGGATGCTGCCTAAGGATACTCAAAAAAACGTCGTCCATGCCCTTATCACATCCCGCTTGGACTACGGTAACGTTTTGTTTTTAGGTGCAAACAAGACAATATCCCGCAGGCTGCAACTCGTGCAAAACTCCGCTGCTCGACTTCTATGCGGAATCTCCAAACACGCTTCCATCTCCCCCCACCTTCATGCTTTGCACTGGCTCCGTATTGATAAGCGTGTTGAATTCAAAGCCCTTTCCTTTATGCACAAAATTAAGTGGGGCTGTGCACCCAACTACCTCCAGTCTCTTGTACATCAGTATGCTCCAACTCGCACTCTCCGCTCCTCCTCCCTTGAGAAATTTGATGTGCCTCGGTTCAAACTCTCTAGAATGGGTGGTAAATCTTTCGCTGTTTTGGGCCCCTCTCTCTGGAACTCGATTCCTATTGCCTTGCGCAGAGAGCCATCCTACTCCCACTTTCGCTGTGCCCTCAAAACCTGGCTTTTTACTCATTAAATCTTCTCCTTTCAGCATTGTCGTCCAGGCGCCGGGAAACCCTTTTTGGGTAGCTGTTGCGCCTTACAAGTTAAATAAATAAATAAATAAATAAATAAAAAACCAAAACGTAACCATGATGGACAACAGGGTCAAATACCAACTGCTAAAAGAAAAATAAAACCCATTAACATTCAATGGAAAACATTATTCACAATCAAAACGATTTAAAAAAAATCAAAATCCATGATAAACACATTACCAGCAAAAGTGATAGCCAGAACTTGTTGCATTGAACTTCAAGAGGAAATGTATATTTCTTCGGACACACAAGTATTTGCAAGGGAGTGTTCGCATCGATCTAATATTTCTTTCTCATTGTTAAGGGGCCACCATATCTCCTGATAACTTTCTACTATTGAAAATGTACACTGTGTAAAACTAAGGTGTGACATACTTTTTGTTTACAAATGAAATTATTAAATCATTGTCACATCATGTTATGAAACACAAAAGCTCATACATTAAGTATTGGCTTTAATCTAATTATGAGAGGCGACAGGATTGCATCGGCTCCCTAGGAAAAATTCACTGCCTATCATGTTTTTGACTTAAACATAGACTACATTTCCTCCTAATATATAACTTCATATTTCTTAATGAGCTGACGGTTTCTCAAATCTGCACTATTTTGCGCTGGGGCTGGCTACTCGAAAACAAGCATTAGCAACACAATGCGATTGGCATGCCTGTAATACACAAAATAGACACATGATGGCGCCAAAGTTCCACGCATACAAAAAAGTGAAGCAGAAAATGCGGTCCCTTCACCTGTGACCTAATAGAGTCCATTAAATGTACACATTTGTAATATGCAATGGGCTGGCAGCATCAACCTCTTCAGCGTGCCACCAGATAGATATAGCTGTGTGTAGTCAGCCGGTAAAGTAGACCTCTAGTTTAATGTATATCTCTCCGATTAATATTTTTAAAAGGGAGACAAATATATTTGCTACCTCTTCTATTACATCTATTAACATATGGTTCGAACTCTAAAGCATCTTTGAAGTTCTGATGAATGACTTGCCTGAACGTTCCATCCACCTAGACTACCTGTATTCTAAACATGTACCTACCAAGCTTACAGTGCATGAACAGTTTGCAATGGACAAGAGTCTTGCAAACTTCTTGAGTTTACGGACTACTCAGTCATGACATTTGTAGACAGAAAAAGTGATTTAGCTCCTTTTATGATAAAGTTATTTCATTTTGGAGCTTTAAGATAACAAGACCTTCACTTTAATACATTCATAAAGGGTGGGACTTGACTCAGTTATTGGCCCCTATGGGTGATAACTGAATGATGTCATACTGTAACTATGTAATATTCCTACTGATTCACTAAAGCGTCTGTATGCAAAGCATCTTTGGTGCCAGATGAGTGACAAATAAATTGCTATTTTTCATGAAAATTCAATTTTCTGTACCATTGCTGACTGTTATTCGATCTATTGTGCTAAAAACTGCCATCATCAAAAAATAAAATAAAAATCTCAATGTTTGTTATCGTCACGGTGAGGATATAAATTACTACGCAGAATATATGCACAAAGAGAGAAATCTGAGCAGCGAGACAAAATCTAATTACAGAAATATAATGTAAATCCATCTCCCATGACATAGAAAAAGTAATTGTACCTTGGCTTAAATGTATATGATGCTTGTATGACCTAACGGAAGACTATTTTAATTTCTTTTTTAACACTGCCATCTTGTGGTCGTTTTGTATTCTACTTTGAACGTTTAAAAGATTTCCGAATATGTAATAAAGGCCAAGTCCAGAGTCACAAAGCCCGCAGGCCAAGTAATTCTGTGAATTTTCAGACTGTGGACCGTCCGTCACCCAGACAAATGTTAGGAGCCACAAGTCAGAACAGTGCTCAAGTGTGGAGTGATGAAAAGGAAAAGAATTCAAAGACTGGTTGTTAACCACCGTCCTTTATGGCCTGGCCACGTTATAGATAAGCAATTTACAATTACAATTTTTTACATAGAGATATATTCCCATGTGGCACGTTGGATATGGAGGTTGGGGTCCAGGCCTTTTATTGGAAGGGTCACCAGTATCCAGCCAGCCTAGGCGGTACTAGGATGCTGACTCCATGCGGCTCAAGCCTTGGAATTTACTTCCCGCTTGAATGAGGATCGTCCCAACTACGCGGACCACCCTCTACCCACTGTCCAGATTGATCGTTTAAAATAATTGAAGATTACACATCAGTGTACACGCGAACCTACCTAGGTTTTGGCAGTACGGCCACAGGATTACTTGGACCGCCACCTTTTGGAATTGGAGTCGATCCACACCCCGCGAACCACAGAGAGGGGCACTACGGAGGCCCATCACCCTGCCCTGGGTTACCCTACTCCGTCCTGAAGAAGACCCACATAGCCAAGGTCTAACTTACCCTTATGGCCCCAAGACAAGTCGAAACATCGACGACCTTCCAATAAAAGGCCTCGACCCCAACCTCCATATCCAACGTGCCACATGGGAATATATCTCTATGTAAAAAATTGTAATTGTAAATTGCTTATCGATAACGTGGCCAGGCCATAAAGGACGGTGATTAACAACCAGTCCGCCCATTCTCAATTGTACCACTGTTTTTTCCTTATGTCACTACTTTGAATTCTTTTCCTTTTCATCACTCCACACTTGAGCACTCCTCCTTTCTCGCACGTTCCGCTTGGAGCAACCCGTACACGTAAATATTAACGTAGAGTGTATAGCAATTCGTTTGCCTCGCCATTTGACATGAAAATAAAATACATGGTGAGTTAGAATTTGGTTTGTTGCACTTTCTCTGTTCTTTGTTTGAATAATTTATAAAGTATTATGAGCAGACTTAGTGTCCTTTTACATGCTCGAGAAATGTTTTACTGAAATACCAAAGGGTTACTGATTGATCTCCTTTTCAAAAATAAGGTTTAGGACCACTGTCTTTTGTACCAAACTATACCCAGGTCCAAGACCAATTTGGGTGACCCCATTTTTTGTAATGCCTGAGTTTACCAAAGACAGAGCTAAATTATCCATCATACATGGTGGTGTTCCTGGGGAGTTCCAGATTGGAGTCATAGAATTATAGTAAGGAATCCCTAGAATTTTTTCAACCTGGATCCAAACTTAACAGGCTGCCGTTAGCGTCTTAAATTAAATATTTTTAAAGAATTTTACATGGGCAAATTTAAACTAAAATCCTTTGCTAACTTCTGCTAGGTTGCTTATTATAGCTCTATATCTCATTGGCATATCCTTAGGAGTCATCAGTAATCACCTAGAGTTTTTCAAAACGAAAGCCAGGGAGTGCTATGCCTTCCTCCAGTTTTTTCTTCCTAAGTTTTTTCCAGGAGATTCTCACACTTTTATTCTTCCATATAAAACTGCTAAGTTGGCCATGAAGATTTTAAAACCAGGGGGACTTAAAAAGCAGAGGGAGAGTAATAAATATAAATGTATATTTATGGAGGATTGTCATTTTGAGAGTGGCAGGATATCCCAGTTTTTCAAAAGCTTTTTAGTTTCGTGTATAAGTCGAGTGAAATTTACCAATGCCAAGTGTTCCAGATCTTTTGTTACTCGTACGCCTAGATATAGGACGGACATCTTCATTTAAGCTCAGTTGAACTTTCATAGTCTTGAGCTTTCCCAACCCATGAAACAACAAAGGGAATTGACTTACTATTTTGTGATGAGCATTCATGTTATAGCTCATGCATAACAGTCCCATATCAGCAGCTGCTCTGAAACTGAGTAAACAGGCACATGATGTCGTACTTTGAAGTACATGAATGAGTGCTTGTACTTTGGTTTTCATTTGTTTCATTGTTACCACAAATTAACCTTTACTTTTTAGTGGCATCAATGCAGCCCACATATGCACTTTGGTTTTGATTGCTTAAGTAGGGGCAATGGAAACAGTTCATTATATTTCTCCTCAGGCATAATTTTTATTGGCACACTATTATCGATAATGAAAGGTATTGAACAACCATTGACTTTCAGCATGATTTTCTGACAAAGTTTGAATGATTTTGGTTATCTGTCATGTCGACTTCTCTTAGACCGGTACTTTTCTTTACATGCAGCGAGTCCAAAATGCGCATGTTTGTCTTAGGTAAACATCGACATGGCACAACCATGTTTTCACTTTCACTTGGCATTGATACAGAAGAACTGTTTGACAAAGATTTAGATGTCGATTGACTTTGTTTGGTGTCAGTTTGCCTCAGCTGATGTGGTCACTGGGCCTCATGGGCGTGCGTTGAGCATTCGGGTGACCATATTGTCTTTTATCGCTGTGATACACTTGCTTATCCTTCGCCTTGCAAACCATTAGAAAATGGTTCTCCTTTCCACAGCCTTTGCTGATTTGCCCAATGGCGGGGCATTTACCTCTGAGTGGAAATGGGAACCCACACATGAAGCACAACTTCTTTTTCTGTGGAGATGTCACTGAATGAATGATTTAATCAAATCAAATGTCTCTATCCAGGCAATCCACCTGTTGCCAATATTCAGCTTTTTGGTGGCATCGAATGGAGTTGGTGCTTTCAAGAAGGCGGCTGTATTGTAACCATTGGTGGAACTTACTGTTGTGGAGAGTAAAGCTCTTTCTGGCGCTCCTTGGTGATCTTGTTTATGCAAACCATCTCTTGGGCCTTAAGATGTGCTGGCCTCTGGATCATCTTTGGTTATGACAGGAAATGTGACTCTTTCTTGGTCTCCATCGGAAAAGCAAACTTTCATGATTCTGATCACCTCTCTCGGCTTTCTGAACTTTGGAGACCTTGGGTGTTGTTTTGATCCCCACTCTGCAGTTTTGGTGGGATGCGCTTCCGTGTATGGACAGATCTCCAAGCACAACCCTGGGTGCTTCCTCTGGAGTCACTACCTCCAGCGCTGTGGCATGATGACTCTCTTTAATCAGTTATAGTAAGAAGATGACTGTTTCTTGTATCACTTTGCCTTTAGGCGTCTCTTTGTGCTGTCTGACACCTGGTTCACATGCCTATGGCATTATCACTCCATGTGATGTACGGGTTTGAGTTGCATAGTAGCACAATACCTCTCTTTGCGGCCTTGCCAGCAGGTTTTCGGCCAACGAAGTGTAAATGTTTCAGTGATGCTTTTGTTATCTTTAAATGCTTTATGTGGACTGGAATTGCACTTTGACTCCACATCCGCACTTCGACATAGGCACAGGTGGCACACACAAGCAGTTTGCTGGACTACGGCAAACTCTGTGGGAGAGCACTGTCGATCTGGTTACTTATTGCACCCTCATCGCCAGTTGTACCATCCTCCCAGCCTGGGTACTCGTCAATGACAACACCACACATGGAGCTTAGTATAACACGTCTTTAGTCTTCTGTGTGTAACCACAAATTCAACATTCTAAACCTGCATTCACTTCACTATGCTCTAATGCTTACGTCACAGTTCTATGGGGTCCATCAGGAGCCACAAGGGTTTTGTCATTACTAACTCACACGACACTACACATGCCACACCATCAAGCGTACACGCAGGATCCCAAATCGCTCCAAGGAGTCTGTGATCACCTCCCGCACCAGCAGTGGGAAAGACTTCTGCAGCAATATGGCCACCCCTTAGGTCACATTGTGTAGTCCGAGTGGTAGACTCTGGAATACCCATGAGGCCCCAAAAATTCAAAATGAGTGCCCAGCAGGTGCATTTCTTGAAGTAGAAGAACCGGTGGGTGGTGCTGTCAGGTGTAGGCCAGAACTGCCCCACGTTTTATCTTATCATTGAGGCCATTTATGCTCCATGTGACTATAGTGTGTTCCTATGTGGAACCTATGACTGTGTCCATGCTAATTTCAACTTATAATACCAATAATAAATCTCTGGAAGACCGGAAGGGGGCCCTATGCCTCGAACACACTGAAACACATTACTCTGCAACAAACCCAGGAAACAACCCATTTGGGGTTCTGCAATTGGCAAGAGCCAAATGCCACCACTCCCTCTCCCTACACTCCCCACCCAAGAAGCATCTGTTGTCCAACTGTATAAACAACCACCACCTCCCTCCCACAGAACACAAATAAACAAAGACCGGGGGAGTAGGCTGTCCCTGACACTTACTGACACTTACTATGAGTCAAAATGTTCTGTCAGCCAATGGAGCCACTCAAAGCGCCCAGCTGTCCACACTACCAATATTGTTCCGCATTCTGGGGCCACTCTACGGTGGAGGGCAGCCAATGTAGTATGAAAGGTCTTATTCTTATCCTCTTCCACTGACAGCCCCCTCCACCTCTGAAACACTCTTCACTGTGTTGCGCAAGTCTTGGCTGAGGAGGGACAAGTCCATGCTAAGCTCGGATGGCCTGCAAAATCAATGCCGTGGAGTATGGATGGGTCCCATCCAGCTGTGGACCTTCACCGCCACACTCTTTCCTGTCCACTGCGGGCTGGGTGAATTTGTCAATTTTCCCATGGACAGGGTGGGTGGGGAGGAGTGCCTTGTCCTTGCCCATAGCACCACCCTTAGTCTCTCTGTTCAGCTATGGGCTCCGATAAGGGTCCCAGCGGGCCAAAGCAGGCTGGGGGGAATGGGAATGAGGAGATAAGATGGGGGGAAGGGCAGCAAGAACGATGGACACGCAGAGTTTTACTATACCCGTCTGTAGCCCCCAGAGAAGTCAAAGTAGGCTCACAACTCCAGTTAACAGCATCCACTGATATTCCTGTCACACTGCTCTCCTTGGGGTCTCCAGCCCAGTCGTCAGCACTGCAGCACCCTGTGGCCCTCAAGGCCCGAAACACCGGTCAGAGCCCCACAGGTCACTACGGATGGGCATGCGCAGATTCCATGGACCCCACTTAACGTCCCCTCCTTCTGGCGATGAGTATCTGCCAGTTGGGCACCTCCAAGATGCTCTGTTGGGCCCTCCATGGGTACACCTGTCCTTTGTGGCTCTCCCCAGGCTACCATTTGGCTTGCCTCTGTCGGCACCCAGGAGCTCAACTCTGTTGCTTAGCCTTCAGCAGGCACGCCCCGGCCCCCCTAGCCACTCGACTTGCCTATGTCGGATGATGTAGGGGGTAATGAGGGGGAAAGATGGGGGAAGATTGAAGGGACCCATGATGCGCTGCCCGAAGCAGGCCCCCCAAGGCCTCCGCACCACCTAGCAACTTTGAGTGGGCCCGCCACTCTGGGCATATCCTGGCACTCCAAATCACCAGGGGGGCCACCCACCACAGCCACCAGCCCTCGCTGCCACGATTACCGCTGGCCCCAAGCGCCACACCCAGACCTCCGCTGTTCCCTCTGTAGCATGACCGCTCACATGCCGCTCGGTCTGACAGAGACCCTGGGCCAGGGCCTCTGTCACCGCCCTACTTCCAATGTTGCTTCAGGCCCAATAAACGGCAAAGTCGTCAACCAGGGAGACGGGACTTCCCTCCACTGTCTCAACCCCAAAGTGAAAGGCACAACGTGCTGGATAAGAGCGGATTGTGTCGGGCCGGCAGCAGAGCTCAAAACTTTGCTGCTGCTATCTTGGCATCTTGGCATCTCCTTGTGTTAGCTGACCACTCCCCCCCCCCTCCCCCCCAGGTACAGTCTCTTTCATAGATTAATCTCTTTCTGGCATTGAAAAGCTATTGTTACACTTGTTTCTAGGACTACTGGACTTCGACAAATTGAAATTAACCTCAGACTGAATTTGGTCCTGACAACCATTTGTCTGGAGGCAGCCATGTAAGAAAGAGAAGTAGGCTGGCCCTGGAACAGTATTTTCCTGAACACTATTAGGCGTTTATTCAGAGAAAAGTATGACATCCTCTCACGGTCAGACTGGGGTGGAAAATAAGCCCAGGCATCAAATTAAAAGAGGCCCCCATTAGCAAATCAGCTAGGCAAAAACGTAGCCCATATTTGCAAACTAGGACAGTTTTAAACTTGTACAGAAAATCTATATAGGTTTTTTGCAAGGTATGGGAGACGGCGTGTATTTATGCTTGGTATAGGTAATGTTTGTGTTAATAGCAAGAAACAACAATAAAGACCGACCCATCAGACTATAAAACAGACGCCCAAACAGCCAGAAAACCAGCCTATGCACTCACCTGTCAGAGCAGCCCTTCGGTCGATGTCAGATTGCTCTATAGATCAGCCCGACCCCGTTTCTTGTCCTAGTAATGCTGGACCACTCTGGTTACCTATAGGGATACTCTGTAGTCCCGCATAACTAGTCTTTGGTTTGAACTGCTGCTAAAATCTAAGTCAGGGTCTGATTCTTTAATCTCTAAAAAGAAAAAAACCATGAGAGGAACTTTTACTTAACGTTAGAAACTTGGCTGGAGCGAAAATTCCAAGCCTCTGATATGTATGCAGGTGCAGTGCATACCGAACCAACATCACAACAGTATAGTTAGAAATAAAGAGCTTTAACGTGTGCAACAAGCTGAAGTAAAATATTACAGTTTAACAAGATAGAAAAACCAAAACGTAACCATGATGGACAACAGGGTCAAATACCAACTGCTAAAAGAAAAATAAAACCCATTAACACTCAATGGAAAACATTATTCACAATCAAAACGATTTTAAAAAAATCAAAATCCATGAAAAACACATTACCAGCAAAAGTGATAGCCAGAACTTGTTGCATTGAACTTCAAGAGGAAATGTATATTTCTTCGGACACACAAGTATTTGCAAGGGAGTGATCGCATCGATCTAATATTTCTTTCTCATTGTTAAGGGGCCACCATATCTCCTGATAACTTTCTACTATTGAAAATGTACACTGTGTAAAACTAAGGTGTGACATACTTTTTGTTTACAAATGAAATTATTAAATCATTGTCACATCATGTTATGAAACACAAAAGCTCATACATTAAGTATTGGCTTTAATCTAATTATGAGAGGCGACAGGATTGCATCGGCTCCCTAGGAAAAATTCACTGCCTATCATGTTTTTGACTTAAACATAGACTACATTTCCTCCTAATATATAACTTCATATTTCTTAATGAGTGACGGTTTCTCACATCTGCACTATTTTGCGCTGGGGCTGGCTACTCGAAAACAAGCATTAGCAACAGAATGCGATTGGCATGCCTGTAATACACAGAATAGACACTTGATGGAGCCAAAGTTCCACGCATACAAAAAAGTGAAGCAGAAAATGCGGTCCCTTCACCTGTGACCTAATAGAGTCCATTAAATGTACACATTTGTAATATGCAATGGGCTGGCAGCATCAACCTCTTCAGCGTGCTACCAGATAGATATAGCTGTGTGTAGTCAGCCGGTAAAGTAGACCTCTAGTTTAATGTATATCTCTCCGATTAATATTTTTAAAAGGGAGACAAATATATTTGCTACCTCTTCTATTGCATCTATTAACATATGGTTCGAACTCTAAAGCATCTTTGAAGTTCTGATGAATGACTTGCCTGAACGTTCCATCCACCTAGACTACCTGTATTCTAAACATGTACCTACCAAGCTTACAGTGCATGAACAGTTTGCAATGGAAAAGAGTCTTGCAAACTTCTTGAGTTTACGGACTACTCAGTCATGACATTTGTAGACAGAAAAAGTGATTTAGCTCCTTTTATGATAAAGTTATTTCATTTTGGAGCTTTAAGATAACAAGACCTTCACTTTAATACATTCATAAAGGGTGGGACTTGACTCAGTTATTGGCCCCTATGGGTGATAACTGAATGATGTCATACTGTAACTATGTAATATTCCTACTGATTCACTAAAGCGTCTGTATGCAAAGCATCTTTGGTGCCAGATGAGTGACAAATAAATTGCTATTTTTCATGAAAATTCATTTTTCTGTACCATTGCTGACTGTTATTCGATCTATTGTGCTAAAAACTGCCATCATCAAAAAATAAAATAAAAATGTCAATGTTTGTTATCGTCACGGTGAGGATATAAATTACTACGCAGAATATATGCACAAAGAGAGAAATCTGAGCAGTGAGACAAAATCTAATTACAGAAATATAATGTAAATCCATCTCCCATGACATAGAAAAAGTAATTGTACCTTGGCTTAAATGTATATGATGCTTGTATGACCTAACGGAAGACTATTTTAATTTCTTTTTTAACACTGCCATCTTGTGGTCGTTTTGTATTCTACTTTGAACGTTTAAAAGATTTCCGAATATGTAATAAAGGCCAAGTCCAGAGTCACAAAGCCCGCAGGCCAAGTCATTCTATGGATTTTCAGACTGTGGACCGTCCGTCACCCAGACAAATGTTAGGAGCCACAAGTCAGAACAGTGCTCAAGTGTGGAGTGATGAAAAGGAAAAGAATTCAAAGACTGGTTGTTAATCACCGTCCTTTATGGCCTGGCCACGTTATAGATAAGCAATTTACAATTTTTTACATAGAGATATATTCCCATGTGGCACGTTGGATATGGAGGTTGGGGTCCAGGCCTTTTATTGGAAGGGTCACCAGTATCCAGCCAGCCTAGGCGGTACTAGGATGCTGACTCCATGCGGCTCAAGCCTTGGAATTTACTTCCCGCTTGAATGAGGATCGTCCCAACTACGCGGACCACCCTCTACCCACTGTCCAGATTGATCGTTTAAAATAATTGAAGATTACACATCAGTGTACACGCGAACCTACCTAGGTTTTGGCAGTACGGCCACAGGATTACTTGGACCGCCACCTTTTGGAATTGGAGTCGATCCACACCCCGCGAACCACAGAGAGGGGCACTACGGAGGCCCATCACCCTGCCCTGGGTTACCCTACTCCGTCCTGAAGAAGACCCGCATAGCCAAGGTCTAACTTACCCTTATGGCCCCAAGACAGGTCGAAACATCGACGACCTTCCAATAAAAGGCCTCGACCCCAACCTCCATATCCAACGTGCCACATGGGAATATATCTCTATGTAAAAAATTGTAATTGTAAATTGCTTATCGATAACGTGGCCAGGCCATAAAGGACGGTGATTAACAACCAGTCCGCCCATTCTCAATTGTACCACTGTTTTTTCCTTATGCCACTACTTTGAATTCTTTTCCTTTTCATCACTCCACACTTGAGCACTCCTCCTTTCTCGCACGTTCCGCTTGGAGCAACCCGTACACGTAAATATTAACGTAGAGTGTATAGCAATTCGTTTGCCTCGCCATTTGACATGAAAATAAAATACATGGTGAGTTAGAATTTGGTTTGTTGCACTTTCTCTGTTCTTTGTTTGAATAATTTATAAAGTATTATGAGCAGACTTAGTGTCCTTTTGCATGCTCGAGAAATGATTTACTGAAATACCAAAGGGTTACTGATTGATCTCCTTTTCAAAAATAAGGTTTAGGACCACTGTCTTTTGTACCAGACTATACCCAGGTCTAAGACCAATTTGGGTGACCCCATTTTTTGTAATGCCTGAGTTTACCAAAGACAGAGCTAAATTATCCATCATACATGGTGGTGTTCCTGGGGAGTTCCAGATTGGAGTCATAGAATTATAGTAAGGAATCCCTAGATTTTTTTCAACCTGGATCCAAACTTTACAGGCTGCCGTTAGCGTCTTAAATTAAATATTTTTAAAGAATTTTACATGGGCAAATTTAAACTAAAATCCTTTGCTAACTTCTGCTAGGTTGCTTATTATAGCTCTATATCTCATTGGCATATCCTTAGGAGTCATCAGTAATCACCTAGAGTTTTTCAAAACGAAAGCCAGGGAGTGCTATGCCTTCCTCCAGTTTTTTCTTCCTAAGTTTTTTCCAGGAGATTCTCACACTTTTATTCTTCCATATAAAACTGCTAAATTGGCCATGAAGATTTTAAAACCAGGGGGACTTAAAAAGCAGAGGGAGAGTAATAAATATAAATGTATATTTATGGAGGATTGTCATTTTGAGAGTGGCAGGAAATCCCAGTTTTTCAAAAGCTTTTTAGTTTCGTGCATAAGTCGAGTGAAATTTACCAATGCCAAGTGTTCCAGATCTTTTGTTACTCGTACGCCTAGATATAGGACGGACATCTTCATTTAAGCTCAGTTGAACTTTCATAGTCTTGAGCTTTCCCAACCCATGAAACAACAAAGGGAATTGACTTACTATTTTGTGATGAGCATTCATGTTATAGCTCATGCATAACAGTCCCATATCAGCAGCTGCTCTGAAACTGAGTAAACAGGCGCATGATGTTGTACTTTGAAGTACATGAATGAGTGCTTGTACTTTGGTTTTCATGTGTTTCATTGTTACCACAAATTAACCTTTACTTTTTAGTGGCATCAATGCAGCCCACATATGCACTTTGGTTTTGATTGCTTAAGTAGGGGCAATGGAAACAGTTCATTATATTTCTCCTCAGGCATAATTTTTATTGGCACACTATTATCGATAATGAAAGGTATTGAACAACCATTGACTTTCAGCATGATTTTCTGACAAAGTTTGAATGATTTTGGTTATCTGTCATGACGACTTCTCTTAGACCGGTATTTTTCTTTACATGCAGCGAGTCCAAAATGCGCATGTTTGTCTTAGGTAAACATCGACATGGCACAACCATGTTTTCACTTTCACTTGGCATTGATACGGAAGAACTGTTTGACGAAGATTTAGATGTCGATTGACTTTGTTTGGTGTTGGTTTGCCTCAACTGATGTGGTCACTGGGCCTCATGGGCGTGCGTTGAGCTTTCGGGTGACCATATTGTCTTTTATCGCTGTGATACACTTTCTTATCCTTTGCCTTGCAAACCATTAGAAAATGGTTCTCCTTTCCACAGCCTTTGCTGATTTGCCCACTGGCGGGGCATTTACCTCTGAGTGGAAATGGGAACCCACACATGAAGCACAACTTCTTTTTCTGTGGAGATGTCACTGAATCAATGATTTAATCAAATCAAATGTCTCTATCCAGGCAATCCACCTGTTGCCAATATTCAGCTTTTTGGTGGCATCGAATGGAGGTGGTGGTTTCAAGAAGGCGGCTGCATTGTAACCATTGGTGGAACTTACTGTTGTGGAGAGTAAAGCTCTTTCTGACGCTTCTTGGTGATCTTGTTTATGCAAACCATCTCTTGGGCCTTAAGATGTGCTGGCCTCTGGATCATCTTTGGTTATGACAGGAAATGTGACTCTTTCTTGGTCTCCATCGGAAAAGCAAACTTTCATGATTCTGATCACCTCTCTCGGCTTTCTGAACTTTGGAGACCTTGGGTGTTGTTTTGATCCCCACTCTGCAGTTTTGGTGGGATGCGCTTCCGTGTATGGACAGATCTCCAAGCACAACCCTGGGTGCTTCCGCTGGAGTCACTACCTCCAGCGCTGTGGCATGATGACTCTCTTTAATCAGTTCTAGTAAGAAGATGACTGTTTCTTGTATCACTTTGCCTTTAGGCGTCTCTTTGTGCTGTCTGACACCTGGTTCACATGCCTATGGCATTATCACTCCATGTGATGTACGGGTTTGAGTTGCATAGTAGCACAATACCTCTCTTTGCGGCCTTGCCAGCAGGTTTTCGGCCAACGAAGTGTAAATGTTTCAGTGATGCTTTTGTTATCTTTAAATGCTTTATGTGGACTGGAATTGCACTTTGACTCCACATCCGCACTTCGACATAGGCACAGGTGGCACACACAAGCAGTTTGCTGGACTACGGCAAACTCTGTGGGAGAGCACTGTCGATCTGGTTACTTATTGCACCCTCATCGCCAGTTGTACCATCCTCCCAGCCTGGGTACTCGTCAATGACAACACCACACATGGAGCTTAGTATAACACGTCTTTAGTCTTCTGTGTGTAACCACAAATTCAACATTCTAAACCTGCATTCACTTCACTATGCTCTAATGCTAACGTCACAGTTCTATGGGGTCCATCAGGAGCCACAAGGGTTTTGTCATTACTAACTCACATGACACTACACATGCCACACCATCAAGCGGACACGCAGGATCCCAAATCGCTCCAAGGAGTCCGTGATGACCTCCCGCACCACCAGTGGGAAAGACTTCTGCAGCAATATGGCCACCCCTTAGGTCACATTGTGTAGTCCGAGTGGTAGACTCTGGAATACCCATGAGGCCCCAAAAATTAAAAATCAGTGCCCAGCACGTGCATTTCTTGAAGTAGAAGAACCGGTGGGTGGTGCTGTCAGGTGTAGGCCAGAACTGCCCCACGTTTTATCTTATCATTGAGGCCATTTATCCTCCATGTGACTATAGTGTGTTCCTATGTGGAACCTATGACTGTGTCCATGCTAATTTCAACCTATAATACCAATAATAAATCTCTGGAAGACCGGAAGGGGGCCCTATGCCTCGAACACACTGAAACACATTACTCTGCAACAAACCCAGGAAACAACCCATTTGGGGTTCTGCAATTGGCAAGAGCCAAATGCCACCACTCCCTCTCCCTACACTCCCCACCCAAGAAGCATCTGTTGTCCAACTGTATAAACAACCACCACCTCCCTCCCACAGAACACAAATAAACAAAGACCGGGGGAGTAGGCTGTCCCTGACACTTACTATGAGTCAAAATGTTGTGTCAGCCAATGGAGCCACTCAAAGCGCCCAGCTGTCCACACTACCAATATTGTTCCGCCTTGACCTGCATTCTGGGTCTTCTGGTCTTGTCTCCGGAGGGCCCACTCTACGGTGGAGGGCAGCCAATGTAGTATGGAAGGTCTTATTCTTATCCTCTTCCACTGACAGCCCCCTCCACCTCTGAAACACTCTTCACTGTGTTGCGCATGTCTTGGCTGAGGAGGGACAAGTCCATGCTAAGCTCGGATTGGCCTGCAAAATCAATGCCGTGGAGTATGGATGGGTCCCATCCAGCTGTGGACCTTCACCGCCACACTCTTTCCTGTCCACTGCGGGCTGGGTGAATTTGTCAATTTTCCCATGGACAGGGTGGGTGGGGAGGAGTGCCTTGTCCTTGCCCATAGTACCACCCTTAGTCTCTCTGTTCAGCTATGGGCTCCGATAAGGGTCTCAGCGGGCCAAAGCAGGCTGGGGGGAATGGGAATGAGGAGATAAGATGGGGGGGGGGAAGGGCAGCAAGAACGATGGACACGCAGAGTTTTACTATACCCGTCTGTAGCCCCCAGATAAGTCAAAGTAGGCTCACAACTCCAGTTAACAGCATCCACTGATATTCCTGTCACACTGCTCTCCTTGGGGTCTCCAGCCCAGTAGTCGGCACTGCAGCACCCTGTGGCCCTCAAGGCCCGAAACACCGGTCAGAGCCCCACAGGTCACTACGGATGGGCATGCGCAGATTCCATGGACCCCACTTAACGTCCCCTCCTTCTGGCGATGAGTATCTGCCAGTTGGGCACCTCCAAGATGCTCTGTTGGGCCCTCCATGGATACACCTGTCCTTTGTGGCTCTCCCCAGGCTACCATTTGGCTCGCCTCTGTCGGCACCCAGGAGCTCAACTCTGTTGCTTAGCCTTCAGCAGGCACGCCCGGCCCCCCTAGCCACTCGACTTGCCTATGTCGGATGATGTAGGGGGTAATGAGGGGGAAAGATGGGGGAACATGGAAGGGACCCATGATGCACTGCCCGAAGCAGGCCCCCCAAGGCCTCCGCACCACCTAGCAACTTTGAGTGGGCCCGCCACTCTGGGCATATCCTGGCACTCCAAATCACCAGGGGGGCCACCCACCACAGCCGCCAGCCCTCGCTGCCACGATTACCGCTAGCCCCAAGCGCCACACCCAGACCTCCGCTGTTCCCTCTGTTGCATGACCGCTCAAATGCCGCTCGGTCTGACAGAGGCCCTGGGCCAGGGCCTCTGTCACCCCCCTGCTTCCAATGTTGCTTCAGGCCCAATAAACGGCAAAGTCGTCAACCAGGGAGACGGGACTTCCCTCCACTGTCCCAACCCCAAAGTGAAAGGCACAACGTGCTGGATAAGAGCGGATTGTGTTGGGCCGGCAGCAGAGCTCAAAACTTTGCTGCTGCTATCTTGGTATCTTGGCATCTCCTTGTGTTAGCTGACCACTCCCCCCAGGTACAGTCTCTTTCATAGATTAATCTCTTTCTGGCATTGAAAAGCTATTGTTACACTTGTTTCTAGGACTACTGGACTTCGACAAATTGAAATTAACCTCAGACTGAATTTGGTCCTGACAACCATTTGTCTGGAGGCAGCCATCTAAGAAAGAGAAGTAGACTGGCCCTGGAACAGTAATTTCCTGAACACTATTAGGCGTTTATTCAGAGAAAAGTATGACATCCTCTCACGGTCAGACTGGGGTGGAAAATAAGCCCAGGCATCAAATTAAAAGAGGGCCCCATTAGCAAATCAGCTAGGCAAAAAAGTAGCCCATATTTGCAAACTAGGACAGTTTTAAACTTGTACAGACAATCTATATAGGTTTTTTGCAAGGCATGGGAGACTGCGTGCATTTATGCTTGGTATAGGTAATGTTTGTGGTAATAGCAAGAAACAACAATAAAGCCCGACCCATCAGACTATAAAACAGACGCCCAAACAGCCAGAAAACCAGCCTATGCACTCACCTGTCAGAGCAGCCCTTCAGTCGTTGTCAAATTGCTCTATAGATCAGCCCGACCCGGTTTCTTGTACTAGTAATGCTGGACCACTCTGGTTACCTATAGGAATACTCTGTAGTCCCGCATAACTAGTCTTTGGTTTGAACTGCTGCTAAAATCTAAGTCCGGGTCAGATTCTTTAATCTCTAAAAAGAAAAAAACAATGAGAGAAACTTTTACTTAACGTTAGAAACTTGGCTGGAGCGAAAATTCCAAGCCTCTGATAAAATGTACGCAGGTGCAGTGCATACCGAACCAACATCACAACAGTATAGTTAGAAATAAAGAGCTTTGGGGGGGCGTGGCTTGGACGCCGAAGAAGATGGCCGCCTAGCACGGGAGCTCCGCTATGCCGGGACGATGTTCCGCGATGTCCTGCGCTCTCGAAACCGTGACATGAGCGTTTGCGCTGAATTCCAACGTTGGAGCCTGCCGCCTGTCTTTTGAGGTCTGCATTTTGGATTTTGGTGCCTGCGTGCGTCACTAATGCCGCTTTTTCGATCCTCCTCAGTGCGGCCGCCATTTTGTGTATCTCGGAGCGCTCAATGCATTCACACAGTCTGACATAAATGCTGCCTGCTTACTTTCCTAATGTATGTTTTCCACGCATTTTTGAAGCCTTTTTGAGGAGACACAGGAGTGGTTTCTGCACAGGAATGCTATGGAGGTTTGATATTTACTTCTATTTTACCTGCTCCTCCACTTGGTTTTACCAGCTGCGAATTTCTACTGAGGTGATATTTTATACCCTTTTTTGCGCTATGTGTGGAATGGCTGTTTTTATGGCGCTAACTTGCTTTTGGGCACTACATTTTATTCTTTGACTTGCCTTCACTACTTTTTTGAGGAGATTCTTCAGGATTACGTTTTTGAACCATGTGAAGTGGCACTGGACTTCCCTTTGTTATAAATGCCTTCATCTGGTGCTGCGCTCCTATGAGGTTTGATGATAGCTGTGGTGGTTGCTCGTGCACATTTTTTGTTCAGCTCTCATGGTTTTTTTGAATAAAATCCACTCTCACCTCGGCGTTTATTGAAGCGCCGCACCTTTTTCTGCCTCAGCTTTTTCAGCAGGGACTTGAATGTTTTTTGCGACACTTCGCTCAGTTCAGTCTTGACCTCACATCTGTGCTGCCTATCTGCACTGTACGGTGCCCGCCTGTCAGGGTCAGGAAGTTTCTTTTTCTTCTCTTCCTCCTAGCCTTGGTACATTGGGTTACCTGGCCCCTCAATACCTATGGGCAAGTTACGTAATCCGAAGTTTGTTTTTGTGCCCTCAAAAAACGCCTCTGCGACGTCATCTGCCTCCTCCTCAGCTGCTGATTTGTCTTCTACTCCAGACCAAATGGCGGCTTCAGCTCCTAACCGTGCTTCCTCCTCGCAGTCCTCTTCAAGTAAGGTCTCTTCTCCTTCTACATCTTCTAAACGCTTGAAGCAGGATTCTCCTCCTCCGGACAAACCTTCTTCTCCTATCTCTCTGGAGTTACTCCTGGAGGAGATCCGTGCTTTACGCCCATTTGTTGAGGAGACTAATAACAAAATGCAGAACTTTGAACTAAAATGGTCAACTATGGATAACAGAGTTTCTTCGGTGGAACAGCAGGTTTCAGAGATCCAAGTCAATTCTCAACGTATTGCCTCATTAGAGAAGTCCGTCCTTGCCCTCCAGCGCCACACTGAGGAGTTAGAAAATAGAAATAGGAGGAATAATCTGCGCATTTATGGCCTTCCAGAGTCCCTGGAAGGGGATGATCCTGTTTCGTTTTTCTCCTCCTTCCTCCTGAAACTTTTGGATTTGCCTGCCACTACCTTTCTTAGCATCCAAAGAGCTCATAGACTTGGCCCTCGCTCCTCCACCTCACCCAAGCCTCGTGGAGTTATCACTCTCTTCTTAAAGTTTACAGATCTTCTTCTGGTCCTTTCTGCGGCTAGAGCCAAGCTTCATGGTTAGGTCAGAGGGTTTTTCTTTCCCAGGATGTTTCAAACGCAACTGCTGCAAGGCGGAAGGAATTTTTGAACCTTCGTGCCCCTCTACGCTCTCTTGGAGCCAGATACGGCTTATTCCACCCTTGCATCTTTAAAGTTACTCATCAGAACCAAACCTGGACTTTTCAAGATCCTGCGGAACTTAAAAACTTTATTCACATTCAGTCTAATGCTGGCATGGATACTTCTACTGCTTGTGGTTGAATGCTTAACTCTTTTTTTTTCTTGCAGGTTTTATCTAAAAGGTTTTTGCATTGCTTTGTGTCTTATTGTGCGTGTCTCTTAGATCAAGTTTTTTTTTTTTCATCTAACAGATTGTTGTTTCTTTCTTTTCCACGCATGTTGTTTTATTGTTTTTTCCTCCATCTGATTTGTTCACATCCTCTTTTTCTTCATCTAGGCAGACTGATGTGTTCTCCTTCACTCCATACGGTTTGTCTTTTTCGTCTTCCGTCCTGACTCGGTGTGTTCTCCTGGTTTTGGGTGGTCAGTCTTCTCGAATCCTTCCACAACCCCGCCACCTTTTCTATGTCCCCCTCAGGTATGTTACCTTCAGTCATCCTTTTTGGATATGTACTGTCTCTTCTTGTACTTTTTTTCTCTTGTCCTTTATCTCTTTTCTCCCTCGTCTTTTTCAACCTGTTATTCTCTTTTGTCTCTTCTTTATTTGTATCATGTTTTTATCTTTCTGTTTATATTCTCCCTTCTGTTTCTACCTCCCTGCATTTGTTGCGTTTTTCCTTTTTGTTAGTATTTATTGTCTTTGATATGATATCTCCTTGCGTTTTCATTGTTGCTGTAGGTACTGTTTCTATTCATGTTCTTTTGCGTTTAAATTCAGAGTATTTTCCTTTTCTCTCCCCTGTACTGGTTGATCAATTCCGATTCTCCTTTGTTTCTCTTTACCTCTCTCCTTCTTTTCTCAACCTACTTTATCGATACTTCTCAAAGTTTTCTCCTTTTCGACTTGTCTTTTGCGTATGCCTCTTCTTCTTTACCTCTTCTATTCTATTTGATTCTATGTTATTTGTTAATTCAAAGTTATTACCTGGAATGTAAAAGGTTTCATTAACCCTATTAAGCGGCAGAGAGTTTTGTCCCATTTGGCCTCCTACAATCCAGATATTGCTCTCTTGCAAGAAACTCACCTTAATGATGTTGAATCTCTGAAGTTAAAAAGAAGTTGGGTGGGTACAGTTTTATTTTCACCCTCTGACAACAAAAAGAATGGAGTTGCTATCCTCTGTCACAAGAGGCTTAAATGTACGGTTCTGTCCCAGGAGACGGACTCTGAAGGTCGTTGGATACTGGCCAAATTACTGCTAAACTCTATCCCTTTGACTGTTTTTAATGTCTATGGGCCTGTACAAGCAGACTGTTCTTTTTGGCCTTTGATTACAGAGAAATGTGTTCAATATAAGGATGTATCATTTGTTTTTGGTGGTGATTGCAACCAGATTGTTGACCCATTCCTTGACCGTAAATCCACAGTCCGTTTCACACCACACAAACCCCACAAACAATTTCTTAATACTATTTCACAATCACACCTTATCGACTCTTGGGGTCTTTCACACCCTGACACGTTGGATTATTCCTTTTTCTCTCCTCCTCACTCATCTTTCTCTCGCCTTGACTATATTTTCCTCTCTAAATCTTTATCTCAGAATGTTCTGTCTTCTTCCATTGAACCTATTGTCATCTCGGACCACGCTCCCATCGTGACAGATTTTGACCTACTCCCACCACATCCTAAACCCTCCCGTTGGCGCTTTAATAGTGCACTTCTTACAGATCCCAATTTTTCTTCTTCTTTTCGCTCTTTCGTTGAGGAATTTTTTTCTCTTAATTCAGACCCTAGCATTTCTTCCCACACTCTGTGGGATTCCTTTAAAGCCTCTGCGAGGGGTTTCATCATTGACTTTGTCTCTCGGAAGAAGAAACAGTTTACTCAAAAGCGGAAGTCCTCCCTGGCCCATATAAAATTTCTGGAGCACCAGTTCTACACTTCTTCTGATAAACTTATGTCACCAGATCTCCTGCGAGCTAAACTAGAATTCAACAAATTAACTACGGATAATGCTTCTTCGATTCTTCTTCGCAGTAGTGCACGGTATTACGGAGGTCGCAATAAATCTGGTAAGCTCTTGGCCAATTATCTTAAATCCCGTAAGGAGCGCACTCTTATAGACTCTATATATTCTTCTGCTGGCAGTCTTCTCCACAAAGACAAAGAAATCCTTGAGCAGTTTCAATTGTTCTATCAGAATCTCTATACCCCAGAGTGTCCTCCCACTCCTTCCCTTATTCAGAGTTATTTTGAGAAACTCCCTAAACCGTCTAATTCTCACCTGAATTTTCCGGACCTTGACCTCGATCTCTCTCTCCATGAACTCTCTGCAGCCTTGACATCCCTTACTAAAGGCAAAACCCCTGGCCCTGACGGCTTTCCTGTGGAATTTTATTTGCACTTTTCAGACATTTTACTACCTAAACTTTTAATCCTCTTTCAATCATTTTCCTCATCTGGCAAGGCTGAAGGCACTTTTCAAGATGCTACCATCTGTCTGATCCCCAAAGAAGGTCGCAATCACCAATTTTGTAAAAATTACCGACCGATTTCGTTAGTTAATGTAGACTACAAAATCTTTGCCAAATTACTTGCAATGCGCCTAGACCCCCTTATGCCTCATCTCATTGGCAAAGAGCAATGCGGCTTCGTTAAGGGCAGGCTTACTTCGGACAACTCTCGCCTTTTTCTTAACGTCCTAAATAAAGCTCCCTCACTTTCAACCCCTCTTGCTGCTATCTCTGTTGACGCAGAGAAGGCCTTTGACAGGGTTGACTGGTCTTTTTTGTTTGCTTCATTGCGGTGGCATGGCTTTGGTCCCAAATTTATATCCCTTATCTCTCTCCTATATTCTGCCCCCAAGGCCTCGGTACTTGTGAATGGACAACTCTCTCCATCTTTTAATCTTCAGAGGGGTGTTCGCCAAGGTTGTCCTCTTTCCCCACTTCTTTTTGTCTTATCTCTCGAACCCTTTTTATCCTCCATTCGCAATAACACTTCCATTTCTGGTTTCCCATATGGCTCTAATCAGTTGAAACTTTCTGCCTATGCGGATGACATCTTATTATTTATTTCTGATCCTGAGTCCTCCGTTCCCCCCTTGTTATCCGAGTTTCACTCCTTTTCTTTGGTTTCCGGTTATAAGATCAACTCGGACAAAACCGAAATTCTCCCTCTCACCTCATCCTGCCTCCCCCATCTTTTCACTGCTACTGGTTTTGCCTGGAGTAGCTCCAAGATTAAGTACCTTGGCATTCTGTTTTCCAATTCCATCTCATCCTCGGTTAAATTGGATTTGTCGGCAGTTATTTCCAGGATTGATCAGTCGCTCTCAGCCTGGAATCCCCTCTTTCTTTCCTGGTGGGGTCGTTTGGATTCAATTAAAATGATGATTGCCCCTATTTTAATTTATACCTTCTCTATGTTACCGGTTCATATCCCTACATTTTACTTTAAAAAAATTGATTCTCTCCTTTCTCGTTTTCTTTGGAAAGGTAAGAAATCCAGAATTTCTATTGCCACCCTCCGCAAGCCTAAATCTAATGGTGGGGTTAACTTCCCTGATTTCCGTCTTTATCATAGATCCTTTTCTTTACGTCAAGCTTCGAGATGGATCTCATCAACTATTTCTCCTTTTACGCCCCTTTGGCTTCTCATTGAACAATCTTTACTATTACCCTTCTCCTTTGCTGAGGTGATGCGATTCTCTGCCAGGAATCCTTTTTCTCTTTGCCCCCTATTCAAACATACCTCTTCTCTTTTAAGTCCTTTGGTTCTTCCCTCCGAGGTCACACGTACATCCTTCTTAAATTCTCCTATTTGGTATAACTCTCTTATTCTTTTCAAAAATAGACCCATTTTTTGGAGAGCATGGAGGGTAAAGGGCGTAATGTGGGTCAACCAACTTTTTGACGGTGTATCCCCTTGCTCTTTTCCACAATTTCAACTTTTATTTCGGTGCCCTCGTTCCTTTCTGTGGAAATTCACAACCCTCATGGCAATTATCCTTGATCGTTATTATTCTCTTCCCTCCTCATCATCATCGTCACCTCCTCCTTCTCTTCTTAATATTCTTGCTACACTCCCTAAAGCATCTCTCATCTATAAATCTTTTGTATCTCCTAATCCTAATCGTGTCAAATCTAAAGTGGAGCTTTCTTGGGAATCGGATTTTTGTTGTACTTGGCCGATTGCTCTGTGGGATAAGTTGTGGTCCAGATCTTTAAAAATTTCCCGCTCTGCTTCTCTTACTCAATCCTTATTTTATCTGTATCACAGGCTCTACCTTTCTCCCCTTTCTTTATCCCGCTTTTCTCCCTCCTCTGACTCTAAATGCTGGACCTGTGGCTCTTCTGATGCTGACCTTTTTCACATGTTTTTTCTGTGCCCAGTTGTTTCTACCTTCTGGGGCAAAGTGTGGTCATGCCTCTCTCGTATCTTCCCTCTCCCTTCCTCTTTCACAAACTCTTTTCTCTTTTTGGGTAGCCTCTCTGATTCCTTGAATCTCCCTGCTCATCTACACGGTCTCTTTGACCTGACACTTGCGCTTGCCTTCCAACACATTTCTTCAAACTGGAAATCTCTAGCTTCTATTTCCTTACAAGACTGGTGGAATTCATTATGCCACTTTCACAGATTGGACGTCTCCTTTGCCTCCACTTGTAAACCTGTTCGTAATGTTGATTTTTTCTGGTTGCCTCTTACCACTTATTTGGACTGCTTGGCCCTAAAGAAACCTATATGTCTCAATGCAGAAAATTTTAAACCTCCTTGAACGTCTAGAACTCTCTCCTCTTGCTTTCCAGTATGGGTTTTGTTTAATACTATTGCTTGTTTTATGATGGTAATTTTGCATCGCTGATTTATACGATTTGAATATGTGTCGTAATTATTAGATAATGTATGGTCTATATTATGTTCTTTATGTCTTCCTTTCCCTTTCCCCCTCTTTTCCTCCCTTATCCTATCCCTCCCATTGCCTCCCTCAATGTTAAAATTCTCTTAAAATGCTTTGTAGGTTTTTAACAGTGATATTAGCAGTGTTAAGTTTTTCAATGGTTTCTGTATTATTGCAATGTATGCTGATATCTTTCTTTTGTTATCAACTCTTTAATAAAAGCTTTCAAACACAAGAAATAAAGAGCTTTAACGTGTGCAACAAGCTGAAGTAAAGTATTACAGTTTAACAAGATAGAAAAACCAAAACCTAACCATAATGGAGAACAGGGTCAAATACCACCTGCTAAAAGAAAAATAAAACCCATTAACATTCAATGGAAAACATTATTCACAATCAAAACGATTTAAAAAAAAATCAAAATCCATGAAAAACACATTACCAGCAAAAGTGATAGCCAGAACTTGTTGCATTGAACTTCAAGAGGAAATGTATATTTCTTCGGACACACAAGTATTTGCAAGGGGGTGTTCGCATCGATCTAATATTGCTTTCTCATTGTTAAGGGGCCACCATATCTCCTGATAACTTTCTACTATTGAAAATGTACACTGTGTAAAACTAAGGTGTGACATACTTTTTGTTTACAAATGAAATTATTAACTCATTGTCACATCATGTTATGAAACACAAAATCTCATACATTAAGTATTGGCTTTAATCTAATTATGAGAGGCGACAGGATTGCATCGGCTCCCTAGGAAAAATTCACTGCCTATCATGTTTTTAACTTAAACATAGACTACATTTCCTCCTAATATATAACTTCATATTTCTTAATGAGCTGACGGTTTCTCAAATGTGCACTATTTTGCGCTGGGGTTGGCTACTCGAAAACAAGCATTAGCAACACAATGCGATTGGCATGCCTGTAATACACAGAATAGACACATGATGGCACCATAGTTCCACGCATGCAAAAAAGTGAAGCAGAAAATGCGGTACCTTCACCTGTGACCTAATGGAGTCCATTAAATGTACAGATTTGTAATATGCAATGGGCTGGCAGCATGAACCTCTTCAGCGTGCCACCAGATAGATATAGCTGTGTGTAGTCAGCCGGTAAAGTAGACCTCCAATTTAATGTATATCTCTCCGATTAATATTTTTAAAAGGGAGACAAATATATTTGCTACATCTTCTATTACATCTATTAACATATGGTTCGAACTCTAAAGCATCTTTGAAGTTCTGATGAATGACTTGCCTGAACGTTCCATCCACCTAGACTACCTGTATTCTAAACATGTACCTACCAAGCTTACAGTGCATGAACAGTTTGCAATGGACAAGAGTCTTGCAAACTTCTTGAGTTTACGGACTACTCAGTTATGACATTTGTAGACAAAAAAAGTGATTTAGCTCCTTTTATTATAAAGTTATTTCATGTTGGAGCTTTAGGTTAACAAGACCTTCACTTTAATACATTCAAAAAGGGTGGGACTTGCCTCAGTTATTGGCCCCTATGGGTGATAACTGAATGATGTCATACTGCAACTATGTAATATTCCTACTGATTCACTAAAGTGTCTGTATGCAAAGCATCTTTGGTGCCAGATGAGTGACAAATAAATTGCTATTATTCATGAAAATTCCATTTTCTGTACCATTGCTGACTGTTATTCGATCTATTGTGCTAAAAACTTCCATCATCAAAAAATAAAATAAAAATCTCAATGTTGGTTATCGTCACGGTGAGGATATAAATTACTACGCAGAATATATGCACAAAGAGAGAAATCTGAGCAGTGAGACAAAATCTAATTACAGAAATATAATGTAAATCCATCTCCCATGACATAGAAAAAGTAATTGTACCTTGGCTTAAATGTATATGATGCTTGTATGACATATCGGAAGACTATTTTAATTTGTTTTTGAACACTGCCATCTTGTGGTCATTTTGTATTTTACTTTGAACGTTTAAACGAGTTCCGAATGCTGTAATAAAGGCCAAGTCCAGAGTCACAAAGCCCGCAGGCCAAGTCGTTCTATGAATTTTCAGACTGTGGACCGTCACCCAGACACATGTTAGGAGCCACAAGTCAGAACAGTTGACCATAATTACTGGTAGATGGTTTGTATCTATCTTTTTCAGGCCAGTCATGTCAAACAACAGTATATTATTAGTTAGCATGACTCAATAAGCGTAACATTCTTCCATACCATAAATTCAATTTGATTTCAGTTTTTATAAATCATTTATTTTGGTTAAAAACATAAAACATGTTTAATATAAAAGATATAATAAAACTAATTTACAATAGAATAAATATTGACCAAGCTATAATCCCTTCCTGATATTTATAAAACTAGACTGGGCAAGCCAGAGAATAAACAGGAAGAATCCAAATATTTTGCAATTCACACATGTTACATAATACGTATTATGCAAACTAAAACAAGACTCTTTATAAAAGGAAAATGCATGTCTAGCTATTTTATTTGTAGTCCTTTCATTTTTTATATAGGCAACAATACTATTCATGCTGGGATGTTCATAGCATAATTGTAAGGCAAACACAAAACTGCAAGTTTCAAAATGCAAACTTCTGTTGGTTAAAAGCCTGGACTGGCTGAAGATGTCCCACAAGACCCATAGCCACTAGGAACCTATAATGAGCAACAGCATCTACTTTCAACCTGCAATGACTGTGATATTTCACAATGTACACCAAGCAAATGCAAAACAAGATTATTTTATATTTTAACACCGCACTGAATAACTAAACGTGCAACATTTGTGGCAGGCGGAAGCTTCAGTGGAATGTTTTGGGATCACGTTAGTTTTTCAAACAACAGAAGATTTAGCCTTGTCAGAATGAAAGAAGTGCAGGAGTTTATTAATACATACTTGTTCAATACTACAGCTACAATCTTATTGCATAAATGTAGTAGTTCCCCTGTGGTTAAAAATGGAATCTACACGCTGACAATTTGACCTTTTTGACGTATGGACTTTGAACCTTGGAATGTTGAGAGCTTAATTAAAGAGAATGGAGTTGCACAGGGCCAATAATGGTTGGTATAGGCCTTCTAATCCAACTTTCCAATGTTGGTTTGTCTGCTTCTCCCTTCGCAACTTAGAGCGTTCTGCCCTCAGTAGCTAGAATGTTCTAATAGCTGTATAGCCCTTTTGCCTTGGTCTACACTAGGTCTTATGGGCCCGCTCTCTCATTATAGGTCCTTTCCTGTGGCACAGGCCTACAACTCAGGTTTAGGGCTTTTAACAACTGGTATGGCCACTGCAGCTATTATGGGACTATATGGGCAGGTTTCAGGGCTAGCTCTGTGATTTTCACAGGTCCAGGTTCACTGATGAGTTTGTCATTTAGTCATGTTTTGAGTGGGCTTCAAAGGCTCCCCCTTTGTGCATTAACGCAGATATCTTGAAACTACGCCCTGTAACACAAGTTTCTTTACTACTAGCAGTGAGTGCTGATGGGCCGGAAATGGGAGATGGGTGTGCTGGGGCATGTTATACCCATGGACGACAACTCAGCAAAAGCAAGGGTGGCGGAAGTGACATCACACCCCATTTGAACTATACATCCACTCACACACATGCATGCTTACACATTAACACACATGCACACACTCTCACATAAACACACACTCACCTGCACGCTTACACACAACACGCATTTAAAGCATGTTTTACTTACCTCAGCTGCCAGGGAGGGTTATAATCTAGCTAATTGTACTCCATTTTTTATTAAACCAATAGTGATTAATACGAGGAGGAGCCTAGCACGCATCCAAGATGGTCGCGTGAGCACAGGGCTCCCCGGACCGTCGCTGCTCCTCGGAACTTATCCTGACTCTATCCTGACTTGGTTGACGGATTCTGGAAGATGAACGTTGGCTGAACCCTAAACTCTTTTCAGAAACCAAATCGGACCTGGGAGACCTGATCTATGGTGGTTTGAACTTTTGAGGCCCAACTGATGGCTGTGCCCGGTGCGAAGGTGAACTGTGGAGCCGGGGCATAGTTGAACAACAACGGCATCGGGGCTGTGCCGGCGGCCGTCTCATCACTTTCGGTTTCACTTTTGGATCTCTGAGTGGCTGGACAGTGGAGTTGCTTTGTGCGGCTGGGTTTTTACTCGGCCTTCGCTTCGTGCCTTTGCCTCCGCCTGAACCCAGTGTGCCCATTGACTTTGATCCTCTCGCACCGCCACATTGCGGTCCCTGGTACGGCTTGTGTCGGCTTCGCCCGTGCCACTTTGACGCTTGCTCGGTGGTCCCCCTCGGCGAGCGTGGTTCCACATGGGAGGCAGAGGGGATCCCGAGAGGCGTAAGACCAAGACATCCCTACGTGGGGGACCGGTCCAGACCAACAACATGGACCGCTACACTCAGGGTAAAGGGTCCCCTGGGATGGCCGGTGTTCTCCCGGATGACGCTGGGGGTGTTCTGTCCGCCCCTCCGGATTTGTCCCTGCAGGACATCATGGGCGCCATTAATGGCATCAAGGAGACCATCGCTCAGCAGTACGAGGCCTTGGCCCGTAAAATCGACACGGTGGCCATTGATGTTACGCTAATTCGGGCGGATCTCTCTAAGACCAATGAGAGGGTCCAGTCGCTGGATTTGCGGACGTCCACCCTTGGTACGGATGTGTCGGACCTGCAGACTGCTCTCGGTGACCTCAAGTCGACCAACGACCTGATGGCCCGGCGGCTGGAGGACTTCGAGGGACGGGCTCGACGCAATAACATCCGCGTCATAGGTGTTCCGGAGACCTCCGACAATCGCCCGGTGGATCTTATGGTTGAGGAACTCATCCTCAAACAGCTTGCCCCCGCTGGCCTGAGTAAGTTCTTTGCCATGGAGCGGGCCCATCGAGTCCCAGGCGGTCGGCCGCGACCGGGAGCTCCCCCGAGGCCTATTGTCGCAAAACCTTTTCACTACAGAGACCGAGATGCGATTCTGCAGGCCTCACGGGTACATGGCCCGGTCCGATATGAGAACTCATCCGTTAACTTTTTCCCGGACTTCACCCAACTGGTCCAGAAACAGCGGATGGGTTTCCAGGGGGTGAAGCGCCGTCTCCGGGACCTGGGTCTTAAGTACTCAATGCTTTTTCCTGCTAAGCTCCGAGTGGAATACGAAGACCGGGCTACCTTTTTTGACTGTCCTGCGACTGTGAGTGACTGGCTGGATTCTCTGCCGGACCGGGGTGACCGGCCTGGGCCTTCTGGTGGTGCCGAGGGTGGCGGGCCTCCTTCGGAGTGACTTTTGGTCCTTGACTTTGACATTTTGTTTTGTTCGGCTGGGTTCTACTTCTTTTGTACATTTTGTTTAATTATGATCTATGTTGGGGGCGGGCAGGGACGGGTCCCTTTCCTCCTCCGGGGTCTTTTCGTAGAATGGGGTTTGTAGGGCGACAGGCACACTGCAAGTTGGGGTGGTTTTCTGGACCGCAGGGGTGCAGGGTGGGGGGAGTTGAATTTGGGGGGGGGGTTGGTGGGTGGGAGGGGTTGTTTGGATTTGTGTTTTTTGTTTTCAAGGCGAGGTATTGGCTCTGTTTCAGTTTCAGGTGTCGCGCTATTTGCTGGGGGACCTTTGATCTATTGGAGGGGATGGGGGGGACGGGTTGAGACTGATGTCTTGGAACGTCAACGGATTGGGGGATCGTATCAAACGGGGTGTTGTGCTGCAGTATTTGCGTCGTTTGACTCCTGATGTGGTATTCTTACAGGAGACGCATCTGGTTGGTAATGTTTGTCATGCCATGAACAGGGGGGGATACCGACTCGTGGCCCATTCCGGTTTCACCACTGGCTCTAGAGGGGTGGGCATTCTCCTACGATCTTCACTTCCGCTAGAGATCACCAGGGTTGTCCTAGACGATAGAGGGCGCTATGTAGCTCTGATTGGGAGGTGGGAGGGACAGTCCCTTTCCTTGGTTTCGGTTTATGTTCCCCCGGGCCTCCAGAACTCCACTTTCTCAGACTTGGGTCGTATGCTGCTTGAGCTTCCTGACAGTCTTTTGCTTATGGGTGGGGATTTTAATTCGGTTGTTTCGGGTGATTTGGATCGCCACCCGCCCAGGGCCCTCCCTGCTGCCCAGGCGTGGCTCGGCGGACTCTTGGATACCTTCGGTCTGGTGGATTGTTGGAGGTTAATGCATCCGACACAGTGTCAGTACACATTTCACTCTGGGGCCCATGGGAGTCTCTCCAGATTGGATTATTTTCTTATGCCCGCGGCCCAGACTGCCCGGATTCGAGAGGTCAAGCACTTGGCCCGGGGTATCTCTGATCATTCCCCACTGTGGTTGCTTTTCGACACCGGGATGCGGTCCGCTGGGCGGATCGCCCCTATTAACCCTTGGTACTTGCGAGACCCCAAGATTCGTGATAGCCTTGTTAAGTCGATTGATCAGTATTTTCTCGAGAATGAGGGGTCGGTGTTGTCCTCAGTGTCCCTGTGGGAAGCCTTCAAAACAGTGCTCCGCGGGCATGCCCTATCCCAGATAGTGGAGGCTAAGAGGGTTAAGAATGAGGCGGTGGTGAAGCTGGAGACTGAAATATCGGGGCTGGAGGCGGCTTTGGAGACGGGTGTCACTCAGGATGGGCTTCATGCCCTCAGCTTGAAGCAGTTTGAATATAAATCTCTTGTCACTGACGCTGCCAAGAGCATGTATAGGGAGCAACAGGGTAGGTTGTATGATGCTGGGGACAAGGCGGGTAAACTGATTGCTTGGTTGGATAAGAAGGAGAGAGTGAATCGTGTGGTCCCAGAGCTTCGGGTTTCGGGTGGAGTGTGTGTGACTGACCCTGGTGAGATTGTGGAGTGTTTTGCTGACCACCTCCGGGCGGTGTACTCCCCGGTGTCTGATAGAGATGAGGATGACTCTCGTCTCTTGCTGCGGGATATTGCCTTGCCCGGCCTATCCGTCGAGGACTGTGAGCAGATGGATGCCTCCCTGTCTGTCGCCGAGATTGCTACCGCGATTCGTTCCCTTCGCTCGGGCAAGGCTATGGGCCCCAACGGACTGCCGATTGAACTGTATAAACTACGCCCGGATAAAATCGCGCCCTTCCTCCGTCGTATGTTTCTGGAGTCGCTCGAGCGGGGTTCCTTTCCCGACGACCAGCGTCTGGCTACTATAGTTGTTATTCCCAAGGACGGTAAGCCACGAGACCGCTGTGCCTCATATAGGCCTATCTCCCTACTAAATGCCGAACCGAAAATCCTTGCCAAGGTTCTCGCTAATCGCTTGCTGGGAGTTATCTGTGATTTGATACATCCGGATCAATGCGGCTTTATCCCTCATCGTAATACCGCTCTCAACTTGCGGCGTCTACATGGCGTCCTCGCTAGGGCGGAGTACTTCTCTGAACCAGCCATATTGGTTTCCTTAGACGCCACGATGGCCTTTGATACCATCGAGTGGCCGTTCCTTTGGGCCGTATTGGTGAAGTTTGGCTTTGGGGAGGGATTTATTGGTTGGGTGAAGCTCCTCTATTCTGGTCCAATGGCTCAGGTGGTTGTCAATGGGCGGGTTTCTCGGCCCTTCGCGCTCGGGAGGGGTACTAGGCAGGGGTGCCCGTTGTCCCCTCTGCTCTTTGCTCTCGCCTTGGAACCGCTCGCTGCCTGGCTCCGCTGGGAGCCCTCGATCAGAGGGATCCGGTGGGCCCCGGGCTTCGAGGATCGGGTCTCGTTGTACGCGGATGATATTCTTCTGTACCTCACCTCGCCGCGGAAGTCGCTCAATGTGCTTTTTGATGTCCTTACTTCCTTCGGGAGAAATTCGGGTTTGATAATTAACTGGTCCAAATCTTGCGTGTATCCTATCTCCGGTGGCCTTCCTCTTTTGCCGCCTCGGCTTCCGATCCAAACATCTCAATCCGGCTTTAAATACTTGGGGGTATACGTTTCGTTGGATCCGGCGGTCCGCTATGAGCAGAATCTCCTGTCTCCCCTCCGGCGTTTGAGGGCGGACACGGCTCGGTGGTGTAAGTTGCCCTTGTCTCCACTTGGTCGCGCAGCACTGTTTAAAATGATGTCCCTTCCCAGATTTCTTTACGCTCTCCAGAACTCCTTCGATATCATTCCGGCGGCCTACTTTAGGGAAGTGGAGAGTTTGCAGAGGAAACTGGTTTGGGACGGTCGTGCGCGTATCGCTTTGGCAAAGCTGACTCTTCCCTGGTATGACGGGGGCATCGCGCTTCCTGACATTAGAAGGTACTATTGGGCCTCCCAGCTGTCTGCCATTAACCATGCTACGTACGCTCCTGGCTCGAACCCGGCATATGAGATGGATAAATTCCTGCTTCCCGGCGGTAACTATAACAGAGCGCTTTACTCTCGATCTGCCGGAAGGACCCTCACGGGCCCTACTAGGATTGCGGTACGTGTGTGGAAGGCGGCGAATGTAGCTGTGGGCTGGAGTGAGCGGTTAACGTGTGCTACTCCTCTATTCGCCTCTGAGCGCTTGGGAAGCCTCTGGACAACGAAAGGCTTTGAGCACTGGGATACGATCGGCATTAGCAGAGTGGGGGACCTATGGGTTAAAGGCGCGGTTAAATCCTTTGCGGCGCTTCAGAGCGAGTACGAGCTTAGTGAAAGGGAGTTCTTCCGCTATGCCCAGGTTCGGCACGCCCTACTCTCGATCTTTGGGGAGGGGACCACGGTCCCTGTTTCTTCGCCTCTCGAGGACCGTATACTCGACGGACACGTCCCCGACAGTACTATCTCCCTGATTTATAAAAAACTAATAAATAATCGGGCTGATCTCTTGGTGCGTCTTCGGGAGGCATGGACGGGAGATGGGGTGGAGTTGGACGACGAGGACTGGCAGTCTGCGCTGTCATCCCCTAAGGAGGTTGCCATCCCGGCCCGTCTCCGTCTGGTCCAGCTTAAGATTCTCCATCGTGTCTATGTGACGGGTCCCCGTTTGGTCTCGATGGGGTTTTCTGATGACGGGCTCTGTAAGCGTGGCTGCGGGCTCAGTGCCACCTTTCTCCACATCCTCTGGGAGTGCCGCGAGGTGGCGGAATATTGGCGCCAGGTGCATGATGTTATGAAACGAGTCACTGGGGTCGCTCTGCTGCCGGAGGTGCGCCGATGTGTTCTGAATGTGTGGGAGCCCAATGACTATAATGCGGCCCAGGCTCGGTGGGCGGCCCTTGGGAACATGATCGCAAAGAGAGATATTGCGCAGCTTTGGGGTTCTCAACGGCCTCCCACCGTGTCTGTATGGAAGGAGAACATGGACTGGTGCATGTTCAGGGAGAAGACGGTGTATGTGGCTCGTGGTAAACCGGGGGCGTGGGGTAGAATCTGGGGTCAGTGGAATGTGTATCGAGGGACTATCTGTTCTCCCCCCCTGGTGGATACGTCTGAGGTTGCCTTGTCCCCCTGATCCTTGAGGGTTCCTTGCTTACTCTGTTCATCTGAGTATAGATTTGGTTTTCCCGTGGCCCCCCCTCCCTCTCAGACCCCCCTTTTATTGACCACTCTAGGGTGGTCCTATGTGGAGTTCCTCTGCTATGGTTAGACGCCCTTTCAATGTTTTTCGCCTTGCTTTTTGTTTTTCTTTACTTTGGTTGATAGTTATGTAAAAAGGGTGTATCCTGACTTCCTTTATGTGCAGCTTGATCTCCTGTCATTTAGCGGAGCCCCTGCGGGCCTGTCATTGTTTTTGAACTGCTTGATCATTTCTGCATACTAGCGGCCGGCCCAGGAGGTTGTAGGCCCATGCTTGTACCCTTTTTCTCTGCACAATAAAATTTTTGTACACAAATTGGTCGCACACTGCTCGTCACACCAGCAAGTTGCCCCAAAGGACTGTGGTAAATGAAATGGCGACGGCGGGTACGCCTATGCCACGATGTGTAAAGAGAACAGTATGTGTTGCATTTAGCCATCCCTGGACACGTGTTTCGAGGTAGTTGCCTCTCGTCAGCAGGGAGTAGGACAGTGTAAAGGGGTGCCGTGTGGACTGCCAAAATGTAATTAAAAACAGGTCAAGTACCTCTCATGGCGCGCAGGTGCAGATCCAAGGCTCGTCAGCCCGTTAGCTCAAGGGAGCCGTAATAATTTGTACACAAATTGGTCGCACACTGCTCGTCACACCAGCAAGTTGCCCCAAAGGACTGTGGTAAATGAAGTGGCGACGGCGGGTACGCCTATGCCACGATGTGTAAAGAGAACAGTATGTGTTGCATTTAGCCATCCCTGGACACGTGTTTCGAGGTAGTTGCCTCTCGTCAGCAGGGAGTAGGACAGTGTAAAGGGGTGCCGTGTGGACTGCCAAAATGTAATTAAAAACAGGTCAAGTACCTCTCATGGCGCGCAGGTGCAGATCCAAGGCTCGTCAGCCCGTTAGCTCAAGGGAGCCGTAATAATTTGTACACAAATTGGTCACACACTGCTCGTCACACCAGCAAGTTGCCCCAAAGGACTGTGGTAAATGAAGTGGCGACGGCGGGTACGCCTATGCCACGATGTGTAAAGAGAACAGTATGTGTTGCATTTAGCCATCCCTGGACACGTGTTTCGAGGTAGTTGCCTCTCGTCAGCAGGGAGTAGGACAGTGTAAAGGGGTGCCGTGTGGACTGCCAAAATGTAATTAAAAACAGGTCAAGTACCTCTCATGGCGCGCAGGTGCAGATCCAAGGCTCGTCAGCCCGTTAGCTCAAGGGAGCCGTAATAATTTGTACACAAATTGGTCGCACACTGCTCGTCACACCAGCAAGTTGCCCCAAAGGACTGTGGTAAATGAAGTGGCGACGGCGGGTACGCCTATGCCACGATGTGTAAAGAGAACAGTATGTGTTGCATTTAGCCATCCCTGGACACGTGTTTCGAGGTAGTTGCCTCTCGTCAGCAGGGAGTAGGACAGTGTAAAGGGGTACCGTGTGGACTGCCAAAATGTAATTAAAAACAGGTCAAGTACCTCTCATGGCGCGCAGGTGCAGATCCAAGGCTCGTCAGCCCGTTAGCTCAAGGGAGCCGTAATAATTTGTACACAAATTGGTCGCACACTGCTCGTCACACCAGCAAGTTGCCCCAAAGGACTGTGGTAAATGAAGTGGCGACGGCGGGTACGCCTATGCCACGATGTGTAAAGAGAACAGTATGTGTTGCATTTAGCCATCCCTGGACACGTGTTTCGAGGTAGTTGCCTCTCGTCAGCAGGGAGTAGGACAGTGTAAAGGGGTGCCGTGTGGACTGCCAAAATGTAATTAAAAACAGGTCAAGTACCTCTCATGGCGCGCAGGTGCAGATCCAAGGCTCGTCAGCCCGTTAGCTCAAGGGAGCCGTAATAATTTGTACACAAATTGGTCGCACACTGCTCGTCACACCAGCAAGTTGCCCCAAAGGACTGTGGTAAATGAAGTGGCGACGGCGGGTACGCCTATGCCACGATGTGTAAAGAGAACAGTATGTGTTGCATTTAGCCATCCCTGGACACGTGTTTCGAGGTAGTTGCTGGGGTGAACCACTCAAGAACTCCATCAGAGACCATCAGTTCAACAAGTACTTACTTGCACCCACTGGGGTGAACCACTCAAGAACTTCCTGTACCAGCTTCCCTTGGGGCGACCCGGAGGAGGGGCTAGCGGAGTGCGGTCCATTGCGGTTGTTTATAAAAATGGCTCACTCGAGCTTTGAGCTGACGAGCTCCTGGACGACGCACCTGCGTGCCTGTGCGGGCACTGAGGCCCTTGACGGTTGCTTGGCGGCCCTCTCTTCCACCCCTAACTATTTTCTCTACTGAGGAGGGAAGTTATCCCGAAACCCGAGCCATGTCTCGGGCGATATTTTATAACCCGGGACATGTATCGGGTCTAGAGATCATCAGTTCAACAAGTACTTACTTGCACCCACTGGGGTGAACCACTCAAGAACTCCATCAGAGACCATCAGTTCAACAAGTACTTACTTGCACCCACTGGGGTGAACCACTCAAGAACTTCCTGTACCAGCTTCCCTTGGGGCGACCCGGAGGAGGGGCTAGCGGAGTGCGGTCCATTGCGGTTGTTTATAAAAATAGCTCACTCGAGCTTTGAGCTGACGAGCTCCTGGACGACGCACCTGCGTGCCTGTGCGGGCACTGAGGCCCTTGACGGTTGCTTGGCGGCCCTCTCTTCCACCCCTAACTATTTTCTCTACTGAGGAGGGAAGTTATCCCGAAACCCGAGCCATGTCTCGGGCGATATTTTAAAACCCGGGACATGTATCGGGTCTAGAGATCATCAGTTCAACAAGTACTTACTTGCACCCACTGGGGTGAACCACTCAAGAACTCCATCAGAGACCATCAGTTCAACAAGTACTTACTTGCACCCACTGGGGTGAACCACTCAAGAACTTCCTGTACCAGCTTCCCTTGGGGCGACCCGGAGGAGGGGCTAGCGGAGTGCGGTCCATTGCGGTTGTTTATAAAAATGGCTCACTTGAGCTTTGAGCTGACGAGCTCCTGGACGACGCACCTGCGTGCCTGTGCGGGCACTGAGGCCCTTGACGGTTGCTTGGCGGCCCTCTCTTCCACCCCTAACTATTTTCTCTACTGAGGAGGGAAGTTATCCCGAAACCCGAGCCATGTCTCGGGCGATATTTTAAAACCCGGGACATGTATCGGGTCTAGAGATCATCAGTTCAACAAGTATTACTTGCACCCACTGGGGTGAACCACTCAAGAACTCCATCAGAGACCATCAGTTCAACAAGTACTTACTTGCACCCACTGGGGTGAACCACTCAAGAACTTCCTGTACCAGCTTCCCTTGGGGCGACCCGGAGGAGGGGCTAGCGGAGTGCGGTCCATTGCGGTTGTTAATAAAAATTTTATAAAATTAAAAAAAAAAAAAAAAAAATAGTGATTAATACACTGTTATTTACTATTAGAGTAATAAAAAAATGATAAAAAACAAGGAGATTGGAGCCCCAACCGATCTTCATAAGGACGAGGTGCCCCTTTGTTTCTGGCAGACGGGGACTTCCCTCCAGTGTCTCAACCCCAAAGTGAAAGGCACAATGTGCTGGATAAGAACGGATTGTGTTGGGCCGGCAGCAGAGCTCAAAACTTTGCTGCTGCCATCTTGGCATCTTGGCATCTCCTTGTGTTAGCAGACCACTAACCCCCCCCCACACACACTGCCCCCCCCATTCCCCCCCCCCCCGGTACAGTCTCTTTCATAGATTAATCTCTCTCTGGCATTGAAAAGCTAGTGTTACACTTGTTTCTAGGATTACTGGACTGGACAAATTGAAGTTAACCTCAGATTGAACACTATTATGACTTTATACAGAGAAAAGTATGACATCCTCTCACGGTCAAACCGGGGTGGAAAATAAGCCCAGGCATCAAATTAAAATAGGGCCCCATTAGCAAATCAGCTAGGCAAAAACATAGCCCATATTTGCAAACTAGGACAGTTTTAAACTTGTACAGAAAATCTATATAGGTTTTTTGCAAGATATGGGAGACTGCGTGCATTTATGCTTGGTATAGGTAATGATCGTGTTAATAGCAAGAAACAACAATAAAGCCCGACCCATCAGACTATAAAACAGACGCCCAAACAGCCAGAAAACCAGCCTATGCACTCACCTGTCAGAGCAGCCCTTCAGTCGTTGTCAGATTGCTCTATAGATCAGCCCGGCCCCGTTTCTTGTACTGGTAATGCTGGACCACTCTGGTTACCTATAGGAATACTCTGTAGTCCCGCATAACTAGTCTTTGGTTTGAACTGCTGCTAAAATCTAAGTCCGGGTCAGATTCTTTAATCTCTAAAAAGGAAAAAACAATGAGAGGAACTTTTACTTAACGTTAGAAACTTGGCTGGAGCGAAAATTCCAAGCCTCTGATAAAATGTACGCAGGTGCAGTGCAAACCGAACCAACATCACAACAGTATAGTTAGAAATAAAGAGCTTTAACGTGTGCAACAAGCTGAAGTAAAATATTACAGTTTAACAAGATAGAAAAACCAAAACGTAACCATAATGGAGAACAGGGTCAAATACCACCTGCTAAAAGAAAAATAAAACCCATTAACATTCAATGGAAAACATTATTCACAATCAAAACGATTTAAAAAAAATCAAAATCCATGAAAAACACATTACCAGCAAAAGTGATAGCCAGAACTTGTTGCATTGAACTTCAAGAGGAAATGTATATTTCTTCGGACACACAAGTATTTGCAAGGGGGTGTTCGCATCGATCTAATATTTCTTTCTCATTGTTAAGGGGCCACCATATCTCCTGATAACTTTCTACTATTGAAAATGTACACTGTGTAAAACTAAGGCGTGACATACTTTTTGTTTACAAATGAAATTATTAAATCATTGTCACATCATGTTATGAAACACTAAAGCTCATACATTAAGTATTGGCTTTAATCTAATTATGAGAGGCGACAGGATTGCATCGGCTCCCTAGGAAAAATTCACTGCCTATCATGTTTTTGACTTAAACATAGACTACATTTCCTCCTAATATATAACTTCATATTTCTTAATGAGCTGACGGTTTCTCAAATCTGCACTATTTTGCGCTGGGGCTGGCTATGGCTACTCGAAAACAAGCATTAGCAACACAATGCGATTGGCATGCCTGTAATACACAGAATAGACACATGATGACGCCATCGTTCCACGCATACAAAAAAGTGAAGCAGAAAATGCGGTCCCTTCACCTGTAATCTAATAGAGTCCATTAAATGTACACATTTGTAATATGCAATGGGCTGGCAGCATGAACCTCTTCAGCGTGCCACCAGATAGATATAGCTGTGTGTAGTCAGCCGGTAAAGTAGACCTCCAGTTTAATGTATATCTCTCCGATTAATATTTTTAAAAGGGAGACAAATATATTTGCTACATCTTCTATTACATCTATTAACATATGGTTCGAACTCTAAAGCATCTTTGAAGTTCTGATGAATGACTTGCCTGAACGTTCCATCCACCTAGACTACCTGTATTCTAAACATGTACCTACCAAGCTTACAGTGCATGAACAGTTTGCAATGGACAAGAGTCTTGCAAACTTCTTGAGTTTACGGACTACTCAGTTATGACATTTGTAGAAAGAAAAAGTGATTTAGCTCCTTTTATCATAAAGTTATTTCATTTTGGAACTTTAGGTTAACAAGACCTTCACTTTAATACATTCATAAAGGGTGGGACTTGCCTCAGTTATTGGCCCCTATGGGTGATAACTGAATGATGTCATACTGTAACTATGTAATATTCCTACTGATTCACTAAAGCGTCTGTATGCAAAGCATCTTTGGTGCCAGATGAGTGACAAATAAATTGCTATTTTTCATGAAAATGCAATTTTCTGTACCATTGCTGACTGTTATTCGATCTATTGTGCTAAAAACTGCCATCATCAAAAAATAAAATACAAATCTCAATGTTTGTTATCGTCACGGTGAGAATATAAATTACTACGCAGAATATAGGCACAAAGAGAAATCTGAGCAGTGAGACAAAATCTAATTACAGAAATATAATGTAAATCCATCTCCCATGACATAGAAAAAGTAATTGTACCTTGGCTTAAATGTATATGATGCTTGTATGACATAACGGAAGACTATTTTAATTTCTTTTTGAACACTGCCATCTTGTGGTCATTTTGTATTTTACTTTGAACGTTTAAACGATTTCCGAATGCTGTAATAAAGGCCAAGTCCAGAGTCACAAAGCCCGCAGGCCAGGTCATTCTATGAATTTTCAGACTGTGGACCGTCACCCAGACAAATGTTAGGAGCCACAAGTCAGAACAGTTGACCATAATTACTGGTAGATGGTTTGTATCTATCTTTTTCAGGCCAGTCATGTCAAACAACAGTATATTATTAGTTAGCATGACTCAATAAGCGTAACATTCTTCCAAATTCAATTTGATTTCAGTTTTTATAAATCATTTATTTTGGTTAAAAACATAAAACATGTTTTAATATAAAAGATATAATCAAACTCATTTACAATAGAATAAATATTGACCAAGCTATAATCCCTTCCTGATATTAATAAAACTAGACTGGGCAAGCCAGAGAATAAACAGGAAGAATCCAAATATTTTGCAATTCACACATGTTACATAATACGTATTATGCAAACTAAAACAAGACTCTTTAAAAAAGGAAAATGCATGTCTATCTATTTTATTTGTAGTCCTTTCATTTTTTTTTATATAGGCAACAATACTATTCATGCTGGGATGTTCATAGCATAATTGTAAGGCAAACACAAAACTGCAAGTTTCAAAATGCAAACTTCTGTTGGTTAAAAGCCTGGACTGGCTGAAGATGTCCCACAAGACCCATAGCCACTAGGCACCTATAATGAGCAACAGCATCTACTTTCAACCTGCAATGACTGTGATATTTCACAATGTACACCAAGCAAATGCAAAACAAGATTATTTTATATTTTAACACCACACTGAATAACTAAACGTGCAACATTTGTGGCAGGCGGAAGCTTCAGTGGAATGTTTTGGGATCACGTTAGTTTTTCAAACAACAGAAGATTTAGCCTTGTCAGAATGAAAGAAGTGCAGGAGTTTATTAATACATACTTGTTCAATACTACAGCTACAATCTTATTGCATAAATGTAGTAGTTCCCCTGTGGTTAAAAATGGAATCTACACGCTGACAATTTGACCTTTTTGACGTATGGACTTTGAACCTTGGAATGTTGAGAGCTTAATTAAAGAGAATGGAGTTGCACAGGGCCAATAATGGTTGGTATAGGCCTTCTAATGCAACTTTCCAATATTGGTTTTTCTGTTTCTCCCTTCTCAACTTAGAGCGTTCTGCCCTCAGTAGCTAGAATGTTCTAATAGCTGTATAGCCCTTTTGCCTTGGTCTACACTAGGTCTTATGGGCCCGCTCTCTCATTATAGGTCCTTTCCTATGGCACAGGCCTAAAACTCAGGTTTAGGACTTTTAACAAATGGTATGGCCACTGCAGCTATTATGGGACTATATGGGCAGGTTTCAGGGCTAGCTCTGTGATTTTCACAGGTCCAGGTTCACTGATGAGTTTGTCATTTAGTCATGTTTTGAGTGGGCTTCAAAGGCTCCCCCTTTGTGCATTAACACAGATATCTTGAAACTACGCCCTGTAACACAAGTTTCTTTACTACTAGCAGTGAGTGCTGATGGGCCAGAAATGGGAGATGGGTGTGCTGGGGCATGTTATACCCATGGACGACAACTCAGCAAAAGCAAGGGTGGCGGAAGTGACATCACACCCCATTTGAACTATACATCCACTCACACACATGCATGCTTACACATTAACACACATGCACACACTCTCACATAAACACACACTCACCTGCACGCTTACACACAACACGCATTTAAAGCATGTTTTACTTACCTCAGCTGCCAGGGAGGGTTATAATCTAGCTAATTGTACTCCATTTTTTATTAAACCAATAGTGATTAATACACTGTTATTTACTATTAGAGTAATAAAAAAATGACAAAAAACAAGGAGATTGGAGCCCCAACCGATCTTCATAAGGACGAGGAGCCCCTTTGTTTCTGGCACTGATTTTGCCAACTCTGAGTCAGTCAGTCGCAAATGCAGTGCTGGGGTCGCAAGGGGCAGGCTAGGGGGGCACAATTGCAACCCCTGAAGCACATGAGTGACCCTGAGGCTCCCTCCTCATCCCAGGGAGTTTCAGGTGTAGCACACCACTGCTGTTTATCAGCTGTTCTTCGCTGCTGGAGCTTTCTCCAGGCTGAAGGGGCAGGCACACACTTGGGTGTGTGATGAGTTATGCACCATCACTGTCTTGCCTGTGCCAACCAAAACAGGTGACTCAGAGGGCACATGAATCAGCTGTCGAGATCTGTGCTCACCCTAAAGTTTAACGTTTGAAGTCCTACAAAGATAGTTTATGAGTTAACGTGACAAGGGGGTGGTTTGTAACCTGCAAGTTACAGCTGCTAACAGAGGCAGTTTGAGGAACGGACGCAGATATCTCTAATTTTGATAGTATTGCTAAATAACGAAATCCACTTGGATTAACATTCTTTTTGCCTATGAAAGATTTGAATCACAGTAAGATAGTTCATGAGGTTAATGTACGTGTTGCCAGTCCCACCTCAATTCGCAGTACAAAGACTTGGGAACTGCATCTGTTGCAGAGATCTGTATCCAGCGTGCAGGCTATTCTTTCCAATCCCAAAGGCTCAGTTGGTGTATGTGCCTGCTGCAGAGAGCCCTGCCAGTTGTGAGTTCAGAGCCAGAGGTTGGTGCGCAGCAGCCCGAGCTGCCCACTTGGGTGGGAGCTGGAGATCTGGGTTCCTGCCTCGGCGACGGCTCAACATCCGCGATTCTGGGCAAATCACCCCGTGCCCATGGACAGCGCGGGGATAATCTCACAGGTGATAAGCTGCGCTATATAAATCTACAAATTTAAATGAAAAATTTAGGTTGTATCTCAAATAGTATAGCTGAGTAAGTTAAAGCGTACATAAACAAAAGGATCCACCCACAGGTACAGTAAATCAAGAGTCTCCCGTTTATACAATATGTATCCCACGGTCGTGGAGAATACACATCAGTTTTTAAAATACCCCTCACACACCAAAAGGGCCCTTGGTGTCATGCTTCATCATAGGGGTCTTCCCGCCCCTCTACGGGACGGGGCGTGCTACGACCTACGTATGCGTGGGAGCACTGTTCTTAATGAGACTACTATGTGTAGTGCAGGGGTGTGCAAGGAAGGGTCAGGAGTGGATGGAGAGTGATTTAAAAAATACCTGGCTCTCTGGTCTAGGAAAATTTATTCTGCCGTCTAAGCTGGTATTAGTAAAAAGGTGGGGGGGAGAGGAGGGTGTATGCCTCAATGAGCTAGGCCTCCTACTGGTGTCGACATGTTTCGAAGCTTCCCCATGCTTCTTCATCAGGACCTTAAGGATCCCTTCCTACGACGCACTGTGATGTGTTAAAAATCAAAATAGTGAGTGAAAAAAATCAGAATGGAAGTAAATAGCCTCCAAAAGTTGGTAATGCCCCAGTGGGTCTTAGATACTCCTATTAACTTGCTGCAAAAAGAACAGTATCCTCATGAGCTCAAATACCGAGTGGTAGGAGTGCCAAATAGGCTGCGCCTCCAAGGATCAGTGTCCTGCCCAAATAACCACCCCGGTCGGCTCCGTCCGTGCTAACAGAGGCAGTTTGAGGAACTGATGCAGATATCTCTAATTTTGATAGTATTGCTAAATAACGAAATCCACTTGGATTAACATTCTTTTTGCCTATCAAAGATTTGAATCACAGTAAGATAGTTCATGAGGTTAATGTACGTGTTGCCAGTCCCACCTCAATTCACAGTACAAAAACTTGGGAACTGCATCTGTTGCAGAGATCTGTATCCAGCGTGCAGGCTATTCTTTCCAATCCCAAAGGCTCAGTTGGTGTATGTGCCTGCTGCAGAGAGCCCTGCCAGTTGTGAGTTCAGAGCCAGAGGTTGGTGCGCAGCAGCCCGAGCTGCCCACTTGGGTGGGAGCTGGAGATCTGGGTTCCTGCCTCGGCGACGGCTCAACATCCGCGATTCTGGGCAAATCACCCCGTGCCCATGGACAGCGCCGGGATACTCTCACAGGTGATAAGCTGCGCTATATAAATCTACAAATTTCAATGACAAATTTAGGTTGTATCTCAAATAGTATAGCTGAGTAAGTTAAAGCACCAGCTTTACAATTCCTTTTGTGTCCTTCCAGTCACAGATCTGAATAACATCAACACAGGACCCGATTTAGAGTTTGGCAGATGGGTACTCGGTCACAAATGTAACAGATATCCCGTCGGTTCACAACTGGTAGCATGTATTGCCCCTAAAAAAGGAATGCCGAGAGGGATGCACCATTGCCATCAATCTTCGACAACCTTAAAAAAGAAACCCACAGAATCTTTAATTGTAGCCCAGGTGGTCTATATCAAGAACAAGCCACTGAACTATGTCCTGGGAACATGGAAGGGGCAGAAGAAGGGGAATTACTGGGTAAGGTGCCCAATGCCTGCCATAGTGTCAGACCCCTCAGAATGTGCTGCTATATGGGGAGCCACAGGCAATACTGACCTGAAGAAATACAAGCAGCATTTCAAGCACCACTAGAGACCTGCTACTCCTGCAGAAGAAGGGAAATCATCCAGTACTGACCTGAAGAAATAAAAGCATTATTTCAAGCAACACTAGAGACCTGCTACTTCCGCAGAAGAAGGGGAATCACCCAGTACTGACCTAAAGGAATGCAAGCAGCATTTCAAACATCACTGGAGACCTGCTACTTCCGCAGAAGAAGGGAAATCACCCAGTACTGACCTAAAGAAATACAAGCAGCATTTCAAGCAACACTAGAGACCTGCTACTTCCGCAGAAGAAGGGAAATCACCCAGTACTGACCTAAAGAAATACAAGCAGCATTTCAAGCATCACTGGAGACCTGCTACTTCCGCAGAAGAAGGGAAATCACCCAGTACTGACCTAAAGAAATACAAGCAGAATTTCAATCAACACTAGGGACCTCCTACACCTGCAGAAGAAGGGAAATCATCCAGTACTAACCTGAAGAAATACAAGCAGCATTTCAAGCACCACCAGGGACCTGCACCTCCTTCAGAAGAAGGGAAACCATCCAGTACTGACCTGAGGAAATACAAGCAGCATTTCAAGCACCACAGAGACCTGCTACTTCTGCAGAAGAAGGGAAATCACCCAGTACTGACCTGAAGAAATACAAGCAGCATTTCAAGCAACACTAGAGACCTGCTATTCCTGCAGAAGAAGGGAAGCCATCCAGTTCTGACCTGAAGAAATACAAGCAGCATTTCAAGCAACACTAGAGACCTGCTACTCCTGCAGAAGAATGCAAATCATTTAGTACTGACCTGAAGAAATACAAGCAGCATTTCAAGCAACACTAGAGACCTGCTACTCCGGCAGAAGAAGGTACATCATCCAGTACTGACCTGAAGAAATACAAGCAGCATTTCAAGCATCACTAGGGACCTGCTACTCCAGTAGAAGAAGGGAAATCACCCAGTACTGACCTGAAGAAATACAAGCAGAATTTCAGGCACCTCTAGAGACCTGCTACTCCTGCAGAAGAAGGGAACTCATCCAGAAACACGTGCCCAGGAATGCACAGCAATTCCAGCACTGACTGCACTAACTGGTGGTGAACACTCCCTTGCATATCATTTGCAAAAATGACCATGAGTTGCATTTTCCAGGATGAAATGTGTAACTTTAGCAGAGATGTCAGCAGTATACCTCCCTCTTCCCCCCCTCCACTGCTAAAGCATTTCAAGCACCTGTAAAGAGACACTCTACTTCCTGCTGAAGATGGGCTATACCAGCAACGCATGTCTAACTATGCACAAAAATACCAGCACTGGCTGCACTACCTGATGAGGACTTCCTTAGTTTTGAGTAATGCTAATTATCATGAACTGTATTCAGCAGAATGCATTGGGGACAGGGGCTACTGCCATGTACCAAGGGTGGTGTGGAGGGGCGGAATGCAAAACAATTCAGTAATAATAAAACACACTTACCTTGAGACGTGACGCACCGGCCTCCTCCACTGGTGGTCTCTCTTCCACAGGGCCCAGCCAACTCCCCTAACCAACCCTGAAACTGCTCTCACCAGCATTAGAGCAGCAGTAAGATTGGTAGGAGCGGCCTCACTCAGCGCTCTCAAGAGCACTGGAGGCCTGTGCTTTCTCTAACCCAGCTTTCTAAAACAGCTGGATTAGAGAAGTTTAAAAGGCACATGGCTGGCTGGCTGTCACAAGACGGCTGGACAAAGAGACATGCACATTTTAAAGCGCACAGTTCCCTGCTGCCACTCGGCAGCACTGGCCCCGCCCAGTCCTGTCACTCAGTTCAGGATGGGTCGGTTGCTGAAAAATAAAATGGTAATAAAGAAACTTTATTACCATTTTACTTTTCAGCTCTGGCCTGGTGCATTTTCATGTGTGGCGACACTCCTCCGCTCAAATGGAGGAGCCACCCTGATTGCGGATCTTTTGTAGAGATGCCAGCTGTTTGCTCTCTCAACACCCTTCACTGGTAAAGCTCCTCCTGGAGGAATTATGCTGATGAGTCTTTGGAAGCACCTGCATGCTGTGGAGTGGTACTGGCCTAATGAAAGACAAGCAGCAGTTCAAGCTGCTTGTAAAGAGACCTGCTACTTCCTGCTGAAAAATTACCCAGCTACATGTGTCCAGGAATGCCCAGAAATCCCACCACTGACTGCACCAACTGGTGGTGAACACCTCCTCATTTATCAGTTACTGCAGAACTGCACTTACCTGAATGCAATGGGGAACTTTTGCTGAGATGGTTGCAGTGTCCCCCATTTTTATAGTTTTGGTAGATCAGTGTAGTATCTTACCTTTTCCATGCAGTTCTCGACACCAGATAAGACGGTGTTGAGATGCAAGATTTCCTCTCATAGGAAGTTTCATGTCTCACTTAAAAATTATTTCATATTTACATTCAATGATGTAAAACTATCTGTATGTTTATATTTAATTTACAGGACATGAGGAGAGTCATGTGCATTGCAGTTGATGAACTTAAACAAGTGGTATGCCAAACCTTCCCATTTTTTAAATTCCTTAAACTAAACTGTTCATAAGTCTTTCTGAGTGATAATTGTATTGCATGCCTTTCATTGCTAGGAATTTACACTCACATGACAAATGTCACATGGCAGTGCTCGAATTTTCGTATCCTGATGAAGATCCCCTTCAAGGGAAGGGTCAAAACTTTAGTAGGGTTGTCGAAGACATGAGGTATTTGATATTCTATGTTATGAACACAACTAACTTCTAGTTAGTGATGTTTTGAAGTGTGTACTCACTGCAATGTAAACTTGTGTTTCATTTAACCACTTTGTCTATGTTGCGCTTCATATATTGATTTGTGTAAATATTTTTACTTAAATTAAATACCGGTAGTAACAATATTTTTATGTATGCTTTAGGTGCGGCCCTACCTTTCTAAATCACATGGACCGTGCTGGGCAGGCCTCATATCAAAAGAAAAGCATACAGTAAACTCCAGGGACGGCTCCTCCGCTAGCTAAGGCAGAGAAGCTTTGCCCCACTGCTCTCAGAGAAGTGAAAAAAGGAAAAATAAAATGATAATAACATTGTTATTATCATTTTATTTTTCGTAGCTCCAGGGCTAGGTTAGGGCGGACGGGGCTGGGGTCACAGGGGGAGAAGTGGCGGACACACTCTAAGTGTGCATGATGGTTTGCCAGCCGTCTTGAACCAGCATAACAGTCATGCACACTTTGCATGTTCCCCACCAGGTTGTAATGCGCAGCCTGGTGGGCGAACATGCACAGGCTCATAGTCCCTGTCTGACTGCTGAATCACGGTGCTCAGACCAATCACAACGCTGCATTGTAGAATTGTGATTGGCTTAGGGGAGCCTGCGTGCTTCCTGCTTCCGGGACTCACCAGGAAGAGAAGCAACAACAAGAAGACGCGGGACCCAAGAAGGGAACAGTGCCTGTCATAAAATAGCATGACTGATAGAGATAGTCCAGGGGAAATTGTGGTTCAAGTGTCAAACCGGCTCTGCAAGGAAACACCTACCCACAGAAAGAAAAACGTTGAGGACCATGGCAGGACCACCACAACAAGTTACGGATATATCTTCGAAGAGTCGAGATGCTGAGAAGTGCTGTGGAGGAATTAGTGATTACAGACACTGAAGACATGAGAAAAACAACACAGGAAGAAGGGGAAGGAGCCAGAACCAACTGAGAGTCTTTCAAGGGGAGGGGCCAACCAACAATTCACCCTTAGTGAAAAAATGAGATGCAAACTCTAGGACTGACAACATTCTGGGCAATCAAAAGCTAGAGAAGGAAAAAGGGTCAATCAGCAGAGGATGCGAAGAGGCGAGAGGAGGCTCAGGTGGAACAGAGAGCAGGGGCGGGGGGCTGATGGGCTTCCTTTCTCTTTGTTGCAGCCAAGATTGCGTCCAGGAGTAATGGGAGAGGCTTTCTAAGGGATCGCAGAGCAGTGGATGGCGACTGAAGGGCCTCTCTTTTCTTTGCTACAGAGACTCCAGAACAGAAGACTGAAACTGAAAATAGAGTTGACATAAGAATTGAAATCTGCATCATTGTAGAACTCTTTTGAACTGATTCAATAAAAAATGATGTGCGTGAAAACCATACAGAGAGTGAACCTATATTTGAACCCTTAAGACTCCCCCATGACTTGAGGCACTCCTGTGTTTCTGACCCCTCCTGGCACTCTTATGTCTATATATTTGTGCAAATATCATGCTGATTTACTTTCCCCTCCCTCCTTCCTCCCGGATCACTTATCTTTCCTCCCCTATCCTGTGCTATTGCACCTTTCCTCGCCTTCCTCCAGCCTGCCAGTCCCCTGCATTCCACCCAGCTGTGCTGAACCATTTGATTGCTTCCCCTTTCTGCAGCTTTACTCTCCACCTATATTAATCTTTCCCATCTGCTTCTATCTCCTACCTTTCCCTCCTGGCTATGTACTCATTTCCCCCTCTCTTTTTTGCTTGGTTTGAATTACACAGTAAAAATGTTGTGGGAAAAGGCAATGTCCTCATTATGTTGGCTATTTAGGCTGGTGCCTTCACATTTTGTGCGGATGCCACATCAAGTCTAAAGGGAGCGGTAACTCACGAGGAAGGATCACTGACAAAACATTGGCCCCTCTCCTTTGTGTCACTCTGGGGCTGTTCAAATCAAGAAGCTTGGCTTGTGTCATCTTCTGATTTGGAAGCACTTGGTGTTTGTTACTAGTTACTATCAAGATAATTTCTTAAGTTCCCGCCTGGACTATGCCAGTGCGCTGTATGTGGGGATCCCGGCATATTCCCTTAATAAACTTCAAGTGGTGCAGAATGCGGCTGCTCGCCTTCTGGGAGAGATAACCTTAAGGAATAGCATGCGAGGTTATCTACGCTCTCTCCACTGGCTTCCTATGAGGGCTCGGGTGAAGTTTAAATCTCTCACTATTGCCCACCGTGCTCTTCACGGTCTGGGGCCACTCTATTTGCAGAAACGGTTCTCCTTTTATGTCCCAGGGAGGCTACTGCGCTCCTCCGCTCTTAGGCTGGTAAAGGTTCCTCGCTTCTACCGGCACCGACTAGGTGGTGGTTCCCTCGCCGTTCTGGTGGCCTGGGCTTGGAATGCCCTACCGCTGGCACTTCACAGTGTGGAAGATCCGGTGGCTTTTAAAAAATTGTTAAAAACGTATCTTTTTGTCTGAGTTCTGGTTATGCTTTCAGTTTCTCTATGCTCGCGCCGGGACACTCCTTGGAGTAGCTGTGCGCGTTAGAAGACTAATTAACATAACATAACATACTGTGATATGAAGGAGGTTGACTGTGAAAATACAGTTTACTTGCATTGCTCTCCACACATATTGACTCCAGAAAAATTACTAACAACATATAATCAAGGTGAGCATACATAGGGAAGTGTATGTTTACTATTCGTTTCCCTTACCTTCAAGACATGTTAGAGGTAGCTATTCAAAAAAACTCCATATTTCGGTGGAACATCTATGTAGAACTAACTAACCCGTTCTAGAGTGGGTCCCACATGAAATGAAAGATGGCATGATTGACAACAAAGGTGAACTCTTTACTGTGCATATGTACATGAAAAATCCCTAAGCATTCCAATTTCACCTCCGCCCACAAGACGAAGATCCGCTGTTCTACTGACGAGATGCAATGGATTGGGGCCAATTAATTTATTTTTCATCGTAACTTGAAAGATTTCAAGAGATTGGACATTTGAACCCTTTGCATTTTACTGATAAAAATTTGATAAAATTACTGTTATTGCGAAAGGATGCAATATTATCAACTTAACTGTTTAAAAAAAGGGATCTATTATTAAATCAAGAGTTTTAACAAACAAATCATGAGATGGTATTCTGGAAAGCATAAAAAAATGATAAAAAGTTAAATTTTTACATGCACGATGCTCATCTTCCCTGCACATTTTGAAAAAGGTGAAATATCATTACTGCTGCTGCCTGTCCTGATTTTCATAGAGTATAGGACGCTGTTGAAAAGTTCCAATGGAATAATAATAAGAAGCCGATAAGGTAAGTAGAGGTCTTTATTCTGGCCATCCACTCTCCAGAGTGAAGGGTTCACCAACATTCTAAAGTGAACTCTAAGGAACATACCATAGTGGCTTGAAAGGAGGGGTGAGGGGAGGACTGTACCAAAAGGGAGAAGGGGTAAAAGAGGGAAATGAGAACCAGATTACAATACATCTCCCTTCATAGGGAAGGGTGAAACAATAGCATTAAAAAGTGAGAACTAACAGCATATAGAGTCTGTGAGCTGACAGCATTACCAAACTAATCAGCATTTACCAGTCTGTCCCCGCTCCATGTCTGCCCATTCTCAAGGCGTACCACATTTCTGCCTATTTTTTCCAACCGTTGGGAAGGATAACATTTGCTCTGGCCAGCCTGAACAGGGGTAGGTTTCTTCACCATTACTCTCTTGTTGATTCTGAGGTTGTGCTCTTTTACCCCATGTCTTTGGTCATACCAGTTTTTGTAATTAGCTTGATGTTGCTGGATTTTCCTCTGACTTTCCTTATCGCTGTTCTCAACTTTTTTTCCCCCATCCAGCCAGAGAGGGTTCATTTTGTGGCCTGGCTCTCTTCCTCTTAGAGCCAAAAAAGGAGAAATTCCGGTGATGAGATTAGGCGCGGTGTGGTAAGCCCATATGCATTCCCTGAGAGAATCATCTATATTGTGGCCGTTAGTGATGGCAAGTTGTATATGTTCTTTTGTCATGCGGTTCGTTCTTTCCACTAAGCCATTCACTTTTGGGCAGTAAAGTGCAGATTTTTCAAGCTTGATGTTTAATTCCTCAAGGAATTTCTTCATCTCTTGGGACGTAAACTGCACCCCGTCATCAGTTACAAGAACAGCTGGTATACCTTCATTTGAGAAGACAGTTTTTAAGAACACGGTGAGACTGTTCGTTGTTGTAGTGGATGTGAATTTGACATTTACCCAGTGGGAGGTGTAGTCTACCAAGACGAACATAAATTTCTTTTGGGACCCCAATGTTTCCATTTGGTCAATTATATCCATAGCAAGTTTGGTCCATGGCACCATGGGTACTTCCACTGGGGACAAAGGGACTTTATGTAGGATCTTAGTTTTGTCGCTTCTTGCACAACTGATGCATTCTTTGACTTTCACCTCCACCACTGAGTCCATCTTAGGGAGCCAGAAATTGTTTCTCACTTTGTTTTTTGTGATGCTTCTTCCTAAATGTCCTTTGTGTGCCAGGTCTATTATTTGTTCCTGAGATCATAAGGCTGCACTATTTTCTTATTGCGATATACTTTATCGTCAGTAATGGTCAGTTTGTGTCTTACTTCCCAAAATTCTTTCATATCTTCATCAACTGCATTGTATTTTTCCGGCCAACCATTCACTATTAATCCTTTCAGTGTGTTAATTTTGTCGTCCTTTCTCATGCCCTCTTCCCATTCTTCCTGAATGGCCCAGAAACACGCCAAACCTTCACTCTCAATAACTGAGTAGTTACGTTCTGTTTGACTCAAGGTGCGAGATGCGAAGGCTATGATTGTCTCGCCACTCTCCCCTTTTTGTGATAATGTTGCCCCTAATCCTTTGTTAGAAGCATCTGTGCTCAGTATGGGTTTCTTCTTATGGTCAAAGGCTCCCAGGGCCGGTGACGCCATGATTTCCTTCTTCAATTTGTCTACCATCTCACAGTGCTTCTCCTCCCATTTGAATTCTTGTTTTTTCTTTAACAATTCTCGTAACCCATCGCATTTCTCTGAAAACTGAGGAACAAACTCAGCCATATACTCAATAAGGCCCAAAAAGACTTGAGTTCCTCTTTGTTAGTTGGGTATGGGCCATCTCTCACTGCTTGAAGGAAACTGTGTTTAGGCCTAAACCCTTCTTGGGGGATGGTGTGTCCCAGGTAGTCAACTGATCCTACTTTAATCTTGCATTTGTCACGCTTCACCATCAGCCCTGCGTCTGCTAAACTTTTGCACACAGTTTTGAAAATAGTATCATGTTCTTCGGCAGATGACCCGTAAATCAATATATCATCTTGGAAGCACATGGTGTTCGGGATACCACTGAGCACCTGCTGCATCATTTTTTGGAAAACTGCCGCAGCAGAGGCAAGTTCAAATGGCATCCTAACAAACATATATGCTCCAAAGGGAGAAGAGAATGCTGTTAAGGGTCTAGACTCAGGGTGTAGTTCTACCTGATGGTATGCCATTGACAAGTCGATGACTGAGAAAAACTTGGCATTCCCCATGGTACTCAACATTTCATTTATATAGGGGAGGGGAAATCTCTCACCCCAAATATTGTCATTCAGGCTGCGCAGGACAATGCAGAGGCGGATGCCTTCCCCGTTGGCCTTATGAGCTATGACTATGGGTGCCAACCACTCAGACAATTCGATGGGTTGTATGACGCCCATTCGGCTCAACCTGTCCAGCTCATTCTTAAGAGGTTGTCTCATGAGAAGAGGAACAGGGCAGATTTTATGAACCACAGGCTTAGCTCCCTGTTTGACTTTTATCTTATGTTGAAAGTCTCTCAAAAGTCCCAGTTCATCTGAGAATAGTCCCGGAAATGAATCACATATTTACACCAGTCAGAGTCTTCCACTAAAATAACTTGATCTCTATTGTTGGGGTCAAGTATAATGCCCAACTCCTGCTGGTGTTGCCAGCCAAGAAGATTAGACCCTTCTCTTACCAGATATACTTTGCCAACAGTGGAACTCCCTTTAAAAAGAATGTGTGCTTCTATCATACCTACCAGTGGAATAGGATCTTTGGTGTAGCCCTCGGGAGAAATGTCAGGTTTTGTTATTTCTGTACTTAGTTCTCCGAAGTATCTTTTATAATCAAAAATATTTAATAAGGTAAAGGGTGAACAAGAGTCTGCAAACATTTCTACAGGATTGTTGTTGAGTAGCACATTACATTTAGGATAGTCAGGTCTGGAACAACTACTTACACCTTTCACTTGAAATACAAATATCTGTGGTTGTGCACTCTCTACATTAACTGCCTTGACTTGGCTGTTGTCCCCATCCCTACAAACTCTGTCTAAATGGCCTCTCCTGTTACACTTCTTGCATGTGACACTACTGGCAGAACAGTGTGGGCTGTTGGCCAAATGATTATTACTTCCACATCTATAACATTTTAACCCAAGGTGCTCTCTCATAGGCTTATTGTAGGATTCCCCTCTGTTCTTTATTTTAAGAACGTTACTGTTAGACTCTTCCATGTGTACAGAAGCAACTACTTCTTCAGTTACTTTTATTTCCTTCATGCATTTGGCTGTATGCTCAACAGTTTGAGCTAGGGAGATTGCTTCTTCAAGTGTGGGTTTTTTGGCTAGTAACTTCTCCTGTATCCGACTGTTGCTCGTGCATCTGACTAACTGATCTCTTATCAGAGAGTCATTGAGTTCGCCAAAGTGGCACAGTTGGGTGAGACCTCTTAAAACTGCTATGTAGCTCTTGATAGATTCATTCTTTCCTTGCACACGGTTAAAAAAATTGTGGGGCTCAAGAACAACATTTATTTTGTCCCCAAAATGTTTTTCTAACTTCATAAGAGTAATGTCGTACACATCTAGGTCATCATCCTCCGGTTCTGGTAATGTCTCATACACCTTGGGACCCCTAAACTATGCAGTAAAATGTGTTGCTTGCGTACTGCCGAGAACTTTTCTCCTCCCATGGCAATCAAAAAGGACTCAAATAATTTGGTCCATTCTTTCCAGTGAATCTCTGGTTCTCCACTTTCACTTAAAAAGGATGGTGGTTGACTAATGCCTGGGATTCCCATACTGAGGAGAATAGGAGTGCAAAAGTGGAAAGAGGTAGAAAGAACTTTTGGATGGAGAATCTAAAGAGAACAGTAGGAAGGAAGACAACAATAGCAGGAGAGAGAAAAGAGCGAGACAAATACCAGTACTTGTGACAAAACTCAAACAGAATGGAGGTTCAATGATGCCAATGTATACTCTTAAAGTGCGGAGGGTGAAGGACTTAAAGGAGAAAATGAAAAAGACTTGATAGTAGCCGTGACCAAGGGCACGGCTCCCCTGTGGAAGATGGAGTATAGTGTGTATTACTGTGAGGAATGCGCAGAAAGTCAAGATAGTACTACAATACAGGTGTGCGTATCACCGTGACAGGTGTGCGTATCACCGTGAGAAGAATGCACTAAGGGTCCGCATGTTAGAGGACAGAGAAAAAAATCAATGGAATGCGTTGTGCCAAAGAAAGAAGCTTGATAGGTGTGCGTGACACCGTGAAGGTAAACGCACAATAAGTTTGTGGTGTGCGTATCACCGTGGCGGGAACGCACAGAAGGCTGTATAACTGGGTATGTCTGAGGTGACACGCACTGAAGGAAAAAGACACTGTCTTGGCGAACGCTGTAGTATGAGGCAAGGGCAATGGCGGCAAGAAACACAAAGAAGGCCTTACTTGGTGAAGTGCAGTACTGTTAGAGATTCCAAAGGAACGGCTTGCCACAGCGTGTCTCGGGCTTGTGCAATGCCACTTAAGGAGAACGGTGCAGAAGGGTTGAACAGCAGGAGGGAGCACCGTGCGGCAAGTCGGGCACTGAAGAGGCTGGTGAGCAGATGAACCAACCAATAGGGCTCTCCTCAAATGTGGCAGTAAGGAGGCTGGGGCGCCGGAAGCAAAACTGAGGGCTCACGGACCACAGCTGACAGGATTTCCTCACCGCTGACAGGAAGGTCTATACAAGCAGACACCGAAGGTGGAACAGCTGGTAACGGAGTGGAGGGCTCACTGAAGCCTTAGTCGTGGCCAAGCAATGTACATCAAACCCGGACAGGAATTCATTGATGAAGTAACTGATCTGATTACCTCCCCGCTGAAGACAGCTTTTGCTGGATGACACCGAAAAAAGGAAAGGCTGGGACGGAGTAGGAAGCTGCCTGAACAGTAGACGGTGGTTCAGTAACACGCGTAGAACTCCGGTGAGGCTTGCGTGAGAGGGCAGTGTAAAGTCACCTCAGCGAGAGTTCTTCAATGCAGCCAGGAGATGAGGGAAAGCAGCTTGCCACGCTTATTTTCCCTTACGCTAATTTTCCCTTCCATAGGGGATGCAGATGTAATGGCAGATTAAGAACCACAGCCAAGAGCAACTGACAGGGTTGAAAACTGGTACAGATGAGTACTGAAAATTTCTTTGGAGAGAGTACAGAAAGGGGAGATGACCAGACCAGCTACCCCCTGCGCAGGATCGTCGCCAGTGTTGAAAAGTTCCAATGGAATAATAAGAAGAAGCCGACAAGGTAAATAGAGGTCTTTATTCTGGTCATCCACTCTCCACAGTGAAGGGTTCGCCAACATTCTAAAGCGAACTCTAAGGAACATACCATAGTGGCTGGAAAGGAGGGGTGAGGGGAGGGCTGTACCAAAAGGGAGAAGGGGTAAAAGAGGGAAATGAGAACCAGATTACAACAGACTCTTTTTTTTTTTTTTTATGAGAGATGCCTTAAGTGTGACCAGTATGCCCAGACATGGGTGCCATACTCACTATGCCATTGGATTCAGTCTGCTCCTCACTGACCAGACCCTGATAGGCTGAAATTGGTCTGGGGTTGCTTGTGTTCCTGTCTAATGGAGACATGGCCATCAGGCCAGCCTGAGTGTTTACTATTGGAGAAGGACCAGGTTAGATTTGCATATTGCTGCTCTCAGTCTGTCGTGGCATGGTGCCAAAAAGGAGAATAGACTGGATTGCAACCCAAGTAATTACCTGTAGCTGAGATTAATTCAAGCATTCCACCTATCAACATTTTGTTTTTCCAGACAACTTGTGGCAAGTTGTTTGTTGTGACTTGAAAGGGTTGTTTCTACACCTCGGTCCAGGACTGTGTCATAGGTCTTTAAGTAAGGCAGTGTGGCCGGACTTGACATAAGCTTCCTACATTTTAAAGCCATTCTTAGACAACAGTGGAGCTCAATGATGTTCTGAGGTGGGCTGGCCATGTAATGTATGAGTCTCAATTCCTGCAGCCTCTGTGGGACTTGCCTCAGTCACTCATGCTCTTCCGCCAGCCATTTTTTCCAAACTGTGTTATGTAACAGACACTGGCAAGATAACAATACTAAGCCATTTGTGTCTTCTCAGGCAGACGAATGTTAAAAATGTGGTGAAGTTACAGGTTCCCTCATGGGTGTATTTGGTTTGAGTAGGAATTTCAGGAATAACTTTCAAAAACAACAATGGTGAAAGTTCAGCAGGCAGCCATCCCTGTGATGGCTGTGATTCCTACTGGGTCGCAAACTGCGGCCTACCTCATTAATATTCATCAGAAAGATTGATTTGAGACCCACAAGGAATCCCTAAATAAAACTCAATGAGTTTTTTTTTTTGGTAAGCAAATTTTTATTGATTTTACAACACATAAAACAATTCAGCCAATACACGGAAATCACGAGTTTGAATCCATTCACAAAAGCAATGTAACCCCCAATCATGAACCCCGTAAAAATTACATAGACAAGATTTGGAACCAGGTTAATCAGGACCCTCCACATTCCCCAACCACTACCCCTTGGCTTTGAAAAGGGCTTTCTCTTGGATCGCGCACCAGTTCACCCCTCTATGCCACCTCTCCAGGGCTGATGGGTCAGGGCTTTTCCAGGCTGCAGCTATGTCACACTTGGCCACCATCATAGCTGTATTAAATAACTTGTCACTCCTGGACCCGTCCAGCCCATCAGTGATCCCCAGCAAAGAGTGACATGGATCATGAGGAACCTCCCAGCCCAGTACCTCTGTTAGCTCCACTTCAATAGATCCCCAGAACTGTCCTAAGCGGGGGCACAACCAAACCATGTGGAGGAAGTCGGCCGCGGAATGGTTACATCTCGCACATGACGCATCTGGGCGCAAACTCGCTCGGTACAGGCGTAAGGGAGTGAGGTACGCAGCGTGTAAGTAGTAGAGCTGAATCAGCTTGAGTTTAGCAGAGACGGTGACTGTTCTGGGGGCCATAAGGGGATAACGCCAATCCACCTCGTCAAGGGGGCCCACCCAGTTCACCCATTGACCCCCCAACCTATCTAGGGATGTGGGGGTGTTGTTAACTAGGGTGCGATAAATGCGGGAGACCCCCCCCCCTTACCCAAGTCTTCCAGCATCGTCTGGGCCTCAGTGGGGCTATATTCGGGGAGCCTTGTGTCATCCGTAATATGCATGTGGAGGGCGTGTCTCAACTGCAAATATTTATAAAACTGGGACGAATGTAGGGAGTAGCGAGTTTGTAGCTCCTGGAAGGACAGCATATGGCCCCTGGCCCATACATCCCCTAGCTGGGAGATGCCAATAAGGTCCCAAGTTTTAACTTCCCCGTCCATCGAGGGTGACGGAGCGAGGCCCGCCAGGCCAACAACACAGAGCGCATCACATCTGGCAGTCGGGTTGGAATGGGCCCCCCATACATCATGGCTTGGATGTCCGCAAGCCCCAGGTCACTCAGTTCAAGCCTGTGGCTGGGTCTGACCGGCCCCCATTGAACCACTCGTGGACTACCAGGAGACATACCGCCAAAAAATACAGATACAAGTGTGACACCCCATACCGTCATCGTAGGAGGGAATCTGGCAAATAGACAGAGCCATGCGTGGCCGCCCTCCGCTCCACAGAAACTTGGTGATTAGACTGTCCAGTTCCTGAAACCAAGTCCTGGGAAAACAGAAGGGGATATTCTGCAGGACGTAGAGGAATCTGGGGATGATCATCATTTTAAACAGGGCCACCCTCCCCAGGGGGTTCAGAGGTAGCGCTTTCCATTTAAGGAGGTCATCCTTGGCCTTCTTAACAGACGGGGCCACATTGAGGGACCAGCCCAGCTCGGGAAGCAGAGTAATCCAAATCTCCAGATATTTAAAGGACTGCCTCTGGAGTGGTATGGTAGACAGCCAGTCAAAGCACTCTCTAGAGAGATGCAGGGGGACCAGCACTGATTTCCCGAGATTTAACCGCAGCCCTGAGGTCTGCTCGAAAGAGTGCAAGATCTGGAGGCAATGTGGCCTGGAGGAGGCTGGGTCGGACAGGAAGACAAGGACATCGTCCGCGTATAAGGCGATCTTGTCCGTGACAGTATTGGGCCACTCGCGTCCACGGAGGCGGTCTTCAGCCCGCACCAGAGACGCCAAGGGTTCCATCGCCAGGGCGAATAGCAAAGGAGAGAGGGGACATCCCTGCCTAGTGCCCCTGGCAATGGGGAAGGCCTCTGACAGTACCCCCCGTTGAACAGCACTCGCGCTCTCGGTGAGCGTACAGGACCCGAACCACAGAACGGAAGTGGGGCCTGAACCCCATCTCAGTCAGCACGCCCTGCAGGTATGTCCAATCCACCAAATCAAATCCTTTTTCAAAGTCTATGGACAGGAGTGCCAAGTATGGGGTAAGCAGGTGCCGGTGTGCCAGAGCTAGTTGCAGCCTGAGGAGGCAGTGGCGGGTCCCACGCTGAGGCATGAACCCACATTGATCCGGGTGCACCAGTAAGGCCAAGTAGGGTTTCAGTCGTTGGGCCAGAATGGTGGCATATAGCTTGATTTCGGTGTTGAGGAGGGATATGGGACGATACTCTGCACACATTCGGGAGGGAGGCTGGGATTTAGGGAGAACCACGATGGTGACAATATCCATTTCCGACGGAAAGGAACCTCTCTCCACGGCTTCTTTGAATAAGCTGACCAGGTGGGGTGTTAGGGTGCCTTAGTATGCTGCATAGTACTCCTGCGGAAGGCCATCCGGATCCGGGGTCCTACCCGGGGAAACCAGGGTTATCACCTCTTCAATTTCTTCCAATTTTGAGCGGGTGTGAGGAAGGCACACCCTACCCCGGTCAAGGAGAGCTGCAACGGACAGCTCGGGGGTGTGTGCTGTGTACAGCCTCCGGTAGTATGCAGCAAAGGTATTTGCCGGTGCCACGGGAGCACAGTGCCCCGCCCCAGTTGCATCAACCACCTCTGGGATGATACGATTCGCCCTGGGATATGTGGCCAATCTGTGTAAGATCGTGCCGTTCTTGTCCCCCCAACTGGAAACTCTTGCTACCGGGGACCTCCAGAGGAGCTTGGCCACATCTAAGGACAGTTGTTTAATGTCATGATGGCTAATTGTCGGGTCTGGGCAGCGTCCTCTGACCTGGATAACAGCTGTTCCAAGCGAAGCGCCTGCGCTTCCTTGGAAGAGATCTCCTGCAACTGTGATTGCCTCTGGAGCTTCAGCTGACGTTTTGCGATACCTTGTATGGTCGCCTTCCCTGCCTCCCATAGGGTGCCCGGGGAGGCTACAGAGCCCTTGTTGGTGGTTGCAAAGTAGTGTTTAAGCTCTTTCCCCACCGCCTGCTTGAAGTCTTTATCCTGGAGAAACCAAGCGTTCATCCTCCATGTTTGGCGGGCTGAGGGAGGGGGGACCCCTGTGCTCCAGGAGTATCGGGGAATGGTAGGAAATGCCTCTGGGCAGGATGCGGACGTTGAGAATCGTAGAACAGTTGGGCGCGGGGACAAAGATCGCATCAATGCGCGCTTGGGTGTGGTGAGCCGCGGAGGTATGTGTAAATCGGGTGCTGCGTGGGTGCCATGTGCGCCATGCATCGCAGAGCCCCAGGGACTCAGACCAGTTTTTCAGTTGTTCGCACTCGCCGCCCGGGTGGCAGATGAAGGCTCCGTTGTGTCGAGGACCAGGGCTAAGACTGCATTAAAGACACCCGCAATTACCATATTGTCAGCGGGCACCTCATGTAGCAGGGCAGTAGTGTGTGCGAGTGTGGGCGCGAGCATGGAGGGGGGGGGGGCATATACCGAAATGAGAGTGAGAGGGGACCCAGCCAGTGATCCGCAAATTGTCACAGACAAGCCTTGAGGATCATGTATCACTTGGGAGAGGACAATATTACTTGTGATTTCAGTCATGGTAGAAGTTGAAAGTTCTGAAGCCTTCTTCCACAGGAGTGTATATGCTTACTCTACTCAAAGGTGTGCATAAGTCGGGAGAGGAGTTGGCCTAACGGCTAGGCCGGTCGACCTTGAATCTGGGGAACTGGGTTCGGGTCTCGGCAATGACGCTGAACATCCTGTGATTCTGGGCAAATCACTTCATCTCCCAGTGCCTAACAAAAATGAATGTGTCCTTATGTAATTCAACTGGAGCTATGTAAAGCGCTCTGATACCCAATTCGGGTCAAGCTTGCGCTATATAAAACTCTATAAAAAAATATATATATGAACTCATTATAATATTTACATCCACGGGTCATTAACCTTCACTCTAACCCTGATCAATATTAAGCATTCTATCATATTCATATTAAGTACATGTAAGTATCCTAAAATGTAACATCTAAAGCTAAGTATGTTGAACTTAACCAATGTTACATACCTAATTGTCATAATTAAATTAAAGAAATGAACACTTACCATAAGGCTAATGTTGGGTCTAATCCGAGTCAATTTAAATATTTAATTATATTAATTTAATCCAATGACATTTAAAAAAAAAATAAGCAGCCATTACCCTAACCCTATTCCTTGGTAAGACCTTAATATTAACCATAACCAAATATAGAAAATATAATATCAATTAAATAAAACTACATTCAATTAACCTTTACATGAGGTAATGTTGCCGACTGTAATGGCAAACAAAAACGAAGAAGTGGAAATTGTCGAGGTAAATGATATTGCAAAGGTGAGACAAGGTAATGTGCTCGAGCTAACAGTATGTCTCCTGTGTGTGGTTCTACACCGGCCTGTTGCCACTGTGGTCTTGGTCATGTAGGAGAATTCCACCCCTGTTTCTGCTTCAGGGCCGTGAGTCTTCTGACTTACTCGTGGACCGGGGGTATGTAAAGCATTCATGTGAATACTGTTGGTGCCACAATCAAAAGTAAGGGTTATTTTGCCTAATTTACATCAGTTTTCTCCTACTGGAACCCCTCCCTCTCCCAACCCAACAAAGAACGGGTCATGTTTGCAGGTACCACTTGTCGCTTAGGGGTGCTGACGGAGGCAGCTTGATTTATGGTAGGGCCTACTCTGCTTGTTTGTATTGGTGTTTTATTATAAGATGATGTGTTTCGTGTGCCTGTAAGAATACGCACAATTCTAGGCAGAGCTTTTCTGGACCCGCAGATTTAGGTGGTGCGAGTATAGGAGTGTGAAAGACCTATTTATTAATCTCCTGACAGGCCGACATCGAATTGATTTGTTGCTTTTCAAGTGGCCACAAGCCTGCTACTGAAAAGCAACAAGCCCTCTGGTGTGCTTGTTTGGTAATTTAATGCCCGCTAGTCAGGCATGACGTTACTTGTACAAGATGGCTCGCCATTGTCACCGGCCCAGTGTCAGATGCTCCAAGTGGAGATGACTTGTCTCGCGCGGGTTAATACATGTGTTTCCAGTGCTTTGAAGGACAGCTGCCAGAAATTGCAATTTTCTGAATGTATAAAACATGTCATGCAGTAGGTACTGGTGCTTCAGAGAAGTTTTTTCTACTTATGAACTTTATGTTCACGAAATAATCGCACAGTGCTATCTTCAGGTGAATAGTTTAGGCACTTTAAACAATTGCTGTGCTTTTCAGAATTAGTTGTGTTGCCAAGGAGCAGTAACTGTTACCTTGCTTTTCGGTTCCCCCAGTTTTGAGTTTGCACTAATCCTCCTGTTCACCTTGTGTATTGTGCAGCAACCGAAAGACAAGAAGGCTAGTGCTTGCAGAATGCTTATGGGTTCTTATTCCAACAATTCTGGCATTTTTACTCGTAATATCAAATAGGTTAATTGCAGTTAAGGACCTAGAAGAAGCACAAATGTGGAACTGCTAATGATCCAGAACTTGGCATGTAGACTATTCCTAAATAAAAAAAACACAACCACGTCCCCCGGGCACTGATGCCCCGCCTTTATATTCTGAAGCAGTAAAACAACCAGTTCCAGGTTTTGTGTCCCATACATGCAGCCTTTCATTGCTACTCATAAGAAATGGTCACACACTACCCATGAGAAATCTGTTATCCAGAAATGCTGCCTGCTCCTACTAAAATAACCCCAGGTATCGGAAGCATTGATTAAAGCTCTGATAGATATGGTCCTCCTGTAAAATTAGCTAGACTTTGTTTATGAGTTCATCTTCTTTCAGTTCAGTAAACACTTTAAAAACCAACCTCTTTAAAAAGGGCCTGTGGCACTTTCTTGTCTGAACCAAACACCACCCTCGATCCCATGGATTGGGCAACTCCATCAAATAGGAGGACCCTTCCAAGATCAGATTGTAGGAATCTCCCAGTTAGCTGTAATTCCTGGACTGAACAGAAAGAAAAGACTAGCTAGCACCCTGGAGTGTCTGAAACGCTGCCAATCCACCCCGCTGCTCGCCGTCCTTTTTCCCCCGCACCCCCCCAGTACCTATCATGGGCGCCAATCTGAGGGATAGCCCCGGGCGCCAGAAGCTCTAGCTACGCCTCTGAGACGAGCCTTGAGGATCATGTATCACTTGGGAGAGGACAAATGGCAGTGTACGCCTCAGGAGGATGGCAACCCCTTGTGATCCCCTAGAGAAGGCGGAGTTCCATACCCTATCATAGCCATAGTGAGCTAAGAAGGAGCAGCAGTTACCTATGAGGTGCGTTTCTTGAAGCATGAGGATATCTATGTGGAGACGCTGCGTGTACCGTAGGACTGCTGTGCGTTTGTGTCGGTCCAACAAGCCATTGACATTCCACGACAACACGTGGAGAGACGCCTTGGGGGAAGTGTTATCTGTCATGGTAGGCGTTTCCTGGTCTAGGCTGAGAGTGTGGCTTTGGGTACACAAACGCGCTTGGGAGCCCGCGGTGGTGTGAGCGTTCGCTTGCTACGGGGGCACACCCATCCCTCCCACTGATAACGTGTCATTCCGTGGTAGCTGAAACAAGAACCAACAAAAAACATAACAACGTACAGGGAAAAACTTTCCCAAACCCCTCCCTTACCCCCACCCTACACTTCAGGAACAGAAGCATCTGTCGACCCCTCAAAAGCAACACCCCTGTAAACGGGGCGAACAACCAAACTAAAACGCCTGGGAATGGGGAAGAATGGAGGACCCCTCCTCGTGATCGGATGCATGTTTACAAGACCATCGGGAAGTTAGGAACAGATCTGAGTCAGAGCGTCATCTCCGGCAGCGGAGCAAGGCCCGGCGGGCAGAGACCGGTTCAAGCAGGGTCCCTCCAAAGCATCGGGCTATAGGAGAGGTCAGTGTCCGGGAGGTCAATCACGGAGGATCAGGATGCAGCATCGCTGCCGTCCAGTCGGCCAGCGGAACCAGAGCGCCTCCCCAGTTGGCTCTCCCTCTTCGACCTGGAGTGGCTGTTGTGAGTGACCCGGTAGGGAGTCCGAGCGGGCCCACTTACGTGGAGGCTGAGGAGCAGAGGGAGCGTAGTGGCCAAGCCCGCCCCCGCATCCCCCCCACCCAGGGCACAACCCTCAGCCCGCAGAGGGCGCTCTTCCATCACCCATGTCCAGGCCTCCTCCGGGCTGTCAAAAAACAGTGTCTTGTTCGCAAATACTACCCGCAGGCGAGCCGAGAAGAGGAGCCGATACTTAATGTTAAGTGCCCTCAGCTTCTGCTTGACCTCTCCGAAGGAGCGACGCTGGCCCTGGACCTCACGGGTATAGTCTAGGAAGATCATAATGGCGCAGTTTTCGTGGAGGAGCCGGTGTTGCTTACAGGCTTCAGACAAGATGATGTTGTGATCCTTGAAGTTAAGAACGTGCATTATGATCGGGCGGGGAGGAACACCCGGCATTGGTTTGGGGGCCAAGGACCGATGAGCCCGCTGTATTGCAAACCAAGGGGATAGGGATCTCCCGGGGATCCACGACCTCAGCCACCTCTCCAGGAAGTCCACTGTACGACCCTGTTCCACTCCCTCCGGAAAGCCCACCAGGCGGAGGTTGTTGTGTCTGGACCTGTTTTCAGCGTCCTCCGCCTGGCGGTGCAACTCCTGAGTATGAGAATGAAGACGGGCCACTTGCCCCTTGAATTGCTGCATGTCATCTTCCACAGAGGAGATCCTGGACTCTGTCTCTTTAATCCGGGCGTTCGCGCTGCAAAGGTGCTGCCTGATGAGAGTCATGTCCACCCTCACTTCTGGGATCTTGCCCTCCACCGAGGTCTGGGATGTGTGAATGGCCTGGAGGATGGCGGGCAGTTCAGCGGACGGAGGAGCCTCCTGCCCAGCCTCTCCCCCCGGGGTGGTGAAGCGGTCCATTTTTGCCTGGGTGGCAGGGACCTTCGTTGATCTGTCCGATCTACCCATGTTCGGCCCCCGGGGAGGGACGGGTTCTAAGGACCCCCCAGCCGGGCCCCACACTGGAAGGTTGATGAAGCAACGGAATCGACCCAGGGAGCAGTCAAATGCAGGCAGCCGATGTGACGACCCGGGACAGCCCAGTCCACCTCCCAAGAGGTGCAGACAGCGTAGAGGAGCCGGAAGGAAGGGTCGCGCTCAAGGGCCAGAGGCTGGACCCCCTCCACTGGAGCCACAGAACGGTCCACCGGGGCAAGAAACACAGCAGATGAAGAAGAGATTCAGGAAGGGCACCAGATCCCGGACGGGGGGAAGGGGTTCGATGCGTACAGTTGCCCCCTGGGATGTGTTGGCAGCCCAAGGGGAGACTGGGAGTCCCACGAGTCCTGCTTCAGAGACTATATTCGCAGTCCCACGGGAGCCACCGGACCTCCGTCTACAACCACAGAGGAACACCGCCGCCCGAAATGGCGGCCGAAGCGCTCACACCCATGCCCCGGGTCCAGGAGGGTAAGCCAGAGGGCTACGCTGCCACCATCGCCGTTCAAAAGGGGGCCAGCTCCCCCACCATCAAGTCCTGTGCGGCCCGCCAGGAGCGGGGGGCGAGGGAGGAGGGGTGGAAGGAGCCACACCAGCCAAAGGCCCCCCGCGCCCCACCTGCTGCCCGATTGACAGCCGACCCACACCCCCAGACCAGACACCACCATGCCCCCACTCCTTACCTGCAGGCCTGTTCAAAGGATTGCGACCTCCAGCAGCCAATGACTGGCAGCACCAGCAGCAGCGGCCCGGGCGCCGGGCCCAGCGGGGCTCAGATGGGGCCTCCTCACGTGGACTCAGGCAGGGCCTCCGGAGTCAGCGACGTCCACCCAGCGCCGGGGGGCGACAGAAGAGCACCTCCTACAGGAAGCCGCCCCTCGTGGCAGTCCCCAGCACCAGCGATGACCAATTTAGCTTTTTAAACGGCCACCTCCCTGGTCAGCATCCCCGCAGGTCTAGTCTTGCCACTCCGGTGACACTGGGCCAGATAGCAGGGGGTGGTGTGAGGGCACCGCCACCAACAGTGCACGTAGCAAGCACAGGGCAAGGCCACAAGGGCAACAGGGGATCACCTCCCCTCAGGCTGTGTTCCCGCCGGGCCGCAAGAGTCACAGCAGTCAGGCAGAATACAAGGCCGACAGGGCCACCGAGAGCCCCAGGACCAACAGAGGCTCACCAGCACACCACACCGTGGAGTATGTCCCAATACTCCGCACTCCTCAGGCCAGGCAACAGGAAGGATTCAGCAGTGCCCTCGGGAGCACCACAGACGGCCAGAGAGCACCGAGACCCCTCACTGCGCCGCGGCACCACACACACTCCAGCTCCACCTCGGGGGACCGATCAGCGTGGGACGACAGCGCCAGGCCTTCAGTGTCTCTCCTCAGCTACGCAGGGCCACTGACACAGCGCCGGCAGGACCCACAGGGGAGGCGTTGGTGCGCCCTGGACAGAGGGGGGACCCGCCATGCAAGGAGCCCCCCCCACAGGCAGGCGGGGCCGGTCACGGACCGGCAGAGGATCTGGATTCCACGCGGCCACGGCCACCATCTTGAAGAGCTCAGCCCAGCGGGTCCGGGAAACAAGATCAGCCCTGACCGCTCCAAGTTCAGCGCCACACGATTCAAAAGGAGCTGCAGAAGCCCCCAGGCATCCAGTTACGGGGCACAGGGTGTTAAGTGTTCCCGATGGCGTCGGATGGTCGAGCGGATGACGGAGGGGTCCGGAGCACACCTAAGGTGCGACTGCCATCTTGACGCTCGTAGCCACACCCGAGTTTTATACATTAGGAATACCGATTTCCTAATTGCGATTCTGAAAGAATTCCAATTAGGAAACTGGTATTCCTAATGTTTGTACATCTGACCCTTAATCCCTCTGTGCCTAAAACTGTGAAATGTAATGTGTGTAAAATGCATTTGTAGTCCCCTCTTGATGCACACAATCTTGTGGATCATTTCACGAAATGTACAGGGCTCTATTGCTACATGGCTAGGTTTGGGCTTTATAAATACAAATACATACGTAGACATCAGATGCACCAGCCATGTACTTCAACTCGGAGCAACCATCGCAGGAGCTTCCACTTCACTTAAAGCCTGAGCCAAATGTGGTGAATGAATGTGGCTGGCAGCATCATCTTCCATCATGTCACCATCTCTATTTTCTGAACTTGTGCAACACTGAGCGCAGGCTATGAGCTCAGTTAGGGCTGTCACTTTACTTGACTATCTAACAACGGGGCCTTCATTATGTAGTGAAGGCAGCAATTTAGATACATACATTGCTATGTTAGCATAAGCGCGTTAGATGTTAGAAACACCATCTTGCAACTTTTTGCTGCTTTTGCACACGACACTACAGCGACATGTTATTATTTGAAAACTGCTTGCTTGCCTTTTCTTCACACGAGAACTGTCTGTTGTTCACATCCCTAGACGTGCACGACGACCTTGGTCTGAACATTGTGTGCAGAAACACACTGAGCCGCTAAACAATGTATGTTTTTGAGTTCAGGTTGATCGGCCCACTCTCTAGCCATAATACGCACACAGCTGCAAATACCTGAAAGTCGAGAGCCTTTAATATTGCAGTTTGCATGCATTACACACACATTCTGGAGAAGAACTTTTCCAGGCGCAGAGCAAGGCTGATCCTGCAATGTGATTCACCTAAGCTGATCTTTACGGTATGGGGTTCCCCATTCAAACCTAGAGACCTTCTATTAGTCTAATAATACTAGCTTACTAGTGAAGGGAAGGTGGCTGTATTCCACTGTCATTTATACTATGATTTCTCCCTTCATTTTCTATGGTATTGTAACAATGCTGATGGTTTTAATTTTAATCATTTGTCTGCTTATGTTAGCCAAAGTACTGCATCTTAGGACACGTAGTTTATAAAATAAGCCTTTTAAACTTTACAGTGTCTCTGATTACTCTTGTTGTGGACTTATATGAGAATAATAACGAACAGGTATTTCTGATTTCCACCATTCCTGAGAGTACTCTAAGTCGCTTGTTCTGGGTTGTCTATACATTGGGACCTCCGAGAGAATACGGATAACGAATGGGACACTGATGCTAGTCGGATTGGGGTTCTGGGTACTGAGGTGAGATTTTGGTACACCACAATTCACTGAGGTCCTGGTTTCCTTCGCATAGTTCTGTGCATGAGCAGAATCCCTGCAACATGGCGCACCTAACGTTTGGTCTTCTGATTTGAAATGCCTTAGTAGTGCTAATACTAGTCCACAACACCCTCACTCTTGTTTCCGGATAACGGGAGTGACGGATTTAACCTACCTATTAGTACGATAGGTTCTCTCAGGCTTGTTAATTAAAAAGGTTTTTTTCTGAACCCTTGTGCTACTGTAAAATCCATTGTTGTTCTTCTCTGTGTCCTTATGGCGGTCGATATTGCAGCACATAGCCGTACACCTCTGCGGCGTCATTTGACGCAGTTTGGGGTGCCGGACGATGGGATGGCTGTTATTTTTGTGGTGAGTGCCGATGCGTCCTACCCTTATGAGTTGTTTTACTCTTGGGTGACGCTGCCGGGAGTTAATGCGGATGATGGTACATTTCATTCCTATACTCACACGCGCCTCCCAGTAAACTACACGCCATATAGGACGCAAGAAATTCCTATTTCGGCCTGGCAGCATCGCATTTGGTTTAATGGTGCCCTTCCCCATGCGGTTAAACCGGTTAGAATGGGCCCTTTTTCAATTCCAGGGCCCACATGGCCGGCGCTGGCCGGATTTAAACCTCATCCCCGCTATTTGAATGTTGCGGTGGATGAGTTGTGTCCTCCATACAGCCCTGTTTACAGTATATAGGGCTTTAGTGCAATACGTTTCGCGCAATGTGCAGGTGGGAGCACCTGCTGTTGCGGGACAGCCAACTGGCCAAGCCGCGGTTGTTATTAGTCCGGTCATGGTTAATTCGGTAATGGGCAAGCGCCCTCAGAATAAGGACGATTTGCCTTATTGGCTTGCTGAGAAATTTGACCAGTTGGAAGCAGTATTTCCGCACTCTACTCCTGTGGAGAAACACAGGATCCTCACCATTAGTTTGCAGAAAGACTTAGTCCCTGAGGTGTCCGATTGTGACAACTGGGGTAAGGTTTTTGCAGCGGTCTACTCGAAATGCTTCGGCAGCCCATCTATGGCGGTGCTTCCCTCCGTCATTAAACGTGTTCAAGATCACCACGGTCCGGAGGCGGCCGTCGAGTTGGGAATGCGGCTTGTCGGTGTGTTCGACATAGTTGCCTCTCTCGTCCTTGGTAATCTCAAGGGTGATGCCGTACAATTTCAAGTGGCTAATGGCTTAACCCGCGTCAATGAGCTCGATATGCCCCGAGAGTTGCCTAAAATTATTGCGGAAGCCTATAAGACTATTGGCCGCAGTAGTTTGGGGATTAAGCCAACTATAGTCATTCCTGACTTGATACAGCAGACTAAGGTGAGCTAGTCTGTTAAAGACGATCATCCAACTTTTCCTAAACAAAATTGGCGAACAAAGAAACAGGGGAAGCTGCAACAGAAACAGGGGTCTCGTCCTGCGTCTCCAGTATAGGCGACTGGTGAACGCACATACGATTTGTGCGATCGCACTAGTATTAGGTCACCTGATAGATTTCAGGTTACTGAACAACGTTCTCCTCATTCTTCACAGGAAACATCCGTCTCACAGTCCGGTGGCGGAGAATGGGGCAAAGGACGGGGTGCCCAACAAGGACGTGAGCAACACCGTCAGCCTGACGGTAAAGGCAAGCAGGACGAGTTTGCACGTCAACATCCCCATTTCAGAAGAAGAAGGTTGCTGCACTAACAGCGAGGTATGCCACAGATAGTGAGAACGCAGCTTCGGAACCTGACATGGGCACTAACGCTGCTCGACAGCGCAGCGAAGGCTACAGTAGTGCGGCAAGCACTGCGTCCATATCTGGAGGCGACAGCAACTGACACGTTAATTACTGTAGAAACTGCTGACACTAGAGTGGCTCCCTCTGACATCCTATATGACATAGTCCTCTTAATTGAAGGTGACATACAACGTACAATACAAGGGATTTTTTGGGATAATCTGACCTCTTCCTGTGACATTCTCTTGGCAGAGGCGGATTGGCCCGCCGGCGTTCATTTTAGATGCTCCTAGAGGGGAGGAGGTAATCCTCCCGTCCTTTGCGCACACAGTGCCAAAGGAGCACGCTGAAAGGTTTGCCGAAGAGTGGGCTCAGGTGCTTGCACCGGCTTTGTATCGTAATCAGGTAGGCTGGGATAAATTGTCTCCCAGCCATGAGATTCCCTTGCGGTCTATGCCTCAACCACAACCCCAATATCCCATGCGCCGCGAAGCTAGATCTCATGTCGCGGAAATCCTTGAGCAATTGGAATTTCAGGGAGTTATTGAAACATGTGTGTCACCAATGAATAATCCTTTATTCACTGTAACGAAGCCTGATGGGTCGTACCGCCTAGTTTTGGATTACCGGCATTTGAACTCTCATTGCCGGACGTGGGCGGTACAGAATACCCACAGTTCTGCTCTCGTTGATAGTCTCGTGAGAAAAAGGTTTAAGACCACTCTTGACATATCCAATGGCTTTTACAGCCATAACCTGTCCTCTATTAGTAGTCAGTGGACAGTGTTTACTTCTGGCGGCAAACAAAAGCAGTTTAAGAGATTAGCCATGGGCTATAAAAACAGCCCTGGCGTCTTTGCCGCACGTGTTGTCTCTCTGTTAGAGAGCATTGACCCTGATGCGTACTCGTATGTTGATGATATCTATCTCACAGACGACGAGTTGTGGCCGCATCTGTGTCGCGTTGAACGTATTATTGTTATGTTCGCAGACTTCGGTTACAAATTGAACTTTGCGAAGTCTCACATTGCAGAGTATACAGTGTTGTTTTTGGGCTACGAGCTCAACAATGAGGGTCGAGGATTAGCTCCTCACTTTCTGGAAAAGTGAGCATGCCTGCGTGCTCCTACAACATTGAAAAAATGACAGTCTTTGCTGGGCTTTCTGAATTTCGGTCGTACGTACATTCCCGATTATGCCCAGCGTATCAAGCCACTATATGCCAAATCGAGCTTGCTGCCAGAGCATTCAGCTATTTTGCAATCTTTGCAGGCTGATCTTCTTGCTTCGAAATATTTACTGACACGTGATAACCACACTAACCTGGTGATAAGAATTGTGCCAGGAGCAGTGGGTTTCACGTACTTAACATTCAAAGAGGGAGATACCGTCCCCATTGCATACAAATCACACTTGTACACTTCGGCTGAACTGCGCTTTTCCACGGTTGAAAAGGTTTTGACTGCGGTGCAGATGGTGATTCTTAAAGAACGAGCGCTGTCGCAAGGAAAACATATGTTAGTGGTTACACCATATCCTGCTCTAGAGGCAGTGACGAAAGACAGTGTACCTAATTCTAAAGCTTTGCATCCGCTTTGGATACAATGGGCCACTTCTTTGACATCGCCAGATGTCACCTATATCTTCGGTGCCTCATTGCAGACTCAGGAGTTTTTGCAGTATGAATTCGTTCATCTGGCTCCTCTGTCTTTGCGCCCGCTCGAAGATTACCATTGTGTCATTTACACAGGCGGTTCGGCGCAACCGGCGACGGAATCGAAGCATGCCTATTCAGCAGCCTGCGCAATTGTGGCGGGTACTTTCATGAATGGTGAATTCCAGTCTGATGTCGTGCATACGCAGTCATTGGGTGATTGTACTGCACAGTTGGCAGAGCTCCGTGCTCTGGTGCTTGCACTGGAGTTTGCTGATCCTCGGGTTACTACTCTTATAGTGAGTGACTCGGTTTACTGTGTTCAGTTCAAAATGAATATCGTGACTCCAAAGGTAGCACAATTAAGCATAAAATGCTTTGAGTTTGAGTGGCAGAACTTAAACAACATCTGCCTCTCGTGAATGTAATTCACACTCTTGGTCACCAGCGAGTTGGTGTCCACGCTGTCGGCAACAGCTTAGCTAACGAGGCAGCGAAAACAGCAGTGGCGACATATCTAGTAGCAGCAGTTACAAGATCCAAAAGTAAGATCGATGATGACATTTTGGCAGCTATTGCTGCTACAGAGAAGGGAAGTAATTACCCGAGAGGTTTTCACTCTCAGTACCATTATCACTTAAGTCCTGATAACGTCCCATTAGTGAGAATTAACGACGTTGGTGACAGATTGATTCCCAACGCGGACTGCAGGCCGTCCTTGATAACAGCGGCTCACAAGGGTATGGCCTCTGCCCTTGCCGGCGTTGCAGCAACTGTTACTCTGTTACAACAACGTTACTGGTGGCGCGGGTTATATAAACAGGCCCGCACTTATGTTCTTGACTGTGACATTTGCCAGCAGATTAAACTTTCAACTGCTGCGCGCCCACCACAAACTCAGTTGTACATATCTAATAAACCACTTGGGTGTGTTTATCTAGATCACTGTGGTCCTTTCTCTTCTGATACTGTGTATAAGTACATCTTAGTTGCAGTGGATTTGTGCACGTTTTCTTTATGTATGGCCACAAAGGAGTGCTGATGCTCAGACTGTCATAAGGGATTTGCATGTCTTTGTGGGAATTTTTGCGTGTGGTACCTTTCATTCTGCTCAGGGCCCTGCGTTCGCCTCTAAGGCGTACAAAGAAGCCATGAGATCCTTTGGGGTCCAAGTCAAATTTTCGTCTCCATACCGGCCTGAGGGTAATAGTGTAGTGGAACGAATGAACCGTGACTTAAAGCAGTCCTTAACAGCCAGGGTTTTAGGCACTGGCCGGAACTGGTTAGCCCATTTGTATAACGTTCAACGTGCACTTAATAATCTCCCTAGAAGGTCTCTGGGTGGGCGGACCCCATACATGATGCTCTTTGGCATAAAAATGTTTGTCCTGGACCTTGATGGTCTAGATATGGCGGCGTCTGCCGCACCCTTTGACGTAGATGATCACTGTGCTGTGTTACAGAGTCTACAAGAGACCAGAGACAGTCTCGCGAAGGAACACTTGCCCTCCACATCTGATGCTGCGCTTCAGATTCCGGTAGTCGGCCGGCTACCTCGAGTTGGTGACCTGGTCCGTGAGAAGGTGGAGAACAAGAAGGAGTTCGGCCCCTCTTATCGTGCCCCGGTTCCAGTGCTTGGCGTGCAGGGTACAAGAACAGTCATTTTACCTCCACTTCCTGGTCGCAAGGATAACAGGTACATCTCCATTGACAATGTCAAACTACAGCGAGTGGCCGATTCTTCTTAGTATGACTCCAGCGGTCTCTTGCCCTGCGATGCTGAGAAATTCTGTTTTGGCTCCGGCTTCTACCACCATGCCTGATATTGCCATCGAGATGCATACAGTTACTGCTCCTTTGTTGCTACCACCAGCTTGTGGTCTACCTGAAGATACTGAGTATGCTTATACTGCAGATGTAACATTGCCTGTTTTACAATCAACCGCAGTTACCCAGTCACGTTTCTCCTTTGATACTAACTCTAGGACTACCAGTGCCCCATCAAAAGTTTCTATTTTTGCTGTTTGGTTTAAAAGACATTTTTTGATTCCCCCTTGGACTTACATTTGGCGGATGCTCATATGTATTTTTTTGTTTATGTCCATCGGATTTGTGGTGGTATTTTTTCGTCTTGTGAACGGACACTACCTAAAAGATAGATCGACAATTAGACTAATTGATGGAACTTTGGCCCCCACTCCTCATCACACATCATGAAGAGAGACCAGACTTTTGTGAATATTACTGCCTGGCCTGTATTAGATGGGATTGCGTGGGATGCTGTTAAATTTCAAATTCATGGACCCACTGAGGTTATTAATTTTCCGAATGTGTTTCGTGTTTCTATGGGTGATGTGGTTAAACAAAACATCCGCTCTGATGATTGGGACGTTCAGGCCATAGAAGCACTGTTTTCTGATTTGAAACATTATGCCGCTTTTGATGCTGAAGATTTGTATTTAGATACTGCTAATTACGGGGAGCTGTTTTGCTATCAACATTATGGCAATCATTTCCTACATAAAGCCAATACGTATCGTAATTTTGTGAATTATACGCAATGGGAACATTGTCCAACGCCAATGCTAGGCAGCTCCAGCACATTGGTGAACAAATTTGCCTATTTTATTGATTTCAGTGTTTCAAAACCTGCCGCCTTTTATTTTAAAGTGGCAGCATAGTCTGCCTCGAAGGTTAGGCTGACACACTAAATTATTGTATTCCAAATCCTTTATGGATCATTTGGCGGTCAGGGGTTATGATCTGTGGAACGCTACTGTTGATCTTAAATCTGTTTGGGGTTCTAAACCATGGCAGGTACAAGGAACAGAAGCTTTGCATTGTGCCTGCCTCATCCCGAACCACATATTATTTTTGAATTCAACTAATTTTCAGACCACCTGTTTTGGATTGGCTACTTCTAAAAAGCTGAATTCCCCCTCTATTCCAGATCTGGGTGCTTATCCAAATTGGGATAATCATACAAATCTGTCCCTTGATGCGTTGCAGTCATACATTACTAACACATCATTCAATATTTGCAAGTTAAATTCGGAAGGATGGTTAACTTGGCAGACAAGCTCAGATTCCTGTCAACATCGGTTTTTGGGTCTGCAGCCTGGGTATATGCAGGTTCACGTAGAACCCCGCTTTGAATCTTCTCATTCTGTTACTACCTACTCTGTTGGGAAGTTATGCCAATCTTGGCTGCAACATTCCTCCTTGGCATCTGTTAAACTTCATTTATCTAAATTACATGACAACATAGATTTGAATGATTTTGTTAAGGGTCCTGTGGGTGGCAGGTCCAAAAGATGGGTGTATGCTATTTATAACGAGGTTTGGAAGTTATCACAAATTCAAGCTGCTTCCAGATTGAGAGCTATTGATCAAGCCAATTTGGAGAAAGTACTAGCTGTTATAGATAATAGCATTAACACCCTTTCTTCCAGAATTTACACGTTAGATAATATTGCTTCATCTGTCGTTGATATTGTGCAGGATGATATGTCTGTTTTGTATCATGGTCAGAATCAATTGCATTCTATAATGCAGTTTGCTTGGACTTTGCAAACGTTAAAGGCTGGGAAAGTCCCCTGGGACTACATGAATACTTCATCTTTATTCCTTCCCTTTAATCTAACTGCGAAACAACAATTCATGTCCATGAAAGATGCAACATACTCATTACTGCATATTGAAAAGTTAGAACCTTTGCCTTTCTCAGTGGCCGAATTGAACTCAGCTGTGTGGCTTATCCATGGGTTAATCACATTGCCATTTCCTTTGTTTAAATTCAGTTCGTGCATGAAACATTATGCCCTAGGCAGATATGAACCGTTGGGTACTGCTTTCCTGCATGACGTTTGGTCACTCCCATTTACATACAGGTGCATGAGAGAAGGTAAAGAAGTTTATTTGAAGGGTGAGGAATGCTCTTTCACACCTTATCACTCTGTAGTCTGTAGGCACATCCAAGTACATGGCGCGTGCAATGTGCAAGTGCCTAATTTAGCATGCGTCCTGAAAGGGATTCCAGTGCCACCTATTACACCCTCTTTCACGTTGTTAGCTAACGGTAGTTATTTGCTTTTAAATAACGAGGCTTGCTGTGGGATGCTAGTGGGAATTCCTTACATTGTGACTGTATCGCAGAGAGTAGTCTGCTGTAAAAATGTCCTTTTCCCACCCCCGCATGGGCGGCTGGATGTATCCATCTGGCCTTCCATTCTAACCTTGAAAGCAGAGTTCAACAAGATGAGCAGAATAAGGGCTCTATTGTCTCAACAAGAAGTCGCTCTGACTTTGTCCCGTGAAACATTTGTCCTTCACGTAGCCAACATCCGCACCGAGGTGCAGGCGCTTTTGAATACTGATCTCCCACTTCATTTTGATGCCTGATTCAAACTATATTTAATGCCTCGTCAACAATTGGCTTGGTGCATTTTTTCAAAATTTTGGGCTCCGGCCTCGTGACCTCCTTCCAAACTACTTTTGGTGTGATACCGGCATTTTTTCATTCTATTTTTTCCAGCGTCTTTGGCGGGCTCCCGTTGATTCTCGCCCTCGCGGCTGGTGTGCTGTTGTTGGTCTGCTTACTGCGCAATGGCTGCACAATTTGTATCACGAGAAAGCCTGTCCCGGCTGCTCCATCTTCGTAACCGGATGCTTGAATATTACGGAACTTTACCACTGGCTATCCTGAGCATAGCCTATGGATTATCCTTCCGGTTTTCCTACTTCACATGCGTACAACCTGTTTTTCATTGCCTAGATTGTCCTTTCGAATGGGCTCTGGATTTGTGCTTGTCAAACTCGGTGTCTCCTGCCCCGGATTATGATCGACTGATGAGTCCATTAGTGGCTCATGAGTTGGGCTGTTCTGGTGTCAGGATTATGGCCTGTGGAGCGGCACATGGGGTCCTAGGGAATTGGGTCATAGGAACCGCAGCATATGACTTCTTGGCAAGAAGTTATCTTGAAGAACACGCCAGTTGTCCTCTGATTGTGCTCGAGACCCCAGTTGTCGAGGAACATGTATGTTGATTTACCTTGTTCGACTGGATGACGGACACTTTTGCAAATCGTTCCAATGACTTCTTCTTGGAAGCTGTCACTACGTACTGTGCTTACACATTGATGGATTAACTTGAATGTCGTCCAGCTTCCCTTGCACAAACCACACATTTTTTTGTGTGTTCCAACATCTGGGCTCATTGAGCCTTTGCATGATATATTGACTTACCATTTTCTTTTTTTCCCCTTCATTTTGGTTTTTTTTAACGTTTTTTTTCAAACTTTCACTCCTCTTTATTTGGATTTCCAATACATGCACTTGGTTCCGCTCTGTCGAACTTGAACTCTGCGTTCCTTTTTTTAATCCCTATTTGTTCATGGTCCGATCAAGGGGGGGTGTAGTGAAGGCAGCGATTTAGATACATACATTGCTATGTTAGCACGTTAGATGTTAGAAACACCATCTTGCCACTTTTTGCTGCTTTTGCTTTTGGGACTTTCCCAGCCTTTAACGTTTGCAAAGTCCAAGCAAACTGCATTATAGAACGCAATTGATTCTGACCATGATACAAAACAGACATATCATCCTGCACAATATCAACGACAGATGAAGCAATATTATCTAACGTGTAAATTCTGGAAGAAAGGGTGTTAATGCTATTATCTATAACAGCTAGTACTTTCTCCAAATTGGCTTGATCAATAGCTCTCAATCTGGAAGCAGCTTGAATTTGTGATAACTTCCAAACCTCGTTATAAATAGCATACACCCATCTTTTGGACCTGCCACCCACAGGACCCTTAACAAAATCATTCAAATCTATGTTGTCATGTAATTTAGATAAATGAAGTTTAACAGATGCCAAGGAGGAATGTTGCAGCCAAGATTGGCATAACTTCCCAACAGAGTAGGTAGTAACAGAATGAGAAGATTCAAAGCGGGGTTCTACGTGAACCTGCGTATACCCAGGCTGCAGACCCAAAAACCGATGTTGACAGGAATCTGAGCTTGTCTGCCAAGTTAACCATCCTTCCGAATTTAACTTGCAAATATTGAATGATGTGTTAGTAATGTATGACTGCAACGCATCAAGGGACAGATTTGTATGATTATCCCAATTTGGATAAGCACCCAGATCTGGAATAGAGGGGGAATTCAGCTTTTTAGAAGTAGCCAATCCAAAACAGGTGGTCTGAAAATTAGTTGAATTCAAAAATAATATGTGGTTCGGGATGAGGCAGGCACAATGCAAAGCTTCTGTTCCTTGCACGACACTACAGCGACATGTTATTATTTGAAAACTGCTTGCTTGCCTTTTCTTCACACGAGAACTGTCTGTTGTTCACATCCCTAGACGTGCACGATGACCTTGGTCTGAACATTGTGTTCAGAAACACACTGAGCCGCTAAACAATGTATGTTTTTGAGTTCAGGTGGATCAGCCCACTCTCTAGCCATAATACGCACACAGCTGCAAATACCTGAAAGTTGAGAGCCTTTAATATTGCATTTTGCATGCATTACACACACATTCTGGAGAATAACTTTTCCAGGCGCAGAGCAAGGCTGATCCTGCAATGTGATTCACCTAAGCTGATCTTTACGGTATGGGGTTCCCCATTCAAACCAAGAGACCTTCTATTAGTCTAATAATACTAGCTTACTAGGGAAGGGAAGGTGGCTGTATTCCACTGTCATTTATACTATGATTTCTTCCTTCATTTTCTATGGTATTGTAACAATGCGGATGGTGTTAATTTTAATCGTTTGTCTGCTTATGTTAGCCAAAGTACTGCATCTTAGGACACGTAGTTTATAAAATAAACATTTTAAACTTTACAGTGTCTCTGATTACTCTTGTTGTGGACTGATATGAGAATAAGAAAGAACAGTTATTTCTGATTCCCACCAATCTCGAGAGTACTCTAAGTCGCTTGTTCTGGGTTGTCTATACATTGGGACCTCCGAGAGAATACGGATAACGAATCGGACACTGATGCTAGTCGGATTGGGGTTCTGGGTACTGAGGTGAGTTTTTGGTACACCACAATTCACTGAGGTCCTGGTTTCCTGCGCATAGTTCTGTGCATGAGCAGAATCCCTGCAACAATTATAGTCCTGTTTTTGTTTCAAATTGAAACAAATATCAAACAGCAAGTCAGACCTATTGCTTTTGCATACAGAAATAAACACAGGATTATAATGAAGGGGTCCTTGTCATCCAATCTTTGTTTAGCATAGAAACAAAAGCAGGGCTATGTTGATGGCCTACTTTCTTTTTTTGTAAAAAGAAGATCAAATGGCAAGGAAGTCAACATTGTATTCCTACTCTTCCAGACACAATGTTTCTTTTTAAATTCCAAAACAAACTGAAATCTAAGACAGCACATATTTAGATTTGAGTTATTGAATTTTGGATTTGTTCAAAGGTTGGTCTCTGAATAAATAACCCTTCTAGAAAATGTGGATTGACTGATGCTTAGCAGTTTGTTAGATACTCTTTGATTAGTAGGTCAACAGCTTCTGATACCCCTCAGCAACCAAAAATCCAGTGAATAATCTTTCATTAAAACATGATACACCGGAGATCAGAAACCCATAACTTAACACACAACCGAATTGGATCAATGTACAGCAGGCAAACTGGCTGAACATGACATTCCTAACACCCTGTGACCAGGCAACTTCAGTTCCTTCCCAAACCCACCTTAACCCAATCTGCACCTATAAGCATTGAAGTTCAACAACCCTCCTTATTGGCAGTTCCCAGGGGCGTAACACAGGCCCCCGCAGCTCCCACGGTGCGTGGGGGGCTCCCAACCTCCAGGGGGCCCCCTCAGCACCGCACTTCAGCCGGAGAACTCCAGATTGAGTCCAGAGGAGGCCCCTCCCCGTACTCTGCAGGGGGGCCCTCTCAAGTTTCGTTACGCCTGTGGCAGTCCCGCTGCAGAAGATATAGTCCCATATGCAGTTTGTCCGTTTGTCCTGTAAGAGACACCCTTTAGAGCCACCAGTTCATGTATCCTTTTACTAACTGTAGATAAAAAACAACTAAAGAGATAATGTCTCCATCTTTGAGAGACAGATTCCTAACAAAATATTGTTCTACTGTTTCTGGTAGAAGAGCCAAGAGACTTCTCAGGAGCGGGACTGGTGGACAGACATCCACCTAGAATTCTGGCATTACAGTGACCAAGAAGGGAACGTCAAGGGTCATAAACAAGACCTGTTATCTTCTCTAGCTCAGTATTTAGTCTAACATTTCACACAATAACATTTCACACAGCAACAAAATTGGTACATAGAACCATGGGGCAGAGTGCATAACATACATTCAGATCAAATAGTTCTGTTCAAGAGTCATTGCGCCAGTTAGGACCTCGCTGGTGAAGAGAGAAAAGCAGCTAAAATTTAAAAGAACGTCTAATAAAAAATGGGGCATGCAGGCAGGAATTCTACATCGCAATCTGATAAGTGCGACAGTAATTACTTGCACCCGGCTACTCGCAGAAAGATGGCATTTCAGAGCTTGTATAAACTCCTGGTGAGATGGAGATACTGGACTGCTTGGCAGAATTGTGATCCAGTGAAAAGGGCCTACAGCCCTTAACTGTTCATGTGGGGTTAAATGTTCCCATTGCTCAGCCCTTCCCATAAATTCCTAGAATAAGTGTAAAAGTTTGGCTATTTTTCACATCCAGAGACAAATTTATCATTGTATGCATTACCCTTGCATCACACATGGTGACACATGGGCAACTCAATACCCAAGGCCACCTTCTGTGGCCCTGTGTGCCTTGCTAAACGAAGAGTAATGCAAGGCAGCGCAAGTCGCTGCCTTGTATCACTCAGCCCTGGGAAGGTGTTCCATAGGTGGGGCCCGGCTGTTTCCATGCATACACCCATGGATTTTGGCGCATTCCTAGATTTACCAAGAATGGTAAACCTGGGTAATGAGTCAAAATATTACGCCTTCCCGCAGATGGTGGAATGATGAGAAATATCTTTCTTTATCGTTGTAATTTTTTCTCTTTAAGTGTGCTGCATTCTGCAATCCTTATAAGAAAAGGCCTCTAAGGATTATTTTTGTGCAGGAAGGTGTCCCTTCCTGCGTAAAAATACCCCTGCCTGTAACCAGGCACTCTTGCACCATGGCACAAGAGTGCCTGTGTTGGCTTTGGGCTGAAGATTGTGCACCAATACAGGCAGAGAGTAGGAATGCAGCATATAATGGTAAATATGGCCCATTCCTGCCCTCTTCCTTTCACCCAGCCCAGCAAGTTGTCTTTCTGAGTTGCATGAAATATTGATAATTAGAACATTGGAATGTTGGGAGCTCGATTGAAGACAATGGAGTGCTCCCTGCTTTCACGGGCCCGCAAAGCAACATTGCAATGTTGTTTTCAAAGGCCTCTCGGAGCCTGAGGGAATTTAAACCCCTCGAACTCCGAGAGGCCTTTGTTTTATTTGTTGTAACATTCTGCCCTCTCCTTCGGCTCAGGCCTTTAACGCTGGAACAGACCTTTAATAGCCGGTATAGCCCGCTATGGCGGGCTATAAGGCTATAATATCGCCCCCAATACGCATGCTTACCTTGGCTAGTTTGGCTCAGGCACTTATGTGGTTCCAATGCCCGAACAAGCACGTATAGTTGCTTCACAAAGTCAAAGACAGGAAGACGGAGAGAAAGTATGTAAACAGAAGTTTAGAGAAGAGCCAGATGAAGGAAGAGAACGGGGAGGTGACGGAATAGTCTGAGGTGGCAGAGGAGCTACACAGCAAGGGAAAAGGAGTTAAAGAGTCAGAGAAGGACAGGCGAATAAAAGGGAAAGCTAGTGAACAATAGAGAAAGAGGCAGATCCAGAGTTAAAGTGAGCTGAGGTACAGTGAAAAGAAAATGTGAATGGAAAGAAGGCAGGAGGAGAGAAAGAAAAAGGTCACAAGGAGCAAAGAGAGAACAGAGTGAGAGAGACAAGTTACGGAGAACATTGATGTCTTTAAAATCCCATCAAGTTTTGATTGTCTAGTAATACCCTTTCCAAATTATTTCCACACAATTTCATAATTTATCCCACAACCCTTCTTGGAAAGTGATTTTAAAAGCTCATCAGTTTTTTGATAGCCCAACTTGATTTTAAATGCATACTTTTGCACTCCTTATTTCATTATGTGATATCCCCAAAATCCTGCAAAATCACCTTTAAATTACTATTAAATTTGGGACACTGTTCCTGTCCCAGTCTACTTTCAAATGCATACTTTATAACTTGGCATCCCAAAGAAGATCCCTTAAGGTCCCCTGTATAATGTTTGTCAAGTTTTGATAAACGTTAATGGTCCTACATAGTCCGCAAATGCTCCAAGCTAACAAAGGTACCTGAGTGCTGTCTAATAACATGTGTCCCACAGTTTGGAGTGTGGGATGTTATGGAGGGGGAGGCCCACGCCAAACTAATAAGCAGAGTAAAGATAAGAATGGGAGCACTGAGAAAGATATGGCACTCTTTACAAAAGGAGGGTTCATGGTAAAGACTGTTTATTTTTAGAAGGGTTATTTCTTTATTTTATTGGATTTAATTGCCTAATTCGGGTAGGTCCACTTGTTTGCTCTGGTCATTGTATTTGTATGTTTTGGAAATGGTCGTCTATGCTTTCAAACAAAGCAAGAGATTTTCTATCTTAAAAGCATCAACTTGCTAATTTATCTGATGACAAAAATAATTTTCTTTCCGGATCGTCAAAGACCCTTGTGTCAGTTTTACAAACCTATACCTTGGTTTTCTGCCCGTGTCTTTAGAGCGAACAGTAATTCCTGCAAGGTTGTCCCCGCTCTCATCTGTGAGCACCTGGTGGAAGAGCAGGCACGGTTACAAGCACAGTCTGTGCCTAAAACTCACTCTTATTCAGAGACAAGCATTTGCAGACAGTAACATGGCCAGACATACACAATCCAGTACAGACACAGGCACAGTTAGAATTCTATCCTACAAGCAGACCGGAACAATCAGTGATGGGCACAAGTACAGGCATAGGTTGGCACATGCAAGAATAAACAGGCACCCTAAGTACAGGCAAAATGACGAGCATTGATAGGAGCTTTCTCGAGAGAGTACCAGGCAGGCAAGGTGACCAGACTAAGTTAGAGGATGCTGCCCACACCACCTCAAGGACATCAAGTCGCCTACAGAAGTTCCCAAGTGAGCAGGACAGACATCAATCTCCACTGCAGAGGTCATCCAGGGCTTTCACATAGATGAACGACCTGCTACAGTGTAAACAGCCGCAGCAGGTGGGAGTCACTGAGTCGCAGCCTGTGGATGTCTCACTGCTCTCATGGATATTATGTAGCCTTCTTCACAGCTGTAGCTCAGCGTAGAGCTCACAGCATCTCACAGCATAGCAGTTCCATCCTTTCTTGCACACAGCTGCTTCCTAAATAATACCTGATGAAGGCCCTAACTGCTGCATTTGGAGGTGACCGCCACGCTGCTACACATAAATCTAGAGCCTTGATGCTTCTTACGTGAACTCCTGAGAGCGAGAGAGGTAGGGCGCCCCAGATCGAGGTGCTTATTGCCTGTCTGCAGGCGATGTTAAAGGGGTTCCTGGTGGTGTAGACATGAATCAGGCGAAACATTCACACTCATAACCTTCGAATTGATAAGTTGAGAGAAAAGCCAATCACAGTGTCAACTCCAGCATGCAAAAAATAGGATCAGTATGCCATGACTACACCGATGGGCACCTCTGCATGATGCACGCCGTTAAAGTTGAAGCTAAGCATACTGTACCAGCGTGCCTCGGGCTAAGCTTTTTGGATACCAATGCAACAGGTTATCACTTTCGGAGGAGAAGCTCTACAGTGCAACAACTAGTCACTACAGAGTGATTCAACATGATATTTTGCTTATAGTCTCATTCCTCTATTTGGTCACCAAAGTCTTTGTGATTCGCAATATCATGACAACATGTGGTAGGTGATACTTTATTCCATTTATATTATCATTCGGCATGCGGGGAGGGTCAACTGTTCCTTACCCACAGAAGCTCGGAATCTATACATGTTATTGAAGCAAGCAGAAAAACAGGAATATATGAAAATCACCAGCAGCCATGCAACAATCCTGAGGAAGTGGGCAGCTGGGCTGTGCCTAGGGTCTGCGAACAGAGGGATCAGAAAGCAAACTCATGAATTCAGTTAATGAGGAGATTAAAGATTGGAAACTCTTTTTAGATGTCTGAGTGCAGGAGACAGGCCTCATGGCTGGACTGTGCATAGCAAACAGGCAACTGGACCAAACGTTGCAGAACAGCGACATGCGTTGAACAATGCATCCTAAGCTCCTCTATTTTTGAGAAGCAAACACTTCACTGAAATATAATAGTTCTAACATCGAGAACATGAGAAAATGTCACGTTGGCCCTGCAAGTCCTTGAAAAGAGGAAATCCTATTGTGGGAGCTCAGCTGGAGCATGGAAAATTCTGCAATTACTGAAAATTATGATGTATTTTAAAAAAAATATTCTTCTTCACTTCTTTTTGCTGTCTTCGCCACGAACTTTTAAGATGCACTCCACGCCGTCCCGGGGTCTCAGGGTACTGGTGTCCATGATTCTGCACGTCTGCCCCGGCGCCAAAGTGAATTCAAACCTTTGCAGCAATTTGGCCAACACTACCTTGGCTTCCATCTGAAAAACGAAAAAACATATTTTAAACTGTTGCATAAAGTTTAATACTGCCATTGTTTTTTGGCGGTCATAGTGTCCACGAGGCGACGTGACTAGAAGATTCTACAATGGCATATAATAATGGCCACTGAAACTGCACGGGCTAACGCCTTGGGTGTTATTGTCCAACCTAATGGTATCCTTCAAATGACCTTGACTGGAGGAACTCCCTGCCAGCAGTCACACCAAGTGACCAATCCTGGAAATAGAAAACAATTACACAGAGAATCCCCACACCTTGAGGGAGGGGAGGAAGGGTAGTAAGGGAGTAGAGTCGGGGCCAAGCGGCAACAGTCAGCCAGCAAAGATGATGTGACCTACTTCAGAATACATTACAAGAGAGGGTAATGACCTAAAGTGTACACTCCAGAGATGTATATCTGTCCAGCACATTTCGTGGTATGTTATGTACAAGACGCTTAGGTGGGTAATGCACATGCTGGTGAGACCTGTCTAGAATCTCGGGCGACAGGCTTGAATCATCATGGAACATCTTACAAAGTTAATGTACAGCTACAGAGAATTACACATCACACCTGGATACAAGATTCACATTCCACGTAACATATTACAGTGGGCTAATGCATTTGTTGAAGAGATTCTATGCAACCTGAAGGTCACAAATTAAAATCATGGCAAAACTGATTAAAGAGTTATGCACCAACTGCAAACAGCTGCTTGAAGCCCGCAAGGCATAATTTTAAATTTGTGCAAGTTTGAAGCCAGTTTTATTTTTTATTCTAAGGTTAATAGAGCGATTCTACTGGGTAGTAATAGCTGCTTGCTAATTAGTGCACAAAACAATTCCATTTCTATTTTGCGATATGTAAATGCTTATGAATATTGTTATTATGCACACATGACATTCCAACAGAAATTGCATAGATCTACCTTTGTTACATAGATACAGAGTTTGAGAAAGTTAAAATAATTTCAAATCATCCTATCTCTCTTCCTATTGCAGTGTGTCATCCTGACTGTCTTCCTGTTTGCCCTAGTAGGGCAAGAAGATTGGGGCCAATGTGTGGGTGACAACGGGGCTCTGTTTAATCGCTAACAACTGCTACCAGCGAGGAAGCAATGCGACTCTTCCAGCACTGGTGGTGACTGAAAGGTTACATGCAGATCTCTGTGGCATGCTTTAGACCTGCAGATCAACCATTCTCATACTGTATGTTTAATGCTGAGCCTGTCTGTGCCAAAGATAGGTCTTCTGTGTCTTCTAACAGCCAAAAGGACTGTTTCAAACTACTGTATCATGACAGAGGGTTAGAAAAGAAGATAGCATAAACACTAGAAGAGGTGGCAGACCAGGGCTGAGGTGAACTCAGCTGGACCACAGGAGGATTGATTTCCAAATTGATTGGGGCTTCTGATGGGACAAGTAGCGCAAACTGAGGTATGTCTGACAAAGCCAGGAAAGAGCCTCTTGGGGAAATATTTCTAGACTGAACCTGCCTCAGCCCTACCAGTCTTCTACGGACTGCAGACACATTTGGAAGACTCAGCAAAATGTTGGTGCTCGTGCGCGATTTGCAATTGCATCATGTCAGTGACAGGTCCCGATCAACTTTAACAGATGTAAAGAATTCTTCCCCATTGGATTATCTTATGCAGAATGTACAAGAAAGCACCATGAGTTGTCATGTTCAATGTATACAGCACTGCCCCTTTGGAGGAGTGGCTGATAGGTAGTAGTATATAAGGGGTAATATCCCCATGGGGAGAAGTATTCAATGTATAGCTTCTGTGCCCATAAGTAGTGCTGAATGATATCTATGGAAATGCTTCAATGATAATGATGCTTGCTGTACTGGTAGTGATGTACAGGGAGTAAGAGTTGGTTAAATGTCTAGTGATGTACAATGTATAAGAGGAGGTACCATAGATAGTATTGGGCAATACACAGATGTTGACCATATGTAGGTGTCTGCCAAGTACACGCAACACCACATAGAGATCTTCCACTTCTGCCAACTAAACCCCACAAACTAGAAGCGCCAGCAGGGATTGGTCGAAGAAACAGTACGCAAGACCTGAAATGTAGAGCCAGTGAGTCAGTTAGAGGCTCAGGACTGAGATGGAGAAGACAGACAGTATGTGCAATTCAGTTAGCTCATACCTGTGAAAACACCTGTCCGAGGCAAGAGCGGGGACCCAAGACGAATGGAAAGTAACAGTAGTCAGGCCTGTGGAAAAATGCAACATGATATATGAAAAAACTCATTACTGATGAATACAAATAAAATAAATAATTACTTGTTAAACCCACGAGTGACAGTTGCATGTGAATTTAGCGTTCCTGAAAAGTGTAGCTTAAGTTTGCTGGAAACTGAAGAGCTGATACCAGCACGAGGCTCCTCACATTAACTGCCCGTATGAACTATTTATGTAAAATAAATGCAAAACTAATATCTCCTCCTATTCCACTTTAGTTCATTAGCGTACGACAGGTACGTTCTGAAGTAAGAAGATACCTACAATAGGAAGTGTATAGCACTACTCACCTGTAACAAATTATAGGGAGCAAGTAGTGACATAATAGTGCCACCTACTCTTCATGCTGCTGTGTTTCAGGGCTTCTCCTAACACAACCTCACCGTAGAGCAAAGAAGAGTCCTGACAGGCAGCAGAAAAGCAGACCGGTTGTGCAGGCTAATGCCTCATTACATACTGACTGAGCGCCAATCTATCACCAGCCGCCCAAGCTCCCCTCTCCCAAGCGCAGGTCTCCTGACCGCCCAAGCACCCTCTTTCCGCTGCCTCCTCATCACATACCTGAGGAAGTGCGACCAATAGCCAGGCTTTGCGCACTCTAACCCAGGATCACCGCCATACATAGCAGAGGCCAGCAGGGGCCAGCTCACCTCTCCTGTGCACAAATATGGCCAGAGCTAAGTACCAGAATTCAGATTTTCAGGCAGAAGGTTGCATCCCTCCAGATGAGAGCAGATTAGTCTGGGCATTGGGAAGTTTTCCCGAAACAGCAGTATTTTAACTCTGAGGCCAAAGTGGGGAACTTGATATTCAAAAGTATATTACTTTGCTTACTCCTGTGTATTTGAGCGTGGCACACTGGACAGCTGCTGAGCTGCTGACTCTGGTTTTAGTTGGGCCCAGTACCTGAAGATGCTCCAGGCCAGTGGCACTTAACAGGGACCACAGGGTCATGAATGTGACTCTCTGATCCACTGGGAGCTAGTAGACGCCTTTGAGACTGGGGTGAGGATATATTGTATGTACTGATTAGGCACCTTCTTGCAGCATGATTCTGAATCCTCAGCAATTTCTGAATTTTTGTATCAACCCAACTGAGATGGGGAGACGTTTATGCTCAATTAGTTTGCCAATTTTCTGCTGAAAGCACCAGGAAAGGGACAAAAACTGGGCTGATATTTTATGAGTTTGTGAGTTGAGCACAGACACCCAGAGTCAACTCGACTGAGACTTTCAACATCCTTCGTATTGGCCACTGAAAAACCATCAGATGGTTATGAATGTTGGCCACAAACGTCTTAACATTTAAGTCGGACCTTGATGTGAAAGGATATCTGGCGAAGATTGTGCTACTATAAAAGATCAGTGCCTGTATTTGTTGGAAGTTGGTTGACAGAAAATCACTGCTATGCTAAAAAGGCAGTTCTTCATCAGTTCTGCATCAGTCGAGAGGTGGCAATTTATACATCCCATCTTCATAATTCTCAAATACATAAACATCGCACAAACCACTATACATTTTTACCAAATTATTATTTAGGTCAAGTTCATGCTTATCTCTCTTATGGAACCCATGCTACACCCACAGTGTGCCAGAGAGAAAGCCCCTAGGATGTCATTGCAACACCTCAACACAACTTGCTGACGAGCAAAAGGCCACAGTGGTAGAAGGAGCAATATGGAACTGAGAAATCTGGAATAGCTCTTTTCCCTTGAGAGCATAAGTGATAAACACCTCAAGTGTGGTAGCCAAAACACCAGTGAAATCTGGGCTAATGTGATATGTACTTAGCAGAGTTTCGCTTACTTGGGAGCATCCCGATGAAACCTCTCTGGGTTGAACACAAGCGGGTCTTTGAAGAATTTCTCCATCCTTCCCATGATGTAGGTGTTGAACTGTACAAACACAAAGGATGCATATATTAAGTTTCCATGAATGCTTTTTGATTCAACATTTTATATTTGCCTTCTTGTGGCTTTGACAACTTCTCTTACGTCTGATATGGGTTTCCCACCTCTTTACATGTCATTTATTCTCATCGAGTTTGGCTGCAGCTTTCTGTGTGACAAAGGCACAGACAGAGAAGAGTCTGCCTGCTCAGATACACGAGTTGGAGCTCAAAAACACATCAAAAACACAGAAATGCGCCCTGGGCCTCAGTAGCAAAACGAAATATTGCGCAGTTGTGGGGGGCGGCGTCACCCCCCAAAAGAGTGAAGTGGAAAACAGACATGGACTGGTGCATGTTTATGGTAAAAACTGTATACACAGCACGGGGTCAGCTGTTTGGAATAAATGGAATGTTTACAGAGGAAGTATATGTACCCCCTATCGTTCCCTCAATCGAAGATTCTCTCATATGCTAAATGTGTTGTCTCCTTATGCTAGACCTATTACCAATTGTCATGTCCAGAACTGTGAACGCGGATTTGTCTTGATTCCTCGCAAATGCCTCTGTATTGTCGAATTTTAAATGTTTAATAAAAAGAAATGTTAAAAAAACCCACAGAAATGCCATTCAGTAGAGCAGAGTATTATGGTCTGTTTTCCTCCTCTGTTTAGGAAAGAATGTAGTGACTTCATGTTGAATTTCTGTGAGGCAGTGCACCGAAGCTGTGGAGCTGTCTTGTCTCTGGTGTGGGTTCCTCATGACTAAGTTCACTTTGCTGTTATCCGAAGACACACAGATCCCTTTCTGTGTTTACACACACATGACCGAAAGTTCAATAAAGTACAGGTTAAACTCCTAATGGTCAAGGCATACGGGAACATGGAGATTAGCCTGTCAGGTTAGTGTTCTGGTGTTCCAGCATACGTCAGAGTCCACATTCTTTTCTCCCGCTGTTCCGGGTCGTCTTGGGTTTGGATGTACAAGAAGGTGCATTTGCAGTGACTTTAGGCTAACTCTCCACCTGGCCTTTGTATTCCCTCATGCTTTTTTCACTCTCTTTGGTTTCCTTTCAGTTCTTTACATTTTACCCTCATTCAGTTAATGGGTAGCTGTTTGGTGTTGTGTTTGTTCCCTCCTCTACATGTTGAGAAGCCTTCTGTCTATTGGTCTCCTATCAGATTGCAAGGATTTACCGCAATCTTCCTCAGCGATCATTAGAGCATCTTTGCTGGGTGTAGAACTGAGCAGAAATATCTTGTGGTCCCTGCCTAAAGAGCACAGTTACACTATTCCTCTACTCAACATGCATGTATGTTGCCTTACTAGTAAAGGCGGTCATGTTCAAAACCCTAAACGCACCTATCGAACACTAATTCCCCACCCGGCTTCCTACTTCAGTGATTATCACTATATAGGACCCATAGAACCACCTGGACAGCCATCCTTTCTCCCTCTTCCCATTCGCTTATTTGCCTTCTCCATCTATGGTATAAGGCTGTATATTAGTACCACTCACAATGGTTAAGGAAGGGTTTGGATTACGTTGTATTCAACCTGCCTGCATTTTTTGCCAGCTGTCTGCATTTTGTCCATCTATGGCATGGACCTAATCGCTTTACATGGCTGCTCCTTGAAGTCACAAGGAAAGCACTGTTGTTACACAGAGGTCATTGGATAGGAGTACATTGTTTATTAGTATCACTCAAAATGGTGAAGGAAAGGTTGGCTTTACAATGGATTCAACCCACACTCGGACCATGGCAGGATTATTGTGCATAACAAGTGGTGACGAGGATCATTGATATGTTCAGGGGGCTGATGCCTTATGGAGCACCACCAACTCCTGATCTCTATATTCCTGGCTACGTTTTTAATGTCTGATTACCAACTAAGTTTAAATTAGCAGAAGGATAGTTGTACCGCCGTTTACAAGACTGAGGAGGAAAGGAAGAGTCGTGTAAAAGTTCTAAGGAAATCTTCGGTGTTAGGTACACAGGAAATAAAGCTGTTCCTTGATTGGTTTCAAGAGCGTGGACGGGATTGGATGCTCTCCATCAGTGACGTGTGTAAAGGAGAGAACTGGCTGGTAACCGGATGCTAGTGGCATCCCACACAGGCACTCATTACATGTGTGATATAACTACACTTAAGCATCATTGCACTGGTAGTCCTCTTATATGGCACAATAACTGAGGGAACGCTTTCAGGAAACGTAGTGTGTCATGTCCTCAGTGGCGTTCAACTTACCGCAGCTACTATATATCACAGGGAGACACTAAAGTGGGTTTGTGGACAATACAAAAGTTGTTGGTGTACTTTGGGGGAAGCAAGCCCAAGTGTGAACACCTGTTAGTATTTCAGAGGGAGTATTATGTGAAGCCGTTGAACAATCATTGTTAATTTTCCTATGCACCTTCAGAGAAGGAGGTTATTTTGTTAGTTTGTTACTTTAGTTATCTTATTGTTTATTTGAGCTACTTCTTTTAGACTTTTTTGTTACTGGCTTTCACATGTGAGAATGCGCCTGAATAAGTGATATTAGCATCTCAAAGAGGTGAGGATTGTGTCATTGTTGATATGTTTCCTCGGGTGCTTGAAGACTGGAGAGAGTTACTTTGAGATTGTCTGCCAAAAACTATATTAAAGGGATTGGCACAGCCAGTGGTGCATACAGCAAGAAGCGTTCCGAACCTGATGAGAAAACCTGTTAAGGAGGAATTGATGATGTTGAAACGTGCGGGTGTGATACAAGAGACTGAGGCATCATAGTGGGTTTGGCTGCCAAGGAGAAGGATTATAAAGGCATCAGAAGGTGTGTGGACCTCCACAAGCTGAATACAAATGTATGAACTGATCACCAGCCCTAACCTTATATATCAACATAAATTAGTTACTTACCTGCAACTCTAGTTCGCCAGTATTGTTACCTTTCATATATTCACATGCTTGAATCATTCCCTGTTGTCAGGCTGGGAATAACCATTAACCTTAAAATAGCAATAAACCGTGTTAAAATGGCCATAGGCCTCAACAATTTTGTTTGTTTAGTAGCACACACACCTAATTTGAAGCAACTTTAACTTCAAAGTTTTCTGTTGCAGCTCCCTCAAATAAAGATGGTGCTCCTTTCGGAGTGGGCAGATGGGTGGTTTCTGAACAAACTCTTCCGTCTGGCCGGAGTGTACAATCTGCATCATCCAACAGTCCGTTGTTATGGACTCACATGTGGGGTCAAAAAGGGAAGTTCTAGGCCTATCCATTGCCGTGGGGGAGTTAGGGAATGCAACTTTGAGAATTCAAGCCATTTTTGGTTGTCCTGGGAGAGAGGCTAAGTGGTGCTCTTTTTCCGCATAGAAGATCTGCCATACCTTGCCTATTGTTTCTGTTGAGTGTATAAACTTGCTCATATCTGTGCTGCTTTTGGAAGTAACAAAGGCGGCCTTGACCCCTATATTGATTGAACCCTCTCCTATAAGTCTAAAATATTTGTGAGCCATAAAAAGGTGTGAAGCCAGAACAACGATATTGGAGCTCTCACAGTAATTTTGCTGCATCTGTATTTGTTTTTAATATTCTGCGAGGCATCATCAACTTGCTTATCAAAGAGGGTGGTTACATCAAATGGCAAGTCTAGAATTTGTGCTTGAACTTCTGGGTGGAAGGCTTTTGTTCACTGCCAAACCACACATCATAGAACAGCCGCTACTATCAGTTGCCATAAACCTGCTTTGGCCTCTTACCCTCTGGTACAAGGTCAATTAGTGGTAAGATGGCATGCCACATCTGGCCATTAAAATGACCTAAGATTGTTAAGGTGTTTACAGCTTTGATTGATGTAGCCACCGTGGACCATCTCAATAGCCGAAATTATCACTGCACTCTCCGCCCATGTCAGGGGGTAGAGAGGAAGGTGTGATTGCTTTCTTTTTCCTATGCTAAGCCGCAGATACTATGACAGAGTTTTGGTTTGGATGGCCAGTGAAGAGGGCCAGAGCTGTGTCTGGAGCAATGTACTTTTTCTCCAAATGGTTTCCCACTTCTGACACTGTGATTGGTGTTTTCATCAACTCTTACACCTTCTGACCAAACAGATCTAGTAAAGGTATGTACCTCATCAGTTTACGTGGCAGCTCCTGGAAGCCACATAGATGCACTGCTACTTACAGAGGTTATTGGAAGATAACATTTATCAGTCACTCTCTCCATTAGCACATGGAAATGGGCTATGTCGTCTGGAGGTGAATCTTGTTGGACTGGTGATTTGTCACCTTGCTTAGGTAGGACATAATCATCCCACTTTGTGACAGCTACATCATTAAGTAATTTGCCCTCTTCCTCCGTATGTGAATAGGGAGAATCAAAAGAGTCATTGCCTCTTATATCCCAGTCATATGATGAGAGTTATTTGGAAGGTGGTCCGCCAGAAGTGATGGTGGTGGTGATGGAGGTTTTGGTGTCAGGGGTGGCAGCAAAGGGGGAGTGGCAGGGGTGGTGGCGGAGATGGTGGCAGAGGTGGGGCAGGAATGGGTTGACCAGCATGCTGCTGAGATAGTAGTCTTTGGAAGGTATCCAGCACCTGTTGCAATGTTGTTAAAATGTCATAGGTACTTGCAACATCTCAGGTTCTTCAAAGCCAGGACAAGGGGTATTTGTTTGATGAGAATGATCAGTTACAAAAGTCTGTGGCTGCTAGTCTTTGTCCTGATAAGTGTCCTCATCATCCATGGCAAATTCTGGGATGTAGTGGACATCTAAGTGCAAAGGCTAGCAGCAGTCTCCGACTACATCTGGTCACTGAAACATCCTGTTCACTGAGTTCAGCCTTCACTTCAGAATCCAGAATTTGCGTGGGAAGGCTTGCTGGCACTTCAGTAGGTGAAAAAGTGTCTTGCATGGAGAAAACTGTCATTGACGGTTATCAATATTGAGGTGGGCGCAGATGGGGGTCTACGTCGGTAGTGGGGACTTTACTGACAACATCAGTGATGAACTCGGCATCAAATGGGTGCTATTCATCGCTAAAGGTTTGGTCATCGGCAATGGTCTCGACGTCGAAGGTGTTGCCATCAATGACGGGGATCTGATTGTCAATGATGGTATGTTCCTGGAATGATAAGTCCTGTGGAAGTGTAGTTGAAGACTATGAATGTTTCTTGGACATCGACAATGACGAAGTCACCAACGGACACTGGAATTCAGTCAGGACATTTAGAGAACTGGATTCTTGCACAGATATTTGTGCAGGTTCGTGTCTATCATCTATGGAACTTTTTTCGGAGGAAGCTATAGTCGCATGTGTAGAGGAGGCTCAGGTGCTTTTGGATGCAAATCCAACTCTGGGAAATCTATGTTTCCTTATTGTTTGTGCAGCCTTCATGGAAGTGCTTGGAGAAGCATGTTATTATCCCCAGAGGAGAGCGTATTCCCCTTCTAAGCAGAGTATTTTTTCATTTCCAATACACAGAGGCCCAACGTCCCCTTTCTGTCCTTTAGGGTTTTGAAGACACGGTTCTATATATTTCTCAGTGTGAAGGCTTTTGAGCTGGTTAAAGGCAATAAGTACATTGCTCATGTGGGTCATCAATGTAGATTTTCCTCTTGACCACAGGTAGAACAGGATGATGATGATGATGTTGAATTTGTAAAGCACAGCAATACCCTGAGGAGTCTAGGCGCTACCCAATAGCATATGCAGATTTAACTCACAAGGGTTGGAATTCAGCCTTAAAAAGACAGGTTTTTAGGCCCTCTGTGGTGATGTCATATTATTAGATGACTTGCAGAATTCACATGTCATCCAGAGTGTTGGCAGACTTCTGATGTTCAATGTTCTGAGATTGTCAGTTACCACCTGTGCCTAAGCCATACCAGGGACGGCTCTCTGTATCTCCCAATAAACCTCTGCCAACAACTCTACTCTGCCTCCTCATCTCTTCACTGGCGACAGAAGATGGGATTTGGAACTACAATTCAACTCACTGCAATTCTACTTTAATGTGAGTTCCGATTTCCTCTTCTTACTGTTCCCACCGGAATCAACCTTCTCTCTACAAGTCAACAGTGAGTATTTTTTTTTATCAATTATCAAGGCACTTGCATTTGGGATCATTTTTACACAGAGAGCCGTACCCTTTCAAGCCCGAGAACACTGCTTCATTGAATTTTACAGCGTTTTCACTGTTATTTTCCATGTACTCACACGCATTTGCGTTCGCATTGCACTGGGAGGAAAAATAGACTTTACTTCTATTCACGGAGAAATCACACAGAGCTACACGCATTTGCGTTCGCACCGCACTCGGAGGAAATATAAACTTTACTTGAATCTTACCGAGCCAAACTGCGAGACGCTCTCGCGCTTTGCTTCGCTCGAGCCATCTGCACGCTCTTAAAGCTTTCAAGCGCACGACTCAGCTCTCACTGGCTCGTGGGTCCGTCATTGTTTTCTTCCTCCACTGCCTTCAAGTCCTGTGACGTACTGCGTGCCAACACTGAACGTCTACACACGCTTATACGGTGGAGCGCAGCGTACAACGTCAAAGCTACAAGAGCTGTTTGTCCCGTTTCGCGCTGACGCGCACAGCATTTGCGTGTCAATTTCATCTTCGTGTAACAACTTTCACATTGCGCTAACGCGCACAGCATTTACATTTCAGATTCCAAGATCTCTGCAGCTTTTCAAACCAGAGCGTGGGAGTCATTTTGTATTACGCTGACACGCACAGCTTTTGCGTGTCAATTCATATTATTAACAAATTCACTGACACGCTCAGCCTTTATTTCACGAGTTACTTACACTATATTAATGCACATAGTGTTTGTGTGTCGATGTCTACAATTTAGCTGATACGCACAGCTTTTGAACAAAAAGTTAATTTTAGCACAAAGTTTCTTCTTAATCACAGAATTGTCGTTGGATTTATTTCCTTTCTTTTTCTTTTCTTTGTCTCTATCTCTTTACACTTTTCTCACAAAGTGTCATTAACTGTTTGAACACCATCTTCACAAGGGAAGGGTATCTTGAGGATAAAAGATCTACCCCATATATAAGGTTTGAATTTTTCTACACTCCAAACACAAGCTAGGAGCTCTTTTTAATTTACAGAGTACTTCTGTTCAACCGGACGGAGAGTTCTGGAGGCAAATCCGACTGTGTATTCCTTCCCATTAGCATATTGTGAGAGAATAGCACCTAGACCATACTCAGAGGCATCAACAGTAATTACTGTTTGATTTCCTTCTTTGAACGCTTGTAGAGCAGGCGCTTGAACTATATGATTTTTGATAGATTGAAAACCTTTTGACATTCGTCAGACCATACATAGTTTGCACCTTTCTTAAGCAGAGCTCTAAAACACTCTGTGGTCTTGGCAAAGTCTTTCATAAACTTTGAATAGAACTCACAAAGACCTAGGAATGACATTAGTTGTTCTTTGTTCTGAGGAGGGGGAGCATCGACTATACTTTTTATAAGACCTGGTCTGGGTTTGATGCCATGTTCAGAGATTACGTGGCCTAGATACTCAATCTCCCTTACTTTGAAAATGCATTTACTCTTTTGCAGGGTGACACCTCTATTTGTTAAGACATTGAACACTTGGTCAATGACGGCATCATGTTCAGCTTCGTTTTGAGTAAAAATGAGAATGTCGTCTTGCAAAACTACTACGTTTGGATTATGTTTGAACATTTCGGTCATTAATCTTTGGAATACGGCTGCTGCCGATGCAAGACCAAAGGGGAGACGACAAAACTGAAAGACACCATCTGGAGTGACAAAAGCTGTGAGATGTCGGGACTGAGGATGTAATTCAACTTGATGGTAAGCAGCTTTAAGATCAAGTTTTGTGAACCAGGAAGAGGACCCTACTCTTGCGATAAGTTCTTCAATACGCGGAAGGGGAAAACCATTGACCCAAATAGCTTCATTGAGGCTCCTCAAATCAACACACATCCTCAAATCCCCAGATCTCTTTTTTGTCAAAACAATGGGAGAAAGCCAAAGGGTGGACTCAACTTTCTCTATTATGCCTTGCTCACATAAGGATTGTAAATGCTTATAAAGATCACTTCTAATACTTACAGGGACATTGCGAAGTCTATGTTTAATTGGTATTGTACCTTCTTTGATCTTGATAAAATGTTGTGACAAAGTGTTAGTACTTGAAGGTACTATTGAATCTCCTGTTCTCCCTCCCGGCAGAGCCTGGCAAAAAATCGGTATGGACTTTCTCGGTCCATTTCATGTTCTTCCTTCTAGTTCAAGATATTTCTTAGTTCTAATTGACCATCTCTCTAGATGGGTCGAAGTTGAACCTATCTCTGTACCAAATTCAAAAAGTGTCATTAACTGTTTGAACACCATCTTCACAAGTGAAGGGTATCCAGAAGAAATTCTCACCGATAATGGTGTGCAATTTGTGTCACATGAAATGACTTCGTTTTTGCGTTCCTGTGGCATAAAGCACACCAGAACTCCACTCTATCATCCGCAAAGTAATGGCAAAACAGAAAGGTTTAATAGAGTTGTGATAGAATGTGTACAGGCAGCCTTTAGATTTAAATTTTGTGTTTTTCAAGCTGTTAAAGATCTTGTTTGGTCATATCGCACCTCATCTCATGTTGCAACAAACTTTTCTCCGTTTGAACTTATGAGGGGCAGGAAAGCGTCTTGTCAAGTGTACCCTTTTTGGATGGTAAAATCTTTTCATCAGGGCAGTGATATGAAATGTTTATGGGAATCTGCATGGAAAAGATCAAGTGAAGTCTGTTCTAAATCTTGTGAATCTTCAACTAGAAAAGATTCTCACAGACTATGTACTGGAGATTGGATTAGAGTCAAAAATCCAGTTTCAGTGAGGAAAGGATTTTCCAAATTTCTTGAGTCACAACAAATCATAGACATACAAAATAATGCTGTTAAGTTGTCAAATGGTAACTGGTGGAGCACTTCTCGTATTGCAAAGGATCCTTCATTCTTTCCCAACACCAGTGAATGCAATCAAAATGTTTCAGGAGGGGATGGTGTCAGGAAAAGCACTAGAATTTGTTGTAGGCCTCGAAATCTACAAGACTATGTTTAATCCTTAATACTTGTTTAAAAATGTGTTACTTTCTTAGTCCTCATGTTCCAGTTGTTCTCCTTATGTTTCCCTAGGGTTTGTTTTATTTAAAGGGGGGAAGTGTGGTGATGCCATATGATTAGATGACTGTCAGAACTCACATATGTCATCCAGAGTGTTGGCAGACTTCTGATGTTCAATGTTCTGAGATTGTCAGTTACCACCTGTGACTAAGCCATACCAGGGACGGCTCTCTGTATCTCCCAATAAACCTCTGCCAACAACTCTACTCTGCCTCCTCATCTCTTCACCCTTTCTAAACTTTAGTAGGTTTTTCTCTCCGCAGAGGGAGGTTGGTAGAGAGTTCCAGAGTTTTGCTGTTGTGGTGGTAAAGCACTTACCACCCCACCTGGCCTTTTTCACTCTAGGGACAATCAAATTCCCAAGCTCGGCTGACCTAAGGGGCCTTGCAGGGATAGAAGGTTTAAGATGATTTGCCAACTGCATTGGCTCCATATTTTTCAGGGATTTTAAAGCCATGCAGAGAGATTTAAACTGGATCCGCCTTGCTACCAGCAACCAGTGAAGGTGAGACAAAGCTGTAGTTATAGAGTCAAATTTGGGGATTCCTAGGAGTACCCTAGCTGCAGCATGTTGTACTATCTGCAATGTTTGTATGCTGGTTTTGATGCGCTGGTAAGCAGTGCCTTGCAGTAGTCCAGTCTTGATTATATCAGTACAGATACCACAGTTTTCCTTAGTTCTAGTGGGATTGAGGGAAGTATTGTCCTAAGAATTTTATAGATAAAGAAGCAACCAGTTGTGGTGAAATTAATCTGTGCTTCTAAGGACAACTTAGTGTTCATATTGACTCCTAGGTGTTTAGCTTTTGGCACTGGCGCGGGTAAAGGGCCGAGCTGAAAAGGCCACCAACTATTAATCCAGATGAGAGGGTTGCTGCCGAAAACCAGAACCTCCGTTTTGGGGGAGTTTAGTTTCAGACAATTGTCTGTCATCCAATTTCCTATATGGCTCATTCAATCATGAAATCTAATGGCTGTAGAAATGGATGAGCCGCTCACTGAGACAATTATCTGAGTATCGTCAGCAAGGGCAAAGCCATAACCTTTTTATCAGTTTGGCAAACGGGTGATGTAAAGATTAAAAAAGCATAGGGCTCAGGGAAGATCCCTGAGGGACACCACATGGCTACGAAAACTGCGGAGATCGCCCAGACAGAAAGGAACCTGGCAGGGAGAGGGCCTTATCCCTCATCCTGATGGAAGCTTAGAAAGTCCAACAGCAGCTCATGATTAACAGTATCAAAAGCTGCTGATAAATCTAGAAGGATCAGGGCAGCGCTCCCTCCGCCATCAAGCATCTGTCTGAGCTCCTCAGTAGCCACAATGGGTGCCAACTCTGTGCCGTAGTGCGCACATAAGCCAAACTGAGAGAGGCTGAGGACTGAGGATGTGAATGGAATTCTTTTCGCTCTGTCATGCGTGGCAGCAGGGGACAGATGCAGAGTTTTCCTGACTCAGAAAGATTAATTTTCCTTAAAAACAACTTACAGTACTCTGAAAGTAGGGCAGGTTCAGTCCCAGGGCAGACCAGAAAGCGATGTGAGCATAAGGTCACCTAGAGGTTAGAGTACAGCTCTTCTCGAGGACTGGCTCACATATGAGGAACAGCAGAAAGCTGAGCTATAGGGGCCTCCAGGGGGAGTAGGAGAGGTGACATTGCCATCTCATTGGTTGAAGTTCGGGTTGCTTGAAATGAGGTGGATGCACTACTAAACATGCCCTGTTGTTGAGGCCTATGGCCATTTTAACACTGTTTACTGTTATTTGATATTATTGGGGATTCCCAGCCTGACAATGTGGAATGGTTTAGCATGTGACTAGAGGAAAGATCCAATGCTGAAGAGCTGGTACAAGTTTTCAGAATTATGAAAGTGCCATCTGTTACCATTAGTTCATGTTGCAGGAGGAATCGAGAAATCTCTTTGAATGTCATTTGGGCTCAAGAGGGTTCCTGAGGCCATTGTGGGAGTAATATTCTTTCAGGACAGAGACAGGAAAAGTCATGATAAATCGGTGACGGACATATTAAGAAAATTGGAGAAGATCAGACTAACAGTGAAGTGTGAGAACTGTCAATGCGGTGTGGGTTCAGAATCACATTTGGGGCATATGGTTTGAGATGAGAGAATAAGTCTGAAGGTAGATCTAGCTGAATTAATTATGGAAGAAGCAGCCAGTTTTTACTGACAAAAGAACAAGAACATGTCTGGTACTTTCTGGGTCTTGCGGAGTATTATTCAAAGTTTGGTCTTAACCTTGCAAGCTTTGTTTGATGCTTGACCATGATTAAGGGCGACACATGATGCACACATTTTAGCCAAAGTTGAGGCAAAGATGATAAGGTAAGAATCAAGCAACTGAGGGCTGATTTGTTCAGCCAATGCTGTAAGGGATGACGTAGAGCAAGCAACCAAGGAAATATTGATGTGAGATTGGGTAGCAAAGACTAAAGAAAGGACTCATGTAGTTCAATGACAATAAATATATAAATCAATGACAAGAAACCAAGTCGAGAGATGTTCTGCCTGTTGTGTCATAAATCATGACAATATGGATAAGGTTATCTTTATGGTAAATCTGGGACTCCTCCCATTAACAATTTGTGTACAGCTTGTCACACAGAGCCTGGCTCGAAAACTACTTCCATGGTTGTTAATTTCAGAGCAAAGCACAACCGTGCAATGTGCATCAAAAACAGAATTCCTTGATCACCATGTTTAGGTACTTTTATCTTCTTGAAAGAATGAGCCAGTTTGTGAGTCCTGTGGTTCAAGGATCGGCGCAAGGATACTGATAATAGGGAAGAGTCTGCGGATTAAGAGTAACAGAGTGATCATAAAGGTAACTTTATACTGGCTGACAAACAACACTAACAATACATTCCCTACCTTGGGATGTCTCTGAGCAGGTCTTAAACTGGTAAATGAGTGGATCTTTAGAGCTTTTTGAATTCCACAGCAGGAGTGGGGCAACAAAAAAACAAAAGTAAGTTCAATGACTGTGGCTTCTGTTTAGAGAATTGCCAACATCCTTTGGACTTAAGTTTAATGCTTTAAGGAATCTGAAGATAAAACGAGTTGCTAATGTTACCATCCTGTGTGGAGAAGTTCCCTGAAATGGCTTTTACTGAAGTCTCTGACACATTACAGTGATCAGATATTGAATCTGTGTGATTTTTTTACCAAAAGTGTGAATTCTTAATCAAAAAGTCTTCATAGCGGTTTAGAGAAAGTTTTCAGTTTTTTCCATTCATCCTACAAAACCTCTTTTACTGTTGTATAAAAACAATTAATAAATGGTGAAGGAATTGGAAGCAAAAGGTTTTGCCAATTATAATGTGTATGTTTAGTGCATTGATCTTAGCCCACAAACCTAATTGAAATCTACTCCAATTAGCACAGTTCCTTTCACTTGTTACATAAACCATGCCTACATTTTCCTTAAATCTATCTTGTAGACTCTATGCACAAAGATACCAGGTTAAGTAATCTCTCCTTAGAATATTTTATTTTCCAGTCTTTAAAGTGGGGTTGGTAGCAACAATATGTAAAAATGTAAACTTCAGATTTACACCAATTTATTTTATTTCCTGATAGTATTCCACAATTACCTATTAACTCCAACAAGTATATGATGGTCTTCCAAAATTACTCATGAACTAGAACGAGTACATACCATTTTGTTTCTGGATTGCACACCAAAGCAACATGTCAATATCATCCTACATATGTGTTTGAAATTCTCCCAAACTGGAATCTTGGTAAAAGGGGATACTGCCAAATAAAATATAGTCAAGGGTTCTCTGGCTAACTTAAAAAGAAAGGGCAACAGGGGGCATCCTTTCCTCATGCCCCAAAAACAAGCAACATCGCTCTGCAATTAAACCATTGTTGCACACTTTTTCCACAGTAATTGTATGTATGATTTTAAAGAACCGTAGACTTTAACAACGGATGTTTGTCTGTTCAGCCTCTTCAAAGTCACGTCAGCAGATGAATACTGACAAAAAAGTTATTCAAGTCATCAGTTACAGGATGTAAGGTTTCACCCATAGAAGTGGCCCTAAAATCCAGCAAAGTGGGGAATGCCCCAGATTAGGGGACTTCTGGAAAGCAGAGGGGAATTGTCTCACTGAACTCAATAACTTCCCAGGGCCACCTTAGAACTAACTAACATACTAGATATATGGGAAGAAACACTTTTACAGAAATATCAGAAAATTCTGTACAGACTGAATCTTATGGTGGCAGGGAGCAAAATGGCCAGACAATGGGGTGTTATACATGGCCTGGAACTGGAACAATGGAAAGCAGACGTGAATTGATGCAGGCTGGCTGAAAAGCAAATGTATGAAGGGAGAAAATGTCTGATAAAATTGGAAAAGATATGATCAACATGGAAAGCATACGGGGACTGATGTGAACGGTAAAGTGTTGAATGACATGGACGCTATTGGCTCCCAGTGGAATACTTCAAAATAAATCTGGGTTCAGTATCTGACATGTCTATAATGTGGGAGGCATTTAAAGTGGTTATTAGTGGATTCCATAATTCTAAACACAATGGGGTACCCCCCTCCCTCATGGCGCATATGTTCGAATTGGAATGTGATAATAAAGATTTACAGCACAGCCGGCAATTTACATCTGATTCAAACACTTTTGCAGATATTAGATCAAAGATCTCAATACAATGAAGTGGGGTGGTGACGGTTCTGGGAAAAAACATGGAGGCTTGCAGATACGGAGAGGGTGAACATCCAGGTAAATCCTTAGCCAATTTTCTTAAGAAGCCTTGGGCAGCAGGAGACACTACATGCATTAGAGATGAAAGGGGTGCTGAGCATCTCAAAGCAGTGGGGACAGTACGAGAATTCTGCTCCTATTACACCAATCTTTACGATTCCTCTAAACATGCAACTACAGATTAGGTTGCAGTCTACCTGTACCTCTACCAATTCATTCAGACATTGCGTGGCTGAATGAATTGTGATGTGAGTAGCGGTGTCAACCATTCTTAGTTGCAGAAATCAATGAAATGATCGAAGTACTCCACACTGGAAGGGCTCCCGCTGACCTGCCAGCAGAATTCTACAAAGAATAGCAAGATACTAGCTCCTCATCTCCTCACCCTGTATGCAGGAGCATATGTGAGGAAGGTGCTCTCCCTGACACTGTGAGAAGCTTTGATCATTACCCTCCTTAAGCCCGATAAACCTCTGGAAAAACTTGAGTCATACAGGCCTCAGTCTCTCATTAATTGGGAAGTGAACATATTGTCCAAGCTCATCGCTAGCAGACTTATCCACCTGGATAAGCCATGGCTGTCCTGGGTAAGAAAAACACCCAAAGACCTCCATGCACAGGGAGATAATCTCCCTGAGAATCAGGGCACATTCTTTTTAGCTTTCAAGAAACAAACTCCTGCTTTTAGTTTAGGCTCCATTTAGATGAAGGCAGGCAGCTTGCCAACAGTGGCGGCTCCTCCGCTCAGGCAGAGGAGCGTCGTCCCACTGCTCATTGAAAAGTGGAAAATAAAAATAAAATGATAATGACAAGAAGTTATTATCATTTTATTTTTCTTTGCAACTCCAGCCAGGTTAGGGCTAGGGACCCCGCCATCAGAGGGAGCATGAGTGGTTTGCACTCCCTCCCTAAGTGCGCATGACAGCTTTGCCCCCGTCTGGGGCTGGTCAAACCATCATGCATACTTGGCAGGTTCTCCACTGGGCTGTGTTGCACAGCACAGTGGAGAACATACCCATGCTCCCAGCTTCATTAAAGGCACTGAAACTTTGCTGAGTGGGTAGGTACCATGTTTGTTGTGCCCACCTGGAAAAAAAGGATAGCGGGTTCTGAAGATAGTCCAAAAACACTGAGGTCCCGTGCGGCACTTTTGCGCCACTAGAGTGTCACTCTGGTGGCGCCATGCGCCGCAGCATATTTACAAGGCTACGCAAAGCCACTTTACGTGGCTTTTAATAAACTTGTAAATATGTGCCCCTTTCGATCAGAACCCACACAACACCCATGAAATCTGAAGAATTCCCAGATTTATGAGAAATTGCAAACCTGGGAATGCGTTACATTCTAACGCCACCCCACATGAGGCGCACCAAGAAGAAATGTTTTCATGTCTTCTTTTTCCCCCTCTTTTTATGTGTTCTGCATTGTCCAGCCCACACAGAAAGAGGAAATCGCCTCAATTGATTGATTTTGTGCAGAAAGGTGTCCCTTCTGCACAAAATCAACCAGCCCCACAACGCAGGCACCCTTGCACCATGGCGCAAATGTGACTGCGTTGGCGCATGGCAGCTCATTGCACCAGTGCAGGGGAAAAGGACAGGAATGCGCTGTATCTCATAGATACGGTGCATTCCTGCTCTTTTCTTTTGACGCAGGGCAGTGCAGAAAGATTCTTTGCGGCGTTGCCCTGCGCCAAAACCTCGTAAATGAGGCCCTTAATCTGTTCATTTTTACAGACAGTATAGAAGGGGAAACGGCATTTACAACGCAGGCTGATCCACGTGTGCCATTTCCCTACAAGCGTAAGAATGCTTGCCTGAACCACGCATCTAGCTTAACCATGCATATGAGTGGTTAAGGCAGATAGCGATCTAGTGTCCAAATTGGCGGGGAGAGGAAGAGTAAGTGTTGGAACAGGAAGCTCTGGACGTGGACAGGTAAGTGGGGCTGGATTTGGGGGGGTGTATTTAGGGGTGGGGGTCGGTTTTAGGGCTCTGGGCAGGGTGCTGGGGTCGGGGTCGTTTTTGGTAGGACGCACGGTTTAGGCCTCAGGGCAGGGGGGAATGGGTAGTTTTAAGGGCAGGGGGTTGGTTTTATGGCTCAGGGCGGGATGGGAGAAGTAGAAGGATAGAATTTTAAGGTTTAGGGTGGGGAGGGTCGAGGTAGTGGTAATTTACCATGCATATCTCTTTAGAAAACATGCCTTTACAGGGAAATTCATTGTAAAGACATGCATGGTAAGGGAATGCGTGGTTAAGATGCATTCGTTCTTAGGACCACATTCAGCAATGTGTGCTTCTGTCATATAACCATGTTGAAGTGTAGTAGACATAATTTAATTTAGTACGTTTTACAACTCATTCTTTAAACTCTCAGGACAACAGGTGCATCTCTTGGGTTGTCAGTTCAGACAACCACTATCCATAAATGCAGTCTTCAAAAATACAGTGGATAAGAATTCAGGTTGGAAATGTCAGAACTTGTTTTTTCTTCCGGAGTTTCAGAGCGCTTTACACGAGCACCAGTTGAGTTACACAAGGACTCATTTATTTTTGTTAGGCACAGGGAGATTAAGTTGTTTGCCCAGAATCACAGGATGTTGAGTGTCATTGCCGACACACTAACCCGGTTCCCCAGATTTGAGATTGCCCGCCCTAGCTGTATGGCCACATCCTTTCTCCAGTAACACAATAAAGTCAAATTTAAATATTTGGTAATGCTTCTAACCTACAAATGATGTGTGTATCACCCTAACTTACAGACACTGAAACACCGCCTGGAATGTGAACTCCTTCAATTACTGCATCTTCTGCAAGATAACGTGCTGTGCCAGCGCCAGGTGGGTACAACCTCAGGCTCTCCTTCAGAACCTATTGACGTAAACGAAAAGACAGAAAAATAGCTGTGAACAGAATTAGGAGAATCTGTTACAAGGTTGCAAGAATTTATCACAATGCTATGTAACTCTGTCCGAATGAAATGTATCACACTGGCAGGGATTTATCACAGTGACCTTGGAATCTACCACAAGGACATGGAGATTTATTACAGCGTTGTGTGAATTTATCACATGAGCATCATAATCTATGACACGCAAAATTGGAATCTCTCTTTACAGTACAGGACTCTATCTGGACAATAAGTGAATCTACCACAATGCTTTGGGAGTCTATCATAGAAGAATGGGAATCTTGGCTGTAGGAAACGTGCACTAGTATGTGTGATTATTCATTCCATTATGGAAATACATTGCAAATGTTTAGGGATATGGGAATCTATCACAAGAATAAGGGACTCTATCATCCGACACAGGAATTCATCACAAGCTTATGCTACTCTGTCACAAGGATATGAGACTAGCCATCCATTTTCTCAGCTTCCAACATGGTAGTGTTTTTCTGTATCTCAAAGTGGCTTGTTTAGATGAAGGAATAGAGAGAGATTTTTAATATAATGATGACCATGCTGGCTATGTTAAACAGGCAACATCTGATAACAGCAGCCGTGGTCTGCCTTCGAGCCACACTGGAAGGACCATGTAGGGAACGAGGGTGGGTACACCTGGCAACCTTCATCCGCCTATTTAAACTGCAGCTCCCTCTTGGCTCCCAGGTTCTGGGTCCAGCTAAAGGAGCAACAGCATTTACTGGGAGACACAACTGCAGATGGCTCCGTGATACAATCACTCTGCACTTAGTACATTGAGGCTGTGTCCATGGTGCAAGCCCGTCTGTAACAGGAGCTAGTGTTCGAGCAGGAATGAAGGCAGATTGCTTCATTGAGACAATAGCTAGGGGCAACAATTATCAGCATGTTGTAAAAAGATGAATACATCTAACATCTCTACCGTGTAATGCTACAACATCATTAACCTTAGCGATAGGCATTTTCTTTTTTGTTAAAGTATTATAAAGTTTCACTTTGGTGCAGTCACATCACAATTGGTGATGAGTTATATCAGTACTGGAGACAGCAGTCGATTTTAAACCCATAGGCACTTTCTGTGTTCCGTTGCTGGATCCAGCCAATGGTTGCATTTTTCTGGTCAGGCGATGCAACCGTTCTATTAGTTGGAAATTAGGATTATCGAGAGAGGAATATCCTAGCCCTTGGGCAGAGGAGGAGAAAGTGCTCATACTGTGCTGACCTTTATTAAAATGACTGTCTCAAGAAGAAAATGTTCAGATCTTTCCTGGACCTTTCTTGTTGGCTGTCTTGTATCTCAAAGAGATGTCAATACCATTCCACCATCACAATTCAGAAGATTCCATGTGAGTGAAGAAATCTCCAGGAAAATTACTTCTCTCATAAGGATAGCAGGGTGAAGGTAATTCTGCCAAAGCACTGAAGAATGCTCCAAAGGAGGAACTGACATTTCTTTCATGAATCACAGATTTTCGCTAATCAAGCACCTTCAAACTAGACCATTAGAGTTCTTATTTTGACCAAGCAAAAGCGATGAATTTCTAGTACTGAGTTTTCAGTAAGTGCAGACCAATATCCAAGAAAGCCCAAAGTATTATGCAAAGGGGTTAAAATGTTATTTTTTATTGTTTTTTTTGTTATTCTTTGCTGTTCTGGGAGCAAAGCTTACCAGGATGAAACATGTCCTTGCTACCTGGTTCTAAAGTCTCTGCAGTTTCAGTATTATAGTAGACCTTGAAGGGATCTATAATCACACTAGTTCAATTCATGATTTGGTCTTCATTAACGGGACTGTCTCCTAGAGGGAAGTAGTTAGTAGGTCATGCTCTTGTCCATAGCATTGATGTCCGACGTGGTGATGAAGGTGGTCTCGGCTGGAATACTGATCAAGGGGTGTCGAGGAGGTGATTGTCACGAGGTGGGTGGACTGCCATTTATCATCTTTTCCTTGACTTTTGCCTGTTAGGGTACGAGGGAGATAGGCCAGTAGTTGGCTGGCGTCTGCATCTACTGAGAGTTTCTTGAGAAGGGGGAAGTACTGTGCCGTGTGCCCAGGCATCCGGGTAGGTGGCTGTGATGATTGAGTTGTTCAGGATAGGGATGAGGGCTGCGCTGATGGAGTCCAGTCCTTTGATGAAGACATGGAGAGGGCAGGGGTCATATGGTGCTCCAGATTGTATGGATGGCATGGTTGTTGCAGTTTTTTTTGTTATGTTATGTTAATTGTTTTCTAAAGCGCTCAACTCACCCTGGGGCATCTCGGCGCAGCCTAGAAAATAGTAGTCTGAAGATAAAAAGCCAGAATGAAACGAGGAAGCCTATTAAAACAAAAAGGCTTTCAGATGTTTCCTAAAATACAGTAGCTAGAGATTTTACGCAGGGCCGGAGGGAGCTCATTGCAATATCTTGGCGCAAGATATGAGAAGGCTCTACCCCCGGTGCGGGTCAGGCGTATTCGGGGAACCTGAAGGAGACCCAATGTGCTAGATCTAAGTTCCCTGCAGGGGGAATATTTTAGAAGTTTCTTTTGCAAGTAGAGAGGGCCTCTATTGTTCAAAGCATTATATGTGAGACAACAGATTTTAAAGAAAGATCTTTTTTCCACTGATAGCCAGTGCAATTCCCTAAGCAGCGAAAACGAGGGGGAGCCTGAAGGACAATTAAGGATCATTCTGGCTGCGGTGTTCTGTACTACTAGTAGAGAAGAGGGGTGAAACCCCGAAACCGGTCCTAGGATGCCTGATTCCGGTCCAGGGAAGACATGGCTTGGCAGTTCGGGCTGGACTGTTCCCATGAGGCACAGGGTCAAGACTGATTTGCATATGGCCATGTCTGAACTGGGGTGGTGTGGTGAGCAAAATATCGATGGATTAAACCCAGATCTGTGACTGGGGGTGAATGTATTGCCAATGTGCAACATTCCGTCCATCATCTTGTGTGTTTTGCTGTTCACCCTATGTGGGAAGGGTATGCCCAGACGTGGGTACCATGCTCACTACCCCACTGGAGTCAAGCTATCCTGGCTGAAGAGGGGTGAAACCCCGAAACCGGTCCTAGGATGCCTGATTCCGGTCCAGGGAAGACATGGCTTGGCAGTTCGGGCTGGACTGTTCCCATGAGGCACAGGGTCAAGACTGATTTGCATATAGCCATGTCTGAACTGGGGTTGTGTGGTGAGCAAAATAACGATGGATTAAACCCAGATCTGTGACTGGGGGTGAACGTATTGCCAATGTGCAACATTCCGTCCATCATCTTGTGTGTTTTGCTGTTCACCCTATGTGGGAAGGGTATGCCCAGACGTGGGTCCCATGCTCACTACGCCACTGGAGTCAAGCTATCCTGGCTGAAGAGGGGTGAAACCCCGAAACCAGTCCTAGGATGCCTGATTCCGGTCCAGGGAAGACATGGCTTGGCAGTTCGGGCTGGACTGTTCCCATGAGGCACAGGGTCAAGACTGATTTGCATATGACCATGTCTGAACTGGGGTGGCGTGGTGAGCAAAATAACGATGGATTAAACCCAGATCTGTGACTGGGGGTGAATGTTTTGCCAATGTGCAACATTTCGTCCATCATCTTGTGTGTTTTGCTACTTGTAGTTTAGCCAGTAATGTTTCTCCCACTTCCGCCAGCAAAGCATTGCCATAGTCCAGACAACTAATTACCATAGCCTGAACTAGGGTCCTGCGATGGAAGGTGGGCATATAGGGAATGATTTTTCGAAGCAGTCGAAGACTGTGATAGCATGAGCTGGTGGTAGCCGCGATGTGGTCCTTCATGGTCAGAGCCTGGTCCAGCTTTAAGCCTAGATTTTTTACAGATTGTTTGGGAGTAGGAGCTGTACCCAATTGAGTGGTGATGCTGGGCCAGATGATTAGGGTGGTCCTCTGGATGTTGGTTGAGATGGGTAGGAGGGCAGTAAGGGTGTCAACTTTGGACTCTAAGATGCTGTACATTCTGGTGATCTTGTTGCTGAAGAATAGGGACAGCTGGGACCAGAGGTCCAGAGAAAGGTTTACGCTGGTGGAGCATGCTTCTGGAGAGGTGAAGTTTTTACTATGTGGAAGTTTTTCTTGGCACTGTTGGTGCTGTTTTGGACGCGGTCGGTAAGCGAGGAGCATTTGCTGGCTGTGATATGCTGATGGTAGTATCTGACAGTGGATTTATAGGTGCTCTTGTCAGTGCCATTGTGACTTTGTCTCCATCTGCGTTCAAGTTGCTTGTAGTGGCGCTTGGTGAGCCAGGCTCTTCTGTGAACCAGCTCACTTGTGGTTTGGTTCTCATGGCTTTGTTTGCTTTGAGAGAAGCTAGGATGTTTGCACAGGCAATGATCCAGGCATTGAAGTTAGAAATGGGTTCCGGGAGATTGTTGTTGTGTTGGCGGTGTAGAAGATCAGAAGACCATGACACTTCTGAGATCTTGTTCCAGTGCCATTGTGAAGATTTGACAACAGTGTTTCTCCAGTGGTTTGGTATGAGTATGTTGAAGTTGATGATGGTGTGGTCAGACCAGGTGATTGATATGGGTTGTCTGCTGTGGAGTTGCTGAAAATGTTGAATATGGTGTCTAGTAGGTATGTGGAGCCTTCCACTCATTGGGTGAGTTAGAGGTTGGACAGGTCCTTGAAGAGGTTGGTCGTTTTGGGATATGTGAGGTCTTACAGGTGGTAGTTGAGGTCCCTGAGAAAGATTAAGGTGCTCAATTCAAGCATCAGAGGGTGACAAAGTCCACAATGGTGCTGACAAAGTTGGTGCCTGGTCCATTAGGGCGGTAGACCAGGGTGCCACTCAGGGAGCAGTTGGGGGATATGAGGAGTTTAAAGGTAAAGTGTTCCATGTCACTTGTTGTGCTTTGTGGTAGAGCATTGGATGAATTCCTTGAAGATGATAGTGATTCTGCTACCAGGTCAATTTGTCCTGTTCTGTCCTGTGATCTCGTAACCGGGGATGATTGCCATGATAATGACGGGGGCTGACAAGTAAGCCAGACAGGTATTGTGATGAGTATTTCCAAAAGTGTTTCTCATCCTCCTTGTGCCACAGAATTCAAATCATGCCTCACTGAGGAGGCTTAAATAGGTCGAAACCAGTCTGGAGTTGCTTGTTTTCCAGTCTGAAGGGGATCAGACTTGGCAGTTCAGGCTGGAATATTCATACTGAAGCAGGACCACAACTGATTTTTATATGACAGGTTTCTGCCATGGGAGGCAAAATCCAATGGGCTGAAATGCAGCCAGAGTGATCACAAAAGACTGAGAATAATTAAAGCATTCTACCAATCAGCTTGCTGTTTGTCACATAGAAATCAGGCAAGCCAAAAGGGACATTATTCAATTACAGTTCTCAGAAAGCATTCTTCAAAATCTATAAGATCAAATATATTGTTTTTATCTCTTAAGCATACTAAGATGCTATACAATACCCTAGCAACAGGGTCAAAAGAACAATTCAGGAAATTATTCTTTGGCTTAATTACTACAAATGTAACGTGCAGTGGAAGATACAGCAGTACTACAATAAGTAGTGAGCCAGCACTGGAACATGTGAGTAGTTATAAGGTCCATTCTTTTAGTGCGAGCTAAGGGTTTACCTAAGAGAGACTTTTTTTTTAGCATTCCTGTCTGGAAAGCGTGTGGCATTCATACATGATTGTAGGCCAATGTACTATAATGCTCATGTTTAAAGCCTTCCATGACCCCTGGCAAGAGCTGATTATGACGCAAAGAAAAAGCTTGGTTTCTCCGAATGAACCCCTGTCGTCTGTTATTTAGAATCACAGTGTTGATGAATACCCTATACCTTTGGAACGTTTTAGACTGCAATTCAGATATTGAAATCACTGCACAGAACCTTTACTTTGCACTGCTGTCTCCCTTACTGGCTTAGGAACTCACTACCCCTTAAATTAAATGGCCATTTATGCTACCCATCAGATCGAGGCAGAGAGAGGACAGGATGTCATCAGTAGAGCAGTGGCTCAACGACTAGGTTGCTGCTGTCAAGGTGAAATCCCTGAAACTTGCTCTCATTTGAGATTAGGAATCCATAGGAGCACAGGCTTCAGTAGTAGGGTTTGACCGAGTTGGTCACTAACTCAACTCTAATAGAACCTGCTCTCCTGTATGAGAAGGGAAATGTGCAGTCAAGTACCAACAATGACTTAGAGTAACAGGGACAGGGTAAAGATAGGCAAGTAAGGAGTTTTTGCAGGGCCTCGGTCAGCAAAAGTCGCAGCATCAAGCACAATCTATTTGTATAAGCCTTGCTAGATGTTTAGGCTCTAAAAGGTTTGTAAGCCCTGCCCCTCGCCCTTCTGATGGGCCTGGTTGAAAGTAACAGGGGAGGTGTTTTATGGAGCAAGACAGCAAGGTATTGATGTTCCTTTTAGGAGAGACAAGAGAGGGCACCTGTATGAGGACGTTGGAGAAGGATGGCAGACCAACCAGGTTTTTTCTTTTTATGGGAGAAGCTGTGGATGGAGTCAGTTCACCCCAGATATTTCTAGGGTTGAGGATAGTAGAGAGGTGTGAAGGAGTTATGAGGGTTCATTGGGAAGAATGATAAGATGTTGAGTACTTGTTATCTGTTTGCCCTAACATTGTGGTTGTACGCGTGTCTATGATTGTGACATTTTACCAAAAATCTAAAGTGATAAAATGCTCAGGGCTACGTTGACCCAAATGCCTCAGTCTGAAAAGCATTCTTTGTAGTAAACATCTTAGGGCCTTTTTTTATATTGGTGATAAGAATACTCCGCCACAATGCGACAGAGTACCATTACCTCCAATATAATGATCCACTCACGGAATTTAGATGATGGCGGATCATAGCTTGGGAACGGCGGAGCCTACCACATCTCAGCAAAGGACCAAGCTTCTTCGATGGCCTGACGGAGTAGGGGCCATGGGAGAAATGATGATATGTATGCTCGCCCAATTTAGATGGGCAGACATATAGCTGTTTTTACTGGGCATCACCACCAGGAAAAACCCTAGCGGTAAGGGGCAGTAAAAAACAAAAAATGCCCCTTTCACCACAGGAGATGGTACTCCTATGGTGAGGGGAGCATTGCTTTTTTTTATATTCAAAAACAAAAACCTACTTTGGGTATATGTTTTTAAAAATAAAAAAAGTTTTGAAACTTTATTGTATGCTTCATCATGTTTGACGGAGTCATACAGCAAAGTTTCAATACATTGTGAGGAACCGCTTTGACGTCAGTTCCCATCAATGGGTGAAATGTCCGTCAGGCTGATGCTACAGAGGGCTGGGGGAGATGCCACGTGCATAAGGGAGAGAAATTAAAAGAAATCTATGGTGTAGCAAATAGGGGAAGGAAAAGAGATACACAAGAGGGCAAGTGATGCAAGAAGGAGAGCTTCAGGCTCCAGCGAGATTAAGAGTGTATGAGCACCATTCTATTGGGATGTTAGGACATTTTCATTTCTGTTATCCTCAAGAGAATGGTGGGTGTTTAGGAGTGTCTTTGTCACCTGGTCCACTCCTTGGTAAAACATGTTTGTTGCCTGCATTCATCTGCTTCTGTTTTGTTCCTGGATGCTCTCTCAACGTGTTCCTCAGTGTTGGTATGACTACAATCTTTGCATTTGGATTGTCCTTTGGGATTGAAAAGGGTTTGCTCTTGTTAGTCACGGAAGGGAATCTCTTTGCCCATTTTGCTGTCTTCAAAAAGCCTTGTTTGGTACCTGTTCTTTTTATGGACTCTAGAGTTGGTTTTCTTGTTATGTTCTGTATGAGTTGGCTTGAATGGACTTTTCAAAACTACTATCATACTTATGCGTTTCCTGTATCGAACAATAAGTATGTATCATATGCGACTAATTTAGAGTTATATAAGATCTCTATTGAAAGAGTTTTAAGGCTCTCCCATTGTGCCAATTGTTTTAATTTTTTTGTTCCACTTTTAAAGGAGTCCTAGTTTCTGTGGTGGATTATAAATTGTGGATTGGCATTCATCGCGGGAGTAAATGGAGTTTTCCAGCATCCCTAGAATGTCTCATCTTGACTTGAACTAGGGTGATGTGGTATAAGTTTATGGGCCCATAATAGGTGCTTTGTTTTGATATTGAATTAGCTTTTGAAGAAGCTGCTCAAAGGTAATGGGAATTGTAAGAATCTAGGGTAGCAAGAGCCTTTTTTAGTTTAATATGTGTGCAATGTGACTATGTTCCAGTGTGTGATACATACGCTTAAAAAGCCTACTGCTGGATCTTATGTTACTGCAACACTCTAAATGCAATTCAATCTGTGAGAGGATTGACAGAGTAAAACCTTAGCATCAAAGCAGAACCATTCAACGGAAGATTAAACAGTGTAGAAATAAAGTCTGTAAGAATGGATTAGGGTTTCTACCTTATGTGCCATCTTTATACAGTCCACAACCCTGAGTATCCTTTGGCATACATGTTTATATGATTCAATTATGCTCCATTCAGACAGTCTAATGAATGGAGTCCAAAGACACACTAGACGTCAGTTGAAGACTTGGCTTTCTAATGAGGTATTTAATCTCTCGCTCGTAGATTCTCTCCCTTTTCTGACCTGTTAGTGCCGGGACACTCTATCGAGTAGCTGTGAGCTTTATATACATATTTTTGATTGTATTTGATGTTATGCTCTGGTGTGCCTAACGCAACCTTGTGTTATAAAATGTCAGTACCAAGTTCAATGTTGGATCTATTTGTACACGAGCAAGCGCTCATTTTTGAAGAGGTTCATTTAATGTTGGTATCATTAACAATGAAGAGTTACTTGTTGGTAGAGCATGCAGAGACCGAGGGGGTGGCCCAGGTCCAGTGTCTCAATGGCCAAATGGCCTAACAGCAATGCCCATGATTTGTGGGAACAATTTACAATAACATAATGTCAATTAGTTTCAACAGTAAACTGAATAAATTAAATCATCTGTGAAATATTAAGGACCCCACTGGTAAGAGACATTCTCCTGCTGGCAGTGATCCAGTCAGGCTACGCATTGGTCTTAAACACACAGCATTCTTCTCATCATAAATGAAAGAGATCCCTACTTACCTGAGACATGTAATGAAACTTCCCCAGGTCTTCAAAATCAACGTCTCTTCTTAGGCCCAAAACCTCATCTACTTCTTCTCTCAAGCTGCAAAAGCAATCAGACCAGCGTCAGCTTCATCCACAATTAACGAGTAAAAGAGGCCTTTCTGTATTTCAGTTGTCCAATGAAATATAGCTTGTACTGAAGTTTGGCGTGAGCCGAGGCAGTTCAGGGAGCCTGGGAGATGAGCTCAAGTTGGTGCCTCTGCCTTAGTATTACTTGAAACTCTATTTTGTGCAAATGTCCTCATCTCCCTTCAGCTCTAAATATGGCCTATAAAATGGACTCCGAGGTGGAATTCCATTACATAAAGCACTATGACTCATTGGCCCAGCAAACTAATACATTGTACGAAAATGTAACAGCCATGATGTAGGTCATTACATCACATAGAACTGCGTTGGGAGTCGCTGCATCACAACCACTACATCGCAAGTCACTACCTTGGAAGTATCATAACATAGCTGGTAAATAAATCTCTATATCTCCTCCATTGATTTCACAATCTGCCCAGCACAATAGAGGCAGTGAGTGTCCTCAGACTCAGGTCACCCATAACAAATGCCAAAAACACTGCAACGAAAGACACTCATCACTCCAAGTCATGGGTATTTGTAAACATTTCTCAAGGGGCTACAAAGTATGGTATATGAAGTGACTGAGGGCCGCACTGATACCAGCAAGGTGTAGGTGGGGGTGAGGAATGTGTGTAAGGTGGGTGTAGGGGAAGCAAAGCATGTACATCTTGTGGCTGAACTGCACAATGGCAAATCAGAAAACCTGGGATCAACCCCAGCTTCCCCACTTCACCGACTTGTCCGATCCTTTGCAATTATATTTTTGACTTTCCCTCCTTTTTCTTCATTATCACATGGAAGAGAACCTCAAAATGCATGATTTCAAGACGTGTGCAGTACAAAACCTTGTCTTGAGTTTGATTTATTACATTATAATGTTGTCCATGTTTAATAGTACCCCAGGCCACCTGTAGGATGCACATGACAACTGACTTCCCTCTTAGTTCACTATTGGCATTGTTGTCTCGGTGGGTGGAAGCAAGAATGTTTCTAAATACATGTTTGAAAACTTTTAATTAAAAAAAACCTCAATTCGATCTGCTTTACTAAGGCGAAGCACTTCTACATGTTAATGAAATACACTTTTAAAAATTTTGAAGAGACTTTATCTTATTTTTACATGTTTGTTCTAAGATGTCTTTAAAAATGAAGGAGTAGTTGCACCTGTAAGACATCTTCACGTATGTAAAAGAACTTTTCAAACTTATTCTGGTTAGCCCTCTGGACGCACAGCTCAAAATCGATAGAGCACATAGGGTGGGTCCCCCCCGCTCAGACTCTGCTCCCCCATCAGACATCCTAGTCTGCATCCAAGACTTTCGCACTAAGGAGGAGATCCTCCGCAATGCCAGAGCGTTGCACCCGATTACGTTTTGGGACCAAAACCCCATTCTTTATCAGGATCTCTCCGCACTCACGCTTCAGAAACGCAAGACATTTTGGCCTATTACCTCAGCTCTCGGCCAGCGCAACATTGCTTATTCTTGGGGTCATCCATTTTGCCTCATCTTTCGCCATGACGGCAAGTTTTACCAATTGCGCTCCGTGTCAGAGGCAAGCTGGCTGTTGGGCATAGATATCCCAGGTGACAGAGATGGTAGCGATACCCCGGAGCACGGCAATGGAGAGACTCAGCCACGATGGAGGTGACAGAGGAGACGCCTCCGTCCCAATCGGCCGGACCCCGAGGTCATCAGGAAAAAGCGACATGCCACGCTGGATGCCCTACCCGGACTACTTGTCAAATCGCAGGCCTCGTGAGCGGCACTTGGGCCACTTGTTTGCTGCCTTGCAGGCTACATTACAGGCGGTCGGCGGGGGAGGGTGGATGTCTTCTCCAGCAACGACATTACCCCTGTGAACACTGACTTCTGGTATTCCACGGAAGACGGACTGCATTTCGGACTTCAGACCCGTTCAGGTTGTGCCATGTTTTTGAGGTACTTTTCTTTTTCTCTTTTCTTTCTTCTTGCTTGGGGTTCCCTGTCCATAGCCTCCTCGGCCTTGCAATGCCAACGTGATTGCACTGTGCGCTCCCTACTGTGGCACCCTGAACACTACATTCAGTTCTATCCCATCTTCAGAGACAAGCGGCAGGCTCAATCACAGATCCTTCTAGGCGCCTGCTGGACCGTGCTTTTGCGAATCCTATTTTTCCCTCTCAGCTTCCCTCCTTGTTTGGGATCCCTGCTCACAGGCCCCTGCGGCTTGCGCCACCACAATAGCTGCCACGGACGTCTATGGTTGATGCCAACCAGACCAGATGTTCAGCTCTTCCCGCCACTAGTCACGTCCCTGGCCCGGACGAGTTTTAGATGTCACCTAACACTCTTAAAATCCTCATGCTAAATGTGAGGGGGCTCAACAATCCAATCAAACGTAGGGTGATCATGTCCTATCTAGACAGTACCGGTGCTGACGTTTGCTTCTTACAGGAGACTCACCTACTCCCCAAAAATCAACACCGGCTTAGGTCCCGGGCTTTCCCCACTCAACTCTTCTCCTCCAGACCCACCAAGACAGCAGGGGTAGCTATTCTGGTTTCCCGATCCTTTAGAGGGAAGGTGTTGCAGAAAGAGGCAGAAATCAAGGGCAGAGTACTCACTTACCAATTCGCGGTGGGCGACCACACGCTAGTCATAGGGTCCATATACGCAACCAATGAAGGTCAGGAACGTTTCTTGCAGGGTGCCCTGAGCAAAGCCATGGCCACGCCCATACATAAGCTTTTATTGGGGGGGCGACCTCAACCTAGTTTTTGACAATGACCTGGATAGGTCAGCGCAGTGCACAGGTCAGGTGGGCGCTCTCTCGCGCCGGGCTAGCCAGGCTGGATTATCTGGGCCTGGTGAACCTATGGCGACGCCGACACCCCTGTCTTCAGGAATATTCTTAATATTCTCACGCTCACAGAAGCCTATGCACGACTTTACTACTTATTAGGCTCTAGCGCGCTTTGTGACACCATAACAGTGGTTGACATTGTCACGGCAGCACTGCCGGATCATGCGCCAGTAATGGCTGCCCTGACATTGCCCCCGTCCCAACCACCCTCCAGGTGCTGGTGCCTACGGGAAGCTCTTCTCCAGCTCAAGGACGTAGTTGACCAAATACAGCGTACACTTGACGACTACTTAGCCCATAACGACAATCCAGACACACAGATGTCCACGCGGTGGGAAGCCCTGAATGCGGTTGTAAGGGGTGAGATAATAGCCATCTCATCCGCAGACAACGTGGAGCGCAAGCGTAAGAGAGAGGAACATACTCAAAAGGTTCACAAATTGGAACACATGCACCAACGCACTGGGGCCTCCCGAATCTGGTTCTACTATACGCTGGCCCCTGTATTGACTAGGCTTTTCAACTCCTTTGCGACGTCAGGAGCCATCCCCTCATCAATGCTGGAGGCTGCAATCATAGTCATCCCTATACCGGGGAAGGACAAGTCTAGCTGTGGGGCATATAGGCCTCATTATATATCGACCTGAAGCTGTACATTGGGATCCTGGCTGCTCAATTGTCGCCCTATATGCCGGGGCTGATAGACCCGGATCAGGCCGTGTTCTTCCCCCAGCGGCAGACCAGTGACAGCACTAAGAGGTTGCAGCACCTCATAGAGAAGGCCACGCGTATCCCAGGGGAGTATATGCTTCTTTCTATCGATGCCGAAAAGGCATTCGACCGTGTACACTGGCCCTATCTTGAACAAGTATTGATTCGCATAGGCCTAGGCACAAAGATGAGGACGCGCATCACCTGCTACCGCTCTCCTACAGCATCGGTAAGGGTCAATGGGCACACCTCCACTCCATTCCCCATCAATAGGGGCACCCGGCAGGAGTGCCCGCTGTCGCCCCTGCTATTTGCCCTCTATATGGAAACGATGGCGCAGAGGGTCCGAGAAAACGCACAAATCACAGGCATTCGCTTTGGAAGCGATGTACACACTATAGGTTTGTACGCAGATGATTTTCTTGTCACTTTAACGGACCCGGTGACCGCCCTCGGCACCTTCCTGGGGGAATTAGACTCTTTCACAGGCGTCTCCGGGGTTAAAGTTAATATAATGAAATCCACGCCTTGAACCTCTCACTTTCACCTCTGACCTTGGCATCTCTCCAGAGTAGTCATCCGATACAATGGTCTGACAGGTCAGTGCAGTACCTGGGAATCCATCTAGCCCCTACGTTGCAGGCTATAACGACAGTCAATTATGCCAAACTACATGCCCAAATCCGCTCAGATTTACAACGCTGGAAATACTACCCCATCTCCTGGCTGGCACGAATCGCGACCATTAAAATGACGATACTCCCCAAAATTCTTTACTTGTTCCAGACACTCCCTCTGCAGCCGCCCAATGGCTGGCTGAGCCGTGTACAAGCGGAACTCTCTCACTTCATTTGGCAGGGTCGTAAACCGAGACTGAAGAGAGTTGTCTTTACTTTTCCTTCCGATGATGGAGGCCTAGGGGTCCCGGATATTGCACTCTATTACAAAGCGGCACAACTTCGGTAGCTGGTTGAGTGGAGGCGCACGGAATCAGAGAAGCATTGGCTCTTCCAGGATTGTGCCATGGCTGGCACTTCTCTTATGAAGATCCCCTTCCTTAGGAAGCTGCAGAGACCCCCCCAACCTCTACGCCTCACACGCCCTATATTATCCACATGGGACCAGACCTGCAGGAAACACAACTTGACGACCTTCCCTTCCCCTCTCACGCCACTCCTTGACAACTACTTTAGCCCCGGGGCAGAGGAGATATCCTTCCCCCTGTGGAGATCTGCAGGAGTTTGCCCCTTGGGTGAACTATTTGACGCCGATGGCTTCATCTCCTTTACACAACTGTGAGCGGATTATGGCTTCCCGGAATCGGAAAGGCTACATTACCTGCAGCTGCGACACTGGGCACAGCATCCGAAAGTGAAGCCCCATGCCCAACGACGCCTTACCTCCTACGAGAGATGGCCTATCACTCGACCCTCTGACAAGAAATTGATCTCAGATCTATACAAAATGCTTCTCTCACAATACACGCATACATATCACGCTGGCCGTGTGCGCTGGGAGAGGGATCTCGGCCGAGATCTCAGCACTAAAGAGTGGGAGGGAGCGTGTTTTAGGGCACGTCACACTGCAAGTCACACAGGTCTCACTGAAACTCTAACTAAACTAGTGTATTTTTTGATATTATACTCCAGAACGCCTTCACTGGGCCGACCCCGCACATAACCAAGACTGTTGGAGGGGAAGCGGGGAACTTTAGTAAATCTCCTATGGGAGTACGAGCAGTTACAAGGCTATTGGCCTCAAGTATTGGACGAGATTGACAAACCCTGGATACAGAACTTCCTAGGTTCCATGCCTATGTTCTACTGGGCGTCCCGACCCCACTTACATATCCCCTGAGGTCTAGGAGGGGGTGGCAGATAGCGATTGTACTGGACAGAGCCACTCAAAACATACTAATACATTGGAGGTCCACCCGCATCCCCACACACACCGGGTGGCTCCAACGGATGTGGCACGTTCTGGGGATGGAGAAAATCTTGCTCACCCTGGCAGGGAAGGGTTCGACATTTAGTGACCTCTGGCGGCCATTCTTGACACTCCTAGCCCAAGAGTTCCCGGGAGCTGACATGCCCTAGATACCTTCGCCTCCTACGGCTGGCCCCTCAGGGAATGACTTCCGAGCAGGCCCGGCCTTAAGGGTGCTGCTGCGCAACGACACAGTGACAACTAAGCTATAGTGGACAGGAAGGGGGTGGTAGGAGGCTATTCTTTCATCCTTTCTCTTTCATTTCTTCTCTCTATCGGGATGGGGGTGGGTTCGTACTGGTTATTTGTTGTTAATTTACTATGCCACTATATGCACAGATTGCACGCTCCGAGTTCATTGTAACTCGCATGTGGTGCATGATTCTCATGTAGCCAACGGCCATATGGGCAGGTGTGTTATGAATAATAAATAAAAAGATTTAAACCTGAAAATGAAGGCGTTTCTAAAGTTAAGCGGATCCAGATACTTTAGTTACTCTCATTTCTTTAACTGCTGGTAACATGTAAATAAATGCTTGCCACTTTATTTAACATCATTCTGATTGTTAGTGCTCAGTAAACACTAGCCCAGCACCGCTTTTGACCAGGGGGCAGCATGTAAAGGCCAGGAGGGCCGTAAGTGGCCTTCGGGCCATACTTTAAGTATCACTGCTCCAAGTAATGCTGCTGGTGTTTATTTAGTGCCCACTGACCCAAACCATAGGTGTGTTCATGGTAAGAGGTGTGGTGCAGCAGCCAGAGTGGCTGACTCCGGACCACAGGGGCTCACGGTTCGATCCCCGGCACCGGTGCCTGGTTAGCCCAGCACCTTGTGACTCTGAGCAATATCTCACTTAATCTTCCTGACCGCCCAAGCACAGGGATACCCCACCTGAGGTTGCTGGGTGCTTTACACATGCTGGTAATCGTCATCTTGCCTTTGCATCGTATATAAACCATGTTATTGATAACAAGCAAAAGAAAATGCAACCAGACTGGAATATGAATTAATGATTAAACATCAGAAACATGCAATACACCAACAATTTATTATGATGAGAAATAATCTGTCTTGGCCACAATATCAAACCTAAAAAAGTTGGAAGAGGAGGCGGGACTAGTGATCAAACACTTTGAATTGATTGTAAGATATCATGATATGTGAACATTTTGGAGGGATCAGGGTCTGTTAGAACAGTAAGCATACTTAGATCATAAAACAGAGAAACAACAGGATGACCACTGTTTACCTTCTGCTGAAGGTTCACAAGAACGCCATGTATCCACCAGGGAGACTTATTATCTCCTCAGCGCTGTCCATTCCCAGCCAGTGGCTGGTGCACAATGGTTAAAAGAGAGTGCTAGGCCTTTGGCCAGGCCCTTTGTTTTTTTTTTAGAAATCATGGATACTTAACAGGATTTGAGAATCTGTGACAAGCATCAAACCATTAAGTTTGCCTTGAGATCGCAAATAAGATTTCTGCCTTGTGAATCCCCGACACATAAAATGGTAGTGTGGGACTACAGTACCAGGAGAAGTAAAGCGGTCCCCAGCTGCCATTCTAGGTGTTGGGGATTCTTGAGTCAGAACACCGACTCACAAAACCATGACTTTTTGTGCTTTAAAAAAAAAATACTTAAAGAAATGGGCCCCGTTGGGGGTCTCCCCCACTGTGGCCAGGGGTCTGGGTGTGACTACCCTGCATCCTTAGAGGCATTTTATTGTCATAAGTGCAGAACACATTGACTGTGTAAAAGTCCTGTAATGGCTGCTGCAAGAGATTTTTTTCTTCTGTGGCAGGTCTTGTACCATGGATCGAAAAGGGATGACGGGAGAAACGGCTCCAATCAGATTCTTTTTTTCTTTTTAATTCACTGATACTTGAATAATTGGCAAGTCCCAAACGGCAGAGATATACAAAAGTGTTAACCCTTTAAAACCTACCTACTAATTTCACCTCCGTACACAGTCTTGTAGCCTCACTCACCATACTACATTAACTATAACTTGCCCTTTCCCCATGCACTAGTTATACACTTGTATGTTACATTATTTATATTATGTGAAATCATGGCACTCACAACAACCCTTATCACATCTTATATAACATAATTTGTCATAACACAGTGCATGGTACAGTGATGAGTTATAGTTAATGTAGTGTGGGGCGTAAGGCGACAAGACTGTGTTTGGATCTGTGTGACATATTAAATGGAAGGTTGTGTGTAAATTAGAAATTTAAGTGATAACTGATAGTGGGTAGATTCTAAATTTAACCTATACCTTTAGAATTTCTTATGTTTGTATATTTTAAGTTGGGTTTGTATAGAAAGAATAAATAAGTTTTTCGTAACCATAACTTAGCTTTAACCTTTGGTTTTCCATTGAATTTAAATGGTTTATATGTTTTAATAAAAATGTGTTTCAAATCGTACTGTCGAGCGTCATTTAGTTGAGCGTTGTTAAGTGAAGTGTCATAGAATATTCAGGCACATGCATCAATGTAAAAACCGGTCGCAAACGGGCAGATTCTCAGAATCTGCTCCTTTGCGACCGGTATTTTTGCATTTGGGATGCATCATCCCAAATACAAAAATCGCTATTTAAGGAATCTCTAAATTGCGATTCCTTAAATTGCGATTGCATTTAAGAAATCCCAAATTGAGATTCCTTAAATGCAATGCATGAAAGTGAAAAAATTAGCGATTTCGCTAATAGGGGGAGCAAATTACCATGAAGTTGAACTTCATGGTAATTTGCTAAAACTTTGAAAAAAGCACTTTTGTGCATTTTTCAAAGTTTCATGTTGCGCACACACATGCCCTTAGAGCATGTGTGTGTGCAACATATGTGCACAGATCAATTTCAGAGGTGCAATAGGGTGTCATTTTGACACCCTTGCACTTGCATGAGCAATTTGCGAGTACCTACTGGTATTCGCAAATTGCTCATGCAATCTCCAATTCATTCCTATGGGCCTGGAGGCCCATAGGAATGAATGGGACGGCATTCCTTAATTGCGACTCGCAATTTGCGAGTCGCAATTAAGGAATTTATAGGAATCGCTATTTTTATAGCGATTCCTACATGCATAGGCTTTTGCAATTCCTTAAAAATCGCAATTAAGGAATCGCAAAAGTCTTTGTTGATGCATATGCCAGATTGTGGAGGACAGTGTCATGGAATGTACTATCATAGAGAGTAGTGTTGTCCAGTGGAATAAAGTGGAGCAAAGTAGAGTGGAGTGGTGTGGTGTAGTGTGCAGTGAAGTAAAGTGTTATACAGTGGTGTACTGTATAGTGGAGGGTCTTGTTGTACAGTAGTTTGAACAGGAGTTTCTAGCATAGTTTGACTGTGGTCCGTTATCTGCGCATTGCTGTGTTCAGGTTTACGCTCTTAAATATAGGTAAGTAGTCAGGGCCGGACTGGGAACCAAAACCGGCCCTGGCAAAGTGCTCGGCCGGCCCCTCGGGGCTTGGGGCTGCCGCCGAGCTCTTTGCCAGGCCCGGTTTTCGGACGATTTTGTTACAGGGCCGATTTTGCAGCTATGCTGCAAAAACGGCCCTGTAACAAAAACGGCCCCCAGGGGCCCAAAACCGGCCCCCACCCGTGCGGCGCACCGGGGGATTGCCCGGTGCCCGCTACGGCCAGTCCGGGCCTGTAAGTAGTAGGTTTTATTGTGGTTCACTACCTATGACCACTTTGTTAGAGTACAATACATACCTAATGTCCTACTATGGATAGTCTTTACCTGTATCAAAACCCTGACAGCCACTAAAACTACATTGTGAAATGAAGTGGATAGGAGTAGGAAACTGGGTACTGTTAACACTGTTTCCTCTATGGAGAGAGTTTACTCTTAACCACACTGTTTGCAGACAGTGAAACTCTCATGAGAAATACACCAGAGTGTAATAAAAAGTATCTGCTAAGAACAGTATACACTCTATATAAAACATGTCCAAAGAACATCTATTTACTTTAATTAACCACGGTCTGAAGGTGCCAAAGATCATACTACCTGCAGCTTTCATACTGTGGTGAAGACTTTACATATAAAACATCTTCTAAAGCAAAATAAACACATTACATAGGTTAGTACCTGATGCTCACAGTTTTCTAACTTACTGTACAAATTGTCATGCCCAGATGAATCAGTCAATAACTCAAGGCTGCTTACAATACATAATATGTTTTGCATAGAATGTTTGCGCTGTAGAACCAAAAACCTTTTGTGGAACATGCTGAACACAAGTTGTCAATTGTCACACAGAGTTAATCTTCAATACAAAGAATTATAATGTGTTCAATACCTCCACACACCTATGATGCATTAGGAGCACATGCGTTTTGTGAAAACCTATGTCCATTAGCTGGACACAGGCTGTACAAAATTAGGTAGAAAAGCAATATGGTAGTTATCAGCCACTATGTAAACCATAAAAAAAAATAACGGACACACTCATTTGATGATGTCATCAGTGATGTCACCAATGATGTCATCAATGATGTCATTTGAGATGTCATAGAACATGTCATGAGTGATGTATGTATATGTGAGGTCATAACCAGTGCATGGCAGGGCCGCAATTTATAGTTAGCTCTGTTAACTATAGTGAATTTCTGTGTTTTGTTTTAGTTCAAAACACTAGTGTTGTCACTGACATATTCACCTAACTCTAAAGTCATTTTATACTTTGTTTTTTTCCAGTATATATATATATTACCTTCTGGCGGTCGCCAGTAGGTAGATATAGTTAGGACCTATTTTCCATAGGAAATTCGCAACATTCTATTTGGAATAACGTTGGCGCAGATTGACGAATCTTCGCGAAATGTTCCAAATTTTGGCCAGCTCCGGTCCGCTCCTATCCTGAAAATTTCACGGTGATTCGTCAAGCGGGGGCTGAGAAAAAAGGGGGGTCCCAAAACGCGTTTTCCCCATGCATTTACCCATAGGACCTTTTGACGCAGCTACAGCTTGAACTGCTGAACGGAATTACACCAAATTTGGCAAAGAGGTAGTCCTCAGTTCAGACTTGTGCCTTTTGCTAAAATGGTGTAAATCCGTTCAGTAGTTCCTGAGAAAATTAGAGGTAAAAGTACATATATATCTGTGGCCTCGGAGGATCCGCGCACCCAGCGCGCACCCTGCCGTGCACGAGCTGTATTCTAATTGGCTGTCAACACTCCAGATCAGGAAGTGTTGGCAGCCATCTTGTGCCTCGGTAGAACCGAGGCACAAGAAACCTATAAAACAAACCCGAAAAACGCAAAAAGGGGGCAGGGTAGAAACACCCTGACCCCCTAAGCCTGCTTAGGGAGTCCCACAAGGACCCCCAGGGCCAAAAAAGCATTTTTTTAAATAAAAGATTCGCGCACCCAGCGCGAATTTCGGGCGAAAAAAAAAAAAAAGTGTGGAGCTCCCGTGCTTCTTTGGTAATTGGCCAAATCCCTGGGGCAGAATTAAAAAAAAGTGTGGGGGGGTCCCCCCACACTGCCCCGGGGACCGCCACCCCCCGGGGCTCAAAGATAGCATATGCGGGGGGGGCTCACGGCCCCCCGCAGCCACCCCCCGGGGCTTCTTGAAAATGGGTGGGGGGGCTCGTAGCTCCCCCAGCCCCGGGGACCGTTAGCCCCCGGGGCTTGAAATAATTTGGGATGGGGGGGCTCTCAGGCCCCCCCAGCCCCGGGGACCGCCACCCCCCAGGGCAACTTGTCAATGTGGGAGGGGGCCCCCCTCCTGGAGCCTTGAATAGGCCCGGGGGACCGCCACCCCCAAGGGCCGGCTCCTGCAGTGTCCCGGGGTGCCCACCCCCGGGACACTGTAGTTTGCAATGACAGGGCAGGAGTCGTGAACTCCCGCCCTGTCATTGCAAACTGCTTTGCTTCATTGAAGCGAGAGCAGGGAAACTTGCTCTTGCTTCAATGAAGCAAAGCTGATTGCTTTTCCACATGGGGAGCAGCATGTTAGCTGCTCCCCATGTGGAAAAGCAATGCCGACTCCCGCAAGATGCGAGGAGCCAGCTGGTACCGTGGGGGGATTGGGGACCCCCCCACAGCCCCCAACAGAGGCCAGGCCCCGGGGGAGGGGGTCCCTGGGGCCATAAGTGGCCTGGGAGGGGGGCCACGTGGCCACCCTCCCAGATTAAAAAAAATACAATTGCCGGCCCCGGGGGATGGGGTCCCCGGGACCTTAAAGTGGCCAGAGGAGGGTGGCTACGCAGCCCCCCTCCATAAAAAATTATAAAAAAAAAAAAAAAAGGGCCATGCCCCGGGGGATGGGTTCCCCGGGGCAAATTATGGCCTCGGGAGGGGGGCCACGTGGCCCCCTTCCCAATTTTTTATTTTTATAAACAAAAATTGGGGAGAGGCCCTGGGGGATGGGGTTCCCAGGGCCAAAAAAATGGAAAAAGAAGGGGGCCTACACAGCCCCCCTTCTAAAAAAAAAAAGAAGAAAAAAAAAAGACCGGGATCAGGACGGAGGCCACGCCCCCTCCTTACACCACTCTGCAAACGCGCCCCCTGGCGCGTTTGCAGAGGGGGAACTAATTCCCCTTGAATACTGGGGGTCCCTGGGGGCCAACTAGCCCACCAGGAACCTCCAGTATGCGCCAGGGGGCTGCGTTGCAGAGCGGTGTAATGAGGCCACGCCCCTTTTTACACCTCTCTGCAACGCAGCTCCATGGCGCTTACTGGAGGTACCTGGTGGCCTATTTGGCCGCCAGGGGACCTCAGGATTCAAGGGGACTTAAACCCCCAAATTAAAACGCGCCACGGGGCGCGTTTGCACAGTGGAGAAGGTAGGGGGTGGGGCCTGAGGTGATACTGTGCAAACACGCCCTGTGGCGCGTTTTAAGTTGGGGAATTCATCCCTCTTCAATCCAGAGGTCCCCTAGGTGCCAACTAGCCCACCAGGCCTCTGAATTGAAGAGGAATTAATTCCCCAACTTAAAACGAGCCACAGGGCGTGTTTGCACACGTCACCTCAGGCCCCGCCCCCTTCCTTCTCCATTGTACAAATATTCCTCTAAAATCAGCCGAACTACGAATTCCGATTTACTCACCTGTTATCAGGAGAGAACCCAGTGCTGCATCTTTTAGCCCAGCACTGACCGTGAAAAGAAATTCTGAGCTTACTTACCAGTAACTTGTATTTCCTTCCATAGGAATCCATTGTGTGGTTTTCACCAGAAAAGTTTCGAAGTTTCCAATTTTGAAACTTACAAATATTCCTCTAAAATCAGTTGAACTACGAATTCCGATTTACTCACCTGTTATCAGGAGAGAACCCAGTGCTGCATCTTTTAGCCCAGCACTGACCCTGAAAAGTAATTCTAAGCGTACTTACCAGTAACTTGTATTTCCTTCCATAGGAATCCATTGTGTGGTTTTCACCAGAAAAGTTTCTAGACTAAGTGTCTATTTTCACAAACTAAAAATATTCCTAAAAAATCGTCTGTATGTCTTAAACACATTCTTTCAACTGTTTACAGGAGATTGGCCAGTGCTGGATCCAGGATCCACCACTGAGTAAGAAAAAGTAATGATAACACTACTTACCTGCTAAGTGAATTTTCTGCCATAGGATAACATTGGTGATTCTATGTGAACTTTTCCAAGTGTCAACTTTTAAAATACAATAATATTCCTTAAAAATCACTACTGTAACCAAAAGACTTTTACTCAACTGTTTACAGGAGATGTCCAAGGACTGAATCTAGGATCCAGTTCTCTGGTTAGAAAAGTAATCCATAAAGTAACTAATTGCATTTGACTAGAAATTCCCATTGAGCTCAATGTTGCATTGTGTTTGAAATTGTGTTGCCCATTGCAACAACTGTAACTACTGTACTTAAAAGTTTATTGCCTATTTGCAAAGTATTTAAACTAAAGTAATTCATTCTGAGAAAGTATATTTTGTATTGTAATGTATAATGTAATTAAAAAAATAAAATATCTAAAAATAAACAGTTCACAAAATGTAGTCAATAAGTATCAAAATAATCAGTATAACAATTAATACATTAAAAAATTTCATTTACAAAACCTTTGAAATTCACCGAAAAAACCATAGGTTTCAGGCCTGATATAGTTAGGAATTAGCATTTAAAAAACGTTTGAAATTCACTGAAAAAAAAACATAGGTTTCAGGCCTGATATAGTTAGGAATTAGCATTTAAAAAACCTTTGAAATTCACTGAAAAAACGATAGGTTTCAGGCCTGATATAGTTAGGAATTAGCATTTAAAAAACCTTAGAAATTCACTGAAAAAACAATAGGTTTTAGGGGTGTTATAGCTAGCTGGACATTTCACTCGAACAAAACCATTGAAATTCCTCCGATATAGTTAGTTGTACTAACTACATCTCGCGCGCCCGCAATCCACTGCTGATGATGTCACATATTGCATAATTCATGACATGGTCAGTGACATCACTGATGACATCTCAAATGACATCAGCTCTTTTTTTTTTAATTTGGATAAAGTTGAACAGCATAGATAATATCTTCTATAAACTTATAAACAGTTTAAAATGTTTAAGGGTTTTTCACGGTGCGCGCACCCCACGATTTTTTGAAAAACAAATAAATGTTTTTTTCACCCTTCGGGGTCCTTCAGGGACCCCCTGACAAAGGCTAGGGGGTCAGGAACTCTCTACCTTGCCCCCTTTTCACGTTCTCGACCTTTCTTTTTCACTGTCACACACAAAATGGCGTCCGACACTTCCTGATTTCGACCGATTGGAATGTTGACTGACATCTAACCACCAATCAGAATTACGCTCGCGGACATTTGGTGCGCGCACGGTGCGCGCATATAGATATTTATGTACTTTTAACTGCAATTTTCTCAGGAACTACTGAACAGATTGACACCATATATGCAAAAGGCACATGCCTGACCTCAGGACTACCTCTTTGCCAAATTTCAAGTAATTCTGTTCAGCCGTTCGGGCTATACCTTCGACTAAAGGTCCTATGGGAAAATGCATGGTGAAAACGCGTTTTGGGACCCCCCTTTTTTCTCAGCCCCCGCTTGACGAATCACCCCGAGACTTTCAGGGTAGGAGCTGAGTGGAGCGCTACATTAGTTTTGAAAATTTCACGAAGATAAGTCAACCGGCGCCAAAGTTATTCAAAATAGAATTTTCAGATTTCCTATGGGAACTCGGTCCTAACTATAACTATCTACTGGCCGCCAGTAGAATATTATATATATATATATATATATATATATATATATATATATATATATATATATCCGTAGCTTGCTGCAAGAGCAGCCCCCAGGCCTGCAACGTTGGTGCTGTCAGTGGCGGCAGCAGCCACTGTGATATAATCCAAATCTTATACTCCAATAGAATCCAGGAATAAGAAGACAGGAAACCGCACAAATCCTTTATTGTGCGCTAGCTTTAGAAGGACGACGCGTTTCGGCGTTTGCCTTTGTCAAGTGAGAAAGATATATATATATATATTTTTTTCGCGTTTCGGCTTTGCAGCTACCGTGAGAAAGGCTGCAAAGCCGAAACGCGTCGGTTGACAGACTGGCTCTGTTCGTGAAATAAACTGGAGAAACAAGGATTGATGTGTGCGACTGAACTTTGTGGGAAAATTAACTTTGGCCTTGGGTCCGGCCCGCAGTCTGCACCCGCTGTTGAGCGATCTGGCGCCACTGACCTCATTGCTGTTGAAATTGATATATATATATATATATATATATATATATGTAGATAGAGATAGAGATATTTATTTCAGAGTGGCGGCAGCTACCCTGTAGTTATAGTTAGGGTTACCAGAGAAAGGAATTCTGCAGAATTTGGGTTGCTAATAACTTTGTGCTCATTAGATGAGGCCAGTGCTTAAGTTGAGCCAGTGGTTTCTGGTGCTCGGCACTGTCACTTAATTGTCAGCACCGTCTTTAGTGACAGTCTACCACAAGTGTGTTTCATATGTCAAAATACATAAATATAGCCTGAATTGTATCACTTGTAGGAGTGAGATATGTAGTTGTGTTGGTACTGTCATTGGCAGCCCTGGGAGGGGCAATGGGTGGTGCAGGCTGCCGTAGCCTCCCGAGATGGGCCTTGGCACGTACTTTTTTACAAATGAAGCTCTGGATGAGGCACATTGTGCGGGATATTTAAAGAGAAAGATTCCAAAAAGGTAATAGAAATGTGAAGAAAAGGGAAACGGTGCGACTCATAGCAAAAGAACACAGGATTTCCTGCCATAAAGAAGCCTCTTAGAAACACCACAAATTCCCGGAAATTAACTAGTCCATAAATAATCACCCCTGATTAATGTCAAACTGAACTCTCAGAACCGTTTTATGATCTAGAAAAAGAGGGCAACTGCCCAGTGCCCCTACCTTTCAAATGCCTCCCTGGTAAAGTGGTAAGGGCAGTCTAAGCCTTCTGTAATTTACCTTCACAGAAGTTTAGTGCACATGCTCGACCTTAACTCTCGCAATCTGAGGCAGCGGGTTGTAATTACAATCACAAAGGACCTTTCTGCTTTAGGTCTCTCGCCTTACTTCACATTACATCTTCTACTTCACCCTTCTCTCTTGATCTTTCTCTCCTTTCACAGCTCGCGCCACCTCACCAAATTCTACCTCACTACTCTCTCAAAACACCACTCACTAGGCCTCTATCATGACCTCAACTCTCTCTACTGCAGTCTGTGCCAATCTCTACAACCCTACTTTTAACTCTACCTCTTACAACCCTCTCTGTGTTTAACCTCCCCCCGCTCACAAGCTCACCCCAGTCTTTCGACTTCACCTCTTTTCTCTCTAAACATCATTTTCTTTCTACCATTCAACTCTTCTTTTACCTTTCTTTGGCCCTCACTACTCTCTTTACCTGACCTGCCTTTAAATACCTCTTCTGATTTTACCCCTCTCTGGTTTACCACTCTCCCTGTCTTGCATAGTTATACCTTTCTCACTGTCTCACCGATGGGTGTATCTCTGCCTCTACCTCACATCTCTTTCTATTTTATCATTCATGCCTTACCCCTCAGTGTACCCATCCCTCTAACCCTCTCATTCTAAACTTTAGTCTCGCTCTCTGTCTTACTTTGCTCTTATCTGCACCTCTCTCTCTTCCTACCTTTTTAAGTTTCTACCACTCTGTATAACTTGGTTTCTTTTCACCTTTCTGTTTATTTTATGTCTTCTCTTACCTCACCTATCCCTCTACCACAACTCTATCTCTAACTTCCGTCTCCCTCAACATCACCTCTCGTGCTACACTGCTCTCTCTCCAATATCTCTCTCTCCCAGTAGAATGGCATTTTTGTATAATGCAATATTTATGTAAGACTTTATTTTTGTATTTGATATTCTGACATAGAACCATATCCAAGCAGCTTGAACTTTCGCTGTTTTTGCGTACCCCATTTCCCCATGTGGAAAAGGATATACCACAAGTATGTGTTATGTCTACAGTCTTTGTATAGCGATATTGACTTAGGCTGTTTGCAAAATGTGTTTCCACAAGCAAAGGAACCGTCAGGATAGGTGACTTGAAACATTGCTCTTGGAAACATGTAAATAGACGTAAGAAGAGCTAAGTGTTAATATGTGATTGTAGATAGGAGTGAGTGAGGAGTGAGAAAAATTAGGAGGAAGAGCAAGGTGGAAGATAGAGTTAAGAACAGCCAGTGGCGAAAGGTATGGGGAGGATAAAGGGAATTAGAGAGATGCATGGATGTGGTGAGATAATGTGATCAAAGTGAGGTGGGGACAGAAGTAAGAGGACAAATGGCAGATGTAATAACTGAGGTGGGTGAATGGAAAAGCACAGAAATGCAGGTGAGCGAAGCAAGTAAAGGGGAGGGGCAGAGAAGTGAGAGTGAAACAAGTGGAAGTTAGTGAAGATGGGAGAGAGGGATGAGAAGAAGTCAAAAGTAGACATGATAGCAAGAATGGAAGAGAAGGAGGTAAAAGTAAGACAGAGAAGTGTAGAAAGAGGTGAAAGAAGTATAAAAGGTGCAAGAATAACATATTTAGTACATTTCTCTATTGGTCCTGGTATATGCTATATTCAAATGCAATTCAAAATAGCAATCATGCAAAGTATAACATTTTTGCCAATATCATCTTCAGTGTCCATCAGCCCCTATGTCTTCATTCCCATTTCCCCCAACATTCCATCTGAGATTGCTTCCATATGCCTTTGTCAGTATGTGTTTAACAACCAGCCTCCCCACCCCAACAAACTCCCCACCCCCCTCACTACCACCACCACAGAGGATGGTTTCTCTTCTGCATATTACCGGATTGCTTCCTGGTATTCCTTCCTGATCATCAAAAGCACCACAGGTGGGAGGACTGGTAAGTCACAGATACCAAGTGTAATATTTCAGCTGCAAACTCCTTATATTATTGCAACGTTGCTAATAGTCTTCTCCCATGTTATTCCGGAGGCGGTTCTGTTCTCACACATTTTTACCTACCTTCCTGGTTCATCACTACGGAAGGGGTCCTAATCCTGAATGTTCAAGTACCGGGCACTGTGCCATGGACAGAGGATCATACTCGCCCTGGAGTGTGCCTTTCTCTTCTTTATTCCGCATTTCCCTTACTGGTAATAGTGGTTGGCAGTATATTTGGCAACATCAGTATATTTGGGAATGATGTGGAAGAGAGGGCAATCAATCAATCAGGGAGTTTATAAAGTGAGCTACTCACCCATGAGGGTCTCAAGGCGCTTGGTGGGGGGGTGCAGCTCTGGATCAGTTGCAGAGCCAGGTCTTGAGGTCCTTCCTGAAAGTATGCAGGGCAAGGGAGCGTCTGATGTTCACAGGGAGCTCGTTCCAGGTGTTGGCTGCGATGCAGGAAAAGGCTCTCCCATCTGTTCGGTTTCTGCGGATGCGGGGGACCTCTGCCAGGGCAAGGTCGGCGGTGCGGAGGTTCCTCTTGGGTACGTGGAAGGATACTCTCTCGTTGAGGTATTTGGGTCCGATGTTGTGGAGGGATTTGTAGGCGTGGGTGAGGTGTTTGAAGATGACCCTCTTCTCGACGGGGAGCCAGTGGAGGTCTCGTAGGTATTGGGTCATGTGTTCGTGACGCGGTGTCTCGAGGACGAGTCTGGCTGCGGCGTTCTGGATGGTTTGGAGTTTGTGTAGAAGAGTTCTGTTGATTCCGGCGTATAGGGCGCTGCCGTAGTCCAGTCTGCTGGTTATGAGCGCGTGGGTGACGGTCCTTCTGCAGTTCAGGGGGATCCATTTGAAGGTCTTACGGAGGATGCGCAGGCAGTTGAAACTAGTGGAAGCGACGGCGTTGATCTGGCGGTTCATGGAGAGGGAGGAGTCGAGGATAATGCCGAGGTTTCATGCGTGGTCTGTAGGGGTGGGTGGATTCCGGAGGGAGGAGGGCCACCAGGTGTTGTCCCAGGCGGAGGTGCAGGGTCTGAGGATGAGGACCTCGGTCTTCTCCGAGTTAAGCTTGAAGCAGATGTCCTTCATCCATGCTGCAACGTTCTTCATTCCTTCCTGTAAGCCGAGTCTGGTGTCTTCTGGTTTCTTCGTGAGTGAGAGGATGAGCTGGGTGTCATCGGCGTAGGATAGAATGCTGAGCCCATGCTGTCTGACAATAGCGGCAAGGGGGACCATGTAGATGTTGAAGAATGTGGGGCTGAGCCATGATCCTTGGGGTACTCCACAGTTGATATCGGTGAGTTCGGAGAGGAAAGGAGGGAGTCTGATCCTCTGGGTTCTGCCGGGGAGAAAGGATTGGATCCAGTCGAGGGCGGCTCCTTGAATCCCTGCGTTGTGAAGTCCGGCTGCGAGTGTGCGATGTGAAATGGTATCGAAGGCTGCAGAGAGGTCTAGGAGGATGAGGGCCGCAGTGTGTCCCTGGTCGAGTAGCATGCAGATGTCATCAGTGGTGGCAAGGAGGACGGTCTCGGTGCTATGGTTGCTGCAGAATCCAGACTGGGAGGCGTCTAGGGTGGAGTTCTCTTCGATGAAAGCGGTCAGCTGGGTGTTTACGAGTCTCACGGTGACTTTGGCCAGGAAGGGGAGGAGAGAGATGGGCTGGTAGTTTTTCAGGTCCGTTGGATCAGCGGTTGGTTTCTTGAGGAAGAGTTAACCCTCTGACCGCTTCCAGTTGTTTGGGAAGTTGCCGGATCTGAAGGAGGTGTTGATGATCCGTCCTGGTTCGGGTGCGAAGGCGGCGGCGGCCCTCTGGAAAATGTGCGGTGGGCAGGGGTCCGCTGGGGCTCCTGAGTGGGTTATCTTCATTGTCGCGGTGATGTGTTCGAAGGTGGCGGGATTCCAGGTCATGATGTATGGCTTATCGGCGGCCGTGGGGGGGGGGGTGGTGATTTCTAGTGCCTGTTCGCTGAAGTTGTCGTCGAGGACCTTGATCTTCAGATGGAAGTAGGAGCTGAGCTTGTCGCAGAGTTCCTGGGAAGGTGTGACGTACAAGGCTTCGCTGGGGGGTTTTGTGAACTGCTGTATGACGTTGAACAGTTTCTTGGCAGGGCAGGGACTCATATTGGACTCATCACCAGCCAGAAACCTGACACTTTAGTTATGATTGCTCTTGGATAATCCAGAGCTTAAGTATGAATTAAACAAATCACGTTTTAATTACTATTTAGCTCCCTTTATCAGGAATGTCTGACATTCAATTACACATGGTCCACAAGTATTGGATCCATGGTAGATTTTCATAATAACTACCGACAATCTAAAAGACCCAAATGACATTCATTGTTGGCAAATGCACTGCCTGTGGCTGTCCTGAAAATCTGACATGAATTGAATCCTTGTGGACCAATATTGGATGTCTTTGAGAGATATATATATATATTATATATATATAAAAGTGAATACAATTTTTTGCCTTGATGACATGGGGAGAGGTGTGGTTCAGCGGCCAGAGAGGCTGACTCCACAGCGTGGGGCTCATGTTTCTATCCCCGGCGCCGGCTGCAGCTCAGCTCAGCATAATGTGACTCTGGGCAATAGCTGACTCCATCTCCTCGACGGCCACCAGCGCCTGGATTTCCTTAGGGGTGATAAGTCGTGCTTTACAAATCTGGAATTATAATTTTACCTTATCAGACAAGCCAAATGGATATCAGCAGTAAAACATTCACTCTCATCGGAGAAAATGCACTTATCAAAGTTCAAAACGTAGACTTTTGTGAAAATATATGTCCCTTTTGACAATAATGATAGTTATGGGGGTGTGGCCTGAGTGACCAAGACCTGCTCCTGTCGCCTAACTAATTATCCAACATCATCTGGCCTGACAGCGCTCATTGGAAGTATTGTGAGAGAGGGGTGGACTGGTGTGCTGACCAGAAAAAGACGAACTAAGAGGCACGGGGATACCCCCGAAAACATGATAAGCTATGGGGCGGTTGGTGGGCACATCATGGACTAACAGAGTAACGATGTTGACATTTGATGATGCATGTACTATGTCTACATATCTGATTCATAATGTGGTGGTACTGATTGATTGTTGGTGGGTGATGCTGCAAACTGATACAAAATGGCTATTAAAAAAAATAATGACAGTTATAGTTTAAGAACGAGAGTCATCTTTTTATTCAGGTGGTGTCGCCTTCTTTGCACATATACTTTAAAATATTTCTCTCAGACATGACAAAGACTTACTGAGCCCTTATTTGTGGGAGCCTCGCCAGTTCCATGATTGTGAAGGCCAGTTGGTTGGCTGTGGTCTCCTGACCTGTGTGATTTAAAACATTCAATCCAATCATTAGTGGGATCTTTTCAGATGGAAAAATCGCCCACATAGTAAAATCAGTGTTCTTTGCTAACAGCAAAAAGTTAAAGATTATTTTAAAGCACAATTTAGGCTATCTATCCTTTTTGTAAAAGCCCAAATGTCAATGATAATGTCATTGCTTTTTAGTTTGGCACTAGGGGAACAACTATTGCATTATTTCTCCATGAAAATGGGTCATATAGCAGGAGGATAAAAGATTTAACGCATATCCTTGTTCTGCCATGCTTCTTTTGCTTTTCATGCAAGGAACAGCGACCACTAGTGTAAGACTGGCATAGCAACCTTCTTTCAGGCAAAATTATGTTTTATTGACATCATCTTATAGTAGAAGCCACTCAAGAGGCACACATTCCTAGCAAAATGAGATGAAGAAGTTCATTGATTGCAATTCTTTGTTATGTAAATAATTATGAGGAATTCAGGAGGAAGTGAAGATGAAGTTATGCCTCCTTTCTAGGGTTCCACTAGTCATGACAACCCAACTAGGATGGTCCCCCTAAGCACTTGGTTGCCTTGCTACTGGAGCAGGAGGGGACAGCCATCAGACAAGAAGAGATCAGGTCTCCATGCTTCAGTTTGGATACGTTGATCTTCCTCACTGGCCAATCCTGTAGGCAAAGTCACTGTGACTCTGTGTTACTTTCATCACTGTTGACACCAATCTCCCAGGTTACAACACGTTCCATTCATCTACCTACCAAACCAAGCTCCCGCTCCTGGCGAGAAAAAGCTGAAGTTGCTAGAATCCTGGATTGGTGGCTGAAGCCTACAAACCCTGGAGCTTGAGTGCCAATCCCCTCAGTGCTTCAGAAATGCTGTTTGCATACACAGAGAATCTTGATTTCATAAAAGACAACGGATGCTAACATTATGCGATAACCTGTTATTGCTGCCTGACATGCAGCCCTTTAGAGAACTTAAAATACATCATAAACAAAACATTACAGTTTTAGAACAGTCAAGACAGTATATAACTCCGTGTCACTAAGTATAGTCTTCTTTTAGGCTGTGACTAAAACCAAAGATGCTCCTTGTCTTGACTGAAAATCGTTCTTCCTGCAAATAAATATCTGAAAGAGAGAAGAAACCAAGTAATACCACAAAAACTCTTTCTGAAGTCAATAAATATTTACCTCTGAAAAGAAACATATGAAGTTAATGATACAATCACAATAAATCATTGTTTGCAACCTTAATTATACATATGAAATGAAACCAAATGGGAGTGGTGGGTTGGATAATGTTAGTCTCTGTTGTCTTTTATGGGATCAAGATTCTCTCTGTAAGTAAACTGGAGAATTACTGTTTCATTACAAGACCTCAGACTACCATTATGCATGTTTAAAGCTCCTCAGCACCACACTACTCACATGCTCCACTGGTTTAAGATAAAAGCTCGTAAACGTGCTAGCACTTGACCAGTCTCCCCCTTTCAGAATATCTGCAAGTGTACCACCTGCACAAAACACTTTACTGGACATCGCAACCCCAGATGAGTGTGCCCCAAACTCGGATAATTCAATTCCTGCTTCGGACATTACTGCTCTTACCCACAGTGAAATAGTTGCTGTTGAAACTGCCCCATAGGGCTTTAAATAGGAAATTAACAACTGATCCTCACCATCTGGTCTAAATTCCAACATTCTTTGCTAATAAACCCTCATGTAACTCACTACACACAATTTCTTGCAATCTTTAAAAAAGGGATAAAATATGTTTTCAGGCATGGTTTTAGTTCTTTTCCAAATCTCAAAGTACACCCCATCCGGGTATTCAAACCTATTAAATACTTCTAATGCCTTAACATCAGAGACTCTTCTAAAAGAGATTAGACAGAGTAGAGTTGCAAACTTCTGCAATATTTGTCTCCTAGAAAGATATAAATTATCAGGCCAGGAGACAAAAAGGTGAAAAACAAGATTAACATTATCATACCTTGTCATAGGTGGTCACCTAAGTCTTATCCCCATCATTACTCTGCAAACCAAAGTATCGCTACCAACAGCAAAGTCATTTACCAAGGAATGTCCTGCCGAAACACTAGATCTATAACGGTTAACAGTTCTATAAGACCAGCCTGATTTGAACAACTCAGCAAGGTAGTTTGCCATGTCTACTGCAGGAGCCTCTACGGGATCCAAATTAATCTGCAAGCACTAACTACACTACATCCTCTATACTCCTGTGTATCCTTTCCAGGTACCTGGGGCCCATGACTCATCCAATAGATTTTTAGCCTCTCCCAAAAGGCCAGAGTATCTACCAAATTTCCTGAAATCCTCTGAACAAGAAGGTTCAAGTTTCCGTCTACCACTAAAGGCTGCTCCTATCCTTCCTGCCCTAACAAACGGCCTAGACTCCCTGGATTCAAAAGGAGGACCTCTACTGCTAGTTCCATTACTTCAGGGTAACAAGCTTTCAGTCGGTGTTGTCCCTAAAGAATCTTGAGTTCCAATCTGCTCGCTTGTTTCGATGACCTGGGATAAACTGCTTTCAAGAGAATTTTGTGATCCCAACAAAAATACCAAATGCCCTCGCTAGATCTGCAAGTTGTTTCGATCTTGCTCCCACTAGAGGATTGATATATGATACAGCTGTGAAATTGTCCATCCGGATCAATATCACGCTGTTTGCTAAAAGAGAACTGAAACTCATCAAAACCTTCAGCCCTGCTAACATTTCCAAACAATTTATGTGTAAGGATAGCTTCTCCTTGGAACATTTCCCCCCAGTTTCTACATCCCCTAATCTTTCTCCCCAACCAAGGTTGCTTACATCTGACTATACAGTAATTTACGGAACATTCCCAAATATTGCTTTGCTGTTCCAGCTCTCCAGGTTGTTCAACTACCAATGTAAGTCCTTTCGAGCTTCCTGGGACAGGGGAATTACATCTGCATACCAAAGACATTTCCGCAAACCTAGGGATTTCAGTCTCTGAAGAGCCCTGTAATGCAAAGGACCTGAGGAAATGGCCTGAATGGAGTATGGCAAAGGTCCTAGCACTCTTGCTAGACCCCTTGTAGTCACAAATTCCTTCACCAGAACCTGAGCTATCTCCTTCTTGATCTTTGCCATTTTTCCCTGAGAGAGACAAAGCTGGGTCAGAGTAGTATCCACCTGAAATCCCAGAAATTCAAAATTCTTGTTAGAGCCATGATTGACTTCTCCAGATTGATAATGAACCCTAAGGCCTTTAAGAGATAAGTTGACCACTTCATGTGCTTCAGCAATTCCCCCTGATCCTGAGACATCAGTAACATGTTGTCTAGATAAATCAATAAACGTACTCCCTTCTTTCTCAAGAAAACAACTACAGGACGCAGTACCTTGGTGAAACACCAAGGGGCTGATGATAGACCAAAGGTAAGACAGGAGAACTGGTACAAAATACCTCTCTAGCTGAACCCTAAATACTTCTGTGAATCTAGGTCAATGGGAATTGTGAAGTAGGTGTCTTTCAGATCCAACTTCACACACCAGTTTTTTGCATGTAAAATGTCTTGCAGAGGATGGATCTCCTCCATCTTGAAGTGCCTGTAAATCAAAAACCTGTTTAATTCCTTCAAGTTTTTTGTGGGTCGCCAATCCTTGTCATTTTTCTTCATTAGGAAAACAGTATTTACAAAACTGCTTTCTGAGTTTGTGAGCTTGAAAATTGCCCCTCTGAGCAAGGGGAGTAGGGTTAAATATTTCCCCACCGAAGTGTTTTTGATAGCCTTCGAAGTTGAAGGTTAGTCCAAATCGTCATCGAGGAAATCAGTCTCAAACATCTCCTGTGGATCAAAAACATACTCATCCATCTCATTATCTACCTCATTATCATATATATAGTCATCATCAGTATTAATACTGCAGTCTTTTGTGCCATGAACCCTACTCATTCTATTTGTGCTGCGAGGGAAACCCAGATCAATTTCGCCAACATGGTCGCTCCTGCTAATCGCGACGCTATGGACACCACGTCTGTTGTAGCGCTCAGGCTACCCAATGTGTGTTCCTCACCCATAAGGTGTTTGGATTCTTTAGTCGCTTTACCTCTTTTTTTAATAACCAAAGGGGTCTCCTCCTCAGAAAAGGAGAATAAAATCCTCCTCCCATCACCTGCCAGCCCACCTCACCTCTATTGTTCCAGAGGGACACGTGCAGCTGCTGTCTCCTTGGGGTGTCCAACTGCTCTTTGGCTGCCGGTCCTTTGACCTGCAGTAGGATCTTCACTGTGGGCTGGGCATGGCTCTAGCAGCCCGGCCAATCCACACCTCCTGGGCCTGCTCTCCAGCGGGTCCGAATGGGGCAAAGTATTCTTGCGTTGGGTCCTTCGGCGTGTATCTTCCCAGCGACGACGTCAGGGGCATAGAGCTAAACCAAAAGCTTCACCATGGGCTAGGCCGCTGGCGGTCCTACCCGCCCACACCTCTCTCACCTCCTACCTGGCAGATCCTGAAGGGGCGTAGTCTTTTTTCGTGGTGGACCCTCCGGCTTGTACCTCTCCGGCAAAGAGATAAGGGGCGTGACGCCAGAAACCACGTGCTCCACGGCCCTGCAAGGCTTGCTGGGCTGCTGCAACTCCGCTGCGTGTCTGCTTTTAAGCGGCCTCCTTCCAATCACCAGAATGCCACACCCAGCAGTTATTTGATTCCTGGGGAGCGGAAGAGGGATATTCCCCCCTTCCAGCAGCAAGTTTTCAGGGCTGCCGCTCATCACCCAGCTCGCCTCCACTCCCACCTCCGCATCTTCTCGACAATCACCGCAAGGTGGGCTCAGCATCCGCTCCTCTGCCCCACCAGGGGCAGCTGGAGGATCCCGTGGGAGCCAAATTGCTCACCAGAGCACCACACCCTAACAATTGTTGAATTCCTGGGGAGGGGTAGAGGGATAGTCCCCCCCTTCCAGCAGCAAGTTTTCGGTGTTGCTACTCAGGCTTGTCGCATCCCATGCAGCGGGCAGACTCCACTCCCAACTCAGCTCCTTCTCGGCAATCATTGCATGGTGAGCCCAGCATCCACCTCACTGCCCAACCTGGCAAAGGAGGGTGATCCTCCATGAGCCAAGTCTGCCAATCCATGAGGGTGGTCCCCTCGGATGTAGATGGATTTATCGTATCACGGCCGAAACACAAAGAAGCTCGACCACTATCTTCGGCTACCAAGCCACGTCCCCAACTTAAAAAAATGTTAAGCACTGTTAGAAACGGGGGTTCCCGGTAGGCTAGGGCACGCGCCAGAGCCAGGCAGAAACCCACGGTCTAGTCAGGGAGAGGGAGGTACACCCTGAGGATAACCCCTGCTCACCCCCTTGGTAGCTTGGCACGAGCAGTCAGGCCTATCCCAGAGGCAATGTGTAAAGCATATGTGCAACACCCACACACAGCGGCGACACACTAGGCACACTACAAAAGAGACTCCACACAAGGTCATATAAAAATAGCCTTTGTATTCTAAAAACACATTAGAATCACAATCACAGTTATATATATATATACACACTGTGCCAACTGGCACCAGGTCACAATTTACAGGGGATTATGTACAAGGCAGCACCAATCGGGTCGCTGCCAGAACCATCACAAAGTACAAACAGTAAATGTAAAACCACCAGCAATAAAGGTATAACAGCCAGTAGCTACTGGTGAATGAATGAACCTAGCACTATACCATGATAGGTGTAGATCACATTTAGATCAGGCATAACCTAAAACCCCTTAACCTGATATTAGGCATTCACATTAGCATTAGGTGTAATCATAACGTCTCATAGGGCATAAACAGTGAATGCAAGACCATCAGTAATAAATGGATAACACTCAGTACCTACCGGCAGGCTAATAAACGTAGCATCAACACCCTATGCGAAAAATAAACATATCAGGCATACTCATTAGGCATAGAAATACATTATACCACAATCATGGGGAATAGATCACATTTTGGCCAGCACCAGCACAAACACACTCCCACTAGAATGACCATAGTCCGTACACACATAATATCACCATTCCCTTGTAGGGCCCCCCTGGATATGTAAAGCAACCATGCCCCTCGCTGTAGCTGCCCGCTTCTGAGGCGCAGCTGTGTCTCAAAAACAAGCACTGGCGAGTGGGAGCCCCCCTTTTGGGGACTCTAATGTAAGAATGCCCACTCCTGGGATGCAGCTGTGTACAATAAGGCAAACAAGACCCTGGTACTAGCATTAGGCGGGGTGGAGCCCCACTCCAGGACTACTAAACTCAAAATGTCCCCATCGCGGCGCCACTGAGGAAACTGGCCCCAGCACTGGGGAGGAACTGGTCCCCAATGTTGCAGCAGCCCTCTGTCAAGCGGGGCAGCTGTAGAACCAGCATGGGCACCACGGGACCCTCAGTGCGACCACAGGGGGCGGGCACCGACAATGTGCCCCGATGCCATCCCCCACCAAGCTAGAACTGAGCCCCACTCACCGGGCTCTCTGGAGGACTCTGCAGGTCTCCAATAGGTCGACCATGTGCCCTGACAGGTCCCGCTCTTGGGGCCCCTTACAGGCTTCACCAGGGCTCTCCTGGTGCCGACCTCGGCACCATCGGCGCACTCAGGCAGCCCCGCTCACTGGGCTGGCTCAGGACTCCCTCGGCATCTCTCCTCTCCTTACAGCGTGCGGGGCTCCCACAGCCCACGGGGCTACCGCTCAGGGAGACGCCACTTCGGGACCTGGCAGGCACGCAGGGCTCCCACCGGCATACGGGAGCCCTGCTCAGGTACTGACTCCCATGCTTCCTCCTCCACGCAGCCCGGCTCTCTTGGTTTCCGGCGAGCTCTGCTTCCGTGGTTGGCCCCGCCCACCATTAGGCGTGACCCCCGCCTGATTTAATGGTCACCGCGCGATCGTGGCAGCCATGTTCCTTCAATGTCCTGGGTCGCGGCGGTGATTTCTTGGCAACGCTGGGTGGGAACCCACTAAAAAGATGATTTCCCATGCGGCAGAAATGCGGGGTGGGCAACCGCGAAGGATGGCAATACGGGGTAGGCTCCCGTTACGTTAAAGCATAAAGCGATGTGGGCACGCGCTCTTCCTGGTGCAACGCGGGGTGGGCACCCGCTCTTAAAAATAGCATAAAGCAGGGTGGGCACCCGCTCACAGCAACGTAAGTATGGTGAAAATGCGGGGTGCGCACCCGCTCTTCCTTGAAACGTGGGGCTTTCCCTGGCATACAGGAGCCCCACTTGAAATGTGAATTCTTCTCCTTGGGGGCACAGAAACGGGGGTTAGGCTCCCGCCGTGGTTAAAAAGGTGTCCACATGCGGGGGGTGCTCCCGCTAGTTTCAGGATAAAAGGGGGAATCACACACGCCGGGATTCCCTCTCACCACGTTGGCAGCACAGCGCTGCAGGTCACCAGCGCCCCTTATTTAAAACTGCAGGCAGAGAGAAAAGTCCTTTGGGGCTGGAGTCCAATTGTAGCGCCCACGAGGTGCTAGGAAATAGGCACAGGCTGGGCAAAGGTCAGCAGGCAGTAGGGCAGCTCAGCCCAATGAAGTAGCAGTTCCTAAGAACAGTCAAACTTAGCAAGGTGGCAATCCTCCCGGAGCAGCAGCCTTTACTCCAGCAGGGTCTCTTCCTGGGTCCTGTAGAAGGCAGAGGGGCAAAGTTGGGCACAGATGCCAGCACGCAGGGTTCCACGGCGGTTCCTCCTGGCAGAGTGTCCCCTCCCAAGTCAGCACACGCACAACACCCACATGGGGTCATAGCCCTGCGTATGGAAGGGAGTAGAAGCTTCTGGAAGGGTCTAGTGGTTGGGGTTTCTGGAAGGGTCTTGGAAGTTCCAGTCCCAACTGGCACTGGGGGGGGGGGGGAGGGGGGGGGGGAATTGTTAGTAGGGGGCGGAGCTAGCACTGTACCGGACAGGAACAGACCTATTCAGGGACAGGGGATCTCTCCGCCCACTACTCCAGTAGCAGACCTCCCATTCAGCCTGACCCTGCCTCCCTGGAGCCACCCACTTCTCACCAGCCCGGTCACTTCTAGAAACAGACATGCAGGCAGGCACACAGCACACAGAGATGCCAACTTCTAAAAGTGGCATTCCTAAAATAGTAAAAATAAATCTGCGCACATCATTGCGCAGCATTTTTCATTTCCATGCCACACATACCAAACATGCCATACTTATTTTGTTTTATTTAGGAGTTATCCCATAAGGGGGAATTCCCAATGTTAGCCTATGGAGGGCAGAGAGCACACGCACTCTGCACTGCTAGCCAGTGCTAAAGTGCCCAGAGTCCTAAAACCACCAACGCCATGTTAGAAAAAAGGCTAGGTGGAAGGCAAAAAGTTTAGGGATGACCCTGCAAGAAGGGCCAAGTCCAACAAGCACATAAACATGTTATATTGTTTAGAAGTTACTACTCAATTCTGGTTATGGCACACTAAAAGGATTCAGGGTGACATAGACCGGCGAAAGCAACAAAGCAAGGAATCTGCTCCTTTTATTTAGACTTACAGAGCCAAACACCTAACAAAGGGGATCGCCTATAGTTAACAGTATGCTGAGATGCTACTCAAACATGCAAAAACTGCGCTAACTCCAGTTGCCAGTGTACTCTCCTGCCTGGGTTCGTCCCTTGCAGCCTACCTCCTGCACAGACCTCACAAGTATTGTTCTCCAAGGAACAACTGAAATGGATTCAGAGTGGAAGAGTACAGGAGGTTTTTGAAGGGGTTGAACTTTGTTGTGTTGTTCAAACACATATCAGGGAAAAACTTGTAAAAAAGGGAGCATATTCGAAGCAGATTGCAAGATTTTGCACTGAAACATTCATTTGCATTACAAGGGCACAGTGGTTTGCATAGTATAGTGGATTCATCAATTCACCAAGGGAAAATGCAGGCAGTATCCATTCAGGGGATGTGCACCAAACCAAGAATCCCGCCTCCAGCTTATATGCTTCCCGGTTTTCTGAATCTCCTTAACCATCTCTTGAAAGACCCTGGTGCCCTCACTAGGGACCAGACCTCACTAGTCAATGACTCACTGAGCACCAGACTAGGTTTCACCTTTCATGAACAGTCACTTCCTGAGGCAAAGCCACCAATGAAGTCTCCATAAAGCCAGGGGCACAATTAGGGTTGCAATTCACACGGGGTGCGACCTGGCTGGCAGAGGGCTCCAGATAGAAGTCCATGAAACACACCCTTCAGCGACAGTGGGAAGATTTCCAGACTCCTCACAACACCGCCTAAACCAGACAAATCTACAAGAATTGTGATGTAGCAGCCCCAGCCCCTCTGACCTACCCAATGCTGGCATACAACGCACAATGTGGCAAATTAGGATGATGCAATCCCACCAGGAGTATCGGTGTCCACAAGGGGCCACCCTTGCAATCCCATTAAACACATTGATCAGGTTGTCTACCTTGCTCCTTTCAATTTCTCTGACTGAAAAAGCCAGTGGGTGAATATCCAATATATATTTTAGGTAAAAATCTTTTCACAGAATGTAATAAATGTATGATTCTCTGCGTGCAAAGATGAACTTATATTCATCACACATTTGCAGACCTTCCTGAATATCCCATTCTCAACCCATTGCCAATATGTAAACTTACGCATGGCTGGCAGATTCAGCTATTTAATCAGAACAAGGCCAACGTAGGATGAAGCCAATTACTTCCAATAACAATTTACCATGGTTCAAGCATGAGAGTGGGAAAAATAGGGCAATTTAAAACCCTATATACTTCTCCCTACACCTAACAAGATGGCTGCCAAACCATATTCAGGATCATCCAGAAGGGTTTTAAGCAAGATCTGCTCCTCTCTGGCTAAACCCCAATCGAAGGGGAGTAGAGAGTATCCCATAAGACCAATTGAGTGTCTTTAAACAAATTAGCACTTTACCTAACTGCAAGAGTACTACAAATATAAACTCGCCACATTATTATTACCACATACAGGGGCTCCCTCCGTATCTTTTGCTAAAATTCAAAATCCTATCACTATTATGGATACAATTTAGCTTCCTTGGGCAATTGGCATCCCACCATAGGCGGACTTGCAACAGGTACCCAGATAATCAAATGCATTTACCTTTTCAAGGAAGGTAGGGCCAGATGTACAACAGTAGGAATACCCATTTCCTAATTGGAATTCGCGCCAAATCGCAATCAGGAAATCGGTGTTCTAAATTTATTAAACTCATTGAGTTTCAATCAAGGATTCCTAGTGGGTAGCAAATCAACCTACCTCATGAATATTAATGAGATAGGTCACAGTTTGTTATCAGGAATAACAGCCATCACAGAGATGGTGTTCTGCTGAGGTCCAGTCTCTCACGCAGTTCTGCTGAGGTCAGCAGGCCACCATGACTGTGATTGCAATTTAATACAAGCATTTGCAATGCAATAGGTCTCGCATTAGTTAGTGACAGTTTGAGCTATTGGTGTAGCAAATGAAAAACTTTGTTAGATTTATTTTTCTGTCCAAAATTATCTCAGCAGTAGCATAAGCAATATTTGAAATTCCACGAAGCAAGGAAAGTGTGCAGTACCACAGGCTGTTACTATGACTCCCTGTGGAGTTGTAAAGGGACCGCTATTAGCCAGTCAAGGTACTATGGGACAATATCAATACATTGAATTATAACTACATTGGGTATAACTTACTTTATTACAAACATATATACTAATAATGTGCCGCCCAGAGCATGCTTTTTTCAAGTAACTGGGAAATGTATATACACTTCATCTCAAAGTGGCCAGTCTGTCTTCAGTAAGCTCCATAAAGCGAGATGTACAAGTACAGGTTCACCTTTAGGGGGGATCACGTAGACATGTACCAAACTAATGAACTATAACGATCGATACAGGCCGGAAAAGCCCCAACACACCACCCCACCCAATGATGGAGGGGTACAAACTTAAGCAGTTACGTGCTGGTTCAAGCTTTCCCATTTCTGGCTAATGATGTCCAAGTAGCCCCCTTTTCAATGGAGTTAGGTAATGTTCTTCTAGGCCCTACGCTTAACTTGGAAAGTTAAAATGCAAGATCTGTAGCGCACACCTTCCCATGAATGACAGAGCCGCTGGAAAAAATCGACACACTAAAGGGACATAACTTATCAATAGAAGAGCAACAATATGGGCGGACTGCTTGAAAACATGAGTACTGTGGGCGGATCAGTAAGATGGAGCAGATACTGCCAGCAGTGGTGAAAAATAGTGCTTATTTTTTTTCCTAACAAAATTAAACTATAAAAGTGTTGTTGCAACACTACAAAACAAACATTGGCATAGACAATAGGTCTCGCATTTGGGACCTTATAAGTATTTAGTTATGCAGCACAATATCCTTGGTGCAACAACATCAACTGTTGCATGGCTAAACACTTATAAGGTCCCAAAGGCGAGACCTATTGGCTATGCCAATGCTTGTTTACTTTGAACTTCTCAGATTTTATTGATGAATTAGAAGCTGTCTGACAGAGGATTCCTGGTCATTTGGCTCACACAGTGCAGGCCTGTAATTTAATAAATAACATTAACAATGTTATCAGAATGTCTTGAACCCATGACTAAGACAGGATGAATCAAATCTTCAAGAAACATTGAAGATGTATACATCAATCAGATATCATCAGACTGCCCCAACATGAAATTTTAATTTCTTGTGTACTTTTTTTTTTAATCTAGCTCACCTGGAAATCTAAAGTGCCAATTTCACACTAGGCCAGCCTTTTCCAGAGCGGGTGACCCAGGGGTGAAGCTGTCCAAGTCGCAATTTGTTGAGATCTGCATAGTCCAGAATTATTTATGTTACGTTACATTACATAGTACAGATGGCATACTGCACTGACTCTGTGCTCGCTGTAGACCTTGGTCTCCAGAAGATAGACGCTTTAAGAAAACATCAAACATAAAGTGATCTTCCTGGCATTAATGTCCTCTAACCATGTACACCTCAAGATGGGTATTGGCTACAGAGAGAATTCAGTGGTAATGTTCTCGGTCTGATGTGCCTAATGCAGAAACAGTCGGAAACCATGGTTGTGCAACAGAAGAAAAGCAGCAAACATTCACTAAGCCAGACTTCTTTGGCACACACCTTGATGGGAAATGCTTAACCGTCTTTTCGTCAGGTGTGGGATGCGGAGCATTCCACGTCCCCTCTTCTGAGTGGTGCTAGAAGCCATGATGTCCGCTGCCTGACTTACGTCCAGATATGCGACAAACCAGTGTTAACAACTTGGGGAGGGGAGCTGAAAGTTTCACCTTAGTTGCACTGTAACACATCAAAGCCTCAAAAAAAGAGAAGCCAAATGACCCCCACATACAGACACATAAAACATACTGCAAAGAAAGATGGGGGATTTGGTAAACAGAGGCAGCACTCATACAGCTGATCTATGGTACCTGGCTCGCTGTGCACAAGTTCAAATAAGGGAAGTGTCTTTAAATGTGCGGTATTATGACTATTCGGGCCCAGAAGAAATTCAACCACAGGATAGGTCCCCTGAGTGAAAGACAGGAAAGCCACAACATTAGAGCAAGCTCACCCCACCCTCCGAAAAGGATTTTGTTGACCCTTTATTTTAATTGTTTTCATCAAATACAAGCAGTACACATTGCACTGTTTATTTTCATAATCGTTCGAAATGCTGTGTACCAAGAATGCATTGTTTTCTGTGCTGATTATTGGATTACTTCCATTAATAATATCATCCTGGGTGTCTAGGTCTAAACTGGCTCTTTGAGGGCCACCCTCCGAAAAGGATGCCTGCATGCAGAAGCTTCCACACAATGTGCCTACCTCTGAGGGACTTCTGTAGGAGGATTATCCAATGTGAACTGCACCCTTGGGGTTGGGCAGGAGAAGGTGATGTGGAGATAATAACAAAAACAAGCTAGCTAATCCCTCGTTTGAACATACTCTGGCAGTCGTGGTGATGAGGGACGGAGTATACTATGTAAAGTGCACTCGAATTGGAGTATCCCCGCTGCCTGTTGGCAATTGTTAGCGCTCTGCAGATATTCCGAAGTGCTCATTGGCTGTGGAGACAGCGCGTGCCACATGTGATGTTGGTAAATACACAGTCGTCCTGTGACGTTTGACGGATCTTGTGCGGGTTGGAGTAGGCCGATCTGTTCTCTGGTAGGTGAGTGTCTTAAGGGGAGGTGGTCAGGATCTGGCAGTTAGACGTTAGACTGGTGGTGACAGTTTGCCGCGGCGCGTGCATGCCCTCCTACTTTGATGTGCGATTGTAGGGGAGGGGAAAGTTCTGGGTTTGACTCCGAATGGTGAGTTTGAGTGATGGTCGGACACAGGAGCCAGGACATGGTTTTCCTGCAGCAGCGGTCGATTTCCGACTGACAGCCTACTGTGAACTGAACGGCCAATCCCCGTTGATTGTTTTCTTAAAGTGCTGTCCACGTTTCTGTAGCTCAGCGTTGTCGGTAAATGACACACGAAGCGGGCTTCTATAGTGTTATGTTATCTGTAGTGGTGTTCCACCCTCCTCCCAGTCAGTGGCGTAGCTAGGGGGGGGCGGTCCGCCCCAGGCGGCATTGTTTTGGGGGCGGCGGCCACGCGTCACTGGTGGTCCGTGGCTGCGGCCTTTATAATTTATTTGGGGACACTCACTGACACTACTGTCAGTCACTACAGTGTTCCCAAATAAATTATAAAGGCCGCCACCACGGGCCACCAGTGACGCATGGCCGCCGTATTAAGTGCAACCACACATGCTTGTAAGCTGCCTGCAGTGCACGCACCGCGGTGCACGACATACCGCGTTTGTGGGTCCCGTTCCAGGGCCGTCAATCTTGTAGCGCGCAAAAGCGCGCTACCAATGACGGCCCTGTAAATGGTGCCGTCCTGCCCCCAAGAGTGTTTCTCTGCCTGTGGCCGGGTGTCCCAGCACCTGCTGCGTGGGGGACGTGCGAGGCTGCGTGGTGGACGTGCGAGTCTGCGCGGCCTAAATAACGTGGTCTCGGCCGCCGCCGCCGCTTCCGCATTGGGGTACTGGTAGGTTCGAGGCTAAGTTACGATGCAGCAGGCGCACGGTGAAACCATCCTTCTCGGTTTCTAGTTAATTATCACACATCTTCAGAGGCACATTGGCCTGCCTCCTTCTAATTGATGTGACCCTCTGCACTTGGAAGCTGTGACAGGGAGACCTGGAAACTGAGCAGGCCTTGCGCAAATAGTTGGACCTGGACACCTGGAAAGAAGCACAATCCTACGAGCAGAAATCCAGGTACTGTACTTTGATGCCGCCGTGAGAGCACATTGAGAAAGTGTGGTGTTTTGATTGTATAAGGATGCACTTAGATCAGAGGCGCAACTAGAGCCAAATTTCGGGGGGGGGGGGGGGCTAAGAAAAAATTTCGTGGGGGGGGGGCTGAATCTGTTAAGCCATAGGCAGAGTGGAGCTGCAGGGGCTCTTAGAAGGGGTGAAACACCAGCGAGGCCTCATTAACATGCAAATGGTCTTTTAAAGACCTGTGAAGTGCTCAGTGGCGTAGCTAGGGGGGGGCGGTGGGGGCGGTCCGCCCCAGGCGGCATTGTTTTGGGGGCGGCGGCCACGCGTCACTGGTGGTCCGTGGCTGCGGCCTTTATAATTTATTTGGGGACACTCACTGACACTACTGTCAGTCACTACAGTGTTCCCAAATAAATTATAAAGGCCGCCACCACGGGCCACCAGTGACGCATGGCCGCCGTATTAAGTGCAACCACACATGCTTGTAAGCTGCCTGCAGTGCACGCACCGCGGTGCACGACATACCGCGTTTGTGGGTCCCGTTCCAGGGCCGTCAATCTTGTAGCGCGCAAAAGCGCGCTACCAATGACGGCCCTGTAAATGGTGCCGTCCTGCCCCCAAGAGTGTTTCTCTGCCTGTGGCCGGGTGTCCCAGCACCTGCTGCGTGGGGGACGTGCGAGGCTGCGTGGTGGACGTGCGAGTCTGCGCGGCCTAAATAACGTGGTCTCGGCCGCCGCCGCCGCTTCCGCATTGGGGTACTGGTAGGTTCGAGGCTAAGTTACGATGCAGCAGGCGCACGGTGAAACCATCCTTCTCGGTTTCTAGTTAATTATCACACATCTTCAGAGGCACATTGGCCTGCCTCCTTCTAATTGATGTGACCCTCTGCACTTGGAAGCTGTGACAGGGAGACCTGGAAACTGAGCAGGCCTTGCGCAAATAGTTGGACCTGGACACCTGGAAAGAAGCACAATCCTACGAGCAGAAATCCAGGTACTGTACTTTGATGCCGCCGTGAGAGCACATTGAGAAAGTGTGGTGTTTTGATTGTATAAGGATGCACTTAGATCAGAGGCGCAACTAGAGCCAAATTTCGGGGGGGGGGGGGGCTAAGAAAAAATTTCGTGGGGGGGGGGCTGAATCTGTTAAGCCATAGGCAGAGTGGAGCTGCAGGGGCTCTTAGAAGGGGTGAAACACCAGCGAGGCCTCATTAACATGCAAATGGTCTTTTAAAGACCTGTGAAGTGCTCGGGTGCGGCTGTGTGTGCGCCGGGAGCTGTCTCAGCCCGGGCTGCCACACACGAGGGGGGGGGGGGGGGGGGGCTGAATCCCTTTGAGTCCAATGGGTGTTGCGTGCCTCACTTAGATGCTATCATGATATTATGTGGTTACACCGAAATAGTGTGCCTCGAGGTTACTCCGATGTATTGCTCAATTATGATGATAGAAAAGCGTACTGACAATTTGACATAAATAACAGTCATGATTTGGCTATGATGTGCATTGAGGTTTTGTGCTAATATAGTACGTTGAGATATGTGCCATTATGATGCCATGAGAGGACGCGGATATATTATGCTATTGTTAGGCAAAGAGGATGCACTGATATTCTGTGCTGTTATGATACTGTGACTGATACATTGTGCAGTCATGATGCTACAGATAGTGTAATGTTACGGTGATGCCGTGTAGGTTAACTGTGGGGCAGTTTTACTAAAATCTTGCGCAACACAGCACAGCAGGCAAGAAAGCAAAAGAAGAAGAGAACAGGAGAGCGCCATATTTAAAGAAATATGGCTCTCTCCTCCCCAGTGACAGTGCCCTTGGTCTGCGGGCTACGGCGTGCGCTGGCTTGGCTGTAGGAGGAGTGGGTAATGCCATGTATCGTGGAAAGGTGATGAGAGCGGACAGTTCTGCTGCTGTCAGGTGACAGGAGGTAAGGCCTGTGTGATGGAGGATTTTCTTTCTTGCTTTGCCTCAGGGCGCACATGTTTTGCCTGTGGCACGCATGCCAGCAGCCATCAGCCTGTTCTAAGGGTTAGTAAGAGGTGGCCCCAGAGTTCAAGATGCCCTGTGTTGGATGTTAGGTCACCTGCCCTAGTATTTTATTTTATTGGATTCAGTTCCTGCAATGGGAATCCAGTGTAACTTAGTAGTTAATGTAACTTAAGATTTGACACAGTGCTTCTCGAACCTGTACAGTTCTTTTAAGGGAAGAAGGGGTTAAAAAAAAAGCTCACTCCTGATACTTTTACAGTGTGCATGCATACTCCTGAGTCCTCTTACTGGCTGTTCACGATCAAGCTCTTATTTGTATTTCTAATAGAACATTTCTTTGTACAAATTTTATTATAGCATGCGCACAAAATAATGTGTTGAGAACTGACTGAATATGCAAGGATGGTAGCACTTATTTCATATGTTTTGTCAGGGGCTACTCACATAATGCTAAAGGGAGGGGGTGTTTATAGAGACTTTGCTACTGATCAGAACACGTGTGAGCAGTTTAATAATTATTATACATAAGGATGTGTTAGTAAAGACTCCTAAAAAATAAAGAGTACACCTGGAGTTTGTTGTGAATTTAATGGGTAAACGGTACGCCCAGGGCTCTAAGTGGGTTGAGAAAACTTGGGGAGGTGGGGGAGTGGGGGTCTCTCAAAGAGGCTTTACCTATGTAATAAAGGGTGTGCTTAAACAGTTAAAAATCTGTTCCGCCTGAATGGCATTTTGGTGCTTCTTTATGTAATTGCATCCAAGTATGTAATAGAACTGGCATGCACTTAAAACAAGCCCAGACTATTGGCTTTATCAATGGTTGTTACCTACAGTAGATGAATATGTGACAACAATGACTTTGTGGTAAATAATAGTGAAAATACCGCAGTTCTATAATTAGGACACTGTGAAATTACTATACCATGCCATTAGAAATGTTAAATAAAACTTTTTGTAAAATACTTACTTTTATTTGTTATGTGCTTGAACAAATGTCTAGAAGCTGGTAATGCTTGGCAGCAGCTGCCCATGCAGCAGCATTAATCACTGCAGACATTTTAAATGTAGAGCCTACCCTCTGTCCTTTACACCTCTTGCCCTGCTGTGGATCCCCATGGCGTGCACTTTCAGATCACTAGCAGGTGATCGTATCTTCTGATTAGCTCCTTCGTGGCACCTGCATAACAAAAAAGTCTCTCTAGGCAGCCCTGCCAAGTTCCACACACATCAGGGGTGAGGCTAACGCATTTTAGTGTGGTGTTCTGCATTACCGCACTAAAACACAAATTCACGCCTCTAAAGCTCCTCTCAAACCACCGCGCTGACATGCAGACACAAGCGGGATGGAGCACCGCCCAAGCGCTTCATGATGAGCAACTGTGCGCTGGTCTGGCACAGTGTGCGTCTCCAGCACTGGTACTGCACACTGTGCAGAAAAGATTTCATGTACTATCCTGGGGGCTCAGACAGGCTGCCTGGCTGCAACATTATTGCAGCTGCTGCAAGACTCAGTCCCGACCGGCTGCTGCGGCCTCCATGTGATTTCACATCACATACTGCAGCAAAGTGTATGTCCATATGGCAGACTGATTCTCTCTCTTTTGAGTGCAGGTCGTGGCAGTTGTTTCTTTTTAGTTTGATGCTTCGCTCTGTGCCCCAGTAATTGGTGCCTCAGCATGCGGAGCGCAACGCCAGCATTCACAATCATTGCCCGGTGAGAGGTGGTCACACATTCTTATCTCAGAGGCAGGATCGTCATGTAAAGTAAGTATACAACTGGATCTGACTGCCTCTAGTAGTGCGTCCTCCGGAATCTCGTGGCAGCCCGACTCACTTAGGTCTGTGTGAATCATTGTGCATTTCTGATTTTAATACCAATATGTTGATTATGAGGTGCTAAGCAGCCCACACGAGGTGCTTATCTGTGCATTGCCGCTCTACAGATTGCACAGAGAAACATATTCACGTCTGTTTCAATTCAATGGCAGCAAAGTTACATCCACTGCACCATGTCAAATCTCAATTTCCTATTACAGTGTACCGAAATGTAAATACACATCTGTCAGTAGAGATTTTAATGGAAATAATAATTTTACTTCTTTTTACTGTTTTTGTGCCATAAAACAATGGCTAGTACATGGGACAGAGGGGACACCAGACTTAGAGCCACTGTGGTGCATTGCAATTGTTACTGAAGTGTGAACTCTCAGGCAGCGGGCACCGCTCACTCAGCTATTGATGATTATTTTTATGGAATAGAGACTGAGTTAAGTCTTTTTGAGATATTGGTGCTTCGCAGCACTTTTAAGATAGTTTCTCATTGCTCAAATGGGTGTAATTTCTGATATTTATAAGTTTCCCTCTTCATTGCTTGATTTTGCTCACAAGAAAATGTCCCTCATAATTTCACTGAAATTATGAAAATGTCACACATAGCAATCTGAAACTTTAGCAGCTATGTCTAGTTTTACATCAAAGGCTGATGATTGCTAGTAGTGCCACCAAGTAAAGATTTCTTTTCACTCCCAGAGTGATGGCAAAAATGAAGAGTCCAATAGGGACCCGTCTCAGCATCTGTTTTTCAGAACTGCTGGTGCTTGGCACTGGCAGGACCTGGCTCTCTAAAAGTACTTGTAGATTAAGATAGTCTCCTCATCTGCATACCCAGGGCTTTAAGAGGGCCCAGCAAATCCTGGAAAACTTGAGACCCACCCCCTGTCCAGCCTAGTTTTCTATTTCTGACCTCGAGCTTCTGGATTGTAATTAAAAGAAAACTGCAATCCTCACCATGAACAGAAATAGGCTGGTGGAGGGCTGCAATGGCAGGGATTACTTTGGGCTCTTTTAAGCTCCTGCTTTTTTGCACTGATTTACCATCAGTTACAATATGTATTTGTGGTGACAGAGGGTCACAGTGGGAACTGGTCATCAAAATGAGTGTTATTAATAGAATTTAGGCATGATTGCTGAAGCCCATTGTTGCCCAGTGTACCTCCTCCTACTAAATGTATATTGAATGGACTTTAGAATTAATTTAAAAATGTTTTCTGAAGGCTAGTTTTGTAAAATCAGAGTTTCATCTTTGGGCTGGTTTTTGGGCTGATGCTGCTCTGGTTGGGCTGAATTTGGGCTTGTACTCGGGTAGCTTTGGGCTTGGGACGGATCTCAAAATCTGGCAACACTGCTGGCCTCTCCTGAGGAGTCAAGTCTGGGGCAGTGGCATTGCTGAGCGATTTCTGCAGGCTGCAGTAGAACCAACCTCTACGGGAGAGACCCTGCCACCACTGTGAATACTGGAGCCTGAGGGCGGTAAGAGATAAACGGTTGTCACGAGGGGAGGAAAGGATCTTTGGTGAGTGGCAGGGCAGTGGGCACAAGTCCTATAAAAAGAAGAGGGGGGACTAACCAAGTTAGGCAGTCAGCAAATGACATCATGACACGTGCCATCCATAGCTGCCAAGGTTTCAGATTGCTATGTGTGACATGTTCATAATTTCAGTGTGGTTATGAGTGACATTTGACACTTTCTTGCAAGTAAAAATAAAGCAATGAAGATGAGGAACCATAAATATCAGAAATTAGACCCATTTGAGCAACGAGAAACATTTAGAAGATCTAAAACTGCTGCAAACGCCTGCTTCAGCTGACTATAATTAAAATGACAGCTATGGACCTCTAGAAAGCAAGTCACATGGCTCCTCTAAGAATTAACACCAAAAAGAGCAAGGACCTACGGTTAGGCTGTAGAACCACTGGAGCGAAGCTGTGCAATAAGAGCCACTGACAATACAAGACAACAGTTTAGTAGAGAACACAGATCTTTACTGGACCCCACCAATGTAGAAGGGGCATTGCTGGGTGCACATGAGGCATTCAGAGTTGTAGTGGCATGAGCATCACCAGAGCCTGCCCTGATGTCCTGGCAAAAATATCTCTAGTGACACACAGCGAGGGACAAGTTACACACCAAGTGTAAATACACCAGACGACACTTCAGGCAAAGATTGCATTTTTTTTTCTGCCCATGGCAGAGAAGCAGCTTGGTCTTCAGTCGGGTATTTAGTCCACCCTGCATTGCTGTTTAAAGCCTGCAGCACTGCAGGTGTCGAAAGACCCCTAAATCTAACACCCCAGCTTCAGATCCAGATAAAGCAGGTAAGTGCAAAAGTAGTCTGTCTCGAGTCACAGTCACGACGCACGCTGATGAGAGTACCTGTCTGTGAACATGTGGCATTGCGGCTGTTTAGAGAGCTCAAATAATAAACCAGGCGAGAAGAATCGCTAAACTCCATGCTGCTCTCTCTGTCCCACAGGAGACCTGGGCCCAGACTATAACAGGGTGTGAGAGACCCTAACACAAATCTCAATTGCCTCAGGCCTATACCATAAATTCATTAGTCAGCTCACTCACGGACTCCGTCCACCACAGTGAGCATGTGTGTGATAGCATGATTGCTGGGCAAGCCTCGGTAGAACCTGTGAGACACCCATAGTAGTCACAGTCAGGCAGGATGACAAATATGTTTAAAAGTATTTTAAAAAATCACACCAGTTTAATTAAGCGAGTGGCCCCAGGGTGCTGTGCGCAGCCCTCTACAACTGCAAGTTCAGATAGTTAACACTTACTTGCACTAGTTAATAGAGCAGTGTAAAACTAGCATTCCAATGATACATGTGAGAAGCAGTTGTGCCCGAAATTTGACAGTGAGGTGAGATTCAAAATTCGATTCCGAGACTTAAGCTCACACAATCACAGGGCTACAGATGCCAGGGGCGGCAATCTGAGGGATAGCCCCGGGCGCCACAAGCTCTAGCTACGCCCCTGGAAGTGCTCGGGTGCGGCTGTGTGTGCGCCGGGAGCTGTCTCAGCCCGGGCTGCCACACACGAGGGGGGGGGGGGGGGGGCTGAATCCCTTTGAGTCCAATGGGTGTTGCGTGCCTCACTTAGATGCTATCATGATATTATGTGGTTACACCGAAATAGTGTGCCTCGAGGTTACTCCGATGTATTGCTCAATTATGATGATAGAAAAGCGTACTGACAATTTGACATAAATAACAGTCATGATTTGGCTATGATGTGCATTGAGGTTTTGTGCTAATATAGTACGTTGAGATATGTGCCATTATGATGCCATGAGAGGACGCGGATATATTATGCTATTGTTAGGCAAAGAGGATGCACTGATATTCTGTGCTGTTATGATACTGTGACTGATACATTGTGCAGTCATGATGCTACAGATAGTGTAATGTTACGGTGATGCCGTGTAGGTTAACTGTGGGGCAGTTTTACTAAAATCTTGCGCAACACAGCACAGCAGGCAAGAAAGCAAAAGAAGAGGAGAACAGGAGAGCGCCATATTTAAAGAAATATGGCTCTCTCCTCCCCAGTGACAGTGCCCTTGGTCTGCGGGCTACGGCGTGCGCTGGCTTGGCTGTAGGAGGAGTGGGTAATGCCATGTATCGTGGAAAGGTGATGAGAGCGGACAGTTCTGCTGCTGTCAGGTGACAGGAGGTAAGGCCTGTGTGATGGAGGATTTTCTTTCTTGCTTTGCCTCAGGGCGCACATGTTTTGCCTGTGGCACGCATGCCAGCAGCCATCAGCCTGTTCTAAGGGTTAGTAAGAGGTGGCCCCAGAGTTCAAGATGCCCTGTGTTGGATGTTAGGTCACCTGCCCTAGTATTTTATTTTATTGGATTCAGTTCCTGCAATGGGAATCCAGTGTAACTTAGTAGTTAATGTAACTTAAGATTTGACACAGTGCTTCTCGAACCTGTACAGTTCTTTTAAGGGAAGAAGGGGTTAAAAAAAAAGCTCACTCCTGATACTTTTACAGTGTGCATGCATACTCCTGAGTCCTCTTACTGGCTGTTCACGATCAAGCTCTTATTTGTATTTCTAATAGAACATTTCTTTGTACAAATTTTATTATAGCATGCGCACAAAATAATGTGTTGAGAACTGACTGAATATGCAAGGATGGTAGCACTTATTTCATATGTTTTGTCAGGGGCTACTCACATAATGCTAAAGGGAGGGGGTGTTTATAGAGACTTTGCTACTGATCAGAACACGTGTGAGCAGTTTAATAATTATTATACATAAGGATGTGTTAGTAAAGACTCCTAAAAAATAAAGAGTACACCTGGAGTTTGTTGTGAATTTAATGGGTAAACGGTACGCCCAGGGCTCTAAGTGGGTTGAGAAAACTTGGGGAGGTGGGGGAGTGGGGGTCTCTCAAAGAGGCTTTACCTATGTAATAAAGGGTGTGCTTAAACAGTTAAAAATCTGTTCCGCCTGAATGGCATTTTGGTGCTTCTTTATGTAATTGCATCCAAGTATGTAATAGAACTGGCATGCACTTAAAACAAGCCCAGACTATTGGCTTTATCAATGGTTGTTACCTACAGTAGATGAATATGTGACAACAATGACTTTGTGGTAAATAATAGTGAAAATACCGCAGTTCTATAATTAGGACACTGTGAAATTACTATACCATGCCATTAGAAATGTTAAATAAAACTTTTTGTAAAATACTTACTTTTATTTGTTATGTGCTTGAACAAATGTCTAGAAGCTGGTAATGCTTGGCAGCAGCTGCCCATGCAGCAGCATTAATCACTGCAGACATTTTAAATGTAGAGCCTACCCTCTGTCCTTTACACCTCTTGCCCTGCTGTGGATCCCCATGGCGTGCACTTTCAGATCACTAGCAGGTGATCGTATCTTCTGATTAGCTCCTTCGTGGCACCTGCATAACAAAAAAGTCTCTCTAGGCAGCCCTGCCAAGTTCCACACACATCAGGGGTGAGGCTAACGCATTTTAGTGTGGTGTTCTGCATTACCGCACTAAAACACAAATTCACGCCTCTAAAGCTCCTCTCAAACCACCGCGCTGACATGCAGACACAAGCGGGATGGAGCACCGCCCAAGCGCTTCATGATGAGCAACTGTGCGCTGGTCTGGCACAGTGTGCGTCTCCAGCACTGGTACTGCACACTGTGCAGAAAAGATTTCATGTACTATCCTGGGGGCTCAGACAGGCTGCCTGGCTGCAACATTATTGCAGCTGCTGCAAGACTCAGTCCCGACCGGCTGCTGCGGCCTCCATGTGATTTCACATCACATACTGCAGCAAAGTGTATGTCCATATGGCAGACTGATTCTCTCTCTTTTGAGTGCAGGTCGTGGCAGTTGTTTCTTTTTAGTTTGATGCTTCGCTCTGTGCCCCAGTAATTGGTGCCTCAGCATGCGGAGCGCAACGCCAGCATTCACAATCATTGCCCGGTGAGAGGTGGTCACACATTCTTATCTCAGAGGCAGGATCGTCATGTAAAGTAAGTATACAACTGGATCTGACTGCCTCTAGTAGTGCGTCCTCCGGAATCTCGTGGCAGCCCGACTCACTTAGGTCTGTGTGAATCATTGTGCATTTCTGATTTTAATACCAATATGTTGATTATGAGGTGCTAAGCAGCCCACACGAGGTGCTTATCTGTGCATTGCCGCTCTACAGATTGCACAGAGAAACATATTCACGTCTGTTTCAATTCAATGGCAGCAAAGTTACATCCACTGCACCATGTCAAATCTCAATTTCCTATTACAGTGTACCGAAATGTAAATACACATCTGTCAGTAGAGATTTTAATGGAAATAATAATTTTACTTCTTTTTACTGTTTTTGTGCCATAAAACAATGGCTAGTACATGGGACAGAGGGGACACCAGACTTAGAGCCACTGTGGTGCATTGCAATTGTTACTGAAGTGTGAACTCTCAGGCAGCGGGCACCGCTCACTCAGCTATTGATGATTATTTTTATGGAATAGAGACTGAGTTAAGTCTTTTTGAGATATTGGTGCTTCGCAGCACTTTTAAGATAGTTTCTCATTGCTCAAATGGGTGTAATTTCTGATATTTATAAGTTTCCCTCTTCATTGCTTGATTTTGCTCACAAGAAAATGTCCCTCATAATTTCACTGAAATTATGAAAATGTCACACATAGCAATCTGAAACTTTAGCAGCTATGTCTAGTTTTACATCAAAGGCTGATGATTGCTAGTAGTGCCACCAAGTAAAGATTTCTTTTCACTCCCAGAGTGATGGCAAAAATGAAGAGTCCAATAGGGACCCGTCTCAGCATCTGTTTTTCAGAACTGCTGGTGCTTGGCACTGGCAGGACCTGGCTCTCTAAAAGTACTTGTAGATTAAGATAGTCTCCTCATCTGCATACCCAGGGCTTTAAGAGGGCCCAGCAAATCCTGGAAAACTTGAGACCCACCCCCTGTCCAGCCTAGTTTTCTATTTCTGACCTCGAGCTTCTGGATTGTAATTAAAAGAAAACTGCAATCCTCACCATGAACAGAAATAGGCTGGTGGAGGGCTGCAATGGCAGGGATTACTTTGGGCTCTTTTAAGCTCCTGCTTTTTTGCACTGATTTACCATCAGTTACATTATGTATTTGTGGTGACAGAGGGTCACAGTGGGAACTGGTCATCAAAATGAGTGTTATTAATAGAATTTAGGCATGATTGCTGAAGCCCATTGTTGCCCAGTGTACCTCCTCCTACTAAATGTATATTGAATGGACTTTAGAATTAATTTAAAAATGTTTTCTGAAGGCTAGTTTTGTAAAATCAGAGTTTCATCTTTGGGCTGGTTTTTGGGCTGATGCTGCTCTGGTTGGGCTGAATTTGGGCTTGTACTCGGGTAGCTTTGGGCTTGGGACGGATCTCAAAATCTGGCAACACTGCTGGCCTCTCCTGAGGAGTCAAGTCTGGGGCAGTGGCATTGCTGAGCGATTTCTGCAGGCTGCAGTAGAACCAACCTCTACGGGAGAGACCCTGCCACCACTGTGAATACTGGAGCCTGAGGGCGGTAAGAGATAAACGGTTGTCACGAGGGGAGGAAAGGATCTTTGGTGAGTGGCAGGGCAGTGGGCACAAGTCCTATAAAAAGAAGAGGGGGGACTAACCAAGTTAGGCAGTCAGCAAATGACATCATGACACGTGCCATCCATAGCTGCCAAGGTTTCAGATTGCTATGTGTGACATGTTCATAATTTCAGTGTGGTTATGAGTGACATTTGACACTTTCTTGCAAGTAAAAATAAAGCAATGAAGATGAGGAACCATAAATATCAGAAATTAGACCCATTTGAGCAACGAGAAACATTTAGAAGATCTAAAACTGCTGCAAACGCCTGCTTCAGCTGACTATAATTAAAATGACAGCTATGGACCTCTAGAAAGCAAGTCACATGGCTCCTCTAAGAATTAACACCAAAAAGAGCAAGGACCTACGGTTAGGCTGTAGAACCACTGGAGCGAAGCTGTGCAATAAGAGCCACTGACAATACAAGACAACAGTTTAGTAGAGAACACAGATCTTTACTGGACCCCACCAATGTAGAAGGGGCATTGCTGGGTGCACATGAGGCATTCAGAGTTGTAGTGGCATGAGCATCACCAGAGCCTGCCCTGATGTCCTGGCAAAAATATCTCTAGTGACACACAGCGAGGGACAAGTTACACACCAAGTGTAAATACACCAGACGACACTTCAGGCAAAGATTGCATTTTTTTTTCTGCCCATGGCAGAGAAGCAGCTTGGTCTTCAGTCGGGTATTTAGTCCACCCTGCATTGCTGTTTAAAGCCTGCAGCACTGCAGGTGTCGAAAGACCCCTAAATCTAACACCCCAGCTTCAGATCCAGATAAAGCAGGTAAGTGCAAAAGTAGTCTGTCTCGAGTCACAGTCACGACGCACGCTGATGAGAGTACCTGTCTGTGAACATGTGGCATTGCGGCTGTTTAGAGAGAGCTCAAATAATAAACCAGGCGAGAAGAATCGCTAAACTCCATGCTGCTCTCTCTGTCCCACAGGAGACCTGGGCCCAGACTATAACAGGGTGTGAGAGACCCTAACACAAATCTCAATTGCCTCAGGCCTATACCATAAATTCATTAGTCAGCTCACTCACGGACTCCGTCCACCACAGTGAGCATGTGTGTGATAGCATGATTGCTGGGCAAGCCTCGGTAGAACCTGTGAGACACCCATAGTAGTCACAGTCAGGCAGGATGACAAATATGTTTAAAAGTATTTTAAAAAATCACACCAGTTTAATTAAGCGAGTGGCCCCAGGGTGCTGTGCGCAGCCCTCTACAACTGCAAGTTCAGATAGTTAACACTTACTTGCACTAGTTAATAGAGCAGTGTAAAACTAGCATTCCAATGATACATGTGAGAAGCAGTTGTGCCCGAAATTTGACAGTGAGGTGAGATTCAAAATTCGATTCCGAGACTTAAGCTCACACAATCACAGGGCTACAGATGCCAGGGGCGGCAATCTGAGGGATAGCCCCGGGCGCCACAAGCTCTAGCTACGCCCCTGCTCCCAGTCACTCATGTAGCTTACCCCACCCCGGTCTGTTCTTGTTGCTCCCTCCTCTCCCTCACCTCCCTCCTATGGCTTGTTTTATTTCACGGCTTTGAGCCGTCGTGTAAACTTTGATTTAAAAAAAACAGGCCACTAGAGACACTGTGAGGTGGTAAATCCCTGGTGAAGGAGACAAATACAGAGGGTATTTAATGCTTCCCCCTTGCTAGTTATTGTGTATCAATCATCATGTTGTGTTTGTCTGCTACTGCCGAAAACACGGTGCAGTAGGATACAGGCCAAACACCTGTTAGGTACTTGGGTGTGAATGCAACACTTTACTCTTTAGGCACACTGCACATGTTTCTTCCTGGAGTAAGGCTGTAAACATCGCCATGGTGGAATCTGTATCCAGCGCTGCAGGTAGCAGCACAATGCACTTCTTTGCTGAGTGCACCACTTTGTGAACTAATAGCAGTGCTTAATTTGAGACAGTGGTTTCCGGTGCTCAGCACCAACACTTCATCATCACCGGTGCTTTTCATGAGCACCAGTTAAGGGCATATTCATTTTTGGTGGGCACTGGGTGATTAAGTGATTTTCCCAGAATAATCACAGGATGTTAGGCCAAGTCTGTAGACTCAATGCTGGTTCTCCAGCTCTGAAGTCGGCGGCTCTGGCTGTTACGCCACATCATCTCCTCTCGTTCATGGTTAGTAGTTGGTTCTGTTTTAGACGGCGCTAACAGGAGCAGAGGGCTGGTGCAAGGCACGGGTTCGCTGTGTTTCTGTGGCTTATTATTGCGACTGTTAAAAAAAGCCTTGGCGTTACATGGGTGCGGCTGAGAACACTGCGTGTGCAAAGGTTGTGTTCACATACGAGTGAACACTGCCTGACTGAGTTCATGATGGAGCATAAAGGAAATGTGCATAGTGTGTGGCTGCACGCGTGTACACTGATTGCCGGTATTTGTTTTAATTACCTATGGGGGGCACATGTGTCCTGACTGCATAGAAGTGCACACTACTATTGTGTGCCTACTTACGTCATAGCTGCCAGCAAGCCTTCCTCCTTTCATCTGTGTTGCTCTTATGTGCGCATATGTTGTGGCTGCATGTAGGGGTTAGGTGGATTGTCTGTACATGTGTTGATCTTGTATGATCTTGTTTGCGTGAAGAGTGAAAAATGTGTTTCTACACGCATGCGTACACCACTGGCATCAGTATTGTGGTGGTTGTATATGTATGTTGTAGTGGGCTAAGAGCACGCAAGTGTGACCGTGTGTTTGTTTCTGTGTACACGTGCATAGTCTGTAAGCATTATACCTCTGTGTTGGTTATGTAGAGATCAGAATGAGTGAATGCGCACATGTGAGAGGCACCCTGTCTTCACATACGTATTTATAGCGTGAACACAAGCGTCTGCGTGTTGAATCCGAATAAAGGGTCACTGCACATGTGAGAGAAAGAAAGAGACATTGAAAATATTTGCACCAGTCTGAAGACGATCGCATAATAAATCGCCAGAGTACACTAAGGAATTCATCATTCCATGTCGGCATGTGTCAGTTGATTTAAACTTACTTCACACTCTGTGAGAGGCCAAGTGTATGATTGTTCTCCGAGAGTGCCCGAGTGCAGGTATGAGTGCGCGCACATGCCTGTGAGAGAGCTTGTGCCACACTTCCAGTCGACGCACCTTTCTGAGCACTGTAATGGTAAATCAGATGGTATTCGATATCCCAACCTCAGGAGGATGGAAGGTCAAGTTGGACTTCCCAGGAGTCAAAGCATTGGCCTTCCTGTTAATGCAGATGACAGGAACGAGTATTTAACTCACAGAGTCGTCTTGCTGTCCAGAAATGTAGAATTTTTCACGTTTCAAGGAATAGCATGTTGTCCTGGTTTCCACAAAAGCTGCCTTTAAGGAAGCCTGCATTCTGTAGCTTATATCAGTGGTTAGTGAATGGTCAGTGTGCCCCAGCCAGAACAGCGTGGAGGAGTAGCAAAATACAGAGACAGAGAGAGGAAATGAAAGACACGAGACAGAGGTTGAGCAAGGCACAATGGAATGAGATTGATGAGAGGTCTATGAAGTAAATAGAACATTAACAAGGCGGGGATGGACATGTTGGAAGAAGTGTCTAGTGAGAAGTACAGGCAAATGAAACTGACGAAAACAGAGAGGGAGAAGGGAGGGGGGAGTGCGCGCATGACTCCATCAAGACCTATAGAATAATAGAAAAAAAATCTATTTCTTTACTTTTGCAGCAATCGCGGCACCGATGCTTTACATTTAATTATGTTAAAGTAAAGTGTGGATGCCGCGATTGCACAAAAGTAAAGAAATAAAGAAAAACATGTATTTCTTTACTTTTGCTACAATCGCGGCACCTGCGCTTTACTTTTAACATGGTGAAAGTAAAGCGCGGGTGCCGCAATTCTAGCAAAAGTAAAGAAATACATGTATTTTTAAATTTCTTTACTTTTGCAGCAATCGCGGCACGGTGCTTTACATTTAACCATGTTAAAGTAAAGCGCGGGTGCCGCAATTCTAGCAAAAGTAAAGAAATACATGTATTTTTAAATTTCTTTACTTTTGCAGCAATCGCGGCACGGTGCTTTACATTTAACCATGTTAAAGTAAAGTGCGGGTGCCACGATTGCCGCAACTGCACAAAATTAAAGAAATTTAAAAAAACATCTATTTCTTTAGTTTTGCTAGAATCGCGGCACCTGCGCTTTACTTTTAACATGGTTAAAGTAAAGTGCGGGTGCCGCGATTGAGCACTGTGGAGCAAAAGTAAGCAAAGCTGGCGACAGCGGCCGTGGCCTGCTACAGTATAAAGAGGCATGAGGCTGACGAGGGAGTGGGAGAAGGGAGGGGGTAGGGGAGGGTATTAACGCGAGAAAGCCAAATACCAGCTGTGCACGTCGCGCGCGCTTGTGCGTGTAACAGACAGCTGGTGGCCTGCAAAAGCCTGTGGTGGGTAGCACTTTGAAACCCGCTTCCTAAATGTCTCGCCAGGACAGCGCATGCGCTGACTCAGGCGAGACCTAAAAAGGGCACAGTTGTTAGAAAACGAAGCTAGAAAAGTGGATAAATAGTATCCTGGGCTGAACCGAGAGAATAGTCCAAACAGAGGACCCAGTTCAAAAAACAAATAAAAGGCTACAATATAGAGGGCTGGGGAGAATGAAGTCCATCATCCTTTCAAGGAGAAGAGTAATTGACAAAGAACTGGTCCCCACCACAATTGCTCCACATGCCAGTGTTTAATGAGGCACATGAAATGAAGCGTGCTCCTCCGTCCACCTCTACCACCTGTGACCACACAGAAAGGACGGACTCACCTAGACAAGTCAAGGCTTGAACTGGAAGCTGCTCTTCTAAATGGAAATGCTATACAATAATCACACAAATTAACATTTCAGCTCCTAAACTGATCAAGGTAGCTAGAGGCCAAGGCTTTTTAAACAGGATTTAGGAGTTCTCAGGTTAACCAAGGTTTAATCAGTATTCGGTCCTTCCACTACCTCTCGGTGAAGTCAAAGGCTGAATTGAACCTTTAGACAGAACAAGAGCCCTTGGGGAATATACTAACCCCTTACTTGTGCTTGTACATGGGACTTAAATATGAAATAATAATAAAATAAAAAAATCAAGTATGGAAATTTCTGACAGACAAATAGTTGAGATTCTAGAAAAACGAATGCTCAGATGAGCAAGGCTATTTAAAATTGAGATCATTGCTTTGAAAAGACTACAATTACATTTAATTTTTGAATGCACCCTGTCAAAATGTAGAATGTACATTATCGTTATCACAGTGTATGTTTGGAAGAGGTCATTTGACAATTTGTTTACATCAGATATTTTGCCTCTTTTTGAGTTAGCCTTTCCCCAACTGAAAAATGCTTTTCTAACAATATAAATCACGAGATCGGGTGAAATGAGCTCACACGACATGAGAAACACAGACAGAAGACGAGGCTGAGGGATAAATGAAAAGTTTAAGAGGGATGAACACGGGTAAAACAACCTACATCTAAAGAAACTATCCTGCATTAGAACAGGTGACAAAAGCAAAGCACTTTCATACTTTTGAATAGAGACAGAAAAATAACGGTAAAAGGCAGCCACTGCAATTAACCAGAAGGCTTCTCTTTAACCCCGTGTAGTCGTCATATCATGCTCGGATTTATCACATCTGTCTGTAGCTAGAAAATCTGTCTCTAGCTAGAAAAGCCACTGAGAAGTGATACCAGCAGTGCAAGGTTTCACTCTGACTGAAGCAAACACCTTCAGCTTGAAATTAACAGTTTAGCAGTGAGGAGTGCTCAAAGAGCAGCTCTGATATGCACCTTTCCTAATAGTGGACAGGGGTGGGTGGGCGAGATATGCAGTGAGGCAGCGACGTAAGGTCATTTGGGGCTTTCCTTTAAATACAGTAAGATCTGCAGCAGGAAGTAGTCAAAATTAATGAACACCTGGATAGAGACCGAATGTGAGTCTCAAAACACAGTGAAATAAATAGTTAAAAAAAAATCAAGTCATTAAGCTCCGAATAGAGCAAATACATAATAATGTCACTGCTTTGAACAGGCGCTCAACGCCCATTGGGCTCGAAGGGCTTCACCCCCCCCCCCCGTCGTGTGGCAGCCCGGGCTGAGACAGCATACCCGGTACACACACAGCCGCACACGAGTACTTCACAGGTCTTTAAAAGACCATTTGCTTTTTCATTAGGCTTTGTTGTGGTTTTCACTCCTTCCTAGAGCCCCTGCATCCCCATTCGGTCTATTGCTGGAAGAACTACCCCCCCCCCCCCCTAAATGTTTTCTTAGCCCCTCCCCTTCCCCCCCCCCCTCCGAAATTTGGTTCTAGTTGCGCCTCTTTGGCGCTGAAGCAAATACCAAGCACAGGGGGTGTTGGGAGAATAGTTCCTCCATTTTCGAAGTTCCGATAATGTTTTCTAAATGTTTGCATTTATATGCATATCATGTCAAATTGCAAAATAAATCATAGCCCAATCTGCCCTGGGCTAGCTGCTCTGGTGTCATGAAACTCTTACATTATACTAGTCGATAAATGGTGCATGTCTGCTTCCGCCTGATACAGGAAACCATGTTGTGCATGGGTAAACGAGATCACAACAAGCCTAAAGGCAAAATGTCATCCTACCCTGCCTTGTACTAACATGCCGGTAGGAGCATCCGGATGCATTAGTCAACTTTGCAGAGTTCTCTAAGAAGTGCTCCCAGAGGTGGAAGGTGAGTACATCACGAACTGACCCACACTTCCGCCACAGTCCTGGGCGGGGTAGTGGAAGGCACTACGAAGCGGAGGTGGGAGTGGTAGAAGCTTGTGCTGAGTGTTTCATCACAGTTCTGGTCTGAGGTAGTGGAGGGCAGTCTGAGGCTGAGCTGAGTTCTGGGTGGGGTATTGAAGGGGAGTACGAAGCTGAGGTGGGAGTGGAAGAAGCTTGTGCTGAGTGTGCGTGAGTTCTGTAAGGCTGCCCGGGGGGGGGGGGGGGGGGGGTTGCACAGCCGCCTTAGTGCCACAGGAAGGCAGAGGGGTGGGAGGTCTAGTCCCTGGGTCCTGCCAGGGGAGACCCCAGCAGATGGCTACTTCCGGCGGGGGCGGGGAGGGGACAGGGGTATTTATACTGTCTCCGCCCCTTCCTCGCCCTCTTATCCCTCTCGTTCGCCTTGCCCGCCCCTCCGCTTACCCAGCATCCGGAGGTACAAAGGGGGGGGGGTTAGGTTTTCTAACATGTTACTTTGTGTTACAGGAGGAGTTACAGGGCGATCCAGAGTCTGCACATACCAAGGGGTACATCATGCAGCAGCACCGCGGGGTGCTAAGCCAGGATACCCAGGGATGTTTTAGAGTTGTCCCCTGGAAGAACGACGGCGCCCCGTTAGCCGACAGGCGGTTGTGGGTCTGAGCAACCGGGGGCTGCCATGTATGCTCCGCCCACCCCTCACGGGGGGGGCGTGAGTAAGCAAGTGGACTGGGGGTCCACGGAAGAGAGGGGTGGCACCTCCCAATATTTGGTATACACCATTTGGCGTTGCCATGGTGACTTTAGGCTTATCAGACGGGCACGCGGCATAGGGGCTGGCCTGCCCTGGGATCGCCCGTAAGATAACCCACCATGTTTGCATATTGGTTATGCTAATAAACCTGCAGCAATATTTCTCCACTTACAATACAGTGTCGTGTGGTTTATTTATGTACTTATGTGTTTTGTGACAACTGTTGCCGATATTGGCACTGTTGGACTTGGCCCTTCTGGCAAGTTCACCCCTGAAACTTTTTGCTTTTATTGGTGACTTGGTGATAGTGGTTTTTGGTTCCTGCGCACTTTCCCTGGGTCCCAGGGTAAAGTGCGTGGGCACTCTGAGTGCATGTGGTGAGATAGGCCTGCCCTCCCATAGGAATGCATGGGGAATGTATGCGTCCCTGGTAGTTCCTGATGCGTGGGGTGTGCATGGTCGAGTCTGGTATGTACAGATTCGTGTGGTTAAATGCTGCGCAATGATGCGTGCGGCGTGCGTGTAGCTAGTATGGAAGTGCCACTTCTAGAAGTGGGCACTTCGGTGTGCAGTGTAAAATGTGTGCCTTGTCGCGTGATTGGCTGGCTGAGGTCATGTGACGGGCTAGGGATTCCCCAGAGTCAGGAGGAGTCACCCGGTGGTGAATAGGGAGATCAGCAGCTAGATGGGTGGGAGAAGTACACCTGGGTCCTGAATAGGGCAGGGCTTTCCCCACACAATGCTGGCTCCGCCCCCTGTGGTGCGACTGACGACCCTAGCCCTGCCAGTGAATAGAGTGAGGGGCTGAGCACATCAAGGGTGCTCCCCAACCAGCTGCGACTGGATTTCCCCCTCACCCTGAACCCAGAACAAAGGGATTTGGTGTATAAAAGAGGGGCTGTGACCCCATGAAAATGTTCTTGCGTTCCGTCTTGAATCTAACAGGGGCGTGCTGCTGCTGGGGCCCAGGGGAAGGCTTGCCTCCCTGAGCCCTGCCCAGCCCCTGGATGCCTAAGGAACTCCTGGGACCTGCTTGGATCTATCTTCTTGGCCCCAGGACCTTTGCACACTTCTAGCGCCTAGTGTGCGCTTCCTTGCTTCTCCTAGCGCCCTGGGAGCACTATAAGGATTTACTTCAGGCCAGAGGAGCGCTGGAGCTTCGCAGCGCTGAGCTGCATGTTTTGACTTCGGAGGGAGCCTACCCCTCGTTGTCCGATTGTGCTTTCATTGGGAAATTGCGGGTGCCCACCCCGCTTCATGGCCGCCTTTCTAATTTCTTTATGTACAGAGCGGGTGCCCACCCCGCGATTTGCCGTGTCCGGCGGGTGACCACCCCGCCTTATGTCGTGAATTTAGAGGGAGCCTACCCCTCTTATGAAGAAATCACCGCCGCGTCGCGCTTCAAATCCCTTCCGGGCCGCTGCCCAGCGCGACCCGGAAGGCAGGCAAAGCTGTTCCTTTGTGGGCGGGGCTTCCGGGACGGAAGGGAAGCCCCACGAGAGCGGAATTCAGCGCCAGGAGTTCGGCGGGGCTCCCAAGAGCGAGGGAGAGCCCCGCGTTGCCGGCAGAAGGGAGGTGAAGAGAGGAGTGTTGATGGCAGGAGCCCACCCCGCGGTGAGAGGCCCGGTCCCGAGACGGGGACCGGGCGAAGCCAGCCTACGAGCAAGAGAGAGCCCGGTGAGTGGGATGGCTGAGGGGAGGTGAGATCGGTGCCGACCCTCTGAGCGGGCCCACCTGACAGCGGGCCGCTCCATCGGGAGCAGGTTTGTTTAAAGGGCCCCAGGGGTGCCCGCACCTTACCCTGACGGCCGTACGGAGTCAGAGCGGCCCCGTCTAGCAGCGGGCCGCTCCAACATTGGGCCTCACTATTCTTAGAGCCCCAGCTGGCTCTATTGTCGGGGGCATTATTTTCTCTGAGCCCACGAGGCTCCAACGTTACTTGGGGGCATTTGTTGTTAAGAGCCAGGAAAGGCTCCAACGCTAGGGGGCATGATTTGTTTCTTAGAGCCTCTGTGGCTCCCACGCTATGGGGACATGTTGTCTTAGAGCCTAGGTGGCTCCAACGTTTTGACATTGGTTCCAGGGCCCTTGAGAGCCCAGGCCCCTAGTTGCCTTCCACAGCTGCGCAGCACTTAGTGCCAGCTGCAGCGTTTAGGCCCTGCTTTGTCCCCAGCTGCCCAGCAAGTAGTGGGCAGCTGCTACGTTTAGGTTCTGGTGCGACCTGGGCCCTAATGTGATTGAGGTATTATTGCGACTCATGCTGATGTGATTTTGGTGCTAGGAAATGTACGGTGTAGTATGTTTTGCGCACCCTGTCTTCATGCTTTTGGTGCTAGGAAATGTACTGTATATAGCATGTTTTGCGCACCCTGTGTCTTATACCTCTAAATGTGGTTAGTTCTGCCTAGGAGGTTGTTTTACCTGTTTAGGTTGATGGTAGGGAGAATGTACTTCCCTGTGCGATGTGCGCCCCTAGTATAGTTATACTTAGGTGGTTAGGTCTAATGCGTTAGACCAATGAGAATTGCATAATGTGATTTATGTCCCTGTGATAGATGCAGGATAGGTTTTACACCTGATGCTAGTGTGATGACGCTGAGGTCATTATTGCGCCAGTAGAGACTGGTTGTGCTCTACAGTTACTTGGTGTTATGTTCTACGTTTACTATTGGTGATTTGTGCTATGTTCTAAGTGCTAATTCCTGACAGTCGTCCATGTGGCCCTGTCCCCTGTATATATAATCCCTTGTAAATTCTGCCCGTGCCTGTTGGCACATTGTAAAGTGTGTGTTTTATCTAATGTGCTTGGTATAATACAAAGGCTATTTTTATATAATACCTTGTGTGGAGTTTCCTTTGTGGTGGGGCTTGGGTGTTGTTGCTGGGTGCGCGCGCAAACGCTTTACACATTGCCTCAGAGATAAGCCTGACTGCTCGTGCCAAGCTACCAAGGGGGTGAGCAGGGGTTATCTTTGGCGTGTAACTCCCCAGCCCTGACTAGAGTGGTGGTTTCTGCCTGGCTTTGGCGCAAGCCTCAGCCAACCAGAAATCCCATTTCTAACATTGGTGATCAGCGGTGGGATTTGGACTTGCGTTTGCGCTGTACCGCAGCGGCAACTGGCCGCACTACAAAACTCTGCATTTAGATAATCACATGGTATAGGGATTATTGTTCTAAGTTTGTTTTTAAATGTCATTTCTTTGGAAATGTGGTTCTTGTGCAATGTGAGTTAGGTGTCCCTAGCTCGGGAGGGTAGATCATCCCCCTTAGTGCATTGTGTTTTCTGGATTCACCAGTAAGGGTGGGATCCAGTGGTGGCAGCAGATGTGTGTCCAGTGCATGTATTCCCATTCCCAGTTCCCGGGGTAGTGGTACCTGTGTCACGTGGTGGTCAGGTTGAGAAATCAGGGGCGGTAGAAACTGTCTTACCAGTCTTGGGAGGGGTGGGGATGAATGTGTAATGCGCTGGATGAATGTGAATGTCCCATTCCCAGTTCCCGGAGTAATAGTACCTGTGTCACGTGGTGGTCAGGTTGAGAAATCAGGGGCGGTAGAAACTGTCTTACTAGTCTGGGGGGTGTGTGTGTGGATGAAGGGTGTGAGTTCTCTGAAATAAGGAGCTTGCTGAATACTTTGGTGTGAGTTCTCTGAAATAAGGAGCTTGCTGGTTGATTGGGTGTGAGTTCTCTGGGATAGGGAACTTGCATTGGGGAGTGATTCCAAAAGTAGTGGCTGAGGTGTCTTCCAGCCCAGCGTGGTGGAAGAGGTTCAGAGTAGCCCAGCTAGGTCTCGGTGTAGGGGCTCACGGCCTGTCTCTGGGGAGAAGGAGTGGGTGGGACTGCGTGTCTCCAGGTGCCCGAAACCCAGTGTCAGGGCCTGGATGGTTTCTTTAGGGAACATCAGGTCGGGGGCCTAGGCTGTACCAATAGGTCATTTGAGGAGGATCTCCCAGTGTCTAGAGGATGTGGAGCGTCTGTAATCAGAGCTCCAGTAGTCCTGGTGTCTGGCGGTACCGCTCCAGTTGGGAGGGTGCGGAAGTCCAGAGTGAGGGGTGAGAGGGGGAGGGATTCCCCAGTGGGAACCAGTAGGTCAGGGACCAGCCAGGAGGGCTGAGTCGCCACTGAGTGACCGTGGTGTCGCCACTTCTGTCCTGGGGCATCTTCACGCACTGTCAGAGGGACAGGAGGTCGTGAGCTCTGCGCCAGGCAGACTGTCACACGACACGCTAGGTATGTGTCACCCTCGGGAGGGTATATGTACTCCCAGGAAGTCCTGGTTCTCCGGGCAATTGTGAGGTGATACCCCCTTGATAGCAGGTGGGGTACAGTTGTGAGGGGTGAGAGGGGGAGAGGTCCCCAGTGGGAACCAGTGGGTCAGGGGGCCGGCCAGATGGGCTGAGCCACCAATGAGTGACCATGGTGACGCCACTTCTGTCCTGGGGCATCTTCACGCACTGTCGGAGGGACAGGAGGTCGTGAGCTCTGCGCCAGGTTGCTGGGGCATCTTCACGCACTGTCAGAGGGACAGGAGGTCGTGAGCTCAGCGCCAGGTTGCTGGGGCATCTTCACGCACTGTCAGAGGGACAGGAGGTCGTGAGCTCTGCGCCAGGCAGACTGTCACACGAAACGCTAGGTATGTGTCACCCTTAGGAAGTCCTGGTCCGCTAGGCATCTGACCAAAGGGTACGTCCCTCGGTTGGGGAGCCAGTAGCCGGTGTTTCCGGATCTGGACGTAAGGACGACTGTAGTCAGTGTCCTGGCCGGTTTGCCTTCTAGGGGTACCACTCCAGTTGGGAGGGTGCGGAACTCTGGAAAGGGGTGCAGAGTGAGGGCGGCCTCGCCTCTGACCCCGGTGCAGCCGGCGAACTTGGATCCCAGGTGGTAGACCAGTTGGTGGAGAGAGGTCCTGAACTGGTGGGAGAGTTGTGTTTTGGTGGGTGCTTCCCTGGGAGGGTGCAGAACCCCAGAAGTAGAGGTAGGGTGGGGCATTCTTGCCCGTGACCTCTGGTCAGCCTGAGGGTGCAGACCCTAGGTTGAAGGATCAGTGGTAGTTGGGAACTACACTGAGAGGGAGAGTGGAGAATGGCTTGTACGCCAGGGGTTACTGCCCCCCACTCTGGGTTTGGCAAGGACCAGTGGTATCTGGGTGGCCTAGGGCCAGGTCCTGGCCGTGGACAACTAGGTAGTACCAGTGGGGTAGCCTAGTTGGGCCTGCGTTCTTTTCGGTTGTTTTTTTTTTCAGATGGAACCATGTTGATTGAGAATGGCGTAGAACCGGAGAGTGTCCCTGCAGTGCGGGCCTGCGTCCGTGTTCTATCGCCCCAAGCAGGGAAGTCCATCACGGTGGTGATTGGTCTGCCCTGCGTTTTGGCTGGAAGGGGGTTGTGTTGGACTTGGCCCTTCTGGCAAGTTCACCCCTGAAACTTTTTGCTTTTATTGGTGACTTGGTGATAGTGGTTTTTGGTTCCTGCGCACTTTCCCTGGGTCCCAGGGTAAAGTGCGTGCGCACTCTGAGTGCATGTGGTGAGATAGGCCTGCCCTCCCATAGGAATGCATGGGGAATGTATGCGTCCCTGGTAGTTCCTGATGCGTGGGGTGTGCATGGTCGAGTCTGGTATGTACATATTCGTGTGGTTAAATGCTGCGCAATGATGCGTGCGGCGTGCGTGTAGCTAGTATGGAAGTGCCACTTCTAGAAGTGGGCACTTCGGTGTGCAGTGTAAAATGTGTGCCTTGTCGCGTGATTGGCTGGCTGAGGTCATGTGACGGGCTAGGGATTCCCCAGAGTCAGGAGGAGTCACCCGGTGGTGAATAGGGAGATCAGCAGCTAGATGGGTGGGAGGAGTACACCTGGGTCCTGAATAGGGCAGGGCTTTCCCCACACAATGCTGGCTCCGCCCCCTGTGGTGCGACTGACGACCCTAGCCCTGCCAGTGAATAGAGTGAGGGGCTGAGCACATCAAGGGTGCTCCCCAACCAGCTGCGACTGGTTTTCCCCCTCACCCTGAACCCAGAACAAAGGGATTTGGTGTATAAAAGAGGGGCTGTGACCCCATGAAAATGTTCTTGCGTTCTGTCTTGAATCTACCAGGGGCGTGCTGCTGCTGGGGCCCAGGGGAAGGCTTGCCTCCCTGGGCCCTGCCCAGCCCCTGGATGCCTAAGGAACTCCTGGGACCTGCTTGGATCTATCTTCTTGGCCCCAGGACCTTTGCACACTTCTAGCGCCTAGTGAGCGCTTCCTTGCTTCTCCTAGCGCCCTGGGAGCACTATAAGGATTTACTTCAGGCCAGAGGAGCGCTGGAGCTTCGCAGCGCTGAGCTGCATGTTTTGACTTCGGAGGGAGCCTACCCCTCGTTGTCCGATTGTGCTTTCATTGGGAAATTGCGGGTGCCCACCCCGCGTCATGGCCGCCTTTCTAATTTCTTTATGTACAGAGCGGGTGCCCACCCCGCGATTTGCCGTGTCCGGCGGGTGCCCACCCCGCCTTATGTTGTGAATTTAGAGGGAGCCTACCCCTCTTACGAAGAAATCACCGCCGCGACCCGCGTCGCGCTTCAAATCCCTTCCGGGCCGCTGCCCAGCGCGACCCGGAAGGCAGGCAAAGCTGTTCCTTTGTGGGCGGGGCTTCCGGGACAGAAGGGAAGCCCCACGAGAGCGGAATTCAGCGCCAGGAGTTCGGCGGGGCTCCCAAGAGCGAGGGAGAGCCCCGCGTTGCCGGCAGAAGGGAGGTGAAGAGAGGAGTGTTGATGGCAGGAGCCCACCCCGCGGTGAGAGGCCCGGTCCCGAGACGGGGACCGGGCGAAGCCAGCCTACGAGCAAGAGAGAGCCCGGTGAGTGGGATGGCTGAGGGGAGGTGAGATCGGTGCCGACCCTCTGAGCGGCCCCACCTGACAGCGGGCCGCTCCATCGGGAGCAGGTTTGTTTAAAGGGCCCCAGGGGTGCCCGCACCTTACCCTGACGGCCGTACGGAGTCAGAGCGGCCCCGTCTGGCAGCGGGCCGCTCCAACATTGGGCCTCACTATTCTTAGAGCCCCAGCTGGCTCTATCGTCGGGGGCATTATTTTCTCTGAGCCCACGAGGCTCCAACGTTACTTGGGGGCATTTGTCGTTAAGAGCCAGGAAAGGCTCCAACGCTAGGGGGCATGATTTGTTTCTTAGAGCCTCTGTGGCTCCCACGCTATGGGGACATGTTGTCTTAGAGCCTAGGTGGCTCCAACGTTTTGACATTGGTTCCAGGGCCCTTGAGAGCCCAGGCCCCTAGTTGCCTTCCACAGCTGCGCAGCACTTAGTGCCAGCTGCAGCGTTTAGGCCCTGCTTTGTCCCCAGCTGCCCAGCAAGTAGTGGGCAGCTGCTACATTTAGGTTCTGGTGCGACCTGGGCCCTAATGTGATTGAGGTATTATTGCGACTCATGCTGATGTGATTTTGGTGCTAGGAAATGTACGGTGTAGTATGTTTTGCGCACCCTGTCTTCATGCTTTTGGTGCTAGGAAATGTACTGTATATAGCATGTTTTGCGCACCCTGTGTCTTATACCTCTAAATGTGGTTAGTTCTGCCTAGGAGGTTGTTTTACCTGTTTAGGTTGATGGTAGGGAGAATGTACTTCCCTGTGCGATGTGCGCCCCTAGTATAGTTATACTTAGGTGGTTAGGTCTAATGCGTTAGACCAATGAGAATTGCATAATGTGATTTATGTCCCTGTGATAGATGCAGGATAGGTTTTACACCTGATGCTAGTGTGATGACGCTGAGGTCATTATTGCGCCAGTAGAGACTGGTTGTGCTCTACAGTTACTTGGTGTTATGTTCTACGTTTACTATTGGTGATTTGTGCTATGTTCTAAGTGCTAATTCCTGACAGTGGTCCATGTGGCCCTGTCCCCTGTATATATAATCCCTTGTAAATTCTGCCCGTGCCTGTTGGCACATTGTAAAGTGTGTGTTTTATCTAATGTGTTTGGTATAATACAAAGGCTATTTTGATATAATACCTTGTGTGGAGTTTCCTTTGTGGTGGGCCTTGGGTGTTGTTGCTGGGTGCGCGCGCAAACGCTTTACACATTGCCTCAGAGATAAGCCTGACTGCTCGTGCCAAGCTACCAAGGGGGTGAGCAGGGGTTATCTTTGACGTGTAACTCCCCAGCCCTGACTAAAGTGTTGGTTTCTGTCTGGCTTTGGCGCAAGCCTCAGCCAACCAGAAATCCCATTTCTAACAGGCACTATGAGGATGGGCGGTGCTGGCAGACTACCAATTAGGAGGAAAGCAGTTTATTATTTGCACTTCAGTGAGGGGTGGAGTTTTGACGTTTTTGTAGTAACGATAATAGCGCAAGCCATTTGAAAGACAGGAAATTTTGCAGCGAAAGCAGATCTGCATGTTTCTTGTCAAGGTGCCGGACGCTATTTTTTCCTATTTATTTACTTTTGGTACAATGGTGGCACTCGCGGAATGTTTAAAGCTAAACCGTGGTGCCGCCATTGTAAACTAGAAAGTCACCTGGATGAACCAATGCCAATCTAGCATAGCCGTGCTGCCCAGTATAAACGGGTACAGATATGCTTTTGTGGATACGGAGTTGACCGTTTCCTGGCAGTGTGCTAGTTAAAAGTTATGGATTGTAGGTGTTGGAGGCTAAAAGCTCCCGATGGTTGTGTGTCTGTGCCTCAAGCTATCATACCTGCTGCTCAGTAAGACACAAGGTCTTGAACCATTCTCTTCTTCGGAACCTATATACATCAAAGGCATGTGGCAGGCTAATTATAAAGTGCGTAGCTTGAAGCCATACGATGTTATATGCGCAGCTAAATAAATAAATAAAAGCGGGCTCTGTGCTAAATATAAAGCGCGGTGCCCGAAAACATAAATAAATAAAAGCGAGCCCCGCCATACAAATTATGCACGCACCAAAATAAATAAATAAATACGGGCGCCGTGCCAAATATACAGCGCAGCGCAGGAAGACATAAAAAAACATAAACAGCGGAACGAACACTAGTAGGGAATAAATTAAACAAGTAGTCCTCAAAAAACACATAACGCTTACAAGTGTAAGGAAACCGTATTTGGCCGGTGCTCCACACATAAAACCGGAAGTGATGTTTTGGAGTGCTAATCAATAGGGAGCCAGTAAAAATAAGCGACCCAGGAATTAACCAATCGCAAGCAGGAGGTGGGATTACACTTCATATTGTGATGACAGCAGGTCTTGCAGACAACGCTTGCGTGCTGACACTCGACCTAAAAAACAGGATGCGTTTAAAAAATAAAAAAAATAAACCTTGAAGTTTAATTTTTTAGCAGCCGACAGTGGTCCGTGGGATCACTGCCTGCTCTTAAAATATTTATTTATTTACATTCTCGAAGGGGTACCCATTCCTCTTTGCAAATGGGGTACCACCAGTTTGAAACTGTTGGTAAAGTATTACTGTTTTGTTACTAGACTTTGGTCGCAAAACATACATACCATACCGATTCGGTATTTGGAAGGGACACCTTAAACACGTCCCTTCCAAATACCAAATCGTAAATGCAAAATGTGATTAAGTAACAAGTTACCGAATTGCATTTTGTACATTTCAAAAATAAATTTTCCAGTCGCAAACAGCCCGATTATGCTGACCGGAAAAATGCTTAATATATCTGGCCCATACCTATTAGTCTAAACTTGCTGCAAAAACTTTTCAGTGATGTATGATCATTGCCCTCAATTTAGTAACATCAAATATAGGTAACCTGACATTACACTACTTTGCAAAGGCAGTCAGCACCACTGGAGCTGTTTGGAACACTGAAAAGCTTTGCGAGAAATACAAAAATATCCTAATAGTTTCCCTAATAAGTTTGGGGAATAAGTTTGGATTTTGACCCCTCCTCGAGTATTTATTTAGATCGTATTTATTGATGTCTTTTGTATGGTGCTAATACCCCTGTGCAGCCTTATGATTCGACTTCAGTGTTTACTCCACCTCTTTCCTCTCATGATAAGACTCATAGTTGTAAGGCTCTGCTTTGTACCTCACCTTTGTGTCCAGCGTTCTTGATAACTTTTTACGGCCAACATGTAGATCACATACCAAGGTGCTTTGAAGCACATTTTCACTATAGAGTATTATATGAAATAATATAGTCAGATCAACACATAATATGCATTAAATCAGAGTCATCCATTACCTGCTATGAAGAAGGTGATAAAATTATCCAGCATCAGTTCATCGTCATAGTCTCCTTCCTCCTCTAAATTAAAAGGTACACGTGGAGACAAACAATTAACATATAGGTGCAAGTAGTTGCTGGAGTTCCGAGCTATACAACACGTATATTGAATCACATTACCACCTGGTCTCAAATGCAGAGGCTGAACGTTAGCTACAGGTTTTCAGGCATTCTAGACTCAAAAACGGACGTGACGTAATAGGGCTAATTGTTTTCATTGTCTGACATTAGGAGTGAGCTTGTGTTGACCGGTGTTAATTAAAAGTTATTTCTTTCACATCTCATATTTGTCCATTTTTTATCGGGTACTCCATTTAGTTAGTGTCTTCAACCTTATGGTGTTAAAAGAAGTTATTGTCCCCAGGATCGGGCAATAAAACTCTTATTGGCAGCATGCATGAGGGCATTAATGGCTGTGCAATGCTCCTTCCACTCACATAATCCAAGGGAACAATAAAAGCACCATTGTTTGGAAAATTAAATAACAACATTAGCAGATTAATAAACTATGTATGTATGAAAAATCAGATTTGAACATTTTAAAATACTATGTAAATGTGAAGGAATTGGACATTGGATCCTAGAAATTTAGTTGACATCCTTAGCTTGATTGTTGGGACTGGCCAAAGTACAACAAACAGATTCCAGTATGAACAATTGGAGGCCTCAATTGAAGCACTGGTAAGCGCCGACAAGAAGAGAGCATGCATTTAGAGAGTATATAGACAACAGTTTAAGTTTAGCACATTGATTCATCTTTTAGAAATAAAACAATATTTTTAAAAGTTCTAACCTTCCTATTAAAATGTCGATGTTTTTATTTTGTTTGTGAATGAAAACCTTTCATATTTTTGTGTATTTGTTTGATGCATGCTTGTTTCTGTATTTTTGTGCATTGTTTTGAAGTTCAAATAGTATAAATTGCTTAGGCAAGGCACCCCAGCTTCCAGCCGTGATTCAGAGGGAGTCCACAGAACTCAAAAGGTTAAGAACTGCTGCCCCAGAGCTTAAACAGTAGGTGTTCTCACCCCTCATTCAGTTTCGGCAGGTGAAACTTGGACTTTAAATGGAAGAAAAGGCTCTGAAAATACCAGGACATTTGGATTTTAAGGTTGTATGGATAATGTCCAATTTTGGAGGAAAAACCCTAATAAGTGTTATTTATTGCATATGATACATAACATAACTCACATTATCATTATTTATCAGATGAGATAAATACCACTAATAACACATGTTCACCTGCATTGAGGGCCTAAGCCACATATGCCCTCACACATCACAAAGCATGGTCGGTATACTTACCAGCGCTTTTCAAGATCCTCGTCAGGATATCTTGTGGGACCTGTTCTCCATTCTGAACAGCCTGTTTCCTCTTCTGGATGCATTCTTTACCTGTTTGGCGCAGAAACGCTGCAGATTCCTTCACTGTATGCACAAAACGCCAATACTGAGGCAGGTACTGGGGGAGTCGGAAAGGCAGTTTGTTAGAAATTTGGTTACTGGTTGACCGGGGTGTGAGCATCACAATCCTAGTCAGGGTAAGACACAAGCAATCCCAAATTAACCTGTGATCAACCCCTTGGTAGCTTGGCACAGAGCAGTCAGGCTTAACTTAGAGGCAATGTGTGCAACATTTCAAACAGTAAGACAGTAAAACCTCCACACAATATGATCCCATACCAGATTTGGAAACTAGAGCAAAGAACAAAATGACAAAGATGCAATCAATAGAACTGGAGTTATGCATTTAAAAAAAATAAACTGTAAAATAGCGCCTAAAACATAAACCACCAACCGGAGATATCTGGTCACGCTAGACCGGGTCAAAGTCAAAAGTTAAGGCTGACCGCAATGAAGCAAGTTGCAGTCCAAGATTAGGCCAGCTGAAGTTTTATCTTCTCAAGTTCTGTACCAAGATACCCGTTCGCATTGAAGAAAGACGCTGGGAGCAAGAAGAGTGTTGCTGGTGGTGTTCGGCGTGGCGCAAGTAGCAGGTCGAGTATCACAGATGGGCGGACTGGTACTTTGCGTTTGCTGTCCTCCGCGGGCGAACGATATTTGATGTGCAAAGAGACAAGCTTGTGGTGGCTCGTGCTGATTTTTGGTGGGAGCGGTGCGGTTCCGCTGCGAACGGGCCCGTTCATGGTCACGAAAAGACCAAAATCTTGAATTAATGAGCTCAAGAGCCACACAAAGGGTCCAGGATCTGAGAGGCACCTCTTCGGGGTCAGGAAGTCGATGAAGATAGGACCAGGAGCTATTGGGGAGCCTGTTTTGTCCCTGGGGCTCAGGTCAGGAGGCTAGCAGGTTAGCCCTTTGAGTTACTCTGGGGTGCTAGTTTCAAGATGGGTTGCAGTTCCAGTTCTTCATCCCCAAGCAAGAGAGCATCAGGAAGCAGGTCAGCACAGCAAAGCAGCAGCTCAATCAGAGTAGCAGTCCAGCAGAGCGGCAGTCCTTGTAGCAGCACAGCAACCCTTCTTCCTGGCAGAGTATCCACAGGTCCAGAAGTGTACTGCAGTGGTGGTGTCTAAGGTCTTTCTTCTATACACTAGTGTCCTGGTTCTATAAAGTGGGAGAAGCTTCTAGACAGTGTCTTTGAAGTGCATGGAATTCCCTACCCCCCCTGCCCTGGAGCCAAGCTGGCTGAAGTGACAATGCAGGGTTGTTTGTCCCTTTGTTCAGCTGTAAGTGAGGCTGAGACCAGTTCCTTCCTCCCATCTCACCAGTGATGGCACATTCAGCCACACCTATGCTCCCATTGTGTGTGGCTGTCTAGTAGGAATACACCCAAGCCCAACTGCCAACTACACTCAGTCATGTGACCAGAGACAGGCTGAAGGCACCAAATGGCTAAGGCAAGAAAAGGCCAACTTTCTAAAAGTGGCATTTTCAGAATTGTAATTTAAAATCCAACTTCACCATAAATTAGGATTTAGAATTAGGATTTCAGAGACCCAAACATGAACTAATTATCTTCTCCCATTTTGGAAATTACATGTATAAAATGGAATAAGGCAACTCCAATGCTATCCTATGAAAGAGATAGGCCTTGCAGTAGTGAAAACAAATGTAAGAGTTTTTCACTACCGGGACATGTAAAACTTAAAAGTACATGTCAAAAGTTTTAAACACATTGCACCCTGCCCGGTGGGTTGTCTAGGGCTACACTAGGGGTGACTTATATGTATTAAAAAGGAGGATTTCGGCCTAGCAAAAGGTTTATTTTCCTAGGTTGAAATGGAAATTTAAAATTGCACACAAGGGCTCTGCAATGGCAGGCTTGAGACATATTTAAAGGGCTACCTAGGAGGGTGGCACAATCACTGCTGCAGGCCCGCTAATAGCATTTCATTTAAAGGCCCTTGGCACATGTAGTACCACTTTACTAAAGGCTTATTAGTAAATGAAATATGCCAATTGGGTACATGCTAATTCTACCAAGTTTTAAGGAGAGAGCATTAAACACTTTAGCACTGGTTAGCAGCAGTAAAGTGCACAGAGTCCTATGGCCAGCAACAAAGAATTCAGCAAATAAATAGGAGGAGGAACGTGAAACACTTGGGGATGCCCCTGCAGAAAAGGTCAGGTCCAAAACATTTGATCACACAATTGATGCTTCATCAGCTCTATAAGGACATGTGGGTGATTGTGCTTTCGAACACTAAGGTCACAGTCACAACCTTCAATGCTTTTTTCTTCGGTATACCGTTTTATTTTAATTGTTTCATTTATTTTTAAATACAGAACAAAGACATAAAATGTGTTACCGATATGCAAGTGCATTAACAATATAAAATATACATAAAATTCAATAAATGATCATTGATGTACAAAAAGTAACATCACAAGGCAATGAAAAGAAGAGTAAAATATATACCAGATTATGGGTCTCCAGCCTTTTTTGTAGTGAGAGCTACTTCTGATTAGTGAAAATCATTGTGAGCTACTGAAGGCCAAGCCACTCGTGCAGTGTTACAGACACCACCACACCCAGTTTCATTGACTTAAAACCTAATAACCTTAGAGTCAGATACTATGGTTGGAACAAAATACTATAGCCAGGGGCATTAAGACAGGGCTGCTATGTGTGTCAGTGAGAGCGTGGTCTTTGGGGATGTATTAACATATGTGCGCATGAATGGGATATTCGTGTGCTGGTGTAAAGGAGAGCCTGTATTGTATGTACCTGAGGCACAGGACATACCTTTCGCCTCATGTGACACCATTACATGTTTAACACAAACATACAACCATTTTTTTGAATGGGAGAAATTTAAAGTGAAGAAAAATGCTTTACAAAAATGTTCATGATTTGGAGTAAAAAAAGTACACTCTAAATTTCTCCCTCTTAGAAACAATGGCTGTATTTTTCAGGTATGAATATGACACGATGTCTACCAGCCACTGGTAGCAAATGCAACACTTTGAAATTGGAGAAAATTTTACATTTACAACCATCAGGCATTTTGCACCCAGAAGCCCCGGACATGGTGCCATACTTATAATGAAAAATACAGACATATGTTTAAATAAGAGGAATTTAAAGGTAAGAAACATGTTTCATAAAATATTATGATGTAATTGGCTTAATTGAAAGTGGAGAACAATATAAATACTTAATGTTTCATAGAAATATTTTTCTTCACTTTAAATTTCTCTCATTTAAAAAAACATGACTGTGTTTTATTTTTTAGTTATAAATATGGCACTGTGTCTACTGGCCACTGGGAGCGAGAGGCCTGATGTTTGTAAATGTGTCACTTTGAAATGGGAGAAAATTAATTCCGGCTCCACAGTCAGAAGCAGGACAATTCAAGGAATAGCTTAGAGAAGGGTGGCACATTAGATGCTATAGAGATTTCTTACTAGGAAACTTAGATTGTTTTAAACAATTTAAGGGGATTCTGGATAGGTATGAAAGCAAAGTCAGAAAATGGCAGCATGGTGCTCAGCCATTATGAAGCTCAGAGATAAAGAGAAGAGCTGAGTGAGGCTGTGTGTGCATCAAGAGTCCAACTATTGATCAACCATGCAAAATCTAATTTGACTATATCAACTACTGATCCTTGTGTTTACATTATGTGGATCATCTGCCCAAATGAATGATGAAGTCTCACAGGAGAAAGGAGCCATTTTAGATACACCTATTGATTTGAACAAAATCCCGGATACCTGAAGGATTCTGAATATATTTCCAACTCAGGTGACAGATGAAGAAGGAGGTGGGGCTAGGACACATTTCAAGAGCAAGCATTTGAAGGACTCATAATGTGGGCCCTTACATTCTTTGCTTGTGAGATGGGACTATCCAATAACTATCCCCTCCTCACTCCCGTTAGCTACAGCGACCCTACTTTTTTGACCGGCAAGTTGTATTATTATCATCGTGAGTTTGAAGATATTAGTGCAGGAATGGCTGACAGCCAGCTCTTAGTGATGATGAGAAGTTGAAGGCTGTTGATATTGACAGCAGTGGTATCATCTTCATCTGTGCAGCCAAAAATGCACCAGGGTCATGCTCCAAGAAAGGAGTCCATATCTACACTTGTCCACAAGTTAGGCTCTAACTTTTGGCTGAGGCCACACAATGTTGCTCATGCTGCAGCTCTTTTAGATGGGTGGCAATGGGATAGGTGAGCAGAGGTCTGCTGCTTTGGTGTACTGAGCGCCAAGTCTGGATAACTTGCGCAGTGTACTATATCAGGACAATCACTGTTTTCTACGCCCCAGACACAGTAAGTTATCTCTCTGGTTCAAGACCTTCTGTGATGTTGAACATTCATTCCAGTACTATTTGCTCCCAGGTTAATCACTTCCTCCTGCAGTGAGTTCCACTCAGGAGAACCATTTTCTCCTCATTCATAAAGACACACACAATACCCAGTCATCTTTTAATTAATGCCATAGTGGCAATATTGAATTTCTACATCAGCAGTTCCCATTTCTGTTCCCAAAGCTTACATTGCTTTTTGTAGCAAGTTTGCAATACTTTACAGAACAAGAATTCCTCAGCCCACTCAGGGAGGAAAATACAGAACATACTTGTGCCACAGTTAGGGACCAGATAATGTAATTACAGAACTATAATTTCATTAAGTTAATTACACTGACAGTGCTCTTCACAGCAGCCTTCCCAGCACGAGTGCTTGTTTAGTGGCACTCAGATGTCCCTGCTGGGGAAGGTGCTTTGAAGTGCTCTGTCAGGAGTCCAGGCAATCTATTTACTTTGCATGCAGCTAGCATTAATGTGGGGACCTACATAGTTCTTCTAAAAGCAACTGTGCTTTTGGCATTGGGCTTTGTTGTCACCCACGAAGCATCAGATCAGTCCCAAATCTTCTCTGTAGCTATCTAAAGTGGGTGAATTTTACTTGTTTCGAATTGGTCCCAAATGATTGCCCACCCTTACTGTTAATCGTACCTAATATAGTCGATCTCTTTTGTAATATTGCTACAGACTCCATACCATATCACACCCCCAACCTAAGAATTTCCAAAAAGGCAACAACCTCTACCTGTGGATGCTCTGTGACTATAAATGCAACAGACATAGACCAAGGCCCAAATTTTGGGTTTGGAGGGTGGCTATTGTCCACCAGGCATGCAGAGGCAGTAACCTAACACCATAACAAATGGGCAACTTTGACTGACACCTTTGGTCCTGAAGAAGGACAGGCATATTGCAGTTAATAAGGCGGCTGCAAGGCAATCGACCATCACAATCTGGATGAGATGTCTCCAACCAATCGATCGCAAGCTACCCGTAGCTCTCAGACACCTTCAGAGTTGCTTGCAGCATTGAGATCATTTTTCAATAAGCACAGGGTCACACTTTCCTTTTAAAGTTAAAGGAAAGGATGTGTTTATTTTACATTACTATCATCAGGTTGTAGATGCTGAGAATGAGCAGTGCTCAGTCAGATTTATGATTCATGGCGGGGCACAGAAGGGAAGAACTGATGCACCAAGGTATTTTACTCTTAAATAGAAGTCCTTGTCAACTCAATATTGGTGAAGACAAAATGATGTTTCTGAATGATTTTAAATGGGAGAAAATTAAAATGGAGAGTTAACTTAATGATTAATTCAACTCTTCATTTTAATTTTCTCACATTTCAAAGTGTTGCATTTACAGAGAGCAGGCCTCTTGCTCCCAGTGGCTAGTAGACACTGTGCCAAATTTATATCTGAAAAATACAGTAATTGTTTTAAATGGGAGCAATTTAAAGTGAAGACAAATATTTCTATGAAACATTTAGGCTCTGATTTAGATTTCACGGACGGGTACTCTGTCACAACGGTGACAGATATCCTGTGCGCCGAAATATAAATCCCTTTATACCCTACGGGATTTATATTTGGCGGATGGGATATCAGTCACCGTTATGACGGAGTATCGCGCCGGCCAAGATCTAAATCAGACCCTAAGCTTTTATTTTTTTGTCTACTTTTAATTAAATCAATTAATTCTTAATATATTATGGGGCATGTTTCTTCACTTTAAATTCCTCTTCTTTAAACAATTGGTTATATTTTTCTCTTATAAAATTGGCACCATGTCCACAGGCCACAGGGTGCAAGATGCCTGCTGTTTCTAAATGTGACACTTGAAATGAGAGAAAATTTAAATGATGAGTTTTTATGCAATCCATATATAAATTAACTCTTCAGTTACATTTTCTCCTGTTTCAAATTGCAGCATTTACACAAAGTAGACATCTTGCTCCCAGTGGCTGATAGATATAGTATGATATGTATAGCTAAAACAAAAAGCCATTTTTTAAAGTGGAAGAAATTTAAAATGAAGAACATTTTTCAATATTAGGAAAATGTTTGGCACAACATTTTCCTACACTTTAAAGTTCTCCCATTAAAAAATGGTATGTCCTGTGCCACAAGTACATACGGCACAGGGTGTCCCATACATATATCCCATTTATATGCACTAATTTTCATACGTCTCCAAAGACCACGCTATCACTGACACATGTGGCAGCCCTGTCATAGTGCTCTTAATAAAAGTATTTGCTTAAACCATAGTATCTAGGACTACGGACATTAGGCTTAAGTCAATGAAGTTGGGTGTGGAGGTGTCTGATAAAATTGCGCAAGTGGCTTTGCCTTCAGTAGCTGAGTTTCACTGATCAGAAGTAGCTCTCACTACAGAAAAGGCTGGAGGACCCTGATCTGGACCATAGTGGTGAGGCTGATATTAAGCTCATGATGTTCCTATTACTGTTCACACTGATAGAATTTAATCCTGAATTCACTAAAGTTTTGAGAAAACACACATCTATGCAAACCTTTGCAGCATGCAATCAATCAGTCAAAATGTCTACTGGACAACTAGACACTGACATACAAGAACTCAGATCAAAAGAAGTAAAAGTCAGGGTTAGGTGTGATGGTGTCTCTTACCTGGGTGTATGGCTTCGTTAACACATGACGAAACCCCTTCAAGGCTGTTTCAATATGATGAGGAAATGGTGTTTGGTGCTCACCTAGCAGATTGAAATCCAGACCAAAAGCTACCTGCATATAATTGAAAAATGACAACTTGCATTATTTTAATACGTTAAAGAATCTTCAGTTGCTCCTGCTGGCTCACCCATCAACCAATTGTATTGCAAAATATTAGAGGAGGGGTTGGGGTCTGCGGCAACTGTTCCTTACTCCTCTAAATACACTCCTGCCAAAGCACTTGGTAATAGAACGTAGAAATGAACTCTTCTCCTGAGTTCTCCTGTATGTTGTTGAGATGATTAGTGACAATCTTAATAAAAGACCAAAATGAGAAAATACGGAAACTGCCCTGTTTCAGTACATCAATGGGCTAATTAGTTTGCCAAAGAAGGAGAGGAAAAAGCTTTAAGTAATGTTCAAAAGGATATCCTAGGAATGCCATCAATTTTGTGCAGTAGATCCTTTAGTTTTATGTTCTATTCTACATAGGAACATATTAGTCCCCATGTATAAACCCCTCCCAGTATAACCCCATGCATTGTGCCAGTATTACGTTCTTCTTTGGTAGGTGTAAAGGTGGAAACTCCAACTGTTTCAAAGGAAGAAATGGGTTGGAGAACAGTTTTGTGAAAACCTTACACTTATGAAGTGATCCATATACATGGGTAATTCAGCTTTAAATATGGAAATGATGCTTTGAATCCACTGAGGATGGAACAATTTTCAGAGAGGGGGTCCGGCCATCAATGTTACATCACAGAAGTTACAAGAATTGAGAAAAATCAAAGCACTACAAAGGACAAGTGCAGCACAGGAGCCACGTCCATTAAGCAGGGTAATGGTAGGGTTGTAGTATATGTTCAGTGGTGCATTTCTAAGCACATTGTCACAAATATATGAGTAACAGATGTATTTATATGTACACAGAGTGTGTTTGTTTTTCATTGAAATTTTCTATGGAAATGGCCATTAAATTTGCATCAGGCATGCGGCTTTACTGCCAAATTTATATGCTGCACAAACTGTCACTTGTGGAAATCTTTAGTTTTCACACAAGTACATTGTCTTTGTTTGTTTTTGATGTTATTAAAATCTTGCTATCCCTCACAATTGAGAATTAGAAAAAACAATAATATTTTTTACTCTTTACTTGCATCAGATATACTTTCAAATATTTTTAAACGTTCATTTTCAAGTATTCAAATTTTGTTGTGTGTCATAAAATATCTGACATACTGCAGTCTTCTCCTTTCACACTCTCTTTACCCCAGCGGGGTTGTCACTTTGGGCCCGTATGATGTCGGCAGAAGGCCTCCGACTAGCTGTCGGAGGGTTTCCGCCCGGGACCGTAGGTTTCAATCTGACAGCCGTATTAGGATGACGGCGGGCGGAGTGAAACCTGTGGGACGATTCTGACGGGCTCAAGGAGCCCATCAGAGTGCTGTAAACCACCATAATCCCCTAATGACGGTGGAGCCAGGATCATCTCCACCATCGGGATTATGATGGCACTTTCCGACAGCCTTTTCATGTCAGCCTTTCCGACGTGGAAAAGCTGTCGGAAGGTGTCTTTGTGGGCCTCTATCTGGGCCCCATTCCCACCCTGGCCCTCTGCTATGGGGACTGTCCCCCCTAAACATCCCTACACTGTGTGGCAGGCAGTGCCTGCTACAAAGTGCAGGGATGTTTCAAAACATCCATTTTACAATGGTAGCTTGCGCTGCGGACCTTTTCCGCCAGCTGCACAAGCTGCCATTTTAAAATGGACTTTTCCAACCGTAGGATGGTCGCATCCTAATACTGAGGTTGGAACCGGTGACCTAAGGTTGGCCGGTTCCAGACCTCTACAATGTCGGGCGAAAGTAAGTCCGCCCAACATCATTTGTTGCAAAATGAACTCACTTTACAGTAAGAACAGGGACACTTAAACCCCAATCTCTATGTTAAAAAGAAAAGATTAAGGAGCAGTTAGTTTGTCAGAGGCAGTGCCGGACAGTTGACCTCTGCCTTTGAATGCATAGCAAATGCTACAAGATTATTGATCTAACTCTTATTGAACTCCTAAGGTAATTCTGGGGGTGCTGTAGCACCCCTAGCAACCCTAGTTCCAGCACCCCTGTTTGAATCAGGGCCCATGGGGGTGTGGAGGTGATCTGCAGGTCATCCAGCAGTGTGTGTCCATCATTGTGCTTATTGTGGGAAAGTTGCCGAGACAAAAGGTTACTGCATTAAAGTGTTTTACGTCACGGTAACCCTTACAATTCTCCAAAGAATGCTCAGAAAACCAGAAGATGGTGAATGTAGGAACTAACTACTTTGGTGCCTGAATTCTAATTTCAGGGTATGCAGCAGTGACTTGTCACAGATGTGGACAGAGGGAAATCATGTATTTGTGTGAGTGAGTGACAGAAGTATGTCTAGTGTCAGGGGTGTGTCATAGCCCACTCATTGTCAGGTATTACTTGCCCTTTCCCCTTAATTTGAATCAACCTTTTTGGTTCAGGTCCATTACCAGGGGGCAGGTCATTTATAGTTGTAAGCACCCCCAGCAAAGAGAAATAACACTAAGCTTCAGATTTCCCAAGAATCACACTACAACATCATATTAAAACACATTATATGAATAGAAAAACATGAGATGGGTTGTCTTACGGAGCAGTAGAAAGATAGAAGAGTGCAGATTGTTAGGGCTACTTAAAAAATGTCAATATTGATGTAACTAATCAACATATGTAAGGCCTTCAAAACATAAGAGAGAGAGTATGTGTCTTCAACAGCAATGTGGGCATGTAAAACTCTGAGGTGAAATTCAACAGACACTTCAAATTACCTGACCGAAAGAACTTGTATCCAACTATTTACTACAGAATATATTTTGAGGGGGGTTTAACACCCTGAATACGCCCGCCTGGAGCTACGCCCCTGATCGTACAAGTTAAAATTATGGAGTATCAAACGGAGAAGGACATCAGCTCACTGTGGTCTCTGACTTACAAATAAAGCCCTGTACATTACTTCCTTTATATATTTGAACTTGTACTCTTCCAGTTTCCAAAATGATCCGCTCTGGCCTTGCTATGATTCCACAGAGGACTTGCCTTAGTGATAACTTCCAGGGTGAGTAGATTGAGGACAGCATGCATTCCCACTTGTTGTCCTTTCTCTGCATTCTCCATCAACTTTTCCATCAGGTTCTCAGCTTTCTCATTCAATGTTCCCATTATCTCCTTGAGGTACCTTTCAAATAGACGTAAAGAAGAGAATTCCCATCACTGCTTGCAGTACCAACAAAAACGACAGATGAAGAGCAATATCTCGCTGCTTCAGGGAGACACATGGGGCTAGAAATGTTATGGTGGTCTCAAAACCTGGCTGCAATTTGCGACCAGTAGTTCTGTAATAAATGTTGAATTTTGCAAAACAAATGTATATACTAGTCAGTCAGTTCATAAAATTAGAATGAAAGGGAGTTGCTATAGATTGCAAATTGAGATTCACTCCGATTAGATGTGATCACAGAGATGGTGGCCTGTAACGCCCAACGAAACACAATGTCTGCAAATGTACTTAGATAAAGGAACTTTATGTTAAAGCTACGCAATAGCCTTCAAGAAAACAGGGATGCCATTTTTAAGCTTCTCTGTGACTTGGACCACTGCCTACTCCGCCAGAAACGTTATCCACTATTGACAAAGAAGAATTGGTCCAAAGTGGCCACTTTCCGTTTTGTGAATGAGTTACCACCCCAAATTGGGGTTACTAAAATGTATTCAGATAAACAAGGGCAATGCATGATGGTGCCAGGTTTGCTGTATGATATTTACAATACCCACCGCCTATGTGACACGATCACTGGTGGTGACTTTAATGCAGTCATCAATCATAAGGTTTAACTGTAGGGCTCAAGGAATCGAGCCGCCTTGCTCCAAGATAGTTGCACTTGGATTGAGTAACATATGGCGCTCCTGGAACGCTTAAACTAGAGAATGTGACTGTCAATCAGCATCTCGCCAGTCTTTTTTATGCCCTCCTCCGATTTATCTTGACTCTCGGATGCCTGCATTGTACCTCGTGGTAGATCATAGTGTGCAGCACTGGAGTTCTAAAGTGGAGGTAACTGCAGGATGCAGCGTGGCATTTGCCACCTCAGTGCTTGTTGGCTAAACTGATAACACTTTTACAGTGTATCTTGCGGAAGAAGCTGGGTTCAATTTCAATGTGATACTTATATCAAACCCCCTGAGCCAACACACTTTAGGAGGCCTTCAAGTCTATCATTTGTGAGCGGGTGATGTGCCTTCTACAAAAGCAAGAGAAATGTAAGGGAAAGTGTTTGTCAGGCCAGATACTGAGCTTCTCCACCGAGAAGAGGACTTTACTCTTGCTAGTGATATGCTCCTTTTCAACCACATAGAAGACTCTTGAATTCACTACATCAGATGGCTGTTGAAGTGGCCTGAGAATCCAGGATGATTTCACAGGAATAAAACTAGTAAACTGCTGTACTAGCATAGGATAACATAGTGCGGATGGTCCCCGAGCTTTGCCTGTCCACTGGGACTCTGTTACAAGAGGTGGGGCTATCACCTATACCTTTGTGGATTTCTATGAGGAACTTTAACATGGCATGACCACTAAATAACAGACTGGACAGCCAGCAACAAATTAGTAAATTTAAGTTCCCAGTGTAATGTTGGTGACTCCTGTCCAACGCTGGACCTTCTTCTAAAAATTGAGAAACTGTTCTATCATACCTCTAGCCCTGAAGATGCCAGGGTGAAATGGCAGACCACCTGAAATCTTCAGATTCCTGTCCTCCATCCTGATGCCTCACTTGCGCACAATGATCAATGAAGCTGTTCAGAGGAGAAACCTCTTCGATGATGTCTGCATTGCAACTATTATAGTCGTAGCCAAAACAGGATGTCTGCCCGACACGTGATTCCTGTCGGCTAATCTACCTCATCAATGTTGAGGCCAAGGTCCTGCAAAGGCAGTGGCAAACCATTTGGTTGGAGTGATTACAACTTTGATAGACCAAAATTGCTTTATACCCCAGAAGGCAACCAGACATACAATACTTTGGGGGCCATATGTACGAAACTCCCAGTTTGCATTTCTTAAATAGCGAATCCTAAGAAATCGCTATTTAGGAAATGCAAAATTGAATGTACATAAATAGCAATTTCCTAATAGTTATTCCTACAGAGTCTTGATCGCTATTAGGAAATCGGAATTTAGGAAATGCTAAACCATTTGTTCCTAGCAGGAAAGCGCAAATTTGGAAATGCAAAACCAAGGGTGCCTATGGGCCTAAGGATTCCTTGATGCATCCAAAAAATACGTTGCTCATGTAAAGCATACAAATGCCCTAGGGGCGAGTGTGGGCTCTATAGCACTACCAAAAACTGCAGTTTTGGGTGCTTTTTCCTAATGTGCACATGGTTACCATCGACTGTGAGTCCATGGTAATGGCATTTCCTAAATGCCCATTTCACATTTTGGAAATGCTATGCACATGTACTTAGGGAATTGCAAAGAGAAAATCACTTTGTACATATGGAAAGGCAGAATTGCATTTCTTAACAGAATGAAATTGCGTTTCAGTTCATTAAGAAATGCAATTTCCTTTGGTACATATGGCCCTAAATGCCTTAACTATGACAGATGAAAAGGGCAACTGAGAGGAATGTGTTCTCCTACTGGTCTATGATTTTACTCATCAGAAGAGACATCTTCAAATATTGTGCAATGAATTAAGCATAATATATTCCCTTGAATCAAATCTTTTCGACCAGGAACAGAGAAAGTGGTCGGACTCTCCACCTTTTTTTAAATCCTCCTTTTGTCTTCTCACGGATCATCTCTCACACTCTTCAGTGTCTGCCTGTGCCCACTGGTTCATCCTGTCACCCAGTTAATCTTCTAACTATGCTTAAAGGCCCTGAAGTTCAAGTAGGCTTTTTCAGAACTCGGCCCAGAACTGGGCCAAAGATATTTCACTTTGAATGTACAATAACAATCTCATATTAAACGCCGATAAAATGTGATCAAAAATGTGTGGTAAAGGCACTGCGTGATAATTTCCACATTGTAAAGGCTGCTTCCCTTGGTGCTTGGGCTTCCATCTTAATAGAATTACCAGCCTCAAAGGGAATAACAAGATCTACTGAACACAGCAGATCCATTGTCTTTGACCCAGGGACTCTGCCAGCAGAAAGCTTCAGAAACCTCTGGGTAAAACTCTTTGGGGAAAATTCATTTTTGCGTAGGCTCTTAGGGTTCCACTTGTCATGCCATGGATCTTCTTCAGCCCCGGAGCTATTGATGCCGTTGGTATTGGTAACTCAGTGAGAGGGGTAGATCAAGTGCTTAAGTTGAGCTAGTTGTTTCCGGTGCTTGGCACCGGCACTTAATTCTCAACCTTTGGTACTTATGTCAGTATGCCACATGGTTGCACCATCTGGCGAATTTAGAAATGAGCAATACAACAGTCATGTATTAATTCAACTTACATTAAAAGGTACTAATATTTGCTACCCAATCCATCCTTATAGTATCAGGGGCCTGAAATATTCTGAACTGTCACACTTGTAGGAGTGTGATGGTTATAGTTGGATTGGTATTGTCATCGGCAGCGCTGGCATAGGCAATGGGTGGTGCAACTTGCAGTGGCCTCCAGGCACTTGTTTTTTTTTTACAAATTAAGCCCTGAAGTAGATGGAGGTGGTTTATACTGGCTGAAAATCCATGGAAAGGGCTAAGTGGGCCGGGTCCTACCGATGCTGAGCACCCGCAGTTCTAAAAAGCAGGTGCTGAGACGGTCCCTATCGGGCTCTCCATTTTTGCCCTCACCCTCAAGGTGAAAAAAAAAATCTTAACTCTGCAGCAGTAGAACCCTTCGCTGCCTTTGATGTAACTTCAAAGAGACTGGTAATAATTGTTTCACAGTCTCATCATTTCAGAACGGAGCATTTTCAATATCATATACAATGAAGCCATAGTTGTTGCTTATTTAGCTTATGCAACTAACAACCATTGACAAAGCCAATACTCCTGGCTTCTTGTAGGTAGAATGTTACTTGTTGTATTATATATCTGGATGCAATGACAGAGGCGGCAAAATACCAGTCGGGCGGCACCCTATTCTAAGCACAGATTTTTAGCTCACATGTTTTCAAGCCACGCCCTTAATTCCATCGGCAACGCCCCTTTGAGAGACCCCACCCCCCAGTTTTTTCATCTCATTTAAAGCCCTGTCCATGGATCTCATAACAACAGCCTTTGTGCTTGGTACAGAGCACATATTAACTGAAGCTCGCACCTTCTCTCTTCAGTTTTCAGCTATAAAGCCCTTCAAGCTTGCCCCTATCTTCATCAGCAAATTTGCTAATGGTCTCCTGTTAGAACAGGAAGAAGCTCCAAGACCGTTCATTTTCTGGAATCATTGAGTAGAGGTGGAATTTGCTTCCAAGCCCCTGATATCCATAACTGGTCATTCATCTGTATGGAAAACCCTTAAAACTTTGCTGGTTAAGGTCTCCTTCTATGCTTTTATTGTCACAGCTTCGACAAGTGACAGCTGCACTTGATACAGTCAATTTGACACGTTCACTCACTGCGTTCAAGTCCCTCAAATAAAAAGCCTATATGCAAAGTAAATAATTACAACAAATCCCATACAGCTGGAAGAAGTCTATCCCCTGAAAACATCAGCTGCTAGAAATGTTTTTAAGTAACCTAGAGATCCTTCCTCAAAGACTGTCCAATGTACGCCTATTGAGGAGTTATGATGAAACATGTACACTAATTATCTTCTATGTATTTTAAGTTTATATTATTAGTGGAATGTAGGCACAAATATTTAAGGCATGGTAGACTTAAGCGTTCCATAAAAGATAAAATGGCTTGCAGCTTCTCAGGCGTGGAATTTTATGATTTCTTTTCTAATAAGTTATCTGAACTTTGCGTACAAGGTATATTTATCCGGGAGTCCGTGGCGCCTTTGTTACTCCGACCAGTGATCCACTATGACAGCAGCTAAACCGAGACCTCCAGTTTTCATTGTTCTCTATCTTATGAACAGGAGGTTTCTCTTTAATGCTCAATTGATGATTCCGACCCCCTCAATTGATGATTCCGACCCCCTCAATTGATGATTCCGACCCCTTCAATTGATGATTCCGACCCCTTCAATTGCATGTATTACAGCTGCAATGTACGACGAGGATGGAAAGAAGGTGCTTATTTTAACATTCTTGACTTTGCTCATCAAACATGCTGTGCTTTTAAATTTTCATTTACTAAGAGAAATTGCCCAAAAGACAGTGTTTGTTGCTCAGTAAAGCTAAACACGGAATTCGTGGTTTTAGGACAGTCTATTTATGCCTTAGCGCATGATTTGAAACTCTTGGAGACTTACGTCCGGCTGAATGCAGGGTCGAAGATTCTGCGTTGCTTGTACCAGTGTTCGTGATCTGTATCTGTTAACAATCCTTTACCCATAAATCTGAATGTAAAAAGAAAAAATACACTTTGATCGAACATATAGCTAACTAAACTACTACAACAAATATTAATTTCTACTGTACCATGATAGCACATTTTTATTCATCCTAAACTCTTTACCGGAAAGCAGGACGCATACCTCTAGGCAACATGATTTGAGTCAAGAGGTTACATTAAACAAATAAGGCAAAAATAAATAGAACAAGCATTAGCAAAGCCAATTGGTCGCAACTATGCAAGAGTTTTAGGCTCTGCCAATGTGTTTAGCTATGTTGTACACCAGCGTGGTTGCTGTTCCGCATGGCTAAAAGTTAGTGGCGTAGAGAAGAGTGGCATGGAGTGTCATAGAGTGGACTGGCAAAGAAAGGAGTAGCGTGGCAGAGAGTATTGAGTATTGCAGTGGCATTAAGTGGAGTCGCAAACAGTGGAATGGCATACAGAGTACAGTGGACTGATGCAGAATGCATTGGTGTAGAGTGTTTCAGAGTATAGTGGCGTAGAGTTCACAATGGGATGACTTGTGTGGCTCTAACCAGGTTCTGTTACCCAGAATCCCTTGCAAACCTCAAAATTTGTCCAAAAAAAACACATTTTCCTCACATTTTTGTGGTGGAAAGGTCTGGAATCTGTGTGGATCCACAAAATTCCACCCACCCCACGTTCCCTGAAGTCTTCCGAGAAAAAAGGTACCTCACTTGTGTGGGTAGGCCTAGGGCCCGTGATAGGAAACGGCGCAAAACGCAACGTGGACACACCACATTTTCACAGGGAAAACTGACCCTTTTTTTGCAAAGTGCCTAGCTGTAGATTTTGAACCCTAACTCTGCCAGCACCTAAGTAAACTTAGCAAACCTATACATTTTTGAAAACTAGACACCCAGGGGAACCCAGGATGGTGACTTGACTGGCTCTCACCAGGTTCTGTTACCCAGAATCCCTTGCAAACCTAAAAATTTGTCAAAAAAACAAAATTTCCTCACATTTCTGTGGTGGAAAGTTATGGAATCTGCGTGGATCCACAAAACTCCACCCACCCCGCATTTCCCAAAGTCTTCCAAGAACAATGGTACCTCACTTGTGTGGGTAGGCCGAGTGTCCGAGACAGCAAACGGCGCAAAACGCAACGTGGACACACCACATTTTCACAGGGAAAATTGACCCTTTTTTTGCAAAGTGCCTAGCTGTAGATTTTGAACCCTAACTCTGCCAGCACCTAAGGAAACCTAGCAAACCTATACATTTTTGAAAACTAGACACCCAGGGGAACCCAGGATGGTGACTTGACTGGCTCTCACCAGGTTCTGTTACCCAGAGTCCCTTGCAAACCTAAGAATTTGTAAAAAAAAAAAAAAAACCACGCTTTCCTCACATTTCTGTAGTGGAAAGTTCTGGAATCTGCGTGGATCCACAAAATTCCACCCACCCCATCTTCCCTAAAGTCTTCAGAGAAAAATGGTACCTCACTTGTGTGGGTAGGCCTAGGGCCCGTGACAGGAAACGGCCCAAAACGCAACGTGGAAACACCACATTTTCACAGTGAAAACTAACCCTTTTTTTGAAAAGTGCCTGGCTGTAGATTTTGAACCCTAGCTCTGCCGGCACCTAGGTAAACCTAACAAACCTGTACATTTCTGAAAACTAGACACCCGGTGGATTCCAGGGAGGTATGGCTTGCAAGGATCCCCCAACGTTTTCTTAGCCAGAATCCCTTGCAAACCTAGAATTTAGCCGAAAAAAATCACTTTTACACACATTTTTGTGTGGGAAAGTTGTGGCATCACCTGGCTGACACAAATTTCCTAGCACCCAGCGTTCCCCCAGGTCTCCCGATAAAAATGGTGCCTTACTCGTGTGGGAGACCCAAGTACCTCTGACAGGCAAGGGCCCAAAATGGATTGAGGCGACATCAAAGTTGCCTATCACAATACAACCTGGTTTTGCAAGGGGGGTCACCTGGGTTTTTGGCCCCATGCTTAGCGGCCAGCTAGGGAAACCTACCAAACTCACACATTTCTAAATACTAGACACCCGGTGGATTCCAGGGAGGTATGGCTTGCGTGGATCCCCCAACGTTTTTTTACCCAGAATCCCCTGCAAACCACAATTTAGCTGAAAAAAATCACTTTTTCCACACATTTTTGTGTGGGAAAGCTGTGGCATCACCAGGCTGACACAAAATTCCTACCACCCAGTGTTTCCCCAGGTCTCCTGATAAAAATGGTGCCTCACTCGTGTGGGGGGCCCAAGTACCCGCAACAGGCAAGGGCCCAAAACCTAAAGGCCTAAAGGCTCATTTCAGTTTCAGTTTCAGTGCGCGCTGATCGTAATTTCACTGAAACGGGTGGGCGGGGGGGGGTCATCCTCGGGAGCTGGGGAAGCTGTTGCCCAGCTCTGGAGGCTACAGGGAGAAATAGAAATCCCTCTGGTGCCTGCACCAGAGGGATTTCCGTTGCCATGTTCCAGGACAGCCGGGAGCCGTCCTGCGCACATGAGCACCGTGGCGCAGGACGGCTCCCGGATGTCCTGCGCACCGAAGGGGTTAACCAACATTCCTCACCGGTTACGCGGTAAACTTTTCCAACCTCTAATGTTTTGCATATAAGAAGGATACCTATCAATTGTAAATTGAGACTGTCCTTAGACTGTGTGCCTGCAACTGTTCTCCCGGCCGTAATGTTTAATTAAACAAACTGTTACTGTTTTGCCAAACGCGTCTTGTCTTCTGTTTTTTAAGGGATTTTGAACTCAAGCAACAGAATAATGCAAAGTACATTGGCGTAAAGTGCAGTGAAGCACAATATAGTGGTGTAAACTGAATTGACATAGAGTGTTGAGCTGCAGAGTAGAGTGGCGGAGAGTTCAGTGGCGGAGAATGCAGTGTTGAAGAGTAGAGTGTTGTAGAGTGCAATGGTGTAGAGTGGCGTGGTGCACACTAGAGCAGAGTGATGTAGACTGTAGTAGGATAGAGTGGGGTAGAGTGGCATGGAGTAGAGTGGTATGGAGTAGAGTGACAGTACAGTGGTGTGGTGTAGAGTAGAGTGGCATACAGTATAGTGGTACAGAGTAGAGAGGTGCAGAGTGAAGTGGCGTAGAGTGCAATGCCATAGAGTGGAGTGGTGCAGAGTAGAGTGTTGAAGAGTGCAGCGGTGTAGAGTGCATTGGTTTAGGGTGCAGTGGCGTACAGTGGTATTGATTACAGTGGTGCAGTGGAGTAGAGTGCAGTAGCATAGAGTGCAGTGGCGCAGAGTAGAGTGCTGCAGAGTAGAGTGCAATGGCATGGAGTGGCATCGAGTACAGTGGGCTGATGTAGAGTGCATTGGTGTAGAGTGTTGCAGTATAGTAACGTAGAGTGCAGTTGCATTGATTGCAGCAGCACAGAATTCAGCAGCATACACTGCAGCACCGTAGAATGCAGTGGCATAGTTTAGAGTGGTCCATAGTCGAGTGCATGGGTGCAGAATGGAGTAGTGCTGAGTAGAGTTGCATACAGTGCAGTGGCGAAGAGCACAGCGGCATACAGTAGATTGCAGTGGCAAAGGGTGGTGTAAAGTGCCGTGGAGTTGAGTGGAGTGATGCAGAGTGGGCTGCCCTAGAGTGCAGTAATACAGAGTAGAGTGGCATAAAATTCAGTGGCGGAGTGCAGTCTTGCACAGTAGATTGTCGTAGAGTGCAGTCGATTAGAATGGCACGGTGTAGAATGGCATAGAGAGCAGTGACAGAGTCATACAGAGTAGAGTGCTGTGGCAAGTGCAGTTGTGTAGAGTGTATTGGCGAAGAGTGCAGTGGTTTAAGGTAGATTGGCATAGAGTAGAGTGGTGCAGAACGGAACAGAGTGGCATAGATAGATTGTTTTAGAGTAGAGTGCAGTGGCGTAGAGTGGCATAGAGTGGAATGGTGTAGAGTAAAGTGGCAAAGAGTGCAGTGGTATAGAGTGCTGTGGTGCAGAGTAGATCAGAGTGGCATACAGTGGATTAGCATAGAGTGCAGGGGAGTAGTGCTGAGTGTTACAGATCAAAGTGTTTTGGCGCAGAGTTGTGCCATAGCGCGCAGTGGCATAGAGTGCTGTGTTGCAGAGTGACAGAGTAGAGTGGCATAGAGTGGAGTTGTGCAGGGTAGACTGGAGTGACGAAGACTCTAGTGGCATTGAGTGGTGTAAAGTGGAGTGGTGCGGAGTAGAGTGCAATGGCGGGGAGTGGTGCAGAGTGGAGTATGCATGGTGTGGTAGCACACTGCCAATTACAGACAACACATTTTCAAGTGAAATGACCATTACATTTGCAGACATACGGTTTTGCTTCCAAGGCATGCCGGCCCTTCTGTGGCACGACTCCCACAGTGACGCCCTGAGGGTCTGCTTTTGGCTATGAACTCTCCGATCGAGGCCCTAGCCACACGAAGGTACTGTGGGTGTGCTGGGCCTTTTTAAAGCCACAAAGCTGTCCTGCGCTCCTTTTCGTGTGGCTCTAGGTACATTACCATGAGCGGTCCAAGTGCTCCCGGAGGGCTCCCGACACACTTTCAATTGTGGCCATCATTTTTCTGTGTGCTCGATGGAGACCTCTCTGAAGGACTCAAAAGGGAGTGTGTATGCCCCACTGGTCTTGAGGGGCCATCCAGACACTTCCGCATTGAGGACTGTGAGGGATGTCTACAAATACACCACATACTGATAAAGTTCTTTGCTTTGGTCATTTCTTTCCAGTACCTTAAATTATCTTCAGAGAAGTGAAACGTGTTACTAGCACTGTGAATATCAAATACGTTTTTTGGGATAAATTGAAAAGCATGCATTGAATTTTTGGTTGTTTTGTTCAGATTTTTATCAGATAAACCTGCTTTATTTTTCTAAACCAGTGCGGCGTCTTTCTGTGTTGAATTCATTGTGCTACTGTGTGTGGGTGTTGCACAAATGCTTTACACATTGTCTCAATTGATAGGCCTGTCTGCTTCTTGCTAAGCTACCAGAGGGTGAGCACAGGTTGTCTTTAGTGTGTATCTAGCTTACCCTGATGAGAGTGGTGGGTTCTGCCTGGCTTGAATGCATATCTTAGCCAACCAGAAAACCCTATTTCTAAAAAGGCCACTCAAAGCCACGCAATGTGGCTTTGCATGGCTTCATAAATCTGACTCAGAGCCTTGTGGCACGCATGTACCACTTTGTGTGGTGCAAACGTGATGCAAGAGTCTCATAAATTTGCCCCTTAGATACAACAAAGGGCTTGAAATGCCTGCACTAGGCTGATTGAGCCACAAGCATGCAACTTCCCTGGACTTTGATAATATCTGCAGTCCAGGATATAGCTAGATGTGAAGAGGAGTCGACTGAAACTTGGATCCATGAACTCCTGCAAACCAGTAATTGAGGGATGCACATAAGTTCACCAACCTAAGTTGATGATATAGAGCGCAGAAGGGCCCCTTCTGAACCTTGCATTCAGTCAAGGATTTAAGGCCTGCTGGAGCATTTGGTGAAACCACCATAGGGTACAGGAGGATTAGATCCTCACAAGGCTCCCTTGATCCTATTTTTGTCACTAGTTTACTGTCTGGTAAGGTAAGGTTAGAAGGTAGGTATGGTTAGAAGACATCTAGGATCAATATGACAGTGTGCAGATATCCCAGTTCCAAGCAAGATCACAGGAACATCAGAGGCTGTATTCTATACAGGGCACACTGCCATAGTCTGCACTACGGTGCACATTTAAATGGGTACACTGGGCGCAGACCTGGTCAGTATATTCTATCATAGATAACATGGTGTCACCCAGTGCAAAGACAAACTTGTGCCTGCCCTCTGTCTTTCACACGACAGGCCGCACCCAGCCTGCTTTTGAAATGAGGGAAGAAATCTCCCTTGCTGGTAGGTGCAGTGAATGAATGCACCCGCCCACCCACCCACAGGTTGATGTATGGTGTGTCCATAGGTCCCCCTATGTCCCTTGCAAGGGTGGCCCAAGATTGCACAATGACTGTGCACTACCTCTTTGTGGCACACAGTCAGCATGCCTTCTGACAGATGATTTGCCTCTCCACCCACATCCAGAGCACTGCATGGGTGCAGAGGCAAAGTGTGGCACATATATTGAAATGTGTGAGATTTTTAATTTACTATTGTATTTGTAGTTTCTGGGCCCAATGGACCAGGAGGATGCAATTAATATATCTAGTAACGTTATGTGGCAATGGTTTGGGCTTCGTGCCAGAAATGCATATATATCGCGGCGACTCTACGAGTCAGAATGTGGGGATTTCATAACCTATTCGTTTTATGGCTGAACTGCTATCAAGATAGTAATCCACTTTAACTCAGTGTCGTAGCAAGGGTGGGGGGGCGGCGGCTCACCCCATGCTCTTACCTGCGTCTGTCGCAGGGATTGCCAGCACCCCCCACTCTTACCTGTGTCTTCAGGGTGGCAAACGCAGGGACTGTCACAGGCGGCACAACTTCTGATTTAACTCCCTTGCAATTTTTATTGTTCACGGAACCATAAGCTACATTATGTAATGGGAATCTATACTGGGCATTTCTATTGTGTGTTCCCTAGTTGTATTCCCTGCCTGTAATGTTGGCAGCCGAGGCCAATTTTGTACTGTTACAATGTTGTAACACTACACATAGGGGGAGATTTCCAAAGATTTTGCGTCGTGTTTGCGTCACAAAAGTGCCACAAAACGGCACAGAATCTTTTTTTCTAAATTTACTTTCCAGCGCTGAACTTGTTTAGCTCTGGAAATAACGTAAAGGTAATGTGAAGCAGCACATAGCGCTGCTTCGCATTACTTGGCGCCATGGGGGCATGCCAAGGGTGGTGCATGGGCTTTCCCATGCAACCACACAAGGTTTCTCACGCTAAACGGAATTTACTAAATACAGTAGTTTGGGTTTAGCGTGAGAAAACTGCGCCTTTCTCAACTAGGTGCAAGGAAGGAGAAATGCTTTCATTTCTCCTTCCTTTTTTGACTTTGCATGCATGCTGCACTGTGCAGGACGCATACAAAGTGGGAAAAGCTTTCCCTCGTGTCTAGCCATAGTATTTTGTACAGGAAGGGTAGCCTTCCTGTACAAAAACTATGCTAGACTCACACACACACCCTAGCGTTATGGTGCTAAGGTGCCGCGTGGCGCACTGCAGCTGTAATCAGCGCAGGCGCAAGGGGAAGGGGAAGGGGAAGAGAGAGACATATCTTTGAAAATATAGTGCTCTCCTACTCCTTCCCGGTCGAGCAACGCAGCACAGTCGTTGCGTGGAGATTTGGTATATCTCCCCCATAGTCTCTTACTGCTGCTTCTTCGTGGCTGGATTTATTAAGACCCTTGTGACCTTCCACAAAGCCCTTTAGTCCATTGTCATTTTCAGACTGTCTCCTTTCAGTGCCAGAATACTGTTTTTTATTGATCTAGATGATTCATTATCAACACATTACCAGGCACTAGGATCTTCTAATTTGGTTTACTCTGGTTTTAAGTGCCGATAGTGATTGTTTTCCATTTGTACCTATAGATGAATGTCTCACAGTGAGTCACAGTGTGCATGGCATAAGGGAATGCGAACTTGCATCAAATCAAAAATTGGGTTACGTTGGCGCCTATCGTGTAATTTTGGTCAAGACCTTGTTAGGCTGCCTATGGCTCACTCTGTGCAACATACATGATGTACAGTGCCATATATGCTGAATCAAAGGTAAATTCGGGATTAGAAGTTCAGTAAAAGGCCGGTCCAGGTTGTGTCTAAGTGATATGGTAGACAGGTATTGCTTCTCAGTATGTGGTAGAAGGCTTCTACAAAGGCAGAATCTGCCTCTGTTGTAATTACAGATAATGCTGTGGGTCATACAGCAAATGATGACTATTATAGGTTTGTAAGTGAAGATTTAAATATGCTACACTTTGATGCAAAGTAAACAGTAGCACACAAGTATTAGGGGATATTAAAGGAAACAACATTAAAAAAGACGAAGGTAACAGAGTAACAATCATCTAACTTTAAGAAACATTAAACAAAAATTGTGCCATTAAATGAAACTAAAATACAACAAATGAAGAAAAAATGAAAGGGAAAAAGAAAATCGCACCATCAAAATATTCAATTTAAGAATGAATGCAGAAAACTTGTTCTAGATTCAAATGTGAAAATATTCCCCATGACAGAGTTCCCATAATATACTTTTAAGAGAGAAAACACATCGAGGTATACTCAGGAGAAAAAAGTGCATTTGGATATCTGCCTGAACGTACTTTGATAAAAATCTCTATTCAAAACATTCCTAGAAGCACGCCTGGATACTGTGCCAAGCAGGTTTCCAGTCATGCTACTTAGAATGTCATGCTGCATCCTCCACGGGGTCCTATTCAACCTGCCTGGAACTCTATAGCATGAGCCCTTCCGAAACCACGTTTCAACCATTTAAAGGGTGTGAAAGTGTCGGATTGGAGTTTGGTAATGCCCCTGAAACCAGCGGGCGGCTCCTCCGCTTAGCGTCGCCCCACTTCTTTTGAGCAGTAAAAAATGAAAAATAAAATGATAATAAACGTTATCATTTTATTTTTTCTCCCTTCTCTTACTTCCTGCAGCTGAGCCAAAGGCAGGGAAGTACATTCCAGTACATCAACACAGCGGCAGGAAGGAGGAGTGGTGGCACTGCTTCAAGTGCGCATGACAGTTTGGCCGGCCATGAAAGGCCAGCCAAACACTCATGTGCACTTTGATCTCTCCACCTGAGCTGTGTTTACAGCCAGGTGGAGAACAAGCAGAGGGTCATAGACCCTTAGCAAGCGCTTTACTAGGGTGCTCACACCAATCACTGCGCTACTCTCATGCTAGGTAATACCAGCATGAGAGCAGCATCTGGATTGGTGTAGGGGACACTGTGGCAAGCCGGGAGTCGAGGAGCAGAGGTCAGAAGAGCACCAACGCTGTAGAACGCAGGTAAGCATTATTTATTATATTAATTTCCCCCGTGCTGCCACCCTACTACTTAAATACCGTAGCAGCCGCCACTGCCTAAAACATACATTTGTTGGCATCCCCAAAGTTTCAAGGCAAACCACGCTTGGAATGTCCCCTTACCACACCATTAGTGGAATTTACAACTGAATATTTCCAGCATTTGCATTGGAAAGAGCTGTTGTAATGAATCCATTTAGCCCTTCCAGAAATCCTTTAGTGAATTTCTGTTTGGTGGAGGTGGAGGTATTTTCGGCCATAAGCATGTTTGACAGCCAAAAATCAATTTGTGAACAGTGATGTTGCATGCAGGCTGTTGGTTGGTTGTAACTGAGAATATGGAATGTGGTTAGGTATTTGACTTCCTGACTCATGGGGGCTCTTTGAGAGCCAGTAGTAAAGCTGGAGGAGATTGTTGTGAATGCTCTAGACTCCAATTAAATTGTTTTTACCTACTCTGGTGTATGCCTGTACCTTCTTAAGTGTAGATGAGAATTTAGCTGTATCATGCTTCAATTTACTCATATGACAATGAAAAAGCTCTGTTCCATGTGCTACTCTACTTGTGGGATGATTAGACCTTTTTTAAATTTCAAGATACATTTTATTAAGGTTTTAAATGAGTACAGTTACGGTAAAGATATAAAGAGGAAAGAAAAAAAATTCCTGTGGGGATAACATATAAGGCAGTTCAAGTCACTATTATAGTTTACAGCACATACCATAACTAGTGTGTATAGTTGTAGACAGTATGTTGTGGAGATGTGGGTTTTTAATGATGTTTGTACAGAGGATTAGGAGGAACTGATTGATAGTTGGCCATCCGAAGAAGGTGACCCCTGCTGATTGTATGGTTTATGATAGAAAAGAAAGGAAATGATAGATAGAAGAATAGAGAGAAGATAGGCCAGGCAGGAGGAGAGTGGGAGTGAGAGGTAGGTTGTTTAGGGGTGGTGGATTGTTCGGGAGGAAGGGGGATGCATTCTAGAGGCATTACATGGCAATGCTACATCGGTAACTGGAAGCCAGTAAGCTAATGCTCTCTTCTTAGAATCATCAATTGCTCAATTAAGCCAAGCTTCCTTGAATGGGCACAGAAGTGGGGACTATTGAAGGAAAGTAGCCCTCTTTGACATGGTCACCCCCACTTTTTGTCAGGTAACTGATGCGATTTCGACTGGAAGTGCACTGGGTTCTTGCTCGGTGACAGACCTCTTTCCCCAAATTGTACAATTGTTTCCCAATTGGCAAAACCTGTAGCCCCCTCTGTAAGTGCCTAGTAAAGGGTGCCAGGTGTACCAAGGGCCTCAGGTACTAAAGAGGATGCCACCCTAATGGACCCCTCACCAAGCACATGCAAGGCTGCCATTGCAGGCTGCATTTCTACGTGCAGTCAAAAGTGAAAACACGACATGTCACACAGCGCTGTGTGCCATATCCCTTAATACTGCATGTAATATTTGTAAGACACCCCTAAAGTAAGCCTTACAAACATAAGGCAGGGTGCTGAATATTACATGTGAGGGCATACCTGCATGAGCCGATGTGCCCCTGTGCTGGTCAGACCTATTACTACCTGTGCACGCGGCCCGGGAAGCCATTTTTAAAACATGTGTTGGACACTGGTGAAAATGAGATCCCCAGCTACATGATGGATTCACTGAAAATAGGGATGTTTGGTATCAAACATCTCATATTGGTGAACCCACACTGATTCTAGTGATGGATTTACCAATAAATGCACCCAGAGGGCACCTTGGAGGTTTCCCCTGAAAACCTATAGCCTCTGGTGTGCTCCCTGAATGGTTTCTGCCAGCCGCTCACCAAAAACATGGTTCTGACCTCCTAGGCTGAGAGCTACTGCTCCTAGGAGGCCCTGAAAAAAAGCCTGTCCGGGAAGAGGGTGCAACTCCCCCTCCCACGGTATGACCTGTCTATTAGCCTTCCTAGGCTGTCAAGTTTCCAAAAACTGCCGCCTTTGGAATGCAAAGATGTCTCCCCTTCATAGGAGAGGAAGCTGACTTCCTTGTCAAGAGCCCCGTTTGGCACCTGGACAGGTGGGAAAATTAGATGGCCGAGTAGGCGTGCCACCCCCAGGCTAGTTCCACCCCATAGGTGGGCTGAACTGAGGTGGACATGATTTTTCAGAAGTGTTGATGCTCATATCGCACCGATGGCCCTTCACAGTGCCACATGATGTGTCCATTTTTCCACTAATGTCTACATGTACTTATACACGTCTTGAAATAGTCATACATTCCAGTTCTTTCAAAGAAGATATGTACTCAGGATATTTCCTGAAGACTATCAGTGCTCGTCATGCAAAGCTTTCTTGCAGCGGAGTTGTACAAATATCAGCATAAGTATTGCCTGTCTACCATCCGCATTTTCCATTTCTCAAATGAAAATAATGGGCTCAGGGTTTACACAATTATTTCATTGTCATTCTTTTGTCCAGTATATAAAAAGCGTGAAAGCGCACAATACTGGTGGAAGCACCAGGATTCTCCCTGAAAAAGCTACAGCCACGAGGCAAAGTGTTTTGACTGCGCCCCTAAAATACTTGGCCTCAGATGTGTATATTTATTTCATTTGTGCCTCTTTTGTAACAATCACAATTTACTTTTTCACCTCTGAGCTGGTAGGAGCTGGACGAGGGTCCTATCAATCAAGGCTGATAGCGAGGAGAAAGCACACGGACGGCGGGGTCCACCTTCCTGCCTCTGGTAAATAGAAGCTGAAAGAAGAGTGGAAATGTAGGCCTCTATGGTAGGGTTGGAGCTGATGCATCTCTGGTCCACATGCTGATGACCACGAAGTCATCAGTAATGACAGGGAGGTGCAAAGGGTTCTTGACCATCTCTGTTCGGCCAAAGGCTTAACAGGAAGTTGCACTAACCATTCATTTCATGCTATTGTGCCGACTAGATTGACACTGCATATGTTGGCTTGTTCCAACCCCGCAACAACACACACTCTGCTCTGTGGCTGCATCATGCTCCACCACCTGCTAGACACCCACCCTGCAGGCCACTACCCTCCCAGGCCCGTAGTACAGCAGGCTCACAGGACCCCAACATGGCAGACATGGAAGAAAGGCACACGACCCAGAAGCACAGACACTACACAAGTCTGCATCCGCCCCATGATCGGCTAGAGACTGCAGCTGCCAAGCTTGTTCTGTCCTTGTGCTGCTGCCACTTCCACTTCGATTTCAGTCAACCTGTCTCTATGTAGCCAGGGAATAGGCAGGTGAGATTTGTGGCACTGGTTCTGTCCTGATGTGGGCTGGGCTGTTAAGCAGCTACAGCGGTGACGAAGTGCCAGACCCTTCTGCTCCAAAAGAATGAGTGCAGCACAGATTTGTAAAGAAATCAAATACTCGGGCGTGTTTTGACGCCAGAAGAAGATGTCCGCTCTCCGCTGAGGCTCCGCGCGGCTCGGGAGGGGTGCCGACCTCCACATGGACTCAGCACGATTTTGGCCGCAGGAGTGGGGTTCCCTGAGGTATGAGGGCCCCCTGAATTACATAATACGTTTTTCGTTTGCCTGGTGAGCATCCTTTAGCTCATTATTCCATAACTACAAGTGGCGCGTTTCCCTCACGGTGCTCGCGACCACTATGTTGATTTTTTCTTTTCATAATAAACTTCATTTTCCCTCCTAAACATCCAATTTTTGATGGCATTTCTTATGCCTCGCAGTGCTTTGGCATATATATTTTGTTTCCTATGGGCATTGCTAGTTGAAGAGATCTACTGGAAGGCAGTTTTTGAACAGATTTGTTTATCGGCTTATTTTCTCTGACAGGATTTTGTATGGCATCTCCTTGCAGTGAACTTTCTCCAATGCTATAAATACAGGATAACTCCTTTATGAGCAGTATCAGTTCAAGTATTTAGCTATTGCACATACATTTGAAATACAGTTAGCAATTTCTAGGTCATTGCATTTTCTCTCTCAAGCTCAATATCTTCCTTACTGTCATTTGAATGATTAAATGTGGGCGGATCTCTATTACTTCACGCAAGCTTGTTTTGTTTATGGGGAGAACAAAGTCAGTGAGACGCACTTCCACTTCGGCACCTCTAATTGAAAGATTATAACCTGTTCAACATATTTCGATCTAACATGGAGGAGGGGCCTTGCAATACCATGACCCCTGCAGTGGGTACAACATCACCGTCTAATATCCCACTTTCAACGACCAAGCTCATGCCCAAACCAACGGTCTTCATTGTTCTTTCATCTGGCAAACGTATTAAAATGGATCCTCCATCTCCTGTCACTTCTCCTCCAGCCACTTCTTTGGACTTGCTTCTTGAGGAGATTCGAGTTCTTCGCCCGTACATGGAAGAAACCAATAACCTTCTGCAATCCTTAGATGATAAATGGTTCAATATGGAAAATAAGGTTGTGCAAGTGGAACAACAGGTTGACTCTATATAAGTTATGGTAAACCAGATTCCCACTATGCAATCAGCAATTATAACTCTTAAACAGCAAATTGAAAATCTTGAATACCGCAACAGGCGTAACAGTTTATGTATATATGGTCTGATCGAAGGTCTGGAAGGTTCAGACCCTATTTCATTCTTCAAGTAATTTCTTCCAAATATTATTGGCATCCCTGACACCCTGTCAAGAATTCCTGTCATGCGAGGGGAGGAAAACGGTAACCAGCGAAAACGGACTACATCTCCCAGGATGCTTAGCGGTTGAGAGGTTATGTAAACAGGAGAGCTGTTACATAACTCAAGGAAAACACGCCCTTATGTAAACAGGAGAGCTGTTACATAACTCAAGGAAAACACGCCCTTATGTAAACAGGAGAGCTGTTACATAACTCAAGGAAAACACGCCCTTATGTAAACAGGAGAGCTGTTACATAACTCAAGGAAAACACGCCCTTATGTAAACAGGAGAGCTGTTACATAACTCAAGGAAAACACGCCCTTATGTAAACAGGAGAGCTGTTACATAACTCAAGGAAAACACGCCCTATAAAGGGAGGAACCGGGAGGTACAACGCTGTCGGATATTGTGTTTACACCGACGTACCTGCTTAGTGAAGAGCAGTGTTCCGGAGTGGTGCTCCAGTAAGGCAAGAACGGAGGTAGGTCGAGTCGTTACTCCCTGGGCCGTGTCTTGCCCCATCGTCACCTGTGAAGGACCCGGAAGCTCTACCGGATAACCATTGAGCTTCGCTTTTTGACTCGGCTGAGTCAAAGCGCAGTGGCGCTTTTGCTGGTTGGAGTCGTAACTCCCAGCCCGACCAGAGATACAGGGACTGCCAGCTGTAACGCACACCAGGAGGTGTTTGCCGCGTTACAGACTCGGAAGTCCACGGGATCGATCGAGCGGCTGCTCTCGGTTCAGTCTTCTTTGCTTGTGATTGGGGTATCGGTGACGCATCACCAGGAGGTGACTCCGCGTCCCGGTGCAGTCTGAGGAAGAGGTTGAGCGGCTGCTCCCTTCAGGTAGAGACCCCGGCTGGGTGTTTCCCTGACTCCTCGATTCTCCCAAACACTCTTCGTGCCCCTCACAGCCTACCGATTGGCATTGTCGGCCATTTCATTTCTGCCCTCTGTTGGCATACGCCGGGATCGGCGTATATGCAGAGGACGGTTAGGACCATCCGTGCTGTGGGCTGGTAACGTACTTAGCCTGGAGGATTCCAGTGACTATAACCTTTGTTTATTCCTTGTATTATTTTTGCCTTCATTAAAATAACTAAACCTTCACAAGTGGTTGCGTTCTCATTATCGTGTCTGTTAAACGATCCTGAGACGTTCAGGGCGTTACAAAATATCCGACCTTAATAAACACTAACTGTCTCCCGGTCGATAACAGACATGGCAACACTTGATGATGTGCTGGCTGCTTTAGCGACCGTGCAAATTGAATTGGCTGCCTCCAAGCAAGAAACAGCCGATGTAAAAGCCAGACTGGATGCTATCCAATTGGACCCGCTCACGCCCAGCACCTCCCTCACGAACCAGACCCCTGCGGTAGTAGTGGAAATGCCGGTAGCCGTCCCCTTGGCAACACCAGAGAGGTACAGTGGGGATCCTAACACAGTGCAGGTATTCCTCACACAAGTGGCGCTACATTTATCGTGCAAACCAAGGGCGTTCCCCACGAGTCAGGCTCGTGTGGCTTTCCTTATATCCTATTTGGCTGGAAACGCGGCACAATGGGCCGTACCTCTGGTGAGCAGGGACGACCCCATCTTATGTGATTGGGGTGCTTTTCGCGAGGAATTCCTGAAGGTCTTCGACAGCAGGGCTGACTCGTACACGGCGGACCGTGAAATGCTTGAGTTGAGACAGGGATCCAACGACCTGGTGCAGTATCTCAACGCGTTCCGAAGGCTGGTTGCGGAAACCAAGTGGCCTGTTGCTAAACAGACGGCGCTCTTCCATCACGGGCTGTGCGAGGAGCTCAAGGACGCCGTGGCTCATATTGACCCACAACCCAAGACATGTGAGGGCCTTATCAACCTGGTATTACGGCTGGAACATAGGCTAAGTGAAAGAAAGGGGGATCATGGGAGAAAAGGAAAATCCCTTCCATCCTATGTGACAGTGGGAAGTCCTGAAACTGCCACCGCATCCAAGGGAGAACCCATGGACATCGGCGCAATACGAGCGAGCCTCACAGCCACGGAGAAAGAGTCACGCCGTAAACAAGGATTGTGCCTATATTGTGTCAAAAAAGGCCACTACGTACGTGAATGCCCTGCCAAACCGAAGACGTCACGTTATCGGGCCAACCGGTCGGTAACAGCCGTGGTGGACGTACCGGCGGAAAACTAGAGGACTCCCAGACCAAAGAAGGGGCATCTCGGAGTCACTCATCCATCCCTTCACTTTCCAACTCGGTCACTAAGGGACAACGACACCTGTTTCTCACGGTGCACGTGGGAGTGCATGACCAGTGGATACCCGTTGTGGCCATGGTGGATTCAGGGGCCACTGGCATGTTTATGGACCACAACGAGGCATGCAGGCTAGGGCTAGTGCTTCTTCCCAAAGCTGTACCCGAAGACGTCTATGCTGTAGACGGAAGGCGATTGGTGACGGGGCCCATCGGGCAGCACACGGGGGTCCTTCCGATGAGATGTGGGAGGAACCATTTGGAACAAATCGATTTTAACATCATCCGAGCGCCCCAATATGGCGTCATATTGGGATTACCGTGGCTACAGAAACACAACCCCTCTGTGGATTGGCCAACACATCGCATCGAACTGACGTCACCGTATTGCATCCTGCATTGTGGAATAAGAACGGAATCCCTTGACGCAGATGAGAGCGGGAGTCAGACGGTGGCTACAGCGGCAGAAAAAGATGTGGCTCTCCCCCAGGCTTATCACAGTTTTGAGGATGTATTTGATGAGGTGAAGGCGGAAGTGCTATCACCACATAGACAGTTTGACTGCCAGATCGACCGGGTGCCAGGGGCCAGCGTTCCCAGCGGCAGGCTGTATGCCCTGACGGAGCCTGAAAACGTGCATCTCCGGGGGTACCTGGATAAACTCCTCAAGCTAGGATTCATCCGCCCGTCCAAGTCTCCGGCCGCCTCGCCACTCTTCTTCATCCCAAAGGCTAATGGGGAGCTGAGAGCCTGTGTGGACTTTAGGGCATTGAATGCGATAACCGTAAAGAATCGGTACCCCTTGCCTCTCATCAGTGTACTTCTGGAACAGGTCAAGAAAGCTCGTATCTACACCAAGTTGGATTTGAAAGGGGCATACCATCTGGTGCGCATGAGGGACGGAGACGAGTGGAAGACCGCCTTTAAGACCAGGTTCGGCCTTTTTGAGTACCTCGTCATGCCGTTCGGTCTGTGCAACGCCCCGGCAGCCTTTCAGTACTTTTTGAATGAGGTATTCAGAGAGGAGTTGGATATCTACGTGGTCGTATATATCGACGACATCCTCATCTATTCGTCCAGTGTGGAGGAGCACGTACACCACGTCAAAGCTGTGCTCCAAAAGCTGAGGGAAAACATGCTGTTTTGTAAACTCAGCAAGTGTGACTTCCACGTCACATCCGTGGAATTCCTCGGAGTGATGCTGAGTCCAGAGGGACAGGAGATGGCAGAACGAAAGATCAAGGCGGTGAAAGAATGGCCGGTGCCCCAAAGCGTGAAGGACGTCCAAAGTTTCATTGGCTTCGCCAACTTTTACAGGCGGTTTATAGATGGATTTTCAGGATTGGTGGCCCCAATCACACAGCTACTGAGGAAGTCCAAGGAGTTTGTCTGGTCCCCTGAAGCGAACACAGCCTTTGAGGCCCTGAAAAGCGCCTTTGGTAAGGCGCCGGTGTTGGCTCACCCCGATCCGGATCTCCCCTACGTGGTGGAAGCGGACGCATCGGATGTGGCGCTGGGGGCTATCTTGTCCCAACGCAACCACGACACAGGGGTGCTTCATCCCGTTGCGTACATGTCCCGCAAACTCAACGACGCCGAACGCAACTACCATATTGCGGAGAAGGAGCTTCTCGCAATCAAGGACGCCTTCACCGAATGGAGGCATTGGTTGATGGGGGCAAGACATGTGGTATCGGTGTACACGGACCATCGGAACCTACAGTTCATGACGGCCACAAGACACCTTTCTCCCAGACAGCTGCGGTGGATGATCTTCTTTGCGGGGTTCAACTTCCGCATCACATATCGGCCGGGGACGGAAAACCGGAAGGCGGACGCCCTGTCCCGTCAATCTGCAGTTAAGGAACCATTGCCTGCGACCGAGCATTCCATCATTTCCCCGAGGATGGTATTGGGGGTTATCCAACCGGTTACTTTCCTGAGGGGAATAAAGAGAGGGATCAGGTCATTCGCATGGCGGAGGTGGCTCCTCAGTCACAGAGAATGGCAGCTGAAGGACGGGATACCCCTGAAGGGCAGGTGCCTATTGATACCCACGCCTAGGCTAAGGAAACAAGCATTCATCTGGTGCCATGACTCTCCATGCGCAGGTCATTTGGGCTTTGAAAAAACGGGGGCTAGCATGGGACGGCATTTCTGGTGGCCAACCATGAGAGTGGATGTCAGGAGGTGGGGACAGGAGTGTCCTACGTGTGCTACCATGAAGGCCGACCATGGCCGAACCCAAGGGCTCTTACATCCACTTCCGACCCCGGATAGACCATGGGATAGCATATCTCTGGACTTCGTGGTGGGCCTACCGGTAGACCAGGGGATGACGGCAATACTGGTGGTGGTGGATTACTTGACGAAAATGGGGCACTTCATCCCCTGCAAGAGAGTCCCTACGGCCGGGGAATTGGCGTCACTACTCCTAAAGAATGTGGTACGACTGCATGGATTACCTGGGGTGATCGTGTCGGACCGGGGGTCGCAGTTTACTGCGCAATTCTGGAAGACTTGGTGCACTGCGCTGCATGTTAAGACCGCCCTGTCCACCAGCTACCACCCTCAAACGGACGGCCAAACCGAGCGCCTGAACCAAACGCTCAAACAGTATCTGCGATGTTTTGTGGACCAGGGCAGGGAAGAATGGGTCGACTTGCTATGGGTTGCAGAGATAGCCTATAACAACGCCACTCACAGCTCCACACAGTCATCTCCGTTCTATAGCAACTATGGCCAACATCCCAGGTTCTTGCCATTTCTACATCCGTTCAGAGAGGACAGGATTCCCGCCACAGCGGACAGGGTGGCACACATAAAAGACACGTTGATGCGCTCAAGGGCTGTTCTAATAGAGGCCAAGAGAAGATACAAGGCTGCGGCAGACAGGAAGAGAAGGCCCGGGCCACTGTACCACACTGGAGACTACGTCTGGATATCCACAAGAAACATGAGGTTTCGAAAGAACAGTGTGTTCCATCCCAAGTACATGGGCCCCTATCGAATTACCAAGTGTATGGGTCCCGTGAACGTGAAGGTGTGCTTGCCCCAGTCTTTGCGGATACACCCTGTCTTTCATGTATCATTGCTCAAACCAGCACCCTCCAAGCCGTCTGGGACACCCAGGCCGGTATGCGTGGAGTCGGAGGTGGAGTATGAAGTGTCGGGCATACGGGCGTCCAAATGGCGCAGGGGGAAGCTGTGGTACCTGGTTGCGTGGAAAGGCTATGGCCCAGAGGAGCAGTCATGGGAACCGGCTGAAGGGGTTCATGCTCCGCGCTTGGTCTCCTTGTTCCATCGGCGTTTTCCTGCCAGCGCTGGACCCGTGGGGAGCCGCTGAGAGGGAGGATGTACTGTCAAGAATTCCTGTCATGCGAGGGGAGGAAAACGGTAACCAGCGAAAACGGACTACATCTCCCAGGATGCTTAGCGGTTGAGAGGTTATGTAAACAGGAGAGCTGTTACATAACTCAAGGAAAACACGCCCTTATGTAAACAGGAGAGCTGTTACATAACTCAAGGAAAACACGCCCTTATGTAAATAGGAGAGCTGTTACATAACTCAAGGAAAACACGCCCTTATGTAAACAGGAGAGCTGTTACATAACTCAAGGAAAACACGCCCTATAAAGGGAGGAACCGGGAGGTACAACGCTGTCGGATATTGTGTTTACACCGACGTACCTGCTTAGTGAAGAGCAGTGTTCCGGAGTGGTGCTCCAGTAAGGCAAGAACGGAGGTAGGTCGAGTCGTTACTCCCTGGGCCGTGTCTTGCCCCATCGTCACCTGTGAAGGACCCGGAAGCTCTACCGGATAACCATTGAGCTTCGCTTTTTGACTCGGCTGAGTCAAAGCGCAGTGGCGCTTTTGCTGGTTGGAGTCGTAACTCCCAGCCCGACCAGAGATACAGGGACTGCCAGCTGTAACGCACACCAGGAGGTGTTTGCCGCGTTACAGACTCGGAAGTCCACGGGATCGATCGAGCGGCTGCTCTCGGTTCAGTCTTCTTTGCTTGTGATTGGGGTATCGGTGACGCATCACCAGGAGGTGACTCCGCGTCCCGGTGCAGTCTGAGGAAGAGTTTGAGCGGCTGCTCCCTTCAGGTAGAGACCCCGGCTGGGTGTTTCCCTGACTCCTCGATTCTCCCCAACACTCTTCGTGCCCCTCACAGCCTACCGATTGGCATTGTCGGCCATTTCATTTCTGCCCTCTGTTGGCATACGCCGGGATCGGCGTATATGCAGAGGACGGTTAGGACCATCCGTGCTGTGGGCTGGTAACGTACTTAGCCTGGAGGATTCCAGTGACTATAACCTTTGTTTATTCCTTGTATTATTTTTGCCTTCATTAAAATAACTAAACCTTCACAAGTGGTTGCGTTCTCATTATCGTGTCTGTTAAACGATCCTGAGACGTTCAGGGCGTTACACACCCATTGCTCAATATTCAGAGAGCACATCGTTTGGGTCCTAGCCCATGTTCTACAACTTCATCTACCAAACCAAGAAGTGTTATCATTTATTTTCTAGAATATACTGACTTACTAAAAGTTCTACAAGCAGCCAAAAGCAAAGGGCGAATATCCTGGCAGGGCTCTAAGTTTTTCTTTTCACAGGACTATGCTAAAGAAACAGCGGATAGGAGGAAGATGTTTTTGGACATGAGACCAGCACTGCGGAATCTTAATGCCAGATTTGGCCTGTTTCACCCATCTATGTTTAAAGTAACATATGAGAACAAGACAACAAACTATGAAGATCCTGTTTCACTACAGCACTTTATAGACAATTGTAGAGAAGAAGCCATGGATGTTACCACACTTCCTACTGTATGAGAGTTATAATGTGTTATTACCTGTTTTAATCTTTCAGGCATTTATTATAAGTTAATTTTCTGACTGCAGTTAAACTTGGATTGTTTATTTTTCATGTTCCCCATGTTAGGTGCGTCTTCCCGTTTTTTGGTCAGTGGTGTCATTTTCCTTATGTGGTTTCACCACCCTAATTTTTGGTATGTCTTTTTTGATGTATTTGTTTTTTATGGGTATGGTCTTCACTTCTTCTCTTTGCACCCCTTTTTTTCTTTTTTCTTCATTATCTATATCTGTTCCGACATTCTTTCTATTCATTATATCACTGTCTTTATTTCATTCTTTTCTTGTCTTTTCTCCATTTCATATAGTTTTTTTCTTATATGCTCTTTTTTTCATAATCACAGACTTTACTCAATATGTACTTAGTTTTTGCAAACATTTTTCTTTCTGTCTTTTGGAACTTACACTATGTATATGATTCTGTTCTATTCTATTATTGTTAATAGTTATCTGATCTATCTACGGTGCTTTATGCTAATATAGATGGCTGTACAAATTCTTTCTTGGAATGTTAAAGGTTTAGGTTCTCTTATAACACGTAATAGAGTACTAACCTATCTTTCTAATTCAAAATGCGACATTGCTTTATTGCAGGAAATTCACATTTTAGATAAAGAAATAGTTCAACTTAAATGACAATGGGTTGGCCATGTTTTTGCTTCCCCAGGTGATGGGAAACGTAATGGTGTTGCCATTCACAAGCGCCTAGATGTAGAACTACTGTCACAGGACAAAGATGACTCAGGTAGATGGGTATCTGTTTCACTATTAATTAACAAAATACCTGTTGGACTTGGCCCTTTTTGCAGGGTCATCCCTGAACCTTTTGCCTTCCTCCTATATTTTTTCTGACCTGTTGTTGGCTGTTTTATGACTCTGGGCACTTTACCACTGCTGATAAGTGCTAAAGTGCATATGCTCTCCCTATTGTAAATTGATGTATGGATTAGTGATTCCATGATTAGCTGGTTTGGGTTACTTGTCAGACCCTAGCACAGTGCACCAGGAGTGCCCAGGGCTGGTAATCCAAATGCTGCTGGTGGGCTTGCAACACTGGTTGTGCCACCCAGAGAAGCATCCTGTAAAAGTATGTTTCAGGTCTGCCATTGCAGAGCCGCCTGAGTGCAGTCTGGAACTGCCATGCTGACTAGGCAAGTGCACCCACTTGCCAGTCCCTAAACCTTCCCTTTTCTTCATATCAGACACCCTTATGGTAGGCCCAAGGGCAGGGTGCATTGTAAGTATAAGGTAGGACATGTCCTGGTGTGTGTGGCATGTCCTAATAGTGAATTACAGCCATTTTCGTTTTTCACTATTGCAAGGCTAACTGTTCCCCATAGGCCAGAATGGGCAGTTTAATTATTACATCTTATAATCCTAACTGACTCAGGGAACATGGTAGAAATTCAAGTTTAGTATGCCTGAACTCAGAATGATAAAATACATCTTTTAGTGAAGTTGGTTTTAACATTCTGTGTTTGAAAATACCACTTTTAGAAAGTAGGTATTTTCTTGTCTAACCATCCAAACCTGTCTCTTCTAGGCTGTGGATTCCTTGTCTGGAGTTTGAGTGACAGGGGCTGGGGAATGCCCAGAGACAGGGTGAGTCAGCACAGGGCTGAATAGAGAGATCTCCATGTAGATGGGTGGGAGGAGTTACACCTGGGACCTGAATAGGGCTGTGCGTTCCCTCCACAATGCTGGCTCCACCTCCTTTTATGCGTCTGATGTCTCTGCCCTGCACTGTGAAAGGAAAGAAGGAGTCATGTAAACAGAGTGCTCCAGGACTGACCAGAACTGGTTTGGACTAGGCAAAGGCCTCTCTGCCTTCAGAGAACAAAAGGAAACTGTGTATAAAAAGGGGACCCAGAACTTTAGATCACTTTGGGAACAAGAAGAAACCTTTGCTGAGGAGTGGAACCAGAGAGACTGAGGAGAGACTATCCCTGAACCTGGGGGATTGGCCTGCAGTGGTTGCCTGACTGACAAAGAAAGGAGAAAGGACTTTGTGTGCACTTTATTCAACTTGTGAAGGATCTCCAAGGGCTTGAGAGAAGAGCTTGCCTCCTGCTGAAGTCTTCAACCACCAGCTCCCCAAGTGTTCTTTGGAAGTGCCTGTAGCTGTATTTTGGCCTTCTGAGGGACTGTGTGTCGCAAGGAGCTGGAAGCGCGCCTCAAGAAGAAGCATGTCGCCGTAGCAGCCGTTGCCGTCGCATCACTGAACAAGGGTGTCGCCGCTGTAGCTGTCGCATTGCACCACATCATGAGAAGCGCCCGCAACACCGAAGAAACATGTCGCCGTCGCAGCCGCTGCCGTCACATCATTGAACAGGGGTGTCACCACTGTAGCTGTCGCACTGCACCGCATCACGAGAAGCGTCTCGCACCACCGAAGGAGCGTGTCGCCGTCGCAGCCGCTGCATCACTGAACAAGGGTGTCGCCGCTGTAGCTGTCTCATTGCACCGCATCACAAGAAGCGTCTTGCACCACCGAAGAAGCATGTCGCCGTCGCAGCCGCTGCATCACTGAAAAAGGGTGTCGCCGCTGGAGCTGTCGCATTGCACCTCATCACAAGAATTTAAATGTAAATGTAGATGTACTTGTATAGTGCACGACTACCCGGAGGCATCTCGGCGCTTGTACGAATACCGCTGAGGAACCCTTCCTGGCCTTTCCCTGTGAAATGTCCACAACTCCTGGTTGTTGGGGCCGTTGTGGAGATTATGCAAGCTATTGCCCAGAGTTGCAGAGTGGGACCCATGATTAGGATAGGCACCGAGGCGAGAATTATCAGGTCTGAGGAAATTGAGCCCAAGACCCGCCGAGGTGGGAATTGAACCCTGGTCCCGGACCAGTCTTCTGCATCAGAGTCTGCCACTCTAACCATTGAGCCACACTTCTCCACCTCGCATCCACGGAGAAGCGTGCTGCCGTCGCATCACTGAAGAAGGGCGTCGCCGCTGCAACTGTCGCATCGAGCGGAAGCGCCTCGCATCGTTGGAGAAGAGTGTCACCGCCAAAGCCGCTGTCGTCGCATCACTGGACAAGGGTGTCGCCACTACAGCTGATGCATCGAGCCGAGACATCTCACAACATCGGAGAAGCGTTTGGCATCTACAAGAAGACGCCATTTTTGTTTCTTTGCACCAGATCTTCAACGCATCACCACCTTTGCGTGTAAGGACCTACTGCATCACCTTCCCTGCAACACTTTCGTTGCCCTGTGTGTCGTATCTTAAGGTACATTGACTCAAAGTGTCGCATTTAAGATCTAAAGAGAACTAAGCCAATTCTACAATTTTAAAGTAACAGTATTGTGGATTTTTGTTGTTGTCTTGTGTTAAATCTATATAAAGAATACTTATTTTTTATATAAAACTTGTGTGGTGTCCATCTGTAGTGTTGTCACTGGATTGCTGTATGTGTTCACAAATGCTTTACACACTGCCTCTGAGATAAGCCTGTCTGCTCGTGCCAATCTACCAAGGGGGTGCGCAGGGGTTATTTTAGGAGTGTACCCCTTACCCTGACTAGAGGCAAGGGTCCCTATTTGTCACAAATACCTACCTGTGCCAACTAGAGACCCCCATATCTAACAATACCTATTACTCTATTTAATCTTTACGTACCTACCTCCCCTAACAATTCCTTTTGGCTTGAAATATTGTCTAAATTGCTGACTTATAAAGATGATTATCTACTGGTAGGGGGTGATTGTAATATGGTTGTTGATCCCATAATTGACCGTAATTCTAAATCCAAATTTTATCCTTCTCTTATGCATTCTACATTTACATCTACTATCAAACAACGATCCTTAATAGATGCGTGAAGGCTATGTAATCCCACACTTTTAGAATATACCCTTTTCTCTCCTGTACATTCTTCTCAATCTAGATTAGTTCACCCGTTTCTCTCAGCCCCTTGCACAACACATCACACATTCACATATAGGTCCTATCTTGATTTCAGTTCATGCCCTAGTATTTTTAAACTTAGATCTCCTCCCCCCAACTCATGGTTCTAGAAGGTGGAGATTTAATAACACTCTTCTGTTAGATCAGAATTTGGCCCTAAGGTTTGAATCCTTTGCTACTAACTTTTTTCTTGAAAATGAACAACCACATATCTCCCTACAAATTATATGGGACGCTTTTAAAGCTGCATCTAGAGATTTTATTATCTCCTTTGTATCCCGTAAAAAGAAATCCTCTTTAATTACCCTCACAACAAGTTTCAAACAATTAGAAAACTCTATCACATGAACTCTAAATCCTGTCTGGAAAAACGTATTAAATTAAAATTCACTTTTAATTAAACTTCCCATGGATAATGCCAACTCATTTTTACTTAAAGCTTCAGCCAAGTACTGTGGAGGTCAGAATACATCTGGGAAACTCTTGGCTAATTATCTTAAGATAAAAAAGTAACGTACCAAAATCAGTTCGATTCTTACTTCATCTAATCATATGATCTACAAAAATGAAGACATATTGGCAGAATTTACTCATTTTTACCAGACCTTTTATACTACCAATTCTCCAACATCCCAAAATGATGTCTTGTAGTATTTATCCTCTATCAATCCTCATTCTCATCTTAATTTAGATTTCTCTTCTCTGGATAAGGCGATTCAAATTTAGGATATTCTTAATGCGATCCATGTCATTAAACGTGGTAAAGCGCCAGGTCCTGATGGCTTCACTATTGAGTTTTATTCTCATTTTTCTCACTTCCTTCTTCCCAAATTACACCAATTATATATTTGCTTTATAAATTCTCAATCCTCTTGTTGTTCTTTTCAAGATACTTTAATTTGTCTTCTTCCCAACAAAAATAAAGATCCCACACTGTGTAATAATTATAGACCTATCTCTTTGGTCAATTTGAATTACAACATGTTTGCAAAAATATTAGCTCTTCGTTTAGAACCCTTAATGCCTCAACTAATCGGGGGGGGTAACAATGTGGTTTTATTAAGGGCCGACATATTGCAGACAACATTAGATTATTTTTTAATGTCTTTAGCAAATCCAAATGTTACAGTCTTTGGCAGCTATTTCTTTAGACGCTGAGAAGGCGTTTGATCGCGTAAGCCGGCCCTTTATCTTCTCTATGCTTTCCTTGTTTGTCTTTGGTGCCACTTTCATTAATTATGTCTCCCTTTTATATTCATCCCCTACATCTTCAATTTTAGCTAACGGCCTTCTTTCATCTCCATTTTCCCTATATCGTGGTGTTAGCCAAGGTTGCCCTCTTCCTCCCTTCCTTTTTATTCTCGCTCCTGAACCCTTTTTGATAACAATTCGTACACACTGTCAAATTTCCTGCTTTCAGTATGGTGTAAATCAATTGAAGGCTTCTGTCTATGCTGATGATATTTTGATTTTCCTTTCACAACTGCATCCTCATCACCAGCTTTCTTATTGGAGGTGCAGTTTTTTGCTTCGATGTCAGGATATAAATTAACTACTGACAAGTGTGAAATACTTCCCCGAAATAAATTATGCTTCCATGCAGATTATATCTCTTCTAATTTTCGCTGGAAACCAGATAAAATCTAATACCTTGGTTTATGGTTTATGCCTAATATTAAAGAAACTGTATCACTTAATTTAAAACAGTTGCAATAAACTTTGAAATATCATACTTCCAGATGGAGCCCCTTGTTTTTATCTTGGTGGGGTCGCCTGGACGTAATAAAATTGATGCTAGTACCCGTAATACTTTTTTACATCTCCACTCTTCCTATAAATATACCTCATTCCCAATACAAGATAATATACTCCATTTTATCAAAACTTTTATTTAACAATAAAAAGACCTGCATGTCCCGTCATAAACTCAAAAGACCCAAACTTATGGGAGACTTTATGTCCCAGATTTCCATTCTTATCATACTGCATTTTTCTTCAAGCAATCTCAATAAATCTCTTATTACAGGAAGACAAGGTGTCAAATCTACTGCCATGGACTAATATTGAGAAGTCTTTTCTTCACCCCTTTTCCTTCAAAGAATTCCTGTCCCTCTCACATAAACCTTTGTCACTATCCCTTTATCTTGTTAACAACATTTCAAGAATTTTCCAACCTATTTTCTTTTCTTATAAAAATGCTAAGGATCAATTCTTGCAATCTTCCATTTGGTACAACAAATCACATTCAAATTAATAAAAAAGCAATTTTATGGAAAGATTGGCACGCTAACTGACTTCATTGGACGTCTCAACTCCTTCATGGTGATATGTGTCTCTTTTATTAATGGTCAGACACATTTTTCTCTACTTTGTTCCTATAAATCTAAAAATAAATCTTTAATCGCGGTGATTCAATCCACCTATAACAATCTCTTATCTAATCATGCATCTTTTTTTTCTCCTCCACCTAATATATTTTCGATTTTGGATTCTGCTTTTTCTGCTTCTCACTTATATAAACAACTCCTTCCTCATCCAGTCAATGGAGACAAAACGGAAGTAGAACTAGCTTGGGAGGCAGATCTTCAGGTTTCTTTTCCCATCTCTATTTGGAACAAGATTTGGTTGAAAATAAGTAGGTCTTCCAGAGCAGCTAACACCGCACAAACATTGCTCTATATTTACAACAGAATTATGTTTACTTCTTTTTCACTACACAAGATAAATTCAACTCTTCCCCCTACTCGCTGGTTCTGTGCAACAAACACAGCTGGTTTAAAACATATGTTATTTGACTGCCAACATAGTCAAAATTTTTGGACACTGGTTTGGCAACAAATAAAATCTTTCATACGCAAACCACTTTTACCTTTGTTACTATATTCTTAGGGAGCGTTTCTAAAGATTGGAATTACCGAACAAGAAATATTTACATAATAGATTTGCTCCATGCCGTTGCCTTCCAACAAATCACCAGGGAATGGAAGAATTCTACTAAGGTACCTTTATAGGGCCTGGTGGTATGCAGTTTGTTACAATAATAGATTAGATAGAGCATATGTCTCCCCAATTTCCCTCGCTATTAAAGGAGATCTCCTTTGGCTACCCATAACTGCTTTTCCAGATAGTTCTGCTAAGTCTGCATGTTCTCATAATCCCCGAATTGAGGAAATTCCTAAACCGCCATGAATAGTTTTCTATAATATACGAATAGGTAATTGTTAGTCAGCCTATTTTTCTTGCTCTCGCTTTTGGTAATATTTATTATACTGTGATTGTACTGATGTCGGTAGTCTGATAAATATCACTCTTTTCTCTCTTTTTCTTTCTATCTTGCATATTTTATTGAACTGACAATTTTGTAATAAATGATTTTATCTTATGTATTATTATAATGTGTTTTGATTATTTATAAATACAATTGTTTTCTTAAACTTAAAAAAAAAAAGAAATCAAATGCTCAAAATACATACAATTATTTGCCTTTTCCCAGGTGTTTCTCTGGGCATGCACTACAATTTAGAAACACCGTCATATAAATTGCAATTTTGTGACTTTGAGAAAGAAATTAAATTAAAAACAATTGCGGAGTCCTGGTCTTACACATCACTTACACATACAAAATATCACAGGCTGGCATGAGATTATAACATTGCAGAGAGATACACCACAAAAAGAACCTGTATTTCAGTAGTGAATATTTAAATAATCAGGGCGTAAAAATCTGTCTTCTATTACTTAGGACATTTCCAGACCCAGCCATTAGGTGGTGGAACAATGCACCATGTAATAGGTGCATCAGACAGTATCACACTGACCCATGCTTTGTGTGTAACACTCAGATTGGCTTTATGTACAGAAGGATAAAGGATTGAGCAACGAACCATCTTTTTATGGTATCATTGAATGCAAGGTAGCAAAATTGTTGTAGGAAGACTCAACTTTGATGCTATTTCCCCTAAATATTACATGACATCAGTGTGGTGGATGGAAAATTGAACGCTTTACTCCACCTGCACAAGGAGACAGCTGCTGTTTTTGTGATGCCTATACACAATGTGAATGTGGATGTATGGTTTTGAGGCTCGTGTTTTTCTCAGCAGAAATTCAATTGGAGCATCATAAAATGTAGGACTCACTTTCCTTATAAATAGTGTGATGTGTCTGGCTAGAATGACCTGAATTACACGCTAAGTTTAGGACCACAGAGGAGTTAGACCTGTTCAATTACAATGCACAATGAGTTGCATCTGTATTAAGTTTTACCATTAAGGTAGCGATGAACGAAGCACCTTGAGTTCTTTACAGGTTCCCATGATTTGTACAGCTGCATGTGTAAAATAGGAGAAGCAAAGATACTTTATCATCACCCCTTTGGTCCAGCTTAAAAATACTGCACAGGGTGTAATATACCAGGTACATCTTAAAAATAATGCACAGGTGTAATATACCAGGTACAGCTTAAAATAATGCACAGGGTCTTAATTAACACATACAGTTTCAAATACTACACAGGATGTAAATACCAGGTACAGTTAAAAATAATGCACAGGGTCTAAAAAACCAGGTACAGCTTAAAATACTTCAAAGCGTCTAATATACCAGGTACAGCTTAAAATAATGCACAGGATCTAATATACCAGGTACAGCTTAAAATACTGCACAGGTTGTAATGTACCAGGTACAGCTTAAAATAATGCAAAGGTCTAATATACCAGGTACAGCTTAAAATACTTCACAGGGTCTAATATACCAGATTCCAACTAGTAAGATTGTCATGCACTGACAATCAACTTCTTTTAAGAGGCTGTGGAGAAGACACAGTATTTTATTTTATACTATATGAACGTGTCGCAAGTTTTAGAGACTTTTGGTGGGGCTCAGAGAATGCCTAGCAGAAGTAGCATGTGTGAAAGATGGCCAAACTTTCCTTAAGTATTAGCAGAAGAGGCCTCCTCTGTATAATTCAAGAAATTCTGAACCATGGAACTAATGACAGCAGGTAGGGACATTGCTGGATACTGGTGCCGTAGGAGGTTTCAACATTAAATAAACAAGCATTGAAAATGCAATTGGTCTCGCCTTTGATTAAGTTAAAAACATTTGCTTTGCTAATGGTATTGTATAGCAAAGCAAATGGCTTTAAGTTAATGAAAGGCGAGACCTATTGCATTTTAATGCTTGTTTCACTTGATCCTACTACCCAGATTTCTGTCAACGTTCTTGTAGCCCAAGCCTGGGCCTGAGCTTATGTTCGTTTTTGTTGAAACATATTTCTGCGAATCAGTGATTTGTTCTGCGTACAATTTTGTGTGTACCCAGGGTCTTACTCTTTTTGCTGCCACCTCAAGTTTAGTTAACAGAACAAGAAGATATTTGACTTGGGAATGACAGTCATCCATTCTGTGGGGTCATCTGTGTGGGAGAATGTGGCCCAGGGCGCTCAGACGTGTTTGGCAGGACCTAAGAGCGACACATTATCGGCCTTGGAACATCTGCTGCTGGCACAACTGCCACCACCAGCTCAGGGAGGCCTCTACACACACTCACAGCTACGGTTATTGGTGGTCGTATGTAGGGGTCCGAGAGGAACCATGCAGGGGGTTCGGATTCCAAACCCAACCTAACAAAATGTCTATATCGCCCTATAGCTTAAGTGGATTAGATTTTGAAGCAGTGAAAGTGTAGGGAGTAATGGATCCACAGAGATACTAGGTAAACCCCTGCTTTGGGTCCCAGCGCAGCCAAACGTACACGCACATGCAAACATTCATACTATCAAGACAAGTGAGAGGCGGAGGCATATAGAAGAGAGGGAGCTCACGCCTGTGATAAATATATAGAACGCTGCTGCATTTCTCTCCTGCTAAAACGCCCTTTTTTAGAATCCTTGGCTCCCATTGCAACCAGTGGTGCTCACAGATGCAGCAGCTTAGCTTCACCCACACCTGCCAACATATAAATGAAGCCTCATGCCGTGTAATCGTTGCCAGGTGCATATGGACTTGCATTTTGATTGGTTATAGGCGCTCCAGCGGTTGTAGGGCTGCGTGAGAAACCATTGCAAGTTGTGGCTGCCTCATCGGTTTGTAAGGGGTTAATGACCTCATCTGTGTACAAGTTGTCACCTGCAGTGATCATCTAGAAGGCAGCGACAGCACGTAGAAAGTGATCAAGGCGCTAGATAGTTATAATCGTGGGACAGTGGAGCCCCACGCCTGCTGCCCTGTATCTGATGCCTGCACGAATGACAGCTGCTCCCCTAATGCATGTCTAGAAGATTTGAATGAACAGATGTGTTCACGAGTGCATTGTGTGCACGTTGATGTCAGCCTGCGAAACTTCAAGTTTCAGAGACCTGTGAAAGCTGTGTGTCCACCTGCACGAGCGATTCCACGCGCCCTCGCTGACTTCCAGAGCCTTGGCTTTAGCTCAGCACAATCCATGCAGCCATCAATCCGTTCGCGGCAGATGCTGTAAAAATGTGTGAGGCCCAGCGACTTCTGTGAGTGTGGGGAGCGAGCACTGTTGATTTGAAATGCCCTCGCGGGGCCAGACCTGCATGGGGGTCCTCTGCAGATGCCTTCTTGAAAGTGAAATTCCAAAAAGTTGGGGGGTATACCCATCAATCACCCTCCTATACCTGGGTAAGGCAAACACAATATAGATAAAGCTGTATGTAGGAACAAATAAATCAAAAATTATTCGGAAGAGGATACTTTTAATTACCCTTTCTTGTGTATATAAATTCACATCTCATTCTTCATTTTTTGGAGCATGTATAACAGACATATATTTACAAAACACAACCTAAATACAAAAAACGCAAGTACGCTACTATCCAAAACTGAGTATTCATTTAAGGATCCACCTTTCAATAGTGTGGACATCCATTATCTCCAGAAGATTTTTTAGGAGCCCTCTGTGAAACCAAAATGTCATTTTGGTTTCGCAGAGGGCTCCTAAAAATTTGGAATGTGTTGGGACTTATGAGTTTTACATTGCTTTTGAACTTCTGGAGATAATGTTTTTCCTATGCAATGTATATGCTCTCATGGATGTCCACACTATTGAAAGGTGGATCCTTAAATGAATACTCAGTTTTGGATAGTAGCGTACTTGCGTTTTTTGCATTTGAAGAGCGAGAAGTTAAAAAAAAAAAAAGACGCCAAAAGTGAAAGCAGGGGTGCGTGCGCACACCGTCAAACAGATGGCGCTGAAAGCTGGCAGCTGTGCACGTTCACGCTCGTGTGAACACAAGCTTTAGGCCAGCAAAAGCCGGTGGGTAGCACTTTGAAAACCCACTTACTAAATGACTCGCAGCGCATGCGCTGGTTCAGGCGAGACCTAAAAATGGAAAGCCAACATGGATTGATGCAGGTCAGAGGAAAAAATGTGTACATGGGAGTAGAGGGTGCCCAAGAAATATATAACAAGTTATGGAGCAAATGTGAAAAAGATCGTGGATTTACTTGACGATTGAGGGGTGCCCCATCCCCTTGTTTTTTCTACAGGTATGGAAACGCCGTGTCAATGGGGCAACAAGGTGGCCTAGATGTTCCTTCATGGATATGTCCTGTCACAAGACAGTTTTCTAAGTGAATTTCAATGATGCAATAAAGCACCTAAGCTGTAACAAGTTGTGTTGTGTTAGACCAAAATTAAAATAAATTATAAAAACTATCATTGTTTTATATACTTTTGAGTTGGCTGCCATGTTGCGAGATGCCAAGTGGCAATGAAACATGGCAGTACCAGGAAAGTTTAGAAAACAATATTTTCTACGTTTTCCAAGCTCTTACGTAGTCTGCCATGTTTGAAGCAACATGGTGATGCATGTGGTCACATTGGATGATGCAAAGTGAGAGCTAAAAGGGTAGGCGTTGGGGAATCGTAGAAGGACCTGAGGGTTGGAGAGCAAATGAAGGGCAAGAGTGTGAAAGAGAGTGGGAAGCATCCTACAGGGGGACTAGGGCAAGAAAACACATGTGCATGAAGTGCTAAACGTAAAAAAAGTTCCCTGAATGTAAGTAGTGGAAAGATACACGCCACCCAATCAAAAGGATGGTAAAGAAGCTTTGCTTATAGCAGGGGACACACAAAAAACTCCCAGAATAACAAGTATGCAAATAAAGTTGACAGGAAAACCAATCAATAAATTAGCAATGAGATGACCCAAAGCCTACTGGCTTCTTAGCTTTTACAATGATTCTTAGAAGTCAAATGGTTTACATTACCGTACTCCAAACAAGGAAAACAGTCTGTCGTAAACAAATGGATCTTTGAGGTATTTTGGAGACATAAGGAATTTCTGTAAGGGAAACATTGTGGTAAGATGAAAATGCACCATAAAGAAGGCCCCTAATAGTGTAAACGTGCAGTGTGTTACAATCACTACTTACGAAATACTATTCGGCCAACAAAACAAATGTTTAGTAAATGGAATCGAAAATTGTCCAGAAACAGAAAAGTAACAACGCATTATATTTTTGGGATACTTGTATGTTTATTTTTGTTTTTACCAGCAGTTGCCATTGAAAAACTTATTCAAAGCACCGGAAACAAACAAAAGCATCATGATATTAGGAAAGACAGCCATAAAGCAGACATCATACTAAGCTCATCTATGCATACATAATACGAACAGTAGTAAGACAGCAATTTAACAGAGAGCATGAATAAAAAGTGAGATCGATCTTCACTTCAGCACCCATCACCAATGGAACACAGAAGGAAGAAACAAGTAAAGCAAGGTGGGGAGGTGGTAGGGATAGGAAGATGTAATCAGTCTATTTTATTACCTTAACAGCTTCTGGACTTATGGCATATATAGCGACCCGGTGGAAAATATTAATCCGGAATACAGGTCCGTACTGCTCCGCCCTATTGAGAAGACACAACAGGACACATGTAATATCAGCTCAGGCTCACTCCATGCCACTAAGGCTAGCATAACACATCATTCGGACAGCACCATGCCACCCACATAGAGAAGTCAGGGTGAAGGAGAGAGCGCATAGATGATAAAGAGCAATGGGACATTCCTAAACCATTCTCCCCCGAGATACTTTTGATGTAATCACTTTCAGCGAATGCTCTTCAGTGCCCTGAGCATCCAAAACCCACGGCATACAGGAGGAAGCCCCAAAATAAAGTAAATCAATGAAGAAATGCTTAGGTTGATAAAGTAAATCTATGAAGACATGCTTAGGTTGTATAAAGTAAATCTACAAAGATATGCTTAGGTTGTATAAAATAAATCTACAAAGACATGCTTAGGTTGTATAAAGTAAATCTACGAAGATATGCTTAGGTTGTATAAAATAAATCTACAAAGACATGCTTAGGTTGTATAAAGTAAATCTACGAAGATATGCTTAGGTTGTATGAAGTAAATCTACGAAGACATGCTTAGGTTGTATAAAATAAATCTACGAATACATGCTTAGGTTGTATAAAGTAGATCTACGAAGACATGCTTAGGTTGTATAAAGTAAATCTACGAAGACATGCTTAGGTTGTATAAAGTTAATCTATGAAGGCATGCTTAGGTTGTATACAATAAATCTACGAAGAAATGCTTAGGTTGTATCAAGTAAATATACGAAGACATGCTTAGGTTGTATAAAGTTAATCTATGAAGGCATGCTTAGGTTGTATAAAATAAATATATGAAGACATGCTTAGGTTGTATAAAATAAATCTACGGGGCGTGGCAAGATGGCGGAGAGATAAGATGGGGTCTACCTCCTCTCTTCCACCTGCTGAACTTTAGCATCAGCCTGGGCCCCATAACCTACCAGAGGGCGCTGACCAGTGGCCGGGGGTGAGACGCTGCATTGGTGGCCCGAGTCTGACGTCTTCCCACCCCGCGGCAGTGGCACTATCGGCGCCGGACTCCGGGCAGCCTGGTGAGCGCCGAGATTGTCGACGCGGCCTATGGTGCTGCCACGCCAGCAGAAAAGGGGTTGCCTCGCGACTGCGGAGATTGCCGGCGCTGCCGCGGCATTGGAGCGGTGGTCGCTGCTGCGGCACAGGACCCCAAGAACCCTCCCACTGCCTGGATTGAGTGACCGGTGGCGGCAGACAGACGGGGGAGCGGCGGCCGCGGTCCCGCCCACGGATGTGGCAGTCTGCCAGGCCGCGACTGGAGGAACCACGGAGGCTGTGGACATTCTGGGCGGCCGGCGGTGCCAGTCCAATCAAGCACAGCTCACGACCCCAGCTGGAAGTGGCCACCTGTACCCACAAGCCTCCAGGGCCCGGGGAGTCCCGGAATCCGGCCATTTTGCTGTGGGAGTCCGTGGCTCAGCGTAGTATAGTCGAAGGAGGAGGGGCCCCGGAGGGCTCCCGAGTCTGGCCGCAGGCAGACTGCATCACCAGAGGGTGCCCAGACCCCCGACCTTGACGTGCAGCGCCATCCAGAGGTCCACATTGGCGAGTTCCATTGTCTCCACTTCTCCTGCTGCCACATTCGAGGGGGCGATCGCCATCTTGCAGACAAAGACAACAGCGCTGCTGGGGTGAGTGTGGAGTGCCCGGACAACTCGGGGGTAGCTCGAACACGTGTGGTCCACCCCGTCTGGCGTGGCTTGGGTCCACCGAAGTGAAGCTGCGCAGCGGACCAGAGCCGGCGGTGGCGAGTCTTGCTGCCTATCTGCCCCCCAGCTGCGGTCCCCACTTCCTTTACCATCCGGGCACAGCCGACCTCTGCCGAGAGCAGGTTCACCTTCCAGCCTGGGCCTCGAGGCCCCCTGAGCCTACCGCCTACTGACCTGGGCCCTGTTGGCTGCCTCATCTGGAGCATCCCTGACGGACTGCAGGCTGCTGGGCCACCTGGAGGGGGGAGAACCAGCAGTCCGGGGACTGCGGCCGCTAGGCCCAGCGTCGGACAGTAACAGTGGAGGCCCACATCGGTGGGTAGCGGAGATACACGGAGATTCTGATCCCACGCACCCTCCCTTTCTGAGCTGAGAGAGCTGGCACATAGGGCACATCGTTGGCCGGCCTTACGCGCCCTGCCCAAGCCATCCATCCCTGTGGCCTCTGGGACCCGGTGCACGGTGGTGGGCTGGCGAGCCAGGCGGCGTTGCGGGGGGACTTTAGCGACCTCTCGAAGCTGAAGCTAACTGGACTTTATAGAGCAGATGTCCCTACGACACTGCGGCGATCCCCACGTGTCAGACCAGGCCAGCACAGCGGGGGAACACCGAGCATGTCAACTACCAGAGGCAGGAGGGATAAGTCGACCACGAAAGAGAACTCCCTCAAGGACCTGTTCGCCCAGGCGCAGGGCAGGGGGCGGGCAGCCTCCGGCGGTGCTGACACGTCAACACAGATGGCTTCCAATTCAGATGCACTGGTGACACGTGCTTTCCTCGAATCCCTGTTTGCCACCCTAAGAGACGATATCCAGATAGTGAAGCGCGATCTCACAGCGGAAATCAAAGACATTCGCAAAGATGTAGCTGATATAGCGTGCAGAGTGGCATCTTTGGAGGACAGGAGTGATGCGCAAGATACAGAATTGGCGGCCATGCAGCAGGAAGTCCTCCGAATCCATGAGCAGCAAGTGGAAGTCCAATCTCATCTTGAGGATCTGGAGAATTGCTCCCAACGCCACAACATTCGAATTCGGGGAGTGGGCACCAACGAGGAGGCGGGTGACATCTTCAGATACGTCTGTGACCTTTTCAACCACATTCTGGGTAATCCACCCGACTTCGATCTCAAACTGGACAGAGCACACAGGGTTGGCCCCCCAGAGCCACGACGGCCCCACCAGCGGACTTCTTGGTGTGCGTGCAGGATTTCCGCACCAAGGAAGAGATCCTCCGTAACGCCCACCTGATGCAGCCGCTTACCTTCCACAACCAGCCGCTGGCCCTCTACCAGGACCTCGCCGCCATCACACTCCAAAAAGCGCAAGTCCTTCTGATGTATCACAGAGGTCCTTCGCCAGCGTAACATCCCCTATTCCTGGGGGCACCCGTTCCGTCTGGTGTTCCGACAGGATGGGAAACTGTTCCAACTCCGTTCCCTGTCCGAGGCGTGCAAGTTGCTGGGGGTTCCCCCTCCGGAGGACACCGACGAGGGAGAGTGTTCAGATCAGGGCTCAGGTGACGGCCGTCCAAGGTGGAAGTGGCAGCGCAGCCCATGACGCATTCGGCGCCCGGACCCGCTAGTTGTCAAACAGGAGCAACAGGCCGCCCTCGCGGCACTACCGGACGCTCTGGCCAAATCTGCGACAACGTAATCGACCCCGGCTGCCAAGACGCATTTCATATTCAAGGTTTTGGGGGTTGGGGGAGGGTGGAGAGGTTCCCTTTGGTCACGCAACGACCTCAACGACTCTCTTTCTGCTCATCCTCGGACGACGGTCTATTGACCGACCTCATTACCTCTTTACTCGGTTCGGCTGGGCACTTGCGGTGCCCCACAGGATCCCTTTACTGCTCATCCTGGGATGACGAACTACTGATTGAATCCATGGACACTTTATTCTCTCCTTTTTGGCGCCAGTTGTGCCTTGTTTTCACTTCTCCAACTATTATGGGCCTTTATTTTTTTCTTCGCTTTATCGGTCTCTCTCGCTGCCCTTTATTTCTGGGGGATGCCCGGTCCAGAGCGCGTCACAAGCCCCTTACTCCGGCGAGAGCATTCAGACGCCCTGGTAGTCCTGCTGTCTTGATCCACATCTTGATGCGAGATGCCGCCACTTTCACTTAAAGTTCTCACGTTTAATGTGAGAGGCCTCAACAATCCCATTAAGCGCAAGGCACTCCTCTCATATCTGGAGAGTACACAGGCGGACATCTGCCTGTTGCAGGAGATCCACCTCCTCCCCAGGGACTGCTACCGGCTTCGATATCGCGCCTTCCCGACCCAATTTTTCTCTTACGCATCCTCTAAAACGGCAGGGGTAGCCATACTGGTTTCCAGGGCTTTTCAGGGGAAGGCATTCCAGAAGGGGATAGAGATCAAGGGTCGGCTCCGCACCTATCACTTTACTATAGGGGGGCACAAGGTGGTTGTGGGCTACATCTATGCCCCTAATGAGGGACAGGAACGCTTTCTGCAAGACGCCCTAACTGCCGCCACTGCAACCCAGGAACACCACTTATTACTAGGGGGGGACATTAACTTAGTATTTAACAATGACCTTGACAGGTCGGCGCAACGCGCGAGCCAGGTGGGTGATCCTCCTCTGGGCGCACCACACTACACGACCTAGACCTCACAGACCTCTGGCGACACCAACACCCTCACACATGGGCATTCTCGTACTATTCCAATGCTCATAAAACTTATGCGAGGCTCGATTACTTACTTGGCTCTAAAACTCTCCGTGAGGCTACACTCTCCACAGACATACTTACAGCTTCCCTGTCGGATCACAACCCAGTAGAACTCATGCTGGCACTCCCACTGACCTACCACCCGACTAGACACTGGCGCTTCCGGGACACTTTCTTACATAGGCCAGCCTCGGTCACACAGATACAACGCGCAATAGAGGACTACCTATCGCACAATGACACACTAGACACCACCCTCTCCATGCGCTGGGAAGCTCTAAAAGCGGTCATTCGGGGGTAGGTGATTGCTATTTCCTCCGCGGACAACGCGGACCGCAAGGCAAAGCGGGAGGAGCTGACCCAGAAGGTGCGGGAACTAGAACAGATGCACTAACGAACTGGAGCTCCCCGCATATGGCGACAACTCACGGCAGCCCGGAAACAACTGACGGCTTTAAATTGGGACAAAGCAGAATACGCCGCGATGCGGTTACGACACTCCTTCTACACAGGCGTCGATAAATGTGGCCGTCTCCTTGTGCACTGGCTCCGCGAGGTCCGCTTACACGAGGGTATACAAGAAATCAGAGATGGCAAGGGCAATACTTGCTCTGACGACGCGCCTATTGTTGACACCTTCCGCAAGTTTTATGCCCAACTCTATGATGACCAGCCTCTGGACAAGGCGGACATCGACTCCTACCTATCCGAGGCCAATCTCCCCACCTTTACTCCGGGCCAGGAAGCCCATATCGAAAGGGAGATCAGACCGGAGGAGGTTATTTCGGCCATCGCCCGTCTGAAACTAGGTAAATCTCCCGGCCCTGACGGCTACACAGCATCCTTCTATAAGCAATTCTGTGGGACTCTAGCTCCCTTGCTCACCTGGCTTTTTAATTCTTTCGCAACATCCGGGGCCATCCCTCCTTCCATGTTTGAGGCGGCGATAGTCGTCCTCCCCAAGCCCGGGAAAGACAAGACAGAGTGCGGCTCATATCGGCCCATTTCACTTTTGAACATAGATCTGAAGCTTTACACCAGCATCCTGGCGAGCTGGCTCGCCCCTTACATGCAGGGAATAGTGGACCCAGACAAAGCCGGGTTTATACCGCAACGGAAGACAAGCGATAATACAAAACGGGTCACGCACCTCCTTGAAAAGGCCTCCCGCATACTGGGGAAGCACCTGCTCCTCACGATCGGCGAAGAGAAGTCTTTTGATCGGGTCCACTGGCCATATCTTGAGCAGGTACTGGTACGCATAGGCCTTGGGGAGAAAATGAGGACCCACATCTTAAACTGCTACCGGTCCCCAAAGGCAATGGTGAGAATTAATGGGCATACCTCCACGCCCTTCTCAATCCACAGAGGAACGCGACAGGGCTGCCCCTTGTCGCCTTGTGAGCCTATGGCGCAGAGAGTTAGAGACCACACGCTGATCACGGGCAATCGATTTGGGGGGGATACTCACACCATCAGCCTTTACACGGACGATATGCTTGTCACTCTAGCGAACCCCGGGAGGGCCCTGGGCGCGTTCCTGGAGGAACTAGACACCTTTGCTGGAGTCTCTGTGTTCAGGGTCAACCTGACCAAATCTATTGCGATGAATCTCTCCCTATCCACACAGGAGAGCCAAACTACAGACTTGCTTCCCTCTTCGTTGGTCGGACGACACTGTCCCACATTTGGGCATACATTTGGCTCCAACCCTGCAAGCCATGAGATTAGCAAACTTTTCATGCCTCCGCACGCACATCCGCTCCGAACTTCGCTGGTGGAGACACCACCGGATCTCCTGGCTGGGATGCATTGCGGCGATAAAGATGACAGTGCTTCCTAAAATTCTTTATTTATTTCAAACACTCCCCCTGTCACATCCCACTGTCTGGCTCAAGAAGGTTCAATCGGACCTCTCACTTTTCATCTGGCAAGGGCGCAAACCACAACTTAAACGGGCGGTCAGCTTTCTCCCACCCCATGAAGGGGGACACGGGATCCCGGATCTCACCCTCTACTACAAGGCTACACAGCTTAGATATCTGGTCGAATGGAGCTGTTCTGAATCTGAGAAAACTGGCTCTTCCAAGACCGAGCAGTTTCGGGTACCTCTCTCATGAAGGTTCCTTTTCTCCGGAAAGTTCATCGTCCCCCTAACCTCTATGCCTCGCAGGTGACACACCCAATCCTAACAGTCTGGGACCAGACGTGCACGCACCACGAGCTCACGACCTTTCGCTTCGTCGCTCATGTCGATCTTGGATAATCCGGACTTTGGCCCTGGGACGGTTTCTCAGTCCTTTCACCTGTGGCAAGAGGCCGGATGCCGTGCGCTAGGTCTCCTATTTGTAAAAGGGGATATTATCTCCTTCCCACAGCTCCGGACCGACTACAGTCTGCGACAGACAGAGCGTATGCGCTACCTTCAGGTCCTACACTAGGCCATGCACCCTGACAACCGTACACAAGTGGCCAGGCTCCTTACGCCATATGAACGGTGGCTCATAACGAGGACCTCAGATAAGAAACTGATTTCCGATCTTTATAAGATGCTACAAGCCAGACACTCCCACATTTACCACATGGGGAGGGCACGATGGGAGCGGGACTTGGGGCGTAATCACACTCTCGAGGAGTGGGAAGGGGCATGCTATAGGGCATGCCACACATCAACACATGTGGGCTTCAATGAAATCTTCAAAAAATTAGTTTTCTCATTGGTACTACACCCCACAGAGACTACACCAAGCTGACGCGACACAGAGCCCTGACTGTTGGAGGGGTTGTGGTGAAAGGGGCACAATAGTACACGTGCTATGGGATTGTGTACATCTCCGGACCTACTGGACGCACATATAAGACGAAATAGATAAACATCTCGACACGGAACTCCCCAGACTACCTGCATATGTCCTCCTAGGAGTGCCCAACACCTCACTTATCCCCTCAAATCTAGACGAGGGAAACAGATAGCCATAGCTTTGGGTACAGCCGTCCAAAACATCCTGATGCACTGGAAAACTCCCCGCACACCTACACCCACGGGCTGGTATCAAAGACTCTGGCAGGTCCTGGGAATGGAAAAGATCTCTCTTACTCTGGCTGAGAAGGGCTCCTCCTTCAGCGATCTGTGGCAGCCCTTCCTCACTTTGCTCGCACAAGAATTTCAGGAGTTGTCATGCCCGAGATATTTACGTCTCCTGCGCCTTACCACTCCAGAAGCTGCCTTCTAGGGGTCATGAACTCCAGGTCTGTCACATCACCTGGCCCAGCGCGCTCTCACCAACTTGGACCGTGGACGGGTGGGGGGTGGTCTCTATCCTTTCTTTTCCTTTCCTCCTTTCACTTCTTCGGGCAATGGGTAGGGGGTGGGAGTTGATTGTTCACTTTGGAAACTGTTATGTTGCCTTTTATCTCAGCCGGGCCCTGCCTGACCCTAACAGTGAGCACTTTTCTTTTGCAATGCTTAATAAAAAGAATTAAACCATAAAATAAATCTACGAAGACATGCTTAGGTTGTATCAAGTAAATCTACGAAGACATGCTTAGGTTGTATAAAGTTAGTCCACGAAGACATGCTTAGGTAGTATAAAGTAAATCTACGAAGACATGCTTGGTTTGTATAAAGTTAATCTACAAAAAAATGCTTAGGCTGTACATGGACTTGGAAAGAAAGGATTGAGCCAAGCACCTGATTGGTTAATGAGGAAGCACAACACTTGATGAAAGCACTGCACCGTCCCTGCATGTAGGTCACGTTTACAGGCCTGATGCAGAAGAAATTATTTTCCACGATGGTGACAGCACTGGGTCACTGGGCATTCTTTCCCTAAGTAGCAGCTACATTGCTCTGGCCAGATCCGGTCTTGAAGGCCATCGACAAGGTGTTTCACACTTTTGAGCAGAAGGTTACTCAGGAACAAAGCCATTGTTTGCTCCAGAGACACCAGAAAACCTTCCTGGTTGGAACTGCACCTTTCTGACAGGGTGCAGTGATCCTCCAGCTGCCTCTGCTAAGGAATTAAGCTTTCCTCTCCTTCTCCACAATGCATTGACATCAGCGCGTTGAATCTGGAGCTTGAGCACTCCTTGCACAGTTCCTTGACGGCCCAGCAATTTTCAGACAACAATAAATTTGTCAAGAACTCAACTCTGGTGATTAATGTATCTGCTGGAGAGAGATCAGTTTTGTCATCATAAAGGAGCATAGTGGGTCATTTGTCTGCTGCAAAGAATGTGTACCATGGAAATCACAGAATTGTATTTGATGTACTAAGCTTAGTGGGTCACTGATATGGTCAGAGAGATCCTTTGGTTACTTGTAGTTCATAATTTCCAATCCTAATATTGCACAGTAAGCTATAAACTGTCATCAAAGCGCTGCATGCAAACTGCAAGGCATAGATTTAGAAACTTCTGTTTTCTTCCCCAGGCTTTCCTTTTCTCAAGGTTTTTAAAACGGGTTTGTTTGGATAGGAGTGAATAATGAAATCTAATTACGCCAACCACTGTGATATGTTTTTAATCCTGAGTTTGTGTTTCTCCAGAGCAAGCACTCTTAAAATGTAGTTCCTGCTGGTATGGATGAAAAGGGACTCCTGAGCCAACCTAACATGGCGGACGCTAGTAGCTAGAGCTCCACTTGAGAACCCCTAATTATCCTGGTAAACCTAATTATTCCCCGCTGCCCAGGCACATTCGAGCCGCGGAGTTGAGCTTGTATTGCGGCGCGTCGCCCATGCACCCTGTCTCGTGTGGGCGGACTGCTGCTGGCCGGAGCTACGGGCACTGTGGGCCTCGCCGGTGAGATGTCCTTCGGGCGCTACGGCCGCAGGCGGGGCCTCTGATCTGCAAACCTGCGCTGCCGGGCCTCTCCGCTGCGGAGCGGCGCCTGACTCCCTCGGCCGTAGCGGCGGTGTAGCCGCTGCAAATGTGAGCAAGCCTCCGGTCCTGGCTGGATGAGATGAGGTGATCGGGCGGTGCGGCCCAGCAGGAGAGGGCTTCTGGAGGTGATGCGCTGAGGCCTACAGATGCGTGTCACGCATTCATGTCCTCTACAAGGTACTGTGCCCCGGGCTAGCTGGCCCCTATTGAGCCCGCCAAAGCTGCACTCATCAGCTGGGTCCACACAGAGACCTGCCGGCGCAACCCTCCAACTGCTGGCCAGAACAACACTCCTACACACCTGCATCGCGACTGAAGTGGCTGGGCTATCCTCTACCCTACACACAACTGTGGTTGCTGCCACGACAGCGGGGAGGCTGACGAACACGCAGCTGGATCGCAGGCTTTTCCCTTTTAAGCCTGCTACGGCCTACACGACATTACTGAACACATATGCCCGTCCTACTGAAGTTCCCGGGGGCGGCAAACTGGTGGCCGCGCTCATGATGTACGCCCAAGACCCACTGTTCTGAGAGGAGCGACAGACGCAGGTGAGCAGGAGGCTTTGGAGGGCCGGTGGACGGATGCGAGGGTGTTCCCGGTGATTGTTGCCCCAGAGAACCTCCCCCACTGGACAGATCCCATGTACATGGGGGCAGGGGGACTCCATCATTGCCACCTGACACTGAGGGAGAGCAGAGCGGCCTTGCTGTGTCGCGGGCGCGGGGGTCGGATCGGGCCTAGGCCGTCACTGGGCGAACTGTAAAACCGGGAGCCTCAACTGCTGCCCGCGGGCGAGATTGAATAGTTTACTGCATCTTGTAGAGACCTTTTGGCAGTTCATGCCTGCTGCCTTTCCTCAACACTGCTCTGCTTTCAAGGGGCTGCCTCGCTCTGCTTTACCGCCTCATCCCTCTAGCTGCAGGTGAGGTGCTGGGGGTGCACCCCCTCCCACCCTTCTCCCAACACGATTTGCTGACGGTGATTACTCTCTACCACCTGCGCTACATCAAGGGGAAAACTGAGTCCACACGTGGGCAGCAGGTCCTCACTAGATGGTGATTAGTGTACACACCAGGCCTCAACACCTGCGAAGAATGGCAGAACATTGCAATACTCGCTACCACACTGCGGGAGAGGCTCTCAGGGGACAGACTACTGGCGCGAACAGGACTGCGTGCCCATTTAAACGGTTGGTCCTTCCACCACCTGTCGGCACGAGGGGACTTTACATGAGAAAGACCCTTTTCGCCTTGCCGCAACCCCAAACACGGATCGGACGCCTGGTGCTGTACTTCCAGCCCTCCGTGACAGTTGGTCACCTTGCGGCAACATAGTAGGAGTCGCGCCACAGAGCTGTACTAAGTGGCAGCCGTATTAGTACTGAGACGCGCACCTCGCCCGTGCCTCCCCTCTCCCCTCCCCTGGGCTGATGCAACTAGGGTGAGGGTAACTGTGCCAGATACCAGATACCTCTGGCTGGCACAACAGACCTGTCCCCCCTCCACACGTCAAGCTGCTGGGAACGGTCGTCAGTTCACCTTGTGCAGTGCCTGCATCGTGAGATAGCGAAGAGCTGGGCGCGCTAAATTCACCGGGGACCTACGGGGACGCTAGAGAACACCGAGGTTCACAGCAGAAGCACATCACCAGAAGGGCGCATACGAGGGAAAACTGGACATCTAGATCTGCCCATACAGCCGCATACCGGATGCCAACGGCGCAACAGCTGGCGATGGGTCGCCTACACGCCACCAACCAGCACCTCAATGTGCGCAGCAACAGTGCAGATCAGTCAACGACGCAAGGAGGAACAGCAGCTGAAACGCCACACGCTGCTTTAGCTTCCAAGCTAGACTCGGTGCTGGCTGCAGTAAAAAAGATAGGATCCTCATTGGACCAGACCCGCGCCTCGCTTGAGTCCAAAATTGATAAAGTCACATCAGACTTTAACTTGCTGCGTGCCGACCACCAGAAGCTCGGAGACAGAGTGTGCTCGCAGGAGCGGTCAATTGCGGAACTGAAACCAATCACTCAAAGTCATGCGGCCGCCTTACAAGACCTTATTGACTGTGTACATGACCTGAAAGACAAGGTGGAGGATGCAGAAGGGTGCTCCCGCCGCAATAACATCCGTGTGGTGGGTCTGCCGGAGGGCAAGGAGGGGCGAAACCCAGAAGAATTCGCCAAAAACTGGATTAAGGAGCTACTCCTGGATGGTACACTATCTGCCCACTTTGTAATCAAAAGTGCTCACCGAGTCCCTGCACAGAAACCACCGCCGGGCGCCCGCCCTCGCCCCTTCCTATTCAAAGTCCTCAAATACAGAGACAGAGATTCAATCCTCCGGGAAACCCTCAAACTGGCAGACATAACAGTAGACAATAGCCGCACTATGTTCTTCCCGGACTTCACAGCACAAGTGCAACGCCGCAGAAGTGTATACACAGCAGTGAAGAAACAGTTGCGTGAACTGGGTCTCATCTACTCACTCCTTTTTCCAGCCAAATTGCGGGTGGTCGCGAACAGAACAGCACGCTTCTTTGACTCCCCCGCTGACACCTGGGACTGGTTGGAGGAATCGGGCCTACTGTCTGGGCCAAGGCCTCCTGGGGACAACGACCAAGGATGTCGGGCAGGAGAAGACGTTGACGCGGCGGGTGGAACAGACCCCGGACAGGAGCCATGGCGGTCTCCACCTCCCCCAACTTGACACAGAGACAGGCTGAGAGACAAGAGGCTATCCACATGGCGGCGTTGTTGGGACCAGTAAGCTCCAGCCCTGCTTGCCTCGATAGTCCATCGAGGCTCTCTGACACTGGCGGCTCCACGTTATCCAGGCTGGACGGATCCGAAGAATGTCGAATGCCAGAAGTCACCCCGCAAACGGCGGACGAAATTATATGACACAATGAAAACTTACAGCTCGGACACATCAACCTCAAGTATCTGCAACGCCAGCATTGTATTGTACTATGCTTGACACTCTAGTTGGTCACTTACCCCCTACAGGCAGCAGGGGCTGTCACGCGTACCATGCACATCGCAGCAAGCGGCTACCGCTGCAGCTCGGGCGACGCATCGTGCGCACTGCTCACACTGCTCAGCGTCACATATTGGCACGGGGAATACTGGGTTACACCCTGACACCAAGGGGAAACTCGACACACACCATATGCGTGCCACCAGTACCCACACTAGACGTCCCTTGACCATAGAGTTTTTCCTCTCTATCTTTAGCCCCTGGTTGGGCCTCATAGTTTGGACGAGCATCACTTCAGTGCTCGCCCCCACAGTTAAGCGCAAGTTAGCTTGTTTTCCATCTCCCCCCTGTTTTTAATGTTTCTGGGTTGGAATAAACGGACACGCCACACACATCAATATGCCCTGCCCCTCCTGCTCAGTCTTGTCTGCCAAACAACTATACCATGGTACAAGTCAATATAATCACATGAAATGTGCGCAGTATACACACACCCACACGCAGATATTCCATTTACACCTATTTGTGGCGCAGAGCTGTTGACATTGCCTTCCAAGAGACGCACATGTCGCATATAGAGCTAGGGCGACTGCGAGGTAGATCGAGGGGCCATATATACGGCACAATCTACTCGGCCCATGCGCGGGGTGTCCTTATCTTGGTGAGAGCTGGAGTCCCATTTGTAAGTGAACAGACGCTAGTTGACCCGGAGGGCAGATACGCATTTGTTAGCGGGAGACTCAATGGTCAGCAGATTCTCCTGGGTTCCGTCTATGGCCCCAATGTCAACCAGTCCGCCTTTTTAGTCAGCCTCACAGGGAAACATGCCAATTGGAATGGGGTTCCCTGGCTCATCGGAGGAGACTTTAACTCAGTGTTAGATGTCGAACTGGACAGATCATTTCCGCCTCTCACCAGGACCACCGCAGCGTCCAACGCGCGAGCCCTCGCAGACTGGCTGACTTACCGGGCACTAATAGACATATGGCATGCCACTAATCCTGATACTCGGATCTACTCGTATTACTCGGCGGTACACAAGTTACACGTGTGATTAGATAGGATTGTGGGGTCTCCAACACTGCTCCCGCTGATACACCATACAGAATACCTAGGCCGCACGCACTCAGATCACAACCCCCAACTCTTACAGCTTAACTGAGAATCTGGGCGCCCTCCCACCCCCATCTGAAGATTACAAACGGCGGCACTTGAGGACCGGCCCTTTCGCTCGCCGCTGGGGACGGCTATCCTTGATTAGTTTGAACTTAACGAGGGTACCACCAGGGACGAGTTAGTGGAGTGGGAGGCCTTCAAGGTCACAATGCGTGGACACTGTCTGGCCACGACCTGGAACATACGTAAGACTTTGCAACATGACCTAACTAAAATAGAAACACAACTACTACGGTACGAGGCACATGGCGAGGAAAGGGGTAGAGACCACCATCACCTAGAAGCGTTACGCACACAACACTCCGAACTGCTGGAGTGCCTCCGCTGCCATAACTACGCAGCGCACACAGCCCGCACGCATGCCACTGCTGACCGCGCGGGGCGACTCTTAGCCTGGCTCACCAGGCAGAAACACGTGCCAATAAGCGGCATACGGGCTGATACTGGTCTACTAGTGCTTACACACCGCGAAATTCACACAGCTCTGACACATCACTATAAGCAACTATACCAGTCCCACAAGCTACAAGACCCAAATGCCCTCTCATCCTTCCTCGACCGGATACAGCTGCCCGAGACATCTCCAGAGCACACAGAGCTCCTAGACGCTAGGATATCCTTAGAGGAAATCAGGGAGGCAATCTCGTCGCTGGCAACGGGCAAAACCCCGGGGCCTGGCGGCTTCCCGGCGAATATTATAAAGCGTATCAAGTAACATTAGTGCCGCGCTTGCATGCTCTTTTTGCAGCCTCGGTGGATGTGAGGCACCTTCCCCCTTCACTCTGTGAGGCACACCTCATCTCGTTAACAAAGCCTGACAGAGATCACACCGACATGGACTCGTACAGACCCCTCGCCATCCTCAACTCTGATTACAAAATACTGGCTAGAAATTCTAGCGGACAGACTGGCTCAAACAGTCCCCTCTTTGGTGCATGTAGATCAAAATGGGTTTGTACCATCCCGTAGTACCTCACTTAACCTACGCTGCTTCTTTCGAGTAGCGACCTACTCCACATGCGAATGGCCGCAGGCAGGCTGCCTTGTACTTGACCTTGAAAAGGCTTTCGACTCCCTCGAATGGGACTACATGTTTGCGACCCTTGAGCTGTACCAGTTAGGCCCCACGTTTTTGCAGCTGACTCAACTACTTTACACGAACCCGGCGATGAGAGTGAGGGTGGGCCGCTACATTTCTGAGGCCATCCCAGTGCAATGGGGCACAAGGCAGGGCTGTCCGTTGTCCCCTCTCCTCTTCGCACTGGCGATGTCCTTGAGAACCCAACTACAGGATGGCATCCCAATAGGCGACGAGGTACACACAGTGTCGTTGTACGCCAGCGACCTGTTGATATACTGCAGGGACATCAGTCAGATCCCGGAAGACCTAGCCCGTGTACTGGGGGAGTTTGCAACTATATCCGGTCTAAAGGTTAATGCCGCTAAATCCGGGGTGCGAGTGCAATGGAGCGCAGACACGTTTCGTTACTTAGGAATACGAGTCTATCGGCAACCGCAGGACCTCTTTGACGGCAATCTAGGCAGGGCACTAACAGCCATTCGCTCTCAGATGCGATTCTGGAGCACACTCCCCCTGGCAGTCACGGGCAGATTGGCACTGGTGAAAATGGTGGCCTTACCAAGGCTCCTGTACTACTTTGTCAACCTACCTAAATATCTACCAGCCTCCTTCTTTACCCAACTAGAACAGACAATCAGGGACTTTATCTGGGGCCTCAACCGGCACAGGGTAGCGATCACAAAACTATATTTGCCCACAGATCAGGGGGGTTTAGCGGCTCCTTGCTTTGAACACTACTACCTCGCGGCTCAACTCCAATGGATCGCCAGATGGTTTGTAGACCAACAACGCAGCGACACTGCATCCACCATACACTCTGCTACAGATCTTTACGCTTGTCAAGAATTCCTGTCCTACGAGGGGAGGAAAACGGTAACCAGCGAAAACGGACTACATCTCCCAGGATGCTTAGCGGTTGAGAGGTTATGTAAACAGGAGAGCTGTTACATAACTCAAGGGAAACACACCCTTATGTAAACAGGAGAGCTGTTACATAACTCAAGGGAAACACGCCCTTATGTAAACAGGAGAGCTGTTACATAACTCAAGGGAAACACGCCCTTATGTAAACAGGAGAGCTGTTACATAACTCAAGGAAAACACGCCCTATAAAGGGAGGAACCGGGAGGTACAAGGCTGTCGGATATTGTGTTTACACCGACGTACCTGCTTCGTGAAGAGCAGTGTTCCGGAGTGGTGCTCCAGTAAGGCAAGAACGGAGGTAGGTCGAGTCGTTACTCCCTGGGCCGTGTCTTGCCCCATCGTCACCTGTGAAGGACCCGGAAGCTCTACCGGTCAACCATTGAGCTTCGCTTTTTGACTCGGCTGAGTCCAAGCGCAGTGGCGCTTTTGCTGGTTGGAGTCGTAACTCCCAGCCCGACCAGAGACACAGGGACTGCCAGCTGTAACGCACACCAGGAGGTGTTTGCCGCGTTACAGACTCGGAAGTCCACAGGATCGATCGAGCGGCTGCTCTCGGTTCAGTCTTCTTGCTTGTGATTGGGGTATCGGTGACGCATCACCAGGAGGTGACTCCGCGTCCCGGTGCAGTCTGAGGAAGAAGTTGAAGCGGCTGCTCCCTTCAGGTAGAGACCCCGGCTGGGTGTTTCCCTGACTCCTCGATTCTCCCCAACACTCTTCGTGCCCCTCACAGCCTACCGATTGGCATTGTCGGCCATTTCATTTCTGCCCTCTGTTGGCATACGCCGGGATTGGCGTATATGCAGAGGACGGTTAGGACCATCCGTGCTGTGGGCTGGTAACGTACTTAGCCTGGAGGATTCCAGTGACTATAACTTTTGCTTGTTCTTTGTATTTTATTTGCCTTCATTAAAAGAACTAACCCTTCACAAGTGGTTGCGTCCTCATTGTCGTGTCTGTTAAACGATCCTGAGACGTTCAGGGCGTTACAAAATATCCGACCTTAATAACACTAACTGTCTCCCGGTCGATAACAGACATGGCAACACTTGATGATGTGCTGGCTGCTTTAGCGGCCATGCAAGTTGAAGTGGCTGCCTCTAGGCAAGAAACAGCCGATGTAAAAGCCAGACTGGATGCTATCCAATTGGACCCGCTCACGCCCAGCACCTCCCTCACGAACCAGACCCCTGCGGTAGTAGTGGAAATGCCGGTAGCCATCCCCTTGGCAACACCAGAGAGGTACAGTGGGGATCCTAACACAGTGCAGGTATTCCTCACACAAGTGGCGCTACATTTATCGTGCAAACCAAAGGCGTTCCCCACGAGTCAGGCTCGTGTGGCTTTCCTTATATCCTATTTGGCTGGAAACGCGGCACAATGGGCCGTACCTCTGGTGAGCAGGGACGACCCCCTCTTATGTGATTGGGGTGCTTTTCGCGAGGAATTCCTGAAGGTATTCGACAGAAGGGCTGACTCGTACACGGCGGACCGTGAAATGCTTGAGTTGAGACAGGGATCCAACGACCTGGTGCAGTATCTCAACGCGTTCCGAAGGCTGGTTGCGGAAACCAAGTGGCCTGTTGCTAAACAGACGGCGCTCTTCCATCAAGGGCTGTGCGATGAGCTCAAGGACGCCGTGGCTCATATTGACCCTCAACCCAAGACATGTGAGGGCCTTATCAACCTGGTATTACGGCTGGAACATAGGCTAAGTGAAAGAAAGGGGGATCATGGGAGAAAAGGAAAATCCCTTCCATCCTATGTGACGGTGGGAAGTCCTGAAACTTCCACCGCATCCAAGGGAGAACCCATGGACATCAGCGCAATACGAGCGAGCCTCACAGCCACGGAGAAAGAGTCACGCCGTAAACAAGGATTGTGCCTATATTGTGGCAAAAAAGGCCACTACGTACGTGAATGCCCTGCCAAACCGAAGACGTCACGTTATCGGGCCAACCGGTCGGTAACAGCCGTGGTGGACATACCGGCGGAAAACTAGAGGACTCCAAGACCAGAGAAGGGGCATCTCGGAGTCACTCATCCATCCCTTCACTTTCCAACTCGGTCACTAAGGGACAACGACACCTGTTTATCACGGTGCACGTGGGAGTGCATGACCAGTGGATACCCGTTGTGGCCATGGTGGATTCAGGGGCCACTGGCATGTTTATGGACCACAACGAGGCATGCAGGCTAGGGCTGGTGCTTCTTCCCAAAGCAGTACCCGAAGACGTCTATGCGGTAGACGGAAGGCGATTGGTGACGGGGCCCATCGGACAGCACACGGGGGTCCTTCCGATGAGATATGGGAGGAACCATTTGGAACAAATCGATTTTAACATCATCCGAGCGCCCCAATATGGCGTCATATTGGGATTGCCGTGGCTACAGAAACACAACCCCTTTGTGGATTGGCCAACACATCGCCTCGAAATGACGTCACCGTATTGCATCCTGCATTGTGGAATAAGAACGGAATCCCTTGACGCAGATGAGAGCGGGAGTCAGACGGTGGCTACAGCGGCAGAAAAAGATGTGGCTCTCCCCCAGGCTTATCACAGTTTTGAGGATGTATTTGATGAGGTGAAGGCGGAAGTGCTACCACCACATAGACAGTTTGACTGCCAGATCGACCTGGTGCCAGGAGCCAGCGTTCCCAGCGGCAGGCTGTATGCCCTGACGGAGCCTGAAAACGTGCATCTCCGGGGGTACCTGGATAAACTCCTCAAGCTAGGATTCATCCGCCCGTCCAAGTCTCCGGCCGCCTCGCCACTCTTCTTCATCCCGAAGGCTAATGGGGAGCTGAGAGCCTGTGTGGACTTTAGGGCATTGAATGCGATAACCATAAAAAATCGGTACCCCTTGCCTCTCATCAGTGTACTTCTGGAACAGGTCAAGAAAGCTCGTATCTACACCAAGTTGGATTTGAAAGGGGCATACCATCTGGTGCGCATGAGGGACGGAGACGAGTGGAAGACCGCCTTTAAGACCAGGTTCGGCCTTTTTGAGTACCTCGTCATGCCGTTCGGTCTGTGCAACGCCCCGGCAGCCTTTCAGTACTTTTTGAATGAGGTATTCAGAGAGGAGTTGGATATCTACGTGGTCGTATATATCGACGACATCCTCATCTATTCGTCCAGTGTGGAGGAGCACGTACACCACGTCAAAGCTGTGCTCCAAAAGCTGAGGGACAACATGCTGTTTTGTAAACTCAGCAAGTGTGACTTCCACGTCACATCCGTGGAATTCCTCGGAGTGATGCTGAGTCCAGAGGGACAGGAGATGGCAGAACGAAAGATCAAGGCGGTGAAAGAATGGCCGGTGCCCCAAAGCGTGAAGGACGTCCAAAGTTTCATTGGCTTCGCCAACTTTTACAGGCGGTTTATAGATGGATTTTCAGGATTGGTGGCCCCAATCACACAGCTACTGAGGAAGTCCAAGGAGTTTGTCTGGTCCCCTGAAGCGAACACAGCCTTTGAGGCCCTGAAAAGCGCCTTTGGTAAGGCGCCGGTGTTGGCTCACCCCGATCCGGATCTCCCCTACGTGGTGGAAGCGGACGCATCGGATGTGGCGCTGGGGGCTATCTTGTCCCAACGCAACCACGACACAGGGGTGCTTCATCCCGTTGCGTACATGTCCCGCAAACTCAACGACGCCGAACGCAACTACCATATTGCGGAGAAGGAGCTTCTCGCAATCAAGGACGCCTTCACTGAATGGAGGCATTGGTTGATGGGGGCAAGACATGTGGTATCGGTGTACACGGACCATCGGAACCTACAGTTCATGACGGCCACTAGACACCTTTCTCCCAGGCAGCTGCGGTGGATGATCTTCTTTGCGGGGTTCAACTTCCGCATCACATATCGGCCGGGGACGGAAAACCGGAAGGCGGACGCCCTGTCCCGTCAATCTGCAGTTAAGGAACCATTGCCTGCAACCGAGCGTTCCATCATTTCCCCGAGGATGGTATTGGGGGTTATCCAACCGGATACTTTCCTGAGGGGAATAAAGAGAGGGATCAGGTCATTCGCATGGCGGAGGTGGCTCCTCAGTCACAGAGAATGGCAGCTGAAGGACGGGATACCCCTGAAGGGCAGGTGCCTATTGATACCCACGCCTAGGCTAAGGAAACAAGCATTCATCTGGTGCCATGACTCTCCATGCGCAGGTCATTTGGGCTTTGAAAAAACGGTGGCTAGCATGGGACGGCATTTCTGGTGGCCAACCATGAGAGTGGATGTCAGGAGGTGGGGACAGGAGTGTCCTACGTGTGCTACCATGAAGGCCGACCATGGCCGAACCCAAGGGCTCTTACATCCACTTCCGACCCCGGATAGACCATGGGATAGCATATCACTGGACTTCGTGGTGGGCCTACCGGTAGACCAGGGGATGACGGCAATACTGGTGGTGGTGGATTACTTGACGAAAATGGGGCACTTCATCCCCTGCAAGAGAGTCCCTACGGCCGGGGAATTGGCGTCACTACTCCTAAAGAATGTGGTACGACTGCATGGATTACCTGGGGTGATCGTGTCGGACCGGGGGTCGCAGTTTACTGCGCAATTCTGGAAGACTTGGTGCACTGCGCTGCATGTTAAGACCGCCCTGTCCACCAGCTACCACCCTCAAACGGACGGCCAAACCGAGCGCCTGAACCAAACGCTCAAACAGTATCTGCGATGTTTTGTGGACCAGGGCAGGGAAGAATGGGTCGACTTGCTATGGGTTGCAGAGATAGCCTATAACAACGCCACTCACAGCTCCACACAGTCATCTCCGTTCTATAGCAACTATGGCCAACATCCCAGGTTCTTGCCATTTCTACATCCGTTCAGGGAGGACAGGATTCCCGCCACAGCGGACAGGGTGGCACACATAAAAGACACGTTGATGCGCTCAAGGGCTGTCCTAATAGAGGCCAAGAGAAGATACAAGGCTGCGGCAGATAGGAAGAGAAGGCCCGGGCCACTGTACCGCACTGGAGACTACGTCTGGATATCCACAAGAAACATGAGGTTTCGAAAGAACAGTGTGTTCCATCCCAAGTACATGGGCCCCTATCGAATTACCAAGTGTATGGGTCCTGTGAACGTGAAGGTGTGCTTGCCCCAGTCATTGCGGATACACCCTGTCTTTCATGTATCGTTGCTCAAACCAGCACCCTCCAAGCCGTCTGGGACACCTAGGCCGGTATGCGTGGAGTCGGAGGTGGAGTATGAAGTGTCGGGCATACGGGCGTCCAAATGGCGCAGGGGGAAGCTGTGGTACCTGGTTACGTGGAAAGGCTATGGCCCGGAGGAGCATTCATGGGAACCGGCTGAAGGGGTTCATGCTCCGCGCTTGGTCTCCTTGTTCCATTGGCGTTTTCCTGCCAGCGCTGGACCCGTGGGGAGCCGCTGAGAGGGAGGATGTACTGTCAAGAATTCCTGTCATACGAGGGGAGGAAAACGGTAACCAGCGAAAACGGACTACATCTCCCAGGATGCTTAGCGGTTGAGAGGTTATGTAAACAGGAGAGCTGTTACATAACTCAAGGGAAACACACCCTTATGTAAACAGGAGAGCTGTTACATAACTCAAGGGAAACACGCCCTTATGTAAACAGGAGAGCTGTTACATAACTCAAGGGAAACACGCCCTTATGTAAACAGGAGAGCTGTTACATAACTCGAGGAAAACACGCCCTATAAAGGGAGGAACCGGGAGGTACAAGGCTGTCGGATATTGTGTTTACACCGACGTACCTGCTTCGTGAAGAGCAGTGTTCCGGAGTGGTGCTCCAGTAAGGCAAGAACGGAGGTAGGTCGAGTCGTTACTCCCTGGGCCGTGTCTTGCCCCATCGTCACCTGTGAAGGACCCGGAAGCTCTACCGGTCAACCATTGAGCTTCGCTTTTTGACTCGGCTGAGTCCAAGCGCAGTGGCGCTTTTGCTGGTTGGAGTCGTAACTCCCAGCCCGACCAGAGACACAGGGACTGCCAGCTGTAACGCACACCAGGAGGTGTTTGCCGCGTTACAGACTCGGAAGTCCACAGGATCGATCGAGCGGCTGCTCTCGGTTCAGTCTTCTTGCTTGTGATCGGGGTATCGGTTACGCATCACCAGGAGGTGACTCCGCGTCCCGGTGCAGTCTGAGGAAGAAGTTGAAGCGGCTGCTCCCTTCAGGTAGAGACCCCGGCTGGGTGTTTCCCTGACTCCTCGATTCTCCCCAACACTCTTCGTGCCCCTCACAGCCTACCGATTGGCATTGTCGGCCATTTCATTTCTGCCCTCTGTTGGCATACGCCGGGATCGGCGTATATGCAGAGGATGGTTAGGACCATCCGTGCTGTGGGCTGGTAACGTACTTAGCCTGGAGGATTCCAGTGACTATAACTTTTGTTTGTTCTTTGTATTTTATTTGCCTTCATTAAAAGAACTAACCCTTCACAAGTGGTTGCGTCCTCATTGTCGTGTCTGTTAAACGATCCTGAGACGTTCAGGGCGTTACACGCTCTTCCATTCTGGTACACGCACACGCCCCCCGGAACCCTTATATTTGAATGTGGCCTATAGGTGTTATCGACGGAGCCTCTACCTAACACGACATGCCACACCTTATGCCCCCGTCCTCCCTTTGGAAGGCATCCCCAGAGGTCCGGCGGTGTGCACAGCTGCTGACTTGCATCATTGGCATGAAGATGGGATACGGACCTTAGGTGATCTCTATCACGAGGGCTCACTGATTCCTTATGCGACACTAGCAGCAAACAAGGAACTTCCCGCAGGACAATTCCTCCTACATTGCTCACTGGTGGCCACCCTTACAGAGAAATGGGGAGAGCTAGGCACTGAACCACAAATGCACCTCACTATCCAATATCTCCATGTCATGGGACGAGGCAGACACCTGGTACGTTAGTTTGCCGCTTCACTGCATCATCACGCGGCAATCAACCTAGATCCCCTCAGACGCAAGTGGGAGCATGACCTGGGATGCCAACTCTCAGATAAAACCTGGACACAGATATTGGCCAGCCCACTCGTATCCCACGAAATATGCGACTCAGGCAATTACAATACTTCATTACGCAACGTGCATACTTAACGCCAGCTAACATTAATAGATACTTCCATCGACCGACTCCACCTGTCCCCGCTGCGCGACTCTTGATGCAGACCTGGTGCACATGCTCTGGGGCTGCCCCAACCTCAGCACCTACTGGAGAGAAGTGGCAGATGCACTCCGTGCCTGTACGGAAAGAGAGCTACCCTTTGAGTGGCAAACATATCTGCTGCATGTCTTCCGTAGGACACGCAATACTAAGGTCACCTCCCGGTTCCCAGATCTGGGCATAGCCACGGCCAAAAGACTAATTACAAAACGATGGAAAGCGTCAGATCCCCCACAAGAACAGACTTGGAAATGTTCCACCATTGCGTGGGCCAGAGCAGAAGGCATAGCGATCAAGCGGGAAGAAATAAAGGGTCTCAGGAAAGTACCTATAGCTGAAAACTGGGATATGATCCTGGCAACACTACAGCAATCCACAGACCTGCCAACCCAGTCCCTTCAGACACCTGACCTAAACAGCCAACACCGCGCACGCGACCCTCACTCATAGACCACATTTCCACAACCGATCATGCGCCACAAGCTAAATGATACTACTTTGATGCTCTTGCACATCATAAACTTATGGCAATGGCATTGCTAAGGGGCACCCTCGGAGGCATAAATACAGCATTCTATATACTCCAACCTACGTGAGCATTCCAACCCTACTCCAAGTTCAACACCCCATGTACACAGTTATTGCCACATGAACAGCTTAACCAATCTATCTGCATCGAATTGACTATTTAAACATAACCAGCTCCGCAACATGTGCATATACACTAGATGTATTGGTTGTGGGAAAATACTGTACTATAAGTAACCGTATGTTAAAATACTATGACGAAAACAGCTTTTGAAACCTCACTGTCGTATTAAATGTATCTTGATGTCCAGTGATGCACATCATCTAATGTCGCTACACACTGCAGAAAAGATGAAAGAACTGCTCATGTATTTGTTTACTAAATGCCAATAAAAACAGATTTAAAAAAAAAAATGGATGAAAAAGGACTCCTGCTCGCTGTAGTCCTCTTTGTCTTATGTGACATTTTCTATGCACTGATTTACACACGTATGATCCATTGTCTCAGTATAATGTGTATGTTATATAAAGTGATCTGACATCCTGCACTGGTAAGAGTAGTGCTATAAACAAATAAAATAGCTGTGGGTGAGGAGCTATGTATAGATGAGGGGCACTGTTGGAGGGTGGAAGAGAGGGAATCTGTGGAAAAAGAAGTCATTGGGCACCAACAAAGATTGTCGCACTGGATACCACCAGTGCTAAAGCCGTCCCTCACTACCTCATCACAATATTAGTGCCACATGTTTTCCTCCCCCCGACATCTTCCGTGTACAGGGCCTATTGGCTGCTTCTCTGAAAGAAACATTAAAACTATGAAAGATGTCTCTGATAACCCATACTATGAAGCTCATAAAACTAAACAGAATCGTGTAATTTTAAGAGGCCTCTTTGATCCATGCTGCACCTAAATCAATCCCGTCCCTATTGTGAGTGACACGTAGATCCATGGAACCAGCCCTGGCCCCTTCAGGGTGTGGCGTTAGCAGCCACTTAAGCACCCGTTGCAGCATAGTTTGGGTCGATCTGGTGCCAGTATTGAAAATGCCAAAACGCAATGCTCCTTTGCCTAATGCACATCAAACCTTATTAAGATGCCATAATGATAATACTCAAATTGCCTGTTATCGCTTGAAATAACAAACTACAAAGTAGCAAACACCGCTGTTTACTTGGAGTCCAATTGTTGTCTACAGAGAATATTAGTGAGATCCCTGTACAAAAGCAGTAATTATTTTAACAGTCTTCAAATTTGGAACCCAAAGGTTTAAGGTTGTAGGATTCTGGATCAAGTGATACTTTTAGTCCTGTCCTCTATAAAGGACTAGATTAATTAATTACAACCTAGGACATCCAAGAGCCAAGGTGCCTGCTGGGCTTATGTGCATCTGTATGTATTCCGTCCATTCATAAAGACCTATCTCACAATAATATATGGTTTTTAATTCACTCGACAATGCCCTCCTTGAGCAATGGACGATTTCTACACTCCCAATACATATTGGCCCTCAACATATTGACATTAGAACGATGTACAGGTTTTTCAGACCTGCATGACCTTTAACCTTCAAATTGCAATGTTTTGCATTGGTGGCCTGACATCTTGCCGTTGCTGCCACAAATCTTCAATGTTACACAATTAAAAAGGTTTGAGCAAAAATAAGAGTAGTTGCAGGGCAGTTACCGGATGTATGGCACTGGAAGGGTAAAGGTGGTAGATAGCTAGAAGGTGTGGGGGTTGCTGAAAAATGTGTCTGGTATCTCATTTGCACTTTTCGGAAGGATTAATCGTCATGCTACAGAGAGACACGCGCAAGGAAACCCACCTTTCTTGGAATTGTGGATTTAGGAAACAGTCCTGGGTGGTTATTTTTGCCTTTCAAAGCTTTTCGGTGCTCCCCTCCATTAAGTACCCCTACCATGTTCTTCCTATCCCTGAAGCCCACCTAAAAAGGCATACAGCTTCCTGGTCAATCCCTCACACTCTAAAATGCTCCTTTGTGCGCCTTCTGCTGGCTTTACTGTCATAATACTTAATTCATTATTAACACCCGTCAATCCCACATATAAATAGGGCACTCTCTCTCTGAAGTTAAGAGTTAGCAGGACCAGTACATTATAAATAACTGTTTTCTTACCTAAACAATACCGTTGCCAATCATGGTTTAGCTCAGCCTAGTGAAGTATCATCTCTCACTTAATGCTGTTGGTTGTTTGGGTGTATCATTCCACCTCCACTTCAGTACTTGCATTAAACAGCATGAGGGACTACTTTAAAACCATAGCCATCTATGCTTGCTTCTTCTGGTTCCCTCCCGTCTGTCTCCCTCTGATGTGCTACTGCTGCATATATTAGCATATTAAACCCTGACTTAATGGCTTTGCCAATGTTTGTCCTCCTATGGAAATCAATCACACCACTGAGAAGGGACAGTGTTTAGGAGAGACTTTTGTCAATAATCCCTGCACTTCAATAGGCACAGCTGCGATAGTGTGCCTCTAAATTTTTTTTATTTTTTACTTTTGTAGCACTGCTTCACTTTAGAAGGCATTAGAGTGCTTTGGAAGTAGCTGATGAAAAACAGTACAGATGTAGATTCTTGATAAGTGAGAAAGCAAAAGTAAAAAGGCAAAAATAAAGATATAAAGATTAATCTTAGCATGTGTTACACTGCTTACATACTGCTAGTGGAAATATAATGCAAGGATACCGTGCATCATTGCGGAGAGAGTACCGAGAGTAAGAGGAAGAAAGGGGATACTGAACATTTACGTCAATTCAAGTAGAGCCAGAACAGGAGATATTGCCTCCCAATAGCACAGTATCAGATGACTACTGAAATTGTACAATAGCACATGGCACATGACAATAGAACATGGCAATATCACATATCTATTGTCCCTAATAACACCTCACATTCATCCGCCGCACTCCTTTAGCCACAGGCAGCAACTGCAACATTTTGAAGAGACTGTGCTTTGGGCTGGCTTATGTAAACAACACTAGCACTTCTAAAGCATCACTAAGCGATAGAGCTCTCCACAAACCGTTGACTCCGATATTATCACATGGATTCAGAACCCCTATACTATCCCAGAGATCCAGGGCTCTTACACTATCCCGGAGATCCAGGAATCCTACACTATCCCACAAATTCAGGGTTCCAATACTATTTCACAAATCTGATACTCCTATTCTGTCCCACAGATCCAGTGCTCCTACACTAACAGATCCATGGCTCCAATACTTTCTCACAAATCCAAGACTCCTATGTTACCCCGCTGATCCGGGACTCCTACACTATCCCACAGATCCAAGACTGCTATGAGATCCCATGGATCCAGGGCTCCTATACTATTCCAGAGATACAGGGCTCCAATACTATCTCACAAATCCAAGACTCCTATGCGGTCCCACAGATCCATGGCTCTTACACCATCCCACAGATCCAGGGCTCCTACACCATCCCATAGATCCACGGCTCCTACACTATCCCACAGATCGAAGACTGCTATGAGATCCCATGGATCCAGGGCTCCTATACTATTCCAGAGATCCAGGGCTCCAATACTATCTCACAAATCCAAGACTCCTATGCAGTCCCACAGATCCATGGCTCTTACACCATCCCACAGATCCAGGGCTCCTACACCATCCCATAGATCAACGGCTCCTACACTATCCCACAGATCGAAGATTGCTATTCAATCCCATGGATCCAGGATGCCAACACTATCCCACAAATCCAAGGCTCCTATGTTATCCCTCAAATCCAGGACTCCTACACTATCCCACAGAGCCAAAGCTGCTATAGAATCCCATGAATCCAGGGTTCATACTACCCCATAAATTCAGGGCTCATACACTATGCCACCGATCCAGGACTCCAATACTATCACAGAGAGCTAAGGCCCCTATACCACTCCGCAGTTCCAAGCCTCACACGCTATCTCACAAATCTACAGCTCCTGTACTATCCCACATATTCAGGGTCCCTACACAATTCTAAAGAGCTAGCATTTCTGCACCCTACCACATAATCAGTGCTTTCACTCCAGCCTACTGAGCATGCATTACTAAACAATCCCACAAATGTTGGCTGACAAATCCTAGAGCAAAGAGAGCTAGGATCTGTGCCTTGTGTCTTTCCTCCTGTCCGAAGCACTCCCTGAATACGAGCCAAGTCTTTATGGGCACATGCCATTGTTGGCTCCAGAAGGATCAAAGGGGCATCACCAGAGCTACCACCCAGGAAAGAAAAAGAGGAGTCTTATGTTTTGGAAACGGATTCCAGGACACCATACCTTAGGTGAGGGCCAGAGCATGATCTTCAGCATCACGAGGAACTCCTCCTCAAAATAAATAACACAAGTCGCAGCACTCAGAGAACCGAAGTGGGATGTGCCTTTTTACCACCCAGATTAAACCTCCTACAACTATCTCTTCAGCTGTGGGGCCGCACATAAATATACTTAGGAAGGAAAGACAACATACGAGCTTTACATTTCTCTCACTCTACTACCAACAGGTTAACAGAATTTCTCCCTCACAGCCAAACACTGATTCTTCTCAGAGCAGCTGCCCCAATCCTTTTAATTTGTATCTCCTACCCCTTCTCACAAACTTTTTCGTCACTCGCTGCCCCCATACTCGTCCTCTCCCCTGACACTACCTTGCCTCTGCGGCTCCAATCTTCCTTTGCAGCCAACCAGATGCCTGGTTTGCTACCCATAGTGCACTACCACTTTGTAAGCCTCTTTTTTACTAGTATATTTAGGAAGATTGCTCTATTTGCATGGTTGGTTTCTCTCACATTTTCTTATCTCCGAGAGCTACATTTCTCTTTTCTTGTCCTTTTCTTCCACTGTCCTGCATGAACATCAATTACGGTAGCTAAGGTCCAGGTTAGCAACGCTAAGTCTACTTTCTGGGATTTAAAGTCATGCTCAATTGTTAGTTGGACTTGCAAATAGGCTCCTATGCACCCTAAAAGGGCAATACGCCCCAAACGAGTCTGGTAAGAAATGTTCATGTAGCTTCAGCGTTAGTCTTCTCTTTTGTTTTGGCCTGGCAAAAACATGCATTCAGAAGTTATGGTGGTTGGTCATCAGCAGTAAAACTAGACTTTCAACTCCATGTTCAAGAATCAAAGGGTGAATTAGACTGGTCCATCTCGCTACTAACCAAGAAAGATAACTTTTGGTGATTTCTTTAGATACGGATTAGTTGCCTGCTCACACAATTCGCCAGGATGCTTATTGATTTATTTTATCTTGCTTTTTTAAGTTGAAACTGTTGTTCCCAGTCTTATGAGAGATTAACAGTGCCTCAAAATCTTCACATTTCAGCCGCAACAGGTGGGAGGGGGGCAGAAAGCAGAAGGTTCAATGAAATGTATGTTTTTAATAATGTGGCAGGCATTAAAGCTCCTTTCCTACAGGCAGAATGTCTTAAAAGAAAATTTAGAGATTCTAGAATTCCTAATTGGAAAATTAACTGGAGTCAGTCACGTGTGAAGCAGACCTCCACATCTTATAGAATCTACTTCGATGTGTTTTGGCCTTTCAGAAGTAAACAGCTCTGGCTACATCTAATGAATTCTGGATGAACCAGAAGTCCATTGTTGCGCTCTTCAAGCTAAAAGAGTTGTGTATGGAAATTAGACTAAAGCACATTCTAGTCAATCTGTACAATAAGTTAGCTCTGCACTTCCTACACTGATCTAATTTAAGGAATCAATAAGGGGAGTTAGGTTTAAACATGAAGGGAGAAGAGTAGAGAATGCTCCAGATTGCACTTTCTTGTAGGTGCCTTCAACATTAATCACTTGTGGGAGAGTGGAAGGAACCATGGTCCTTTTGGTTTTACTGAAAACTAAGTTTGATTTCAAACACCTGAGGACTGCCCACATTGACATAGTAAGTAGAAACACTGGAAGGTGACTTCAAACGTCAGCAAGAGACCTACCATTCAAGGAATTTGTCATGGATGACCTGGTGTTCTTCCATTGATTTGCTCAGTGTGGCAGTATGACCCATTATAAAGCTGAAAAGGGAAGAAAAAACACGTTGGGGATTTCAGTCATACTATTCAAATCTCATTGCAGAGTTAAGAGAACACAGTGATTGCAAGATATAGGGTTGTTGAAGCCACCTATTGCATTTTGATCATCTGTCACACAGAAAGTTTATCTGTGATGTTGAACTATGACCTTACACTTGTCAACTGCAAAAAATCCACTTTCAAGTTACAATGCATCAAACACAGAAATAAATGGCATATGATAAATTCATTCAAGTAAAAATCACAAAAATCCACAAACCAGGAACTTACACTCCAGGCTGGCACCAGTCTTAAAAATTCCTGTTAGAAGGAAGAAAAACATTGGTGGCACTACCTTCTCTATTCAAGCCCCAAAACTATGGAACCCCATTCTTGCAAATTCAGTGCCCCCAGGAATTACTGAGGGGGCTAATCACAAAGGTAAACTTACATATGCGTAAATCTAAACGTTAGTTTACTCTTCTAATTTTGAGTAACTTTATTACTTTTGGTTACTTACCATTTACACAAGTATGGGCTTACATGTCCCCACCACCTCAGAGACAGTAAAAACGTCATATACAACCTTAAAATGGCTACTGATTGTGTCTTTATTACCGTATGTGATGTCCAGCTTTCACTTTAAAGCTCTCTCCATTCACTGCCCAGTTTTCCTCTCAATTAGAAAGACACCTCTAGTTTCACTTTCCAGGGACGCCTTTAATTCATGGCTACCATCAAATCAGTACCGTTGGCCAGTATGACCATCCCACCATAGAATGATGTACCTGTTGCCACAGACCTTTTTCCCTTGAAGTAGCTTCCCAGAATAAGCAGCGCAAAGTTTTACATTTGGCAGTCTAGACGCTGCAGGTGTGGGAAAGACCGTGCCTCTGCTTTGCTAACGGTTTAGCAGCTGGCTCCCCAACCTTATAATCCCCCCTCCAAATATAGGAATGTATTCTTGCTCTACCATTTGACCACTAGATCCTACTTGGTCTTTTACTCTTTTTTCCATTTCAAGTAACTCTCAACTAAAACCTACTGGTAGGTATGGCTTGGAAGAACACAAAGAGGGCATCTTTCTGGCAATCCCACTCACAGCACCAATAACAAGCTGTGGCAAAACCAACAGTTCTCGCCTTTTTATGGCATAACCCGGCCCTTTCGCATTGTCAGGGGTTTTGCTGGTGCTTATTTGCCTATTTAGAACAGCATTGACAAAACCAAAAATGTTAAAGCTGCTGCAGTGTAACGCTGCATATGCGCACTTGAGTCACCATAAATACGCATGCATGCATCATGATTTGGCTGCCATTTTTTAAAACCCTTTAATGTACCATTCAAAGATGGCAGATGCCAATCTCAGAGGAGCAAATGAACAAAATGTGTTCAAAGGCATGTCTCAGTTAAAGGAGTGGGCGGTAGCAAATTGCAGTTCCAGGCTCTCAAAAATTGGAGGAAAAAATATTTTTCCTCTAAAAAAGAAATTAACAGGGAGGGGGCAGGAGTGCACTAAAGGGGTGGGAGAGGGGGGTGCAAGTCAAAGCAGCAGCGGGAGAACAGGGAATGGGGGAGCAACGGAGGATCTGAGGGCAGAGCATCAGCTGCCGGGGCTGTAAGGGGAAAGCTGCAAATGCTTTGTTGGTGACTGCTGCTGCTCGGTGGGGGCAAGTGCCTACAATGTTAGCTTCCCACTTCTAACAGATTTTCACCTCTTTCTTTTCTGGATAGTAATGACTGGCCCTCCACAATGAAATTGAGCAATCAGTGTGCCGATTTTAACACATGTAATGATAATTTGGGGAGAGAGTGGGTTCTGGGGGGTTTACTAAGTCTAATGTGGCATCACTGGTCCATGAACCGGATTGGTATTTGGAGAATGTGATGCCCTCTGCAGAATAGACAACTAAATAATTATCTCTTGGAAGATTACTGGCATAGCTTGTTTGCATATTACCTTAAAAATCATCAAGTTACTCTCATTAGCAATATATAAACACTAGAAGGACAAATAGTGATGGCAGCCAAATGTGTTACCATCATGTTCTATAACAGCATCAGTGTGGAACACCCATCCGCACATCCTTTAACTAGATTCAGTGATTTGGGTGACGTTGATCTTCCCAAGCTGATGAACAAGGACAGATACAATTTGATTGCTTATATAATTACTAAGGATATTTTGGTGTTAATTTAGGGTCTTTAGAGGAGGAAAGGAGCTAAACTGTTAGGCATCCTCCTCTACACCCCAGTGAGATCATGAAGATAATGCACTAGTCCGTATTTTATTATCCATATAGAGATGTAAGGCAGTAGGACTTCCACTAACCTACTTTTTCAATCAAAAGAGACAGAAATATTTTAGGGAAATGCTTTGCAATAAACTTGTGCAACCTCTTTCTCTTTTGGTTCATGTGACTTAGAGGGGAGACAGAAATTACAACGCAGCTGTTACCGCACGTTACCATTACAACATTGCCGTTGTAACACTGCCAATACAACGCTGCCATTACAACGCGAGTGCCATTACCACTTATAACCATTACTACAATTTTTTTACAATGAATATTCTTTTACCATGCACACCTTTACAACAAATTTCTTTGTAAAGACATGTGTTTGAAAAGTACGTTTTTTGTAAAGGTAAGTATTAAGTGTTTTTTTATATATATATATATATATATATATATATATACATATATATATGTGTATATATATATATATATTTATATATATATTCACTTAAAAAACCATAGGTTTCACACATGTTATAGTTAGCTGGACATTTCACTCGTAAAAAGCCAATGAAATTCCCCCGTTATAGTTAGTGCAGGCAACTATAACTCACGCGACCGCAATCCTCTGCTGATGACGTCAGATATTACATCACTGTATTTAGACACTTATTTACCCATATCTTTTTTTTTTTTGTATAACATTTTTATTGGCATTTATAAACAATAATACACGCAGGCACAGGCGGTATCGCCATTATCATAGAGACTTGCATATCAGGAGCGCCCAGTCACAGCCCTTTCGGTCTCTTAGTCTCGTGGGCCCTCAGGCCGCTCGCCTCTACCCTGAGTGGGGCTGCAGGTATGTGTCCGGGACCAGCCTCTGGGTATGCCCTACTGGAGCGCGCAGTGATCGCCTCGCCGCATGGGTGCCGTGCAATGTGATTGAACCCCTGTGAGGGGTGTCGCAGAGGCTATAGGGTTGCAGCCATTAAATAACCGTGAACTAACTGGGGGCAGAGAACTAGGGAATGGGGGTGCACTATGTCGCCTATCAGGAGTACTTGTAGCTATGCGCTCGAGAGCTGGACCATCGTGTGGGAGAAGGTCGGGGTGGTAACGGACGCGGAGGAGGGGAGGGGGCAGGGGAGGCGGGAGCATAGATCATAGCCTATGAGGAACCTGGCGGTGGGACCTGTGGTGTCTGCCTCTGCGAGGCACCGGGTGCTTGGACTGCCTGCGCATTCCCCAGGGTGGGCTCCGGAGTCGTGGGTGCCCCCGGGGGGTCAATCAGTCTTGAACTCGCCGCAGCCGCTGTTTCCTGCGCGAAAGCGTGCATTAACATGGCCCAGGGCATGGAGATCGGGTGTTTGCGCATCCCCCGGGCCTCCTCCGTTCTGAGTGTGGTTTCCTCCGCCTTGCCCCACTTCTTGACTGCTCCCACCCATGCCGCTAGAGGGGGCCCCCCCGGCGTCTTCCAATGCATAGCAATTCATCGTTTGGCGAGGAGCAACACCAGGAAAGCAAACCTCCTCTCCACTTTCTGATGTTTATGTCGCCCATGAATACCCAGCGCACACGCCTCCCATGTGTCCAGGTCCTGGAACCCCGTAACCGTTTTAAGGGCAGTGTGAATTGTGTGCCAGTAACTGTAGAGCGTCGGACAATCCAAAAACATGTGCTTAAATGAGGCAGCAGGCTCCAGGCATCTAGGGCAACCAAACACACTGTCAGGGAAATATTTCTGCAGCTTTTCGGGGGTGAGATACGCCCTGTGCAGTACATGCAACTGTATGTTCTTAAACCGATAGTTGCGGGACACTTTTTTTGTGTATTCCAGAGCCCTGGTCCACTCCCGGTCATGTAGAGGCCTTTGAAAGTCATCTTCCCAGTGTTCTCTAAGGGTCGCCAACGTAGGACTCCGCAGGGTCCGTACCGCTTTGTAGATCCAAGTGACAAGATGGCGACCTGACCCCATCTGCAGTATCGCATGGATAACCGGGTGCGTGGGGGGCTCCGTATCGATCCCCCTCCACTGCCTGCGGCAGTCCGTGAGAAGCTGCCTGTGCCATAGGAACTGCCCCCCGGGAAGCTCGAAGTCCCCGACCAGTGCATCGAAGGTCTGCAAGCTCTCCCCGGAGAACAGCATCCCCACTTCCGTCACCGCATGATCCGTCCACACCTGCATCATTTGCTCTGTGTAGTACGCCCGACCCCTAGGGAGCCCAACCAACGGCAGCAGCGGAGAGTACAGGGGAGTATCCCGACTAAGTCGGTGAACACGTGCCAAGCAGACGCGCGCCGTCATGACCTGGAGGGGCCGGGATAACGGCGGTGCTGCACCCGGCAGCAGCATGCGATGGACAGCGGGGATTGGAATCCGCCCCGTCTCAGTGAGCAGCTCCTCTTGTGCCCGGCCTGCCGTCCAACGCGACACCCACTGTAATTGGGCGGCAAGGAAATACGCCTCGAATGAGGGAGCCGCCAACCCACCCTGGTCAAGGGGTAATTGCAGTTTTGCCAGGGCTATACGCCGGCGGCCGTTGCCCCAAATGAGGGTCCCAAGCAGGGTATCCAGCTCACGGAACAAGGATCGCGGGGGAACCACCGGAAGATTGGAGAAGAGGTAAAGCAGGCGCGGGACCAGGATCATCTTCGCGACGGCTATCTTTCCCGGGACAGCCAAGTGGAGACCCTTCCAGAAATGGACCAAGGATCGGATGTTGCCCATCAGTGTGCGGTAATTCCCCTCATAGATATCTTGCGGCGTATGATATAGCTTAACGCCGAGATATCGAACCGCTTGGGGACTCCACGAGATATCAACGTCTCCTATTCGTATCGGACCCTGGGGCACGACTTGTGTTATGGGATAGACAGTGGACTTGGCCCAATTCTCCCTAAGGCCCGTCACCTCCGCAAAATCATGCAGGATGCGTGATATAGGGGTCAATTCAATCGTAATGTCCCGGACATATATGAGTACGTCATCAGCGTACAGTGATACTGCGTGGGTAGAATCGCCTATCGGGATGCCCCACTCCTCACTCGCCCCGCGCAACAGGGTCGCCGGCGGCTCCATCGCCAATGCGAATAGTAGGGGGGAGAGAGGACACCCCTGTCTGGTACCACGTCCGATCGGGAAGGAGTCCGAAATGAGAGGGCCTATACGCACTCTGGAACTGGGCGAGGAGTAGCTGAGCCGAGTGTAGGCCTGCAGTTTGGGTCCTAAGCCCATGCGTTGCAGGACCTGAAACAGGTAGGCCCAGGAGAGCGTGTCAAACGCTTTTTCGAGGTCCAGCACCAGACACGCTGCCCGAAGGAACCGTTCCCGCACCTGGTCCTGCACGTGGAACAACCGTCGGATGTTAGAAGAGGTGTGCCTACCAGGCACAAATCCACTCTGATCTGGGTGGACAAGCCGTGGGAGGATCGTGGTGTACCTGTCCGCCAGGGCCTTTCCATAGATTTTGTAATCCGCCAACAATAGAGTTATGGGTCGGTAGGAGCCTAGCTGATGCGGGTCTCTATATGGTTTAAGGAGGGATACTATAACGGATTCGCGCATGGAGTGAGGTAGGACCCCCGCGTCTAGAGCTGCCTGGAACTGCAATTCTAGTTGAGGGACCAACTGGGACGCAAAAGTATGGTAAAATTCAAGTGGGAAGCCATCCAGGCCAGGGGCCTTGTGAGTGGCTAGCGCCTTCATAGCGTGCCGAATCTCGGCCGCCTTGAGAGGGCGATCTAGGTCCAGACGTGTATCACGGTCTATGCGGGGAAGCCGAATACGGTCCAGGAATTCAGCCAGGGCGTCATCCGACACCGGGGGATGGGGGCTAGTGTACAAGTGCATGTAATGCTCTTGAAAGGCCTTGAGTATCTGACCCTGCGAATACACCAAGGTACCCTGGTCGTCACGAATGGCCGTGATGGTCGGGAGGCTCGAATCCTGCTTTATGAGCCACGCTAATAGGGTGCCCGCGCGATCGCCTTCTGTGTGGGCCCTAGCAGCGTATGCCGCGAAATTAAACCGACGCATGCTTGCCAACGCTGCGGCGTACGAAGTCTCGACACTAGCTAACGCTGCCGGTGTGGCTTTAGCGGGGTCTGTCTCCTTAGTAAGCGCGGCCAGTGCCCCTTCCCCCTGCTGAATGTCCCCCTCCAGAACCCGCCGGACCCCCGCAATAAGACGAATGCAATTGCCACGCATTACAACCTTAAAAGCATTCCATTCCGACGCTCGCGTACTGGCCGTGCCGGCGTTCTCCCTGAAATAATGACTGATGTGATCCGCAAAGGTTTGTCGGAAGACCGGGTCTTCAAGACTGTCCCGAGGGAGGCGCCAAGCGGGGACGGGGGGATGCGGCGGGCGCCATTGCAGTGTTATCGTGTGGGCGTCATGGTCTGATATAGTTCTACCCAGGTAGTCAGCGTCCAGAACGGTAGAGAGGATGGTGGGGGAACAAAGGAAACAGTCCAGGCGCACTCTAAGGTTATGCGGTCTGGAGTGGAACGAGTAAAGTTTAGCGGTGGGGTTCCGAGTCCGCCAAGCATCCGCCAGAGACCAATGACGCATCCAGGTTGTGAACCGTTTTGCCTGCGTTACAATGGGGGAGGTGGGGAGGGGCGGGTGGGATCTGTCTAAGGTTATGTCTTGTATGCAATTGTAATCGCCCCCCAAGATCCACGGCACCTGCGTGTATGTGCTTAAGGGGTTGGATAGCGTGTCCCAGAATTTGGATTGATCGACGTTCGGCCCATAGATGCTGCCTAGTAATAACGTCTGGCCGTCTAACCGACCGAGTAATAGTACATAGCGACCCTCCGGATCTATTACGTGTGACAATTCCTGAAAAGGGACTCCCGGGCGCACCCATATGAGGGCACCGCGGGCGAATGCGGAGTAAGTTGTGGCATAAAGGGCCCCCCGCCAGTGTCTACGCAGTTTCATCACCTCCCCCGCCGTTAGGTGTGTCTCCTGCAGGATTGCAATTTGTGCCTGGTGACACTTGATGTATGCGTATATGGAGTATCGCTTGCGCGCCGTATGCATGCCTCGCACATTCAGTGTAAGAATTGTGGTTTTACCGGCTTGAGCCATCAGTGCATGTGTCTAGTTCACGTCGCAGGACGGGTCAGTCGGGTCCCCCAGGGGCCCCCGGCTCAAATCCCTCCATCCCACCCCCGTGGGTCCAGCGCATCAACGCAGCAGCTCAGCGGCGCGTGGGTAGGGACAGAGTGCAGAAGGTGTGCGTGGGAAGGGAAGGGGAAACTAGGGTGAGGCGAATGTACCTTGCCCCAACGCGGGGGACATATCGCCAAGCACGATACGTCCAAACTGACTCCCGAATTGCATGAGAGCATGAACCTATTAGTGAAGGGGGGGTCGGCTGGCGTCTGCTGAAGGCTCTACAAGCGGGCTGTGCGCGGTATCTATGGCTAGCCACTTGGGCAATGTAGGCGCTTCTGGGGATGAAAGTGCCCGAGGCAACGGGGGGAACGCTAGGAACGCTGGGCCGGCAAATGTATGGGGCGGGGAGTATCACCCCATGCTGCGGATGTGTGGCCCTCTATACGGAGCCAGTCATATCAGGTCATCTGCTGTTCGCGGGGTGACTGAAGGCAGAGCCCCCGAGTCCACTCCGGACTGTGTCGCCTCACTGTCCTCTTCCTCCTCTGACGTGAAGACATGGGGGCACGCTCCAAGTCCGTTGCCGGGGAAGCCGAGCAAAGGCCCGCCGCCGCTTTGAGGGCCTGGCGCCGTTCCTGAACGATCTGCTCCAAGTCCGGTGACCCCAAAGTGTGTGACAGCCCCCCGGTGGTACCTGGGCGGTGTCGTCTCCGTGAGCGCTGCCTCCTGGGTCCCCCCACATTCGCTCGTTGTTCTTGAGGGCGCCCGGTCCGCCGGCTCACAGTACAGTTCTGGTCCGCCCAGTCGTGCGCCTCCTCCGGTGTTGTGAAGAAGTGGGTGACACCGCCGTGGATGATCTTCAGGCGGGCCGGGAATAGGAGAGAGTACTGTATTTTTTCTTCCCTAAGGCGCCATTTCACCTCCAGAAAGGACGCCCGTTGGCGTTGGACTGCACGTGAGTAGTCGGGAAAGATCATGACAGTTTTATTCTCGATGCGTAGCGGGCCTGCCTGCCGGGCCGCTCGTAGTACGGCATCCTGGTCCCTGAAGTGGAGGAATTTGGCCAGCATCGGGCGAGGTGGGGCTCCCGGCTGTGGCCGATGAGCCGGCACGCGGTGCGCCCTCTCAACAGAGAAGTAGGCTGTGCGGTCTTCACCGGGGGTGAACAATTTAGTCCAGGTTTCAACATACTCTACCGCATCTGCCCGTTCAATTCCCTCCGGCAGCCCGAGGACGCGAATGTTGCAGCGTCGAGACCGCCCCTCCAGGTCATCAACGCGTTCTTCCATGGTGGACATGCGACTCATCAAAGCGTGCATCGAGTCCCGGTGTGTGTCCACCATAGGTTGGATGTCGGCGACCGCTTTTGCGTTGTCCGTGACTCTATCTGCTAGTTTACGGTGGTCATCACGGAGGAGACTGACGTCCGTAGTTAGGGTGCCCAGCTGCTGCTCCAAGGAGAGTCGCGACTGTTCAATCGCCGCCAGGACCTGATCCAGCTTGGTCGACAAGGATGGCTCTCCATTCGATCCTGCGGCCACCGGGGCCCCTCCACGCGCGCCAGCCGGGACCCCTGACGCTGCCCCTGGGGTCGACAGCACCGCCCTAGACTTGCCCATGATGTCCACCGGGAGGGCTACCGCAGGCGCGGAGCGGGTGCAGTATCCGGGCTAGGTGTGGTCGTGACCGGCCCTGGGCCCTCCGGCACTCCGCTGCGACTCGTCATCAACTGGCGTTGCTGCTGGGCCGTATCGCTTGTGGGGTAGGTAGGGCCGCGGAGGGCAAAGCAGCCGCTCGAGTGGCAGAGGTCTCCCACGGTGCCGTCGCCAGTCCCCTCTCGCCTGCTGTCAGAGCCCTCCTCTGTGTGTCCCCAGGACAGACTCCGCCGCCGGGTCAGCAATGCTCTGTCTGGGAGACTGAGTCGGCTTCAGCGCCTCGCGGGTCCCCCGCCGTCTCCCCCGCACTCCAGTCAGACCCCCGGGGGGTCGCTGCTGTTAATGCGGGATCCGGGCAGCACCCCCGGGTCTCAGGAACTGGTGTGCAACACTCCACGGTCTCGCCGCTCCTCCTCCCAGGTCACTATACCGGGATGCCACCGGCCGCCATCTTAAGGTCAGGCAGACGTCTCCGCAGTCACCACCGGAGGCCTCCTCACGCGGGAGTCAACCCCCCCCCCCCCCCCGGCGCCACCTTCAGACCTGTGCACCACTGCGCGGGCCCACCTGTACCTCGGCCTCCAGTGTCCCACAGCACAGCCGCTTCCTGGTCTCTCTCAGATCGCCTCACAGCCGCGCCGGTCGACAGTGGCGGCAGTCCCCGCCGGCCGATGCCTGCATCCACAACACCCCTCGTCGGGTCTCTCCGTGTCGCTTCTCAGCTCCGTTGGCGCCCCGACTCACCACCAATGTCCGCCACACGGGGGGGGGTAATGGGGGGCTCACCGGCACCCCCGAGGCACTGGAACCCGTGGTCCGCCACAGTATCGCCCCCTCTCCAGGCAATCCGCTCCCGAGGCAGTCAGACAGCCCCCGCGGGGAGCGAGATCTCCACCTCCAGCGCTCCGACCCCTGGCCCGTAGTTCGTCAGCGGTTGCGGCGGAGCCGGGCGGGCGCCATTTTGCGATCAGCACCTCTTGGTCCGAGCAGCTCCCGCATCGAAGTCCTGGCACCCAAGAGCCGTTCCGCTACCGGGTCGCCAGCGCCGGACTCCCCGCGCCTCAGGGCAGCTTCAGAGATTGATAAGGCGCCCCCAGGCTCAGCGAGAACAGGCGAGGTGAAAGCCTGATCTCGGAGCCTCAGCAAGACGCGTCCGTCTCGGCGGCCATCTTAGCCACGCCCCCCTTATTTACCCATGTCTTCTTCCATTAATCTTTAGCTATACATATATTACAAATATTTATTTTTCAGAAAGACACATATGTCATCAGTGATATAATATCTGACGTCATCAGCAGAGGATTGAGGTCGCGTGAGTTATAGTTGCCTGCTCTAACTATAACGGGGGAATTTCATTGGTTTTTTACGAGTGAAATGTCCAGCTAACTATAACATGTGTGAAACCTATGGTTTTTTAAGTGAATTTGCAAGGTTTTTTAAATGCTAATTCGTAACCATAACGTGTGTGAAACCTATGGTTTTTTCAGTGAATTTCAAAGGTTTTTTAAATGCTAATTTATGTATGTATTTTTTATTTTTTTTATGGGATTTTTAGCGTGCGCGCACGAACCTCGCTTAATTTTCCGTAAAAAATTTTTCACTGGTTTTTTCAGCGTGCGCGCACTGTGCGCGCACTCCGCGATTTTTCGAAAAAAAAATAAAATCTTTTTTTTGCCCTTGGGGGTCCTTCTGGGACCCCCTGACAAAGGCTAGGGGGTCAGGAACTGTCCACCCTGCCCCCTTTTCACGTTCTCCACCTTTGTTTTTCACCCCCTCAGACTGCGAGAGACAAAATGGCGGCTGACACTTCCTGGTTTTGACCGATTCGAATGTTTACCGACATCTAACAACCAATCAGAATTACGCTCGCGCACGGCAGGGTGCGCGCGTATAGATATTTATATGCTTTTAAATGCTATTTTCTCAGGAAATACTGAACAGATTTACACGAGACCTTCAAAAGGCACTTCCTTGACCTTATGGCTACCTCTCTGCCAAATTTCACGTAATTCTGTTCAGCCGTTCGGGCTGTACCTTCGACTAAAGGTCCTATGGAAAAATGCATGGGGAAAACGCGTTTTGGGACCCCCGTTTTTCTCGGCCCCCGCTTGACGAATCACCCCGAGACTTTCAGGGTAGGAGCTGAACGGAGCGCCCCATTTGTTTTGAAAATTTCGCGAGAATTCATCAACCGGCGCCAAAGTTATTCAAAATAGAATTTTGAGATTTCCTATGGAAACTAGGTTGTAACTATAACTATCTACTGGCGACCGCCAGTAGATAATATATATATACATATATGTATATATATATATATATATATATTCACTGAAAAAATCATTGGTTTCACGGACGTTATAGTTAGATGGACATTTCACTCGTACAAAACCAGAGAAATTCAACAGTTATAGTAAGTTGAGCTAATTATAACTTGCGCCCCGCAATGCACTGGTGATGACGCCACATATATCATCATTAATGACATGGTCAGTGACATCGCTGATGATATCTCAAATGAAATCGCTGATGACATCTCAAATGAAATCACTGATGACATCATCCACGCGATAATCTGATGCACCTCTTCAAACCCTAATATAACCTTTGATACACCCTCTCCAATATACAAACTACCATTTTCGAAACTATAGACACACCAATACCAATTACTACATACCCACTCACTGATTCCTAGCTCTACACACACGTCCACTCATTCACCCCATATAGTCACTCATGCATGCAGTCACTTATCAATACAGCACTATCATTTACACTCATACAAATATACAGACACTCACACATCACCACTCATCCATAGTTACTCACCCACCTGGTTAATCATGCAAAGAATCATTCACACTCCCATTTACTCACCTATACAGTTATACACACACCACCTCACTTATTTATACAGATACTAACACATACTTACTCTCTTATACAATCACTGATACAAACACACACTCATCCATAAAGCCACTCTAACAATCACTCACTCTCACATATAGTGATTTATATACTCCAACACTCACATATACTGCCTTTCACATATGCAGTTACTCACACATGTACCACTGAAACATCCATTCACTCACCAACATACCCATACACACACTCACCCACCCATACAGCCCTTCACAGATGCACTCTTGAACCCATATACCCAGTGAATTACCCACTCACACAACACAGACACTCAGACAACCAATCAATAACCCATATAGACACTCATGTAGCTACTCACCAACCCATGCAGCCGCTTACACACCAACTGGCAGACTGATACAGACATTTACACAGTTTACTCACTAACATATGCATTCAGTAAGACACGTTTACTCACTCACTTATACAGTCAGTCACGCACCTACTAAATCATCTATTCAGACTTTCCTACACCCGCTCATACTTCAATACACCTAGGTATATATATATATATATATATATATACACATATATATATATAACATATTTAAACTTTACAGAAACACAAAGTCACTGGATGATGTCATCAGTGATGTCATTTGAGATGTCATTTGTGATGTCACTGACCATGTCATGAATAATGTAGTATGTAACGTCATCAGCAGTGCATTGTGGGGGCACAAGTTATAGTTAGCTCGACTAACTATAACAGCCGAATTTCTCTGGTTTTGTACAAGTGAAATGTCCAACTAACTATAACGTCCCTGAAACCTGTGGTTTTTTCAGTGAATTTCTATGATTTTTTAAATGCTAATTTTATAATGTCCCTGAAACCTATGGTTTTTTGAGTGAATTTCAAAGGTTTTTTAAATTATAATTTCTAACTATAATGTCCCTGAAACCTATGGTTTTTTCAGTGAATTTTAAAGGTTTTTTAAATGATAATTTCTAACTATAATGTCCCTGAAACCTATGGTTTTTTCAGTGAATTTCAAAGGTTTTTTAAATGATAATTTTTAACTATAACGTCCCTGAAACCTATATTTTTTTCAGTGAGTTTCTAAGGTTTTTTAAATGCTAATTTCTAACTATGCCTACAGAGGTAGAACGTGAAGAAAGGCGCAGAAAGAAGCAAGAGAAATGCAGAAAGAGGCAACAGAAGTTCAGAAAGACGAAGAAAAGTGCAGAAAGAAGTAGGTGATATGCAGAAAAAACCAACAGAGGTGCAGAAAAAGGCCTTGTTTCAAAGTCATCATGTGTCCCCAACTTTTTACTGACTAGTACTGGTGGTAACTGACTAGAGCCAGTGCTATGCTAAAAGACACTTAGAATACAGTGAAAACACCTACATACACTAGGGAACACTATGCGTTGGGGTACCCCTGTGATTGGCATGACCTCCTCTGTAAGGCCCTAGTACATAATAGGGCATGGGAATTAAAACTACCTCTAAATCAGAGGCGCAGAAAGATGCTTCTTCAAGTAGTAGTCACGTTTTCAGAGTGGTAGAGAAAGGGTGCTGGGCCTCTGACCAGCGCGCAGGAATTCCACTGCATAGGACTTACAGGAGGTACCAGGAGGGGTTCTTGGCCCCCAAAGTCCCTCAGGAGTAAGGTGGACTTCATCCCCCATCCCTTAGTCTGCCAGGAGGCGCTTTTGCAGAGTGGCGGAGAAAGGGGGGCATGGCCTCCAAAGACTTCTTAGCAATCCCACTGTGTGGGACTTACTGGATGTAACAAGCGGGGTACTTGGCCCCCAAGGACATCTTTGGGGGCCAACTACCCCTCCTATTACCTCCAGTAAGTCCCCCACAGCAGGATTGCTAAGTTTTCATAACAAGCCACGCCCCCTTTGCCCACCACTCTGCAAACGCGCTCCCTTGAGCACTCTTGGAAGGGGATTGAAGTCCTTCACTGCTGGGGGTCCTTTAGGGGTCAGCTAGCCTTCCACTTACCTCCAGTAAGCCCCACACAGTAGGATTGCTGAGAGGTGGTCACAGGCCACGCCCCCTTTCTTCACCACTCGGCAAACGCGTCTACTGATGCGTTTGAAGTTGGGTGATTAAGTCCCCTTTCCTCATGAGGGTCCTTGGGGGCCAACAAGGCCACCAGGTACCTCCAGTAAGCACCACACAGTGGGATTGCTGAGCAGCGGTCCAAGGCCACATCCCTTTTTACACCACTCTGCAAACGCAGCTCCTGGTGCACTGCTGCTTGGGGGATGAAATCCACTTGTGTCCTGAGGTCCTCAGGACACAAGAGGACCTCATCGCCCCACCAGCAGTGCGCCAAGAGGCGCGTTTGCAGAGTGGTGTAAAAAGGGGCATGGCCTCGGACCACCCCTCAGTAGTCCAGCTGTATGGCGCTTACTGGAGGTACCTGGTGGGCTAGTTGGCCCCCAGGGACCTTCAGGAATGAAGGAGAATTAATCCCCATACTTAGAATGCGCGTGGCCCCCCTACTGAGGCCACTTATGCCCCCGGGTACGCCATTCCCTGGGGCCAGCCTTATTTGTTTTTATATCACAAGGGAGGGGGCGAGTGGACCCCCTCCTGGGCCCGTTCTGGCCCCAGGGACCCCATCCCTTGGGGCCTGGCCCCACCGTTGGGGACCGTGGGGGGAGCTTTAATACCCCCACGGTCCCAGCTGGCTCCCCGCCTCCTGTGGGAGCGGGAATTGGTTTTGCACAAGGGGAGCTGCTGACATGCAACATCCCTTGTGCAAAAGCAATCTGCTCTGGTTTTTGGAAGCGAGAGCAGGTTTCCTGCTCTTGCGTCCAAAAACCAAAGCAGGAGTTTGCTATGACAGGTCAGGAGCCGTGCTCCCGCCCTACCATAGCAAACGGCAATGTCCCGGGGTGGGCACCCCGGGACATTGCAGCAGCCGGCCCTGGGGGGTGGCAGTCCCCAGGGCCATCAAGGCCTCCGGGGAGGGGCCGCGCGGCCCCACTCCCAGCATTTTTAAAGCCCCAGGGAGGTTGTGGTCCAAGGGGGTCCGTAACGGACCGCTATATAAATGATTAGTGCCCCGGGGAGGTGGTGGTCCCTGGGGCAGTGTGGGGGGGCTCGAGCCCCCACACACTTTAATTTTGAATATAGCACCGGAGAGTTGGTGGTCCCCGGGGCGGCCTCGTAGCCCCCTGCATTTAAATCAGGAAGCCCGGGGAGGTGGTGGTCCCCCGGGGCTTGGGGGGGCCCGCAAGGCCCCCTCCAAAATAATTAAATACTCCAGGGAGGTGGCAGTCCCCGGGGTTTGGGGGCCCACAAGGGCCCACCCACATAATTAGGAATGCCCCGGGGAGGTGGTGGTCCCTGGGGCAGCATGGGGGGCAGGAGCCCCCCACTCATCTTTTATGAAAAAGCCCCAGGGAGATGGCGGTCCCCGGGGCTGCAGGGGGGCCATGTGCCCCCCGCATATCTTAAAGAAACCTCAGGGAGGTGGTGGTCCCCGGGGCTGTGGGGGCCTCACAGGCCCCCATACCATAATTAACAATTGCCCCCGGGACCTGGCCCACCCGGGGGCTTGAAACAAACAAAGCGCGGGAGACCGCAATTCATTTTTTAATACAATCTCATCTGGATTCACGCACACAGCGCACATTTGGCCAATTTTTTTTAAAAAAATGCTTTTTTGGGCCCTGTGGGTGCTTGTGGGACCGCCTGACCTTTTCCTGCTTTCTAACCTTTATTTGACTGTTTTCTTGTGACTCACTTCTACCGAGTCACAAGATGGCTGCCAACACATTCTGGTTTGGAGTGTTGGCAGCCAATCAGAGTGAAGCTCGTGCCCGGTAGGGTTCGCGAACCCTCCTCAGTGCTCAGATATCTACACCATTTAAAAAAAGGGTGCTTTGTGAACCAAGAGCTAACATTTTGCCGAATTTGGTGTAATTCTGTTCAGCAGTTCGGGCTGTAGCCGTGTCTAAAGTTTCCTATGGAAATGGAAATTAACATGGGGAAAACAAGTTTTGGGACCGGCCTTTTTTTCAGCCCTTGCTTGATGAATAACCCCGAAACTTTCAAGACAGGAGCTGACCTGAGTGAACCATTAGTTTCGAAAATTTCGCAAAGATTCTTCAAACGGCGCCAAAGATGTTGGCAAAAGAAAAAAAACGTTTTTAATAGAAACAAGGTCCTAACTATAACTACCTACTGGCGACCGCCAGTAGGTAATATATATTTAAATACACACATATATATTTTAGGGAAAGGCCCTTTTTTGTTGGAGCAATCTTAGAATCTAGGGTGGGTAGTGGGTGGCAAAGGTCATTTTAGGGTTTAGGGTGGGTTTGGATTTTTGGGTGGTAAGGGTATTTTAAAGGTTTAGGTTGGGATTATGTTTTTGGGTGGCAATATTAATTTTGGGGTTTAGGGTGGGTATGGGTTTTAGGTGGCAAGGGTAATTTTTGGGCTTATGGTAGGTATGGGTTTTTGGTTGGCAAGAGTATTTTTAGGGTTTAGGGTTAGTGTGGGTTTTTGGGAGACAAGGGTAATTTTAGGGATTAGGGTGGGTACGGGTTTTTGGGTGGCAAGGGTATTTTTCGGGTTTAGGGTGGGTACGGGTTTTTGGGTGGCAAGGGTATTTTTAAGGTAGGTATTGTTTTTTAGGAGGCAAGAGTAATTTTATGGTGGGTATGGGTTTTTGGATGGCAAGGATAATTTTCGGGTTTAGGGTTGGTATGAGTTTGAGGGGTTGTGCATTTTGAAGACGAGTTAAAAAACAAACAAATTCCTTATATTTATTTATAATTACATATATGCATGTATATGTGTGTATATATATATATATATATATATATATATATATATATATATATATATATATATAACCTACTGGCGGTCGCCAGTAGGTAGTTATAGTTAGGACCCCTTTTCCATAGGAAAACCTCAACATTCTATTTTGAATAACTTTGGCGCCGGTCGATGAATCCTCGCGAATTTCTCAAAATAGGTGGGGCGCTACGCTCCGCTCCTACCCTGAAAGTCTCGGGGGGATTCGTCAAGCGGGGGCTGAGATAAAAGGGGGGTCCCAAAACGCGTTTTTCCCATGCATTTTTCCATAGGACCTTTAGAACGAGCTACAGCCCGAACGGCTGACCACAATTACTAGAAATTTGGCAGAGAGGTAGTCCCTAGGTCAAGGAAGTGCCTTTTGTAGGTTTGGTGTAAATCTGTTCAGTAGATTCTGAGAAAATAGCCTTTAAATCAATATATATATCTGAGCCCGCTTACGGTACCGCTTACCGTACGCTTACCGTAAGCGTACGGTGGCGTGCGCGAGCGCGATTCTGATTGGCTCTTAGATCTTAGTAAACATTCGAATCGGCCGAAACCAGGAAGCGGCGGCCGCCATTTTGTCTCTCGCACTGAGTGTTGTTTATCAAACAAGATGGCCAAAAACATGTTACGGGGCTGTTTTGACAACTCCCTCCCACATAGTCATGTTGAGGGAGTCCCCAAACATCCCCCAAGAGCAAAAACGGTTTTATTTTTTTTTCGGCAATTTCGCCGAGTACGCTTACCGTACGCTTACCGTAAGCGTACGGTAAAAAAAAAAAAAAAAAAAAAACACTATCCACACCTACCCCACCCCCTGTGCTTTTGGTGGCCGTAGGCCACCAAATGTACAGGGCTTATTAATAGGTAAAAAAAAAATAATTTTGGCAACATGAAATTATAAAATCGAAATAAAAAAAACACTATCCACATTGACCCCACCCCCTGTGAATTTGGTGGCCGAAGGCCACCAAATGTACAGGGCTTATTAAAGTTGATAAAAACCGTGCACGGAACGAACTGCGTTAAGTGGGCGCGCACGTCTCGAATGGCGTAAAGTAACTTAGCATTTAAAAAACCGTACAAATTCACTGAAAAAACCATAGGTTTCACACACGTTATAGTTAGGAATTAGCATTTAAAAAACCTTGCAAATTCACTGAAAAAACCATAGGTTTCACACATGTTATAGTTAGCGGAAATTTTACTGATAAAAAACCAGTGAAATTGGCCCGTTATAGTTAGTGCTGGCAACTATAACTCACGCGACCGCAATCTTCTGCTGATGACATATGTGTCTTTATGAAAAAAAAATATTTGTAATATATGTATAGCTAAAAATGTATGGAAGAAGACATGGGCAAATAAGTGTCTAAATACAGTATTAGCATCAGCAGAGGATTGCGGTCGCGTGAGTTATAGTTGCCAGCACTAACTATAACGGGGCAATTTCACTGGTTTTTTATCAGTAAAATTTCCGCTAACTATAACATGTATGAAACCTATGGTTTTTTCAGTGAATTTGCAAGGTTTTTTAAATGCTAATTCCTAACTATAACGTGTGTGAAACCTATGGTTTTTTCAGTGAATATATATATATATATATATATATATATATATATATATATATATATATATATATGTATAGATGTATAGGGTTTGTACTTATCTTTTACATGTTTACCAAGTGTATGCCTTTACTGTACATGCGTTTACCACGGAAATGTAAATATTATGCATCTAACTATAAACCCTTTTTATATACACAGAAAGGGTTTATACGTACCTGTAAAATACTTACATTTGCGTGTTAAAGGCAAATGCATGGTAAAAAAAACTGCATTGTAATGGCAATGTATTGTAAGGGCACGCGTGGTAATAGAATTTGTTGTATCGTCATACATCCAAATCAAAGGGACTTTGTCCTACAAAGACACTCCAATCATAACGCATGGTGGACGCCTAGCACACCAGTGCACCACACTGACTTGACAAACATTCCCCTTTGTATAACACAGTCCTAGAACTTCTCCCTGGCTGCAAGATTGTGATAAAATAACGGTTTAGAGGAGATCTGCTTTGGAGCCCAAGATATAAAACTCTTTAATTGAATTATGCTTTTCCCTATGTGTCCAGGCTAGAAGGGACAATCGCCAATTTACATGACCAGGTCAAGAGAACTAGTATTGGGTCAATTGAAAGGTTTAATTATTAAAATTCAGATTATACCAATGACAAAATACGATTCCATGTTTTTTAAAAAGTGGTTTTAAAAATCTCTGCTGGTAGACCCTTAATACGGGAAAGACAAATATACCATGTTTGATAGTGTGTATACAATTATAACATTCAGTGCAAATTCTTTCCTTCCAAACTACAATCTGCAATGCATCCCTTACAGTTTTTAACAGTAAGCATTTCAACCTACAAAGCTTTATACACCTACGCACCCCGTGTTCAAGGTTCCAATGCAATTACGCATGGGGTACTGCTGCCTGACATGATTGAGTGACACTCAGGAAACTATGTTTCGAGCTATATATAACCATATTATTCTCCATTGCTGAATTTGCCATAGTAAGCTTTAAACATCTTTTAAGGTGAACATAGCTCATATTCTGAATTCCTGATTTACAGCTAAAATATTAGTTAGAGTCTGTCAATGCAGCTGACTTTGGAGATGGTGCAGGCCAGCAGGGGTAGCCAATGGCGTTCCTTCAGGATGGGCGTAAAGTGATTATATTTTTTCAGGTCCAGAACGAGACATGCTGTCGTTGCCCAAAGTGGTGCCAGTGTGGAGTCTGGGAGGCCATGGAGCAAGGCATTATTACCATCCAGAGTCGAGGGATTGAACACCAGTTCTGAAGTTGCTTCCTGGAAAAAACGGTTGAACTTTAGAATAAAGAGCCAGTACTAGGCTGTGTTCGTTTTTTTGTCAATATGTTCCATGAGGGGGTGATTGATATCCAGGGTGAATCCAAATGACCTGCCATGAGGTGAAAGTTGGAATTTGAAGCCATCTACGTCCATGCCATTGAGCCAGATTTGTACTGTTTGTTTGTTGTTCTTGGCACATATCAGGAATTCTGGCGGTTCAACAACCTGCTGAGCATCTCCCTGAGTATTATTGTTAAATTAACCTAAATTCATGAGAACGTTTATATCCATTCACGCCAATATTCAAGACCTTCTCTTTCAAACATAGACTTGTCCCTCATCACTGCTGTCACTCTGTCATTTACTCTTCAAACTCTAAACTCCAGGGTAACCATCTCCCTAACACAACCTGGCAAAATATCCTTTTCTTCTGCATTTTCTGCACTTCTACCTGAAGGAAGGTAGTATTAACTATATGTACATACACTATTTTTTATACTTATTTTCTGAAACATTTTTTTGACATTTCTCAGTATTGTATTGCGAGTGTAGAAGGGATCTTTTTGGTCCTGACGAAGAAGCAAGGGCAGGGGTTCGAAATATGTTGACGACATAGGAGAAACTGCTCATCATAGCATTGTACCTCCAAACTATTCCCCACTTTTAATAATACTAGCTCCAAGGAATATTAAGGTTTTGTAGTCCATAGAGCCAGGTATTTTTTAATATAGAATCACTTTTTCACAAGCTCCTGACCCTTCTACTCTCTTTCCTACACAACACATAGTTTTTCAAGAACAGTGCTCCTGCATAGGTGTAGGTCGTAGCACGCCCCGTCCCGCAGCGGGGCAGGAAGACCCCGTGATTAAGCATGACACCAAGGGTCTTTTTGGTGTGTGAGGGGTATTTTAACAAAGCTGTGCGCTTTCCACCACTGTAGGAAACACGCATAGTCTGGGAGGACACGGTTATGTATCAGCTTGAGGGTGTATCTTTTTTTTTTTTTTTTTTTTGAAACCGTTTATTGCAATCTCAAATAGTTACAGGTATGGGCCTACAACCGTCTGGCCGGCCGCTAGAGTGGCAGAAGCATATGACATATATACAGAAAAATCTCTTGGCGGTGCAAAAAGGTAAATCAGGAGATATCAGTAGTGCAGGCCACATAACTCCGAACCCACAATACGGTTTCCTTTTGTCAAAACACAACAACACAAAAACCACACCCGCAAGGCAACCCGCAATCCCAAGTGACAGCACGCGCTCCTTAAGTGGGGGACCCCAACCAATCGCCAAACTCTGAAGAGGGGAATGAGAACAGATCAGGGACTGGGGAACCACGTGCCCGTGGCTGGGGGAGGGGGTCGGCTAGGGGGACGGAGCTGGTGAGGCAGCCGGCAGCAGTGGCGGCTCGCAAATACCCCCGCGATAGGCGTTCCAGGGGCCCCAGATTTTCACCCACGCCCCAGGCTTACCCCTCGCAACATACACCACCTTTTCACGAAACATACACCAATCCATGTGTTCTTTCCAGGCCGACACCGCCGGGGGCCTCTGGGATCCCCACAATTGAGCAATGTCACGCTTAACTATCATGTATCCCAGAGTCACCCACCGCGTCTGCGGTACCGAGTAGTCAGTTGGCTCCCACACATTCAGCAAGCATCTCCTCGCTTCAGGCAACAGCGCGACACGCGTAACCACTCGCAGGACCTCGTGCACACCACGCCAGAATCGCTCCACCTTTGGGCATTCCCACAGAATATGCAAGAAAGTTGCCAAAGCACCACAGCCACGCTTACACAGTCCATCCTCAGCAAAGCCCATACGTAGAAGCCTTGGCCCCGTCACGTAAACCCGGTGGAGGATCTTAAGCTGGACGAAGCGAAGGCGAGCCGGGATGGCCACCTCCTTCGGAGAGGCCACCGCGGAAATCCAGTCCTCGTCGTCCAACTCCAGCCCATCGGCAACCCAGGCCTCGCGGAGGCCAGTCAGCAGGCCCGATCGGTCGTTGATCAGTTTTTATATATAAGGGAGATCGTGCTGTCTGGGACATGGCCATCCAGCACTCTGTCCTCCAGGGGGGAAGACTCCGGAATGGACGCGACATCCGGGAAGACGGAGCCCAGCGCGTGGCGGACTTGTAGGTACCGAAAGTACTCACTGCCTTGCAACTGAAACTCCGTCTGCAGCGTCTCGAAAGTTTTGAATCCCCCCCTCGTCCAGAGATCTCCCACTGTGCTGATGCCGATCGTGTCCCACTTCTCGAAGCCCTTCGAGGTCCACAGGGAGCCCAACCTCGCAGACGCATATAGCGGTGACGCCCGGGTCAAACGGTCCTTCCACCCCATAGCTGCGTTAGCCGCGTGCCATACACGCACCATGACACGCGTCGGTCCCGTCAGGCGAGGGTCCGGCGCGCCAGAGTAGAGCGCTCGATTGTAGTCGCCACCGGGCAGGAGCATCTTGTCCATTTCAAATGCCGGGTTCAGGGCGGGCCCGTAAAGGCCATGATTAATCGCAGCTAGCTGGGAGGCCCAGTAATACCGTTTAATATCCGGGAGGGCAACCCCCCCATCGTACCACGGGAGCGTCAATTTAGCCAAGGCAATACGTGGCCTCCCGTCCCAGAACAGGCGACGCTGCAAACTCTCCACCTCACGGAAGTAGCGCGCCGGGACCAAGTCCATAGTGTTCTGGAGAGCGTACAGAAAGCGCGGCAACGACATCATCTTAAACAAGGCCGCTCGGCCGAGCGGCGAAAGCGGCAGACGCCGCCAACGCACCACGTCCTCCTTCAAGCGCTGGAGGGGGGGCAGCAAATTCCGCTCGTAGCGGGCCTCCGGGTCCAGAGTAATATATATACCCAGGTACCGAAACCCCTGGGAGGCAATCTGGATCGGACAGTCCCGTGGTAGGACCGGAGCCTCCCCGGCAAGCACATATACACAGGATTTCGCCCAGTTGATGACGAGGCCTGAGTTGCGACCGAATGAGCGCAAAACATCAACTAGGACGATCAGTGATTTACGCGGGGAGGCGAGATATAGAAGGATATCATCAGCGTAGAGGGACACACGGTCCTCATGCTCGGGGGTCCAGCGGAGACCACGGATAGAAGGGTGCCACCGCAGCCACTCCGCCAGGGGCTCCAGGGCCAGTGCAAACAAGAGAGGCGACAGGGGGCAACCCTGTCGCGTGCCCCGTCCCAGTGCGAATGGGGCCGAAACTCGTCCATTCACCACCACCTGCGCCAATGGGCCGGAATACAACAACTTGACCCAGCTGATGAAGCCCGGTCCGAAGCCAAACTTCGCCAGCATCGCCCAAATGTATGGCCACTCGAGCGTATCAAACGCCATGGTGGCGTCCAAGGACGCCAAGATAGCCGGTTCCCGCACGAACGGGACACGCGCTAGCACCCCGTGCAAGCGTCGCAGATTAAGGGCCGTGTTGCGATGGGGTATGAAGCCGGACTGGTCTTGGTGGACCAAATCGCCCACCACGCCGACCAGCCGGTTGGTCAGCACCTTGGCGAGGATTTTGGGCTCCGCGTTCAAGAGCGAGATAGGCCTATAGGATGTGACCCGCTCACGGGGTCTCCCCTCCTTGTGGATCACCACGATCGTGGCCAGACGCTGGTCCGGCGGAAGGGAACCCCGCGAGCGGGCCGCCAGGAACATCGCGCGCAGGTGGGGCGCCAGTACATCCGGTCGCAGCTTATACAGCTCGATAGGGATGCCATTGGGGCCCATGGCCTTGCCAGATGCGACCGAGCGGATAGCAAGGGCAATTTCGTCCGAGGTGGGAGGAGCGTCCAGCGAATCCCTGTCCTCCACCGAAAGGGAGGGCAGCGCGATGTCCCGAAGCAGGGCATGGGAATCCTCCTCCGAGCAGGGAGAAACCGGGGAATACACCTCGCGGAAATAATCCGCGAAGCAGGAGACAATGGCGTCCGGCTCGGTGACACACACACCATCCATCCTCTCGATCAACGGAACCACACGACTAGCTCTCTCCTTTTTGTCCAACCACGCAATCAATTTACCAGCCTTATCACCCACATCATACAGTCGCCCCTGTTGCTCTCTACTGAGGCCCCTGGCCGCCTCCGTGACGAGGGCCCTATAGGCCGCCTGCTTGAGGTGTAGAACATGCAATGTGGCATCCGTCTCCCCGCTCCCCAGGTCACCCTCTAGTTCAGTAATTTCGGCCTCCACCCGGGTTACCTCCTCCCGCTCGCGCCTCCGGGCATGGGAGATAAAGGAGAGGGCCTCCCCTCTGAGAACTACCTTAAAAGCCTCCCACAGGGAGATAGCCGAAGGGACAGACCCCACATTCTCCTCAAAGTACCGCGACAAGGATTTGATCAATTCGGCTCGAATAGTGGGGTCGCGCAGGTACCAGGCATTGATTGGGGCTACCCTGCCCTCCCCCCTCGGGAAGACATCAAAGTGCAACAATAGTGGGGAGTGATCTGAAATACCCCGCGCCAAATGGCGCACCTCTCCCACTCTCCCGGCATAGGCCGCAGGGACAAGGACATAATCAAGCCGCGAGAGGCTACCATGGGCACCCGAGTGGAAGGTGTATTGCAGCTGCGCGGGATGCTTTAGTCGCCAGCAATCCACCAATCCTAGTGTATCTAAAAGGCCGGACAGCCACGCCTGTGCCCGGGGGAGGTCCCTGGGGGGATGACGATCCATAGACCCAGAAGCCACCGCATTGAAGTCCCCCCCAACTACCAGAAGCCCACCCGGGAGGTCAAGGAGGAGGCGCCCCAGGTCCGCAAACGTGGTGGATTGCAACCCCGGCGGAACGTACACTGATACAAGAACGACCACTCTGCCCTCCATTCTACCCACCAAGACAGTGTAACGTCCCCTCTCATCATGGCGCACCTCATCAATCTCCAATGGGAGCGAGTTCTTAATCATGATGCCCACCCCCCGCGAGCCCGAAGTGAAGCCCGAATGGGCCACCAAGCGATAGCCTCGCCGATTCATGGCATGAAAGGAATTACCTATAAGGTGTGTCTCCTGCAGGAAGACCACATCTGGTGAAATTCGTTTCAGATACTGCAGGACCACACCACGCTTAATCCTATCCCCCAGTCCGTTAACGTTCCATGATAACACAGTCAAATCCCTACCCCCCATCATACATGGAAGCCATCAGTCGTCCCCCAAAGAGCATCTCGAAAACAACAATACAGTAAAGGGTTCGCCTTGCGGTGCAAACAAACAACACTCCACCCCCGCCCACCCATCCCAACAGAACTCCTCCCTCCCTGCACCCCTGCATGAGCCCAGACAGCCCCCCCAAAGTGCAGTGTGCCTGTCGCCCCATAGATGAAAAACTAACTAGTCCCCCAGAGGAGGAGGGAAAGCCCCCAATGGACCCCGTACGACCTCCATAGGAGGAGAACATACATGATCAGTGAATGGTAACAGGAATGTTGTCCAGAGCAAGGCCTACTATTCACCCCTCAGTTCTGATCCGGCGAGCCCTCCCCGCCAACCGCACCCCCCCCACCCCCCCGGCCCCGATCCCCAGGCAGAGTATCCAACCAGTCCCCAGCCGCCTCGGGACGGTCAAAAAAGTGCGTGCGACCATCCACCTCCACCCTCAGCTTAGCTGGAAAAAGCATTGAGTACTTAAGGTTCAGGTCCCGCAGGCGACGTTTAACTCCGAGAAAACTCAGTCTCTGCTTTTGGACCGCCGGAGTAAAGTCAGGGTAGAAATTCACGTCCATATTATCGAGCTTGACCGGTCCCTGTAGCCTAGAAGTCTGCAGGATAGCGTCTCTGTCCCGAAAGTTAAAAATCCGGGCAATGAGAGGCCGCGGCGGGGCTCCGGCCTTAGGTCTTCCTCCGGGGACCCTGTGAGCACGTTCCACCGCAAAGAGTTTACTCAGCCCCCGGGGCTGGAGACGGGTGAGGATCAGGTCTTCCACAAACAAATCTGCCGCCTCCTCCTCTCGTCGCTCCGGCACCCCGACAATGCGAACGTTGTTCCTCCGGGCCCGACCCTCGGAGTCCTCCAATCGACGGTCCATCAGGGCGCTCGCCTGGCCAAGCCGGTGCACCTCCTTTTGGAGGGCCGCCACGTCTGTAGTGAGACTCGAGGTAGTGTGGGCCAGGGAATCGACCCGGTCATTCGTTTTAGACAAGTTGGCTCTCACCAGGCCCACATCCACCAGGGCCGAGTCTATCTTCTGCGCCAGAGTATCAAAGCGCTGGTCCACCGAGGCCTTCATCTCGGCAATGGCGCCCATGACGTCCCGGAGGGTCAGATCCGCGGGCTGAGCAGACGCCTCAGCCGGGCCCGCGGGGGATGTACGCGGTGCCTCTGGAGATCCCTTCTGGAGGGTGTATCGGTCCATGCTGTTAGACTGATGTGCTGGGCCACGGCGGGTCGATTTCACCTTCGCCCGGTCGCCATCTTGCTTTGTGGACATGTCGCACTCCCAAAGTCGTGCCAATCTCCTCGAAAGGGCCGATAAACCAGTTCACGGGTTCCGGGGGGGGGGTGACCACTGGACCGCAGGACGACTCACAGCCGGCGGGTCAGCCGGGCACCGGGACAAGGCCACACCACCGCACCCCGCTCCGCAACCCTACCTCGCTTGAGGGCAAGGAGGGCGCGAAAGCGAAAGCGCGGGGTACGCGAGTCGCCCAGCCCTGCCCGCCGCTGTTGTTCACTTTGTCCCCGGATCGCCCCACAACTCCAATCCGGGGGGCCGGCGCGGAGAAGGCCGCAACCTTCGATCGGTGCTCCCACCGGTGTCCGGGGTCCGATTCGAAAACGGAAAACGGGTGCCGCCTCAGCTCGGGTACACAGACACAGTCCCCTCATCAAAGACAGGATATAATCAGGATTAATTCAGGAGGTCGCGGAGGTCCTCGGGAGCTTCGCACCTACGCGGCCATCTTGGTTGCGCGCTAGGCTCCTCCCATCTTTTTGTTTTTTATACATTGACTAGAGGAGGACATATCCACCTCCATCGCTCTTCTGAGCACAACCTCTTCACTCCCCCTTTTGCTTTTTTGAATGCATTTGTAACCTCCCATTACGACTAGACTTTTTACTGGTATTGTTACACGGTCTGCTTTATAAGTCGGCGAACACTATTTTATTGGGGGTTTTAGCCAGCTCAGGCAATCTGTTGTCTCTGGTTCGCACTCCCTCCCTCCCGTCATTGCCACACTTAGGTGCCGATTCGGATCCTGGAGAAACCGGGTACGAACCGTCGGTCGGAGCGTTTTCTCCGTCCGACTCGTACCCGGGAAATAAACATTACAAACATGCAAGTACGATTCCCACGGAAACACCATTTCCGTACGAATCGTAAAAAACACCGACCGACGAAAAAATACATACCAATGTGATCCGAGACAGCACCGACGTGACGTCGGGACGCATTCAGGCTGCGGTTCACGAACCAGGAAGTACGATCCGCACCGACGTCACCACACACGGATAAAATTCTCCGCCTGCCAAAAACTGCCGGGAAATCAGGACGACGCGCACAAGGAGCACCTGTACGCGACGGACAGCCATGGACCCGAACCTACGTGTCATCCCATCCCTCATAGCAGTCCACCTGCTCTACAGGAACCGACGCAGATGCCGCAGAAGGTCAGAACACCACCCAGGGGGAAAGGGGGGGGGGGGGCAGGGGCAGGACACATAACCCCCACCCAAGTCACAAATTACACATGTCCTGGACATACCTGACCTGCAGAACCTGGTCACCTGGAGGGGGTGGGGAGGGGGTGGGGGCGTGTCCAGCAACGCAAGCGTCCGCCACAACGGAAGTGGATGTTGACGCGAACCGGCAACACAACAATACCGGTACGTACCGTACCCACGCCTTAAGAGCGTGGGTACGGGTCGTACCACGCCCACCACTACGTCACCCCAACAATGTCGGTACGACCCGTACCCAGGCCTTTAGAACGTGGGTACGGGTCGTACCACGCGTACCCCTACATCACCCCAACAATGCTGGTACGGCCCATACCCAGGCCTTTAGAACGTGGGTACGGGCCGTACCGCCATTGTTGGGGTGACATAGTGGTGGGCGTGGTACGACCCGTACCCACGCTCTTAAGGCCTGGGTACGGTACGTACCCAGGCCTGCAAATCGTGGGTACGGGAATGTACGGAGCTTACTCCCACCCATGAATGAATGGAGCGTACCCCCACCCGTGTATGAATGTAGCATACCCACACCCCACCAGTGTATGTACGGAGCGTACCCACACCTGTGTATGAATGGAGCGTACCCCCACCCGTGTATGAATGTAGCGTACCCACAACCCACCAGTGTATGTACGGAGCGTACCCACACCCGTGTATGAATGGAGCGCACCCACACCCATGTATGAATGGAGCGTACCCACACCCCACCAGTGTATGTACGGAGCGTACCCCCACCCGTGTATGAATGGAGCGTACCCCCACCCGTGTATGAATGGAGCGTACCCACACCCGTGTATGTCCCGACCGTACATGCCCAGACATAGGAGGGGTGGGTGCAGAGTCCTCCCAGCAGTGCCCAGACATAGGAGGGGTGTGTGCAGAGTCCTCCCAGCAGTGCCCAGACATAGGAGGGGTGTGTGCAGAGTCCTCCCAGCAGTGCCCAGACACAGGAGGGGTGTGTGCAGAGTCCTCCCAGCAGTGCCGAGACATAGGAGGGGTGGGTGCCTATCACTCCCAGCAGTGCCCAGACATAGGAGGGGTGGGTGCCTATCACTCCCAGCAGTGCCCAGACATAGGAGGGGTGGGTGCCTATCACTCCCAGCAGTGCCCAGACACAGGAGGGGTGGGTGCAGAGTCCTCCCAGCACTGCCCAGACATAGGAGGGGTGTGTGCAGAGTCCTCCCAGCAGTGCCCAGACACAGGAGGGGTGTGTGCAGAGTCCTCCCAGCAGTGCCCAGACACAGGAGGGGTGTGTGCAGAGTCCTCCCAGCAGTGCCCAGACAAAGGAGGGGTGTGTGCAGAGTCATCCCAGCAGTGCCCAGACATAGGAGGGGTGGGTGCCTATCACTCCCAGCAGTGCCCAGACACAGGAGGGGTGTGTGCAGAGTCCTCCCAGCAGTGCCCAGACATAGGAGGGGTGTGTGCAGAGTCCTCCCAGCAGTGCCCAGACATAGGAGGGGTGGGTGCCTATCACTCCCAGCAGTGCCCAGACACAGGAGGGGTGTGTGCAGAGTCCTCCCAGCAGTGCCCAGACATAGGAGGGGTGTGTGCAGAGTCCTCCCAGCAGTGCCCAGACATAGGAGGGGTGGGTGCCTATCACTCCCAGCAGTGCCCAGACACAGGAGGGGTGCGTGCAGAGTCCTCCCAGCAGTGCCCAGACATAGGAGGGGTGTGTGCAGAGTCCTCCCAGCAGTGCCCAGACACAGGAGGGGTGTGTGCAGAGTCCTCCCAGCAGTGCCCAGACATAGGACGGGTGTGTGCAGAGTCCTCCCAGCAGTGCCCAGACATAGGAGGGGTGGGTGCCTATCACTCCTAGCAGTGCCCAGACACAGGAGGGGTGGGTGCAGAGTCCTCCCAGCAGTGCCCAGACACAGGAGGGGTGTGTGCAGAGTCCTCCCAGCAGTGCCCAGACATAGGAGGGGTGTGTGCAGAGTCCTCCCAGCAGTGCCCAGACATAGGAGGGGTGGGTGCCTATCACTCCCAGCAGTGCCCAGACACAGGAGGGGTGTGTGCAGAGTCCTCCCAGCAGTGCCCAGACATAGGAGGGTGTGTGCAGAGTCCTCCCAGCAGTGCCCAGACATAGGAGGGGTGGGTGCCTATCACTCCCAGCAGTGCCCAGACACAGGAGGGGTGTGTGCAGAGTCCTCCCAGCAGTGCCCAGACATAGGAGGGGTGTGTGCAGAGTCCTCCCAGCAGTGCCCAGACATAGGAGGGGAGTGTGCAGAGTCCTCCCAGCAGTGCCCAGACACAGGAGGGGTGTGTGCAGAGTCCTCCCAGCAGTGCCGAGACATAGGAGGGGTGGGTGCCTATCACTCCCAGCAGTGCCCAGACACAGGAGGGGTGTGTGCAGAGTCCTCCCAGCAGTGCCCAGACACAGGGAGGGTGTGTGCAGAGTCCTCCCAGCAGTGCCCAGACAAAGGAGGGGTGTGTGCAGAGTCCTCCCAGCAGTGCCCAGACATAGGAGGGGTGGGTGCCTATCACTCCCAGCAGTGCCCAGACACAGGAGGGGTGTGTGCAGAGTCCTCCCAGCAGTGCCCAGACATAGGAGGGGTGTGTGCAGAGTCCTCCCAGCAGTGCCCAGACATAGGAGGGGTGGGTGCCTATCACTCCCAGCAGTGCCCAGACACAGGAGGGGTGTGTGCAGAGTCCTCCCAGCAGTGCCCAGACATAGGAGGGGTGTGTGCAGAGTCCTCCCAGCAGTGCCCAGACACAGCAGGGGTGTGTGCAGAGTCCTCCCAGCAGTGCCCAGACACAGGAGGGGTGTGTGCAGAGCCCTCCCAGCAGTGCCCAGACACAGGAGGGGTGGGTGCAGAGTCCTCCCAGCAGTGCCCATGGAAAAAAAGGGTGCAGTACCCACAGATACAATGCCCACAATAGTCAGTCAGGTGCTCAAAGACCCTGCAGAACACGTAACATGTGTGCGAGGCTGGGAGTACACACATACATAGTGTGTAAAAGGGAACATGTCCACATGAAGTAACTTCAATATACTCCACACACAAGTACAGTGACCACCAAGGATGCCACAAATGATGCAGGTGGAGACATTGCCCAGCATGCATGGCCAAAGTAGAACGGATCCGTCACACACCAAGGATAGGTATACACAGCTCAGCACAACATTTAGGAAACACCCTGCAGGGAAGATGTCAGGGTCCACCGAGGAAGGAACACACCTTGGGACAATGTCACCATGCAGTAAGAGCATACATGAACAAAGTTATTTGGCAAATACCTTGTGATGGCACACAGATACCAGGGTCCATCCCATGAGCAGCACACCACTACATTTGCCAGACATCTAACACATTATCCCCACCCCAAACATGGAGCAGCACCACCAACAGCAATACCAGAAAAGCAGTAGTGTGCAAAGGGAAAAAAAACATAGCTTTATTCAGCATAACATTTTTTGTAATTAAAAGTTGAATATGTACAAGGCCCATAGGGCAGTCCATAGTTCAATTCCTGGTGGGGTACACATAGGGACGCGTGTCCCCTAGCTTGCCTGCACAGTTCATACCTCCTTTGCTTCCACGGGGGGGGGGCATCATGTGGGGGGGAAGGACCAGGCACCGCAGGGACAGGAGGGGCAAGGGTAGGTGTTGTTGGTGCAGGGACAGAGGACTCCACCACAGGGGGTGGGGCAGCGCCAAAGGTGGAGGTCAGAATGGCGCTGCACACAGTTGCAAGGTCCCCCAGCGTCTCCCCTGCACCCGAAGGAACCACAGGCCCCAAGGAGGGAGGGGGGTCGGAGGGATGGGTCGCAGCGCTACTGGGGGAGGGTGTGACAGGGGGGGGGGGGGGGGGGACTCAACCACCCTGACCAGGGACTCCTTTGACCGCTTGCGGGGTGATGTCACTTTGGGGCTCAGGGACAGAGCGGCCATGAAGGAGTCTTTGGTGGAATCCTGGCCAGGAGAGCTGAGGGGAGTGGATTTGGAGGTAGTGGGTTGTGATGAATGTGGACTCCCACTGTGGCTGCGTGTCTTCCGTTTGCCCCCCGACCCAGTGGGTGTGCCTACTTCACCCTGTGTGTGCGTGACAGGAGGTGTGCGCTTGGCCTTCCCTGGTGGTGTGGTGCCTGTGTCTGGTGGGGTGCGTGCATGGCTACGTCTGGATGTGCTTTGGACAGGCATGGGAGTGGGAAGTGTGGATGGTGCAGGGGTAGGGGGGGGCGTAGCGCTGCAGGAGACCCACTGCTGCAGTCAGTGTCGAGTCAATGGACCTCAGCATCTGGCGTTGGTCAGACTGCGCAGCTGAGATGCCCTCCATGTATGCCTCCATCTGGGTGAGCACTCGTGTGTGGCCATGGAGGACATTAAGCATCGCAGTCTGACCAACCTGCGACTGGCACAGGATGTCCACAGACTCGGCATTGGCGGCAGCAGTGGAGACAGGGGCAGGGGGTGCGGTGCCTGGCAAGAAGGAGACACGTGGTGACCTAGCACGGCGGGAAGGGACCAGAGCAAGTGGGAGGCCGGTGATGGGAATCGAGGGGGCGGGTAGAGATTGAGTGCTGCTGTCAGCTGTGGGAGCAGCCTCCGCCCCCTCTGGGAGATCAGCCTCGGACCTGTCAGCGTCATAGTCGGTGGTGTTACTGGACAGGTCCTCCGCCTCACTCCCCTCGGCCTCCGTGCCACTCGATGCGCCAGACAAGACAGCACTGCTGCCACTGGTGCATGCTCCCTCCTCACGGTCCGTGCCAGTGTCTCTCTCGGAGTCCCCCGACGATGCTGTGGGCAAGGTGAAGAGACAGGAAATGATCAGACACCTGTATACATATGTCACATGAGTCAAATCGACATAGGTCACAGTGCATAGCCTGAAAAGCAACATGAGTAACATCTACAACACAAGGTACATATGTAGGCCCTGCAACACCCAGCTGGTTGACCCACCATGCCACTGAGAAACAATGGAGAGCATGACCTAACAGCAAATTACTTGTTATCAAATAGGACAGAGGAGCCAGGCTCTGGGGACAATAGTGCACAGCATCTGTACCACACAGCGTTGACAAAAAAGGGATGAGCAGGAACCATGTCTATTAACTTTTTGCACATGCTGCAAAGCCAATACATTAAAACATGCACAACATGACTGGGTCACTGCACTTTGAGTGTATGTCCAGACAAACATCACACACAGGCCAGACCTAGCAGGGAGACTTCAGATTTGGACATGTGGGCCTTGCCCGCACAAAGCACCCCCTACCTGAGACAATGTGATTGTGACAGAGGAAGTACTTACACCTCTTACTCTGGGATAAAAACACATGGCCTGCACTAAATCCTGATTGTACACAAACTACCCCTGGTGCGCCTGTCCACATATATCATTGACAATCAACCATCATCAGATTGTCGTTCCAAGATACACAGGCACTGCCCACTGTGAGTATGCACAAGCAAAATTGGGTCACACTGTACAGTGGACACATGTAGCACAGTTTACGTCAATACAGATGAGGCCAGGGTACAATGCCACAGAGCCCAACCTATGCCGAAGACACAGAAAATGTCCACATAGTTGGATGACACACATGATACCTAGGAAAAGGTGCCCCAGGGCACGGTAGTGGCCACACACCTCCATGGTCCTGGATGGATATGACTGCAACTGAAGCAACCGTCCCTGCATTATGCATTAATCCCACTCATGGACATCATGTCAGAGGGCACAACATTGGACATGCATGCTTGAAGGCAGTACACTTTAAAGACACACTCCTATGTTGGGACTCAGCATCAGTGCCAACTGACATGGACCCCACAATGACTGAACTGGCCAGGGCACAGCCAAGGTCCCAAAACCTGTTACACTCCACCCCCACACATGATGCTGCAAGCATTGGGCAATTGGATTGACTGCCAGCCTAGATTACCTTGTGCAAGAGTGACTACACATAGACCAGGGAACACATGGCAAGGAGGGGAAGGGAGGAAGAACAGCACCGGTTTACTTTGGGGAACTGGTGATGCACTGCACATGTAAACCCTGGCAGTGTATCCATGCAACTGCGCACTTCCAAAAGCTGGTGACACACAACAAACACACATGTACCTACCCCCTTCCTGCTGCTGCTTCTCCTGTAAGCGCCTTTCCAAGTTGGGGAAGACCACCGCCAGCACACGCTTCTGGATGTGGGTCAGACGCCGGCGCCCACGGTTCTTCCGGCTCTCAGGTGAGTCCCCCAGCAGGACCCGTGCAATCCTCCTCTTCCAGCACCGGATATCCTGCCAGCGTTTCCTCACCTGGGCTAGGCGCCGCTTCCGACCCTCCGTATTCCTTACGGCACTGACGGCTTGCTTCCATATCTCCCCCTTGGCATGGACACCTACCTGTGAGGATGCAAAAGTGAGAATACTTTAATTCACCTGAGCAATGACACAGAGACACACATATTAACAAATTGTCTTCTTTGAACAGGCCATGGTATGCAGGCAACTCATTGCACAATTGTCATAGGGACATAATCCACTGTGGAAGGCAAAATGCACTACGTGGCATTGAAGGTACACAGGTGGCATGAGGGGTGCCACACAATCAATGATCCTGGATCACACTGTGCATCACAAGCTACACAAGGATTATGTACAGCACCTCAAAGCAGTCACATGCCCCAGCCCACTGACGCTACCTCAGCAGAGTACACAGACACACACAGGCACAGGACAATCACCTGCCATTGCCAACTGCGGGTACAAACCTCACTCTGCCCATGTGCCACTAGACTGGGGGGTGTCACAGGTGTGGGGCTGGCTCAGCATGGCAGTCACACAGCACTGCTCCCTGCTCACATCACATGGGCAGGGTATATCCATCCCTCATGCAGCTGGTGTGCAACACTCCCCATATGCACTCACCCACATGACAGGGGACTTACACACACACCAATGTCCAGGGGACGAACACATCATTTGGACACTCACAGCACAGGTACACTAAACAAACACACATCTATGGGTACTGTCACCTGTCACACTGGGGGGACCAGAGAATCACATCAGGACTATAGCAACAACATTCCCAGGAGGGGTAGCCAGGCAGAATGTGGCATGCACCATGCATTGATTGTCACAGTAAGCACAATGCAAGTGAGGAGTGCACACAGGAACCACAGCATGCTCTGCATGGGAGACATGAGGCCTTCCCCACCCTGTGACCCACTACAAACAACATTGCATGTCTGTCACACAGGGACACAATGGCAGAAGTCACAGTCACAAAAAAGGGGCACAGTCTAAACTAGTGGAGTCTGCACTCACCTGCTCCCCTGGTTGACCATACAGCATGGTGTACTGTGGGAGGATCACATCCGCCAATGCCATATTCTCCTCCATGGTGAATGGCTGGGCCCTCTCCACAGACCTGGACATGGTGCCAGAGGAATCACGAGCAGCAGCAGTGTTGTGGAATGAAAGGATGTGCAGGCAAGTGCTCTCTCATGGGACCTGGCTACCTTATATCTGCCTTGCTGGCCTGTTTCATTCACAGGAGTACAGAGTGATTGGTCAGTCACATTAGCATCCTACGTTTCCTCCAATCCCTGTCAACCTACCCCAGTGAGTGGCTTTGCATGGTTTAAAAATTGAGCATGATGTCAAGTCAACAACCACTTTGCAACAAAGTATATTGTTTCCAACCGACTTCTGCTGGCCACCTGATGCAATAATTCAAACTTTAAACTTGGTCTCCATGACAACCAGCATGCATTTCGGCCCTTATACTTGTCCCTCATGTGTCCCCTATGTTATTTCAAGATATACACACAGGTACGGTCCATTCCATGGCCCTAGGGCACCCCAAATGCAGTGATACGGACCGTACACGCGTGTGTAGGGTCCCTATCACTATGGGAGTGCTGGCGTATGCGTACGCCACAGTGATACGGACCGTAAACGCGTGTGTAGGGTCCGTATCAGTATGGGAGTGCTGGCGTATGCGTACGCCATAGTGATACTGACCGAGTGTACGGTCCGTATCACTATGGCGTGCGCATACGCCAGCACTCCCATACTGATACGGACCCTACACACGCGTGTACGGTCCGTATCACTGTGGCGTACGCATACGCCAGCACTCCCATAGTGATAGGGACCCTACACACGTGTGTACGGTCCGTATCACTGTGGCGTACGCATACGCCAGCATTCCCATAGTGATAGGGACCCTACACACGCGTGTACGGTCCGTATCACTGTGGCGTACGCATACGCCAGCACTCCCATAGTGATAGGGACCCTACATACGCGTGTACGGTCCGTATCACTGTGGCGTACGCATACGCCAGCACTCCCATAGTGATAGGGACCCTACACATGCCCTCAGAACGTATGTACGGTGCGTTTCACACCTGACAGTGGTGACAGGCGGCACACAGAAAGGAATTGAGCTGTCATACTTGGCCAAGGCTGGACATCAAGGCATTGTCTGTGCAGTACTACATGTGTCAGGCACAGGTGGGTCAGACTGTGATGTGGCACTATACTCCTGAGGTGTGAAGCTAATTAAAGTATGATGAGCTGTGTACACGTCATGTGTGATGGTGCCCTATGTGCCACACATCCCCTTCACTCCTTTGACATGTGTGCATGTAGTACAGACTTGTTAAGCCATGCGTCACTGGCATGGCACAGTCACCGACACCCGCAAATGTCCCCTGATGCCAGGTACACGGAATATTACCCCTGACAAGTGAATGCCCGCGTTGCACGCTGTAACTATGTCATGTGTGTGTCATGTGTTCCCATAGGTTTGCTGTAGGTGTTTGGTCAAATGCATCTGCAGTTGCTGCAACCAACATGTGTCTGTGTGTAGATGGGCATGGCACACTGTTACGCACACCAGCACACATGTGTAATCCGACGTAAGGTGTGTATGTATGCATCGACACGGAGTTTCAAAACAAGGACATATCTGCATACTCTCAATGTATGTGTGATCAGTCTTGACATGTAATCCTTCATGGCAAGCTGTGTGGTCTGTCTTTTTTCTATGACATGTGACCTGTGCCTCTAGTGTTCCGCAACCTGTCTGTACAATAAACATCCTTCTTCTGCACATATTTGGATGTCTGTAACTCCTGTAATGCGTCTGCCTGCTCACTTACACTGGCCCACAGCTAGTTTCATGGCATGGCATATTGAGGTTGAGAATCAACGTTTGTAGCTGGCTCTTGGTAGGAGTGTCACCTGCCTGGCATACGTGTCCAGGGCATATTGCACAGACCTGACTCTGTATGTAGCGTATGTGTATTGCCTGTTGAGCATGTGCTCGGTACATTGACATTGGTGGTGTACTGTACTCACTCTTCGTTGTCCCTTCTAATTCACTGCAGGGCTCCACCTCTCCCTCGACCAATTCCGGACCTGGCTGACCTGAGGGAACATGACTGTATACGCCGATACCGCTTCCCCCAACGTTTGATTGAGGACTTGACGACACGGCTGGCACCACACCTCCACCCGCTACACAGGTATCCTACTGCACTGACACCCAAGATGAAGGTGATGGCAGCCCTACATTTCTTTGCCACGGGTACCTTTCAACATACCATTGCCCATGTCGGTGGCATATCCCAAACCATGTTCAGCCGTGTTCTGCATGATTTTTTAGAGGCCATGTTGGATCTCCTGGATGAATTCATAAAGTTCCCAACTCCTGAGCAGTTGACAGGTGTCAAGCGTGAGTTCTATGCCCTGGGAGGGATCCCCATGTCATTGGGTCCATAGATGGAACACATGTGGCTTTGGTACCACCACAGGCACAGGAGGTAGCGTATAGGAACCGCAAGCATTACCACTCCATTAATGCCCTTGTGGTGTGTCTTGCCAACATGGTGATTTCACAGGTCTGTGCTCGTTTTCCAGGATCAGCACACGATGCCTACATCATGAGGCGTAGCAGGGTGCCTGAAATGATGCTGCAGCTGCGCAAGGAACGAGCATATATTGTTGGTGAGTATACTCTGTCAGTCCTGTATTTAGCGTCATCTTCCTGTCTTACTGCTTCTCCTGACCCACTGTTGCCTGTTTCCATGTAGGGGACGCTGGCTATCCCAACATGCCATGGCTGATCACGCCTCTCCGCAACCCCAGCACGGCTGCCGATCACCGCTACAACAACGCCCATGGGCGGACCAGGCGAGTGATAGAGAGGACGTTTGGCCTCCTGAAGAGCCGATTCCGTTGCCTCCACAAGACCGGTGGCGCACTCCCATATGCACCGGTGAAGGTCTGCAAGATCTTCCTCGTGTGCTGCATGCTGCACAACATGGCAGTGGAGAAAGCTGTGCCACTCATCCTGGATCCAGATGAGCAGGACCATCCACCCGTGGAGGATGAAGGGCTTGGTCACAAGGCAAGTGATGTGGAGGAGGAGGAGGTGGTGGAGGACATCTGGAGTCGGCTCATACGCAACTTCTTTGCTTAGTGGTGAGTTCCAGTGTCTGAGTGTGCACGCATTGGACCGTGTGTGGCATGTGTTGCAATCTGTGTGTCCATCTGCATGTCTGCCAAGTGAGTCAGAGGTGTGTTTGGATGTGTCACTCGAGTGATGGTGCAATAGAAGAATGTTTTTCCAGAGTCATCATTGTCACCTAGCATGTTGACAACCTTATACGTGTCGAGTACATGCACATGCATGCGGATGTGCTTCTTTTGGCTGACTTCTGGTGTGTCTCTCATCCACAGGTACTTGCGCATGCTGTCTGCTGGTGGCATTGTTGTGCTCCTGCTATTCCTCATGAACACAGCAACATGTGCTGAATCAGCGTTACATGCACGGACAAGTTTGAAAATCTCCTTAGGGTAAGGTATGCAGCACGGTTTTTTGGGAGTGGTATTTGTTTTGAATGTGTGTGCACTGCTCCTGTTCATGTTTGGATACTTTACATACATGTAGAATCACCATGGGGCACATGACATGGAGCTGAATTCACCTGAATTGATGGTCAGACTTGGTGACAGTCATCTGTAATGGGATTGTGGATTGTGATGAAGCCATCAATGTGTGTAACACTGCCCTCGGAAACATACGGGTTGCACCGGGTTGACATGGTGTGTGAATTCCCCATTAGGGGCTCAATGGTGTATAGCAGCCTCTCCGTGAGCAGCAGGGGGTGTTTAGCTGTAACCCGTCACTTGTGTGCCAGTGCTATGGATTTCCAGCATCTGTGGTGCAAAGGGGGTGCCAGTGTTGGTCCCACGTGTTCATCCACATGACCTGTGTATGTGTTGACAGAGTTGCATTAGCATTCCGACACACATGACTAATAAAGGTGTCCCTCTGCCTCCAAGGTGCCTCATCTCTGTCAATGGTGGTCTGTTGCCACTGTGCATGCGGCATGTCTGGCATTGTTCTCAGAGATGGTACATATGAGTCTATGTGTATAGTAGCAAGATGCAAGCTGTTTGTCAGGGATTAGATTCTGTATTGTGCATGATATCCATGGCTGTGTAGGTATTGTGGCATGTCAGTCTCCACGACGGCCACTGTGCTGCATGTGAATCCATTGTGTGTGTGTGTGCCATGTTGAACCAGACATTCCTTCCTTGACATACACCTTTTGCATAGTTCCTTCCTGAGATCCTGGTCTTTGTGTGCTACTTGTGGCATTGTTTTCTTGACATGGCGCATGCTGCTGCAGGCCCTGCAGCAAGGGCACCCAGTGTCCACGCAAACGAGCTGGTGTTCATCATGGATTGCTTGCTGACATGTGCTATGCTGATCAGCAGCATCTGTGCCTCATGCGGCAGCACACTCTGCATTATGCACAAGATCCCCAGTTCCATCAACCTCAAGGCAAGAGGGAAACCATCCCCCAAGTCAACTACGACATCCGTGTCTAATCCTACCCTGCACTCTACGGACATGTGCGTTACAAATCCCATGATACTTGTCCACATCCAGGGTGCATCTGCACAGCTCTGCCACTACATCCGGCGACCAGGCCACATCAACGTCCAACAGAGATGGGGGGAGTGGATCACTGCCAGCTGCAGGATGACCTTCTCAATCCACGCACACACTCAGGATGCAGCCCACAACCAGAACACAACCTTGTGGCACTGTGATCCAACACCCAATTGTGCCATCTCCATGCATCCAACCTTGACCGGCCCACCATTCTCCACATCCACCTGACTCAAGCATGCAGGACATGGTTCTGCCACTTGTCTACACATACCTGGGACTCCCACCCCAGGACACTCCACATGATCCCTGACCTCTGCGCATGACTGTTGCTCTTCTAAATAGGTCTGTAGGCACAGTTGTGCGGGCACCCCCTCAGCTGGTTGGGCCCATCACGGGTGAGTATGGTGCTCCATGTCTGTCTTGGATGATACATTGTGACCCATGTGTGTCCTGTGCCAGACTCAGACCCCAGGGTATGGATGGTTGGAGTTACTACTGAAATCAGGCATGGTTTGACTTTACAACACACACATGTAGTGGAATAATGCTAAATGGCGGCATCATCTGGTGATTGTGAAGATTTTTATTTGTGGTGGGGCACGTGTTTGGGGGGATGACAAGAGGTGCTTGGCGGGAGTGTAGAATCCAAAGTTCACAGGGGGAGTTGGTATCCTTGCCATTGAAAGTCATCAGAGTCTATGCCACAGTCTTTGTCTACATTGGTCAGACAGTGACCAGCAAGGCCATGTGGAAGAGAATGTCATTTGCTGATGTGCTGCTGTTGGGCCAGAGGGCCAGGTGCCAGGCCAGGTGACCTGGGAGATGGTGATGTTCCGCTGACTCTCACGGTCTTTTGCGTGTACGACCCACCCTCCTCCGGGGACCCTCAGAAGCAGGCCGTGACGATGCTTGTGATGCTCCGTCGGATGAATCCTCCTCCTCCTGATCCCTCCCTGTGGGTGGTGATGTTCTTCGCCTGGTGGCACAGGGAGGGTTGCCCATGTTTTCGGCAATCCGACGGAGTACAAAGGGTCATTTCCGTTTGCACCGCCACAAGCTCAGCCTGTCTTGCCTCCATCCGTCCTTGGTGTCGCTGTTGACAAGCATGTTGCTCGGCCTGCAGGGTCTTCATCTCCTCGAGGGTCCCCTTGATGTCTGTGAGGGTGGACGCAATCTGGACCATGCCCCTGGCGTCATGCCGGTATGAGTCGAGGATGTTGCTGACGTGTGACATTACCGGTTCCTGAGCCAACTGGTCAGGTGCGCGCCTCCGCCGTCCTCCACTCCCACCACCCCTGCCCACTTGCACCTGGCCTGCCGTTGTGGGCACATCGGGTCTCCGGGACCCCTGAGGGATGGCATTTGCGGTGTCGCATGGCTCCTCCTGGGTGCCCGGAGAACCTTGTTCCTCCTGGACAGACTGGCTGTGTTGTTGTGTGCGGGCAGGGCTCCTGGGTGTCTCCTGGGATGTAGCAGGAATGGGGGTGGTGGTTGGCACAGTTGTACCCGACGCAGTTGCTGCAGGTGGTTGGACACCAGAGGGGCCAGGTTGGTCTGGGTCATCCACGGAGTGGTGAGAGTCGTCGCTGCCGGTGGGGTCTTCTTCACGCAGAGCCTGGTCCTGTGAGTCTTCCCCCCCAGTGTTGGAGGGAGATCCACGACGTTGATCTGTGTGTGAGAGAGACAGTGTTAATTGTGTTACATGCGACATCCATGTTTCATTCATTTTTGAGTTGGCACAGTTCCTCTGGGTGGTTTGATTTGGCTAGCATTCCTCTCACAGTGCACTTGTGCATGGGTATGTCCCTTGGCCACAGCTTTCGACACTTTACCTATGTGTGACACAATCTTAGTTGATGCATCTTTTGGGAACGCAGTCAGCAGTGTAGTGAGCGGGCGTAGCAAGCCATGCAGAGCCGCCTTACGTGTTGCACTGTACGTGGCCAAATGGTGTTTTTTCCATGCTATTTGAGAATGCAGGTAGGTAAATTAACCATTTGTGACAGGGTTCTGACAAACACAGTGGGTGGGTATACTGGGTGTAAGGTTATGTTTGTGCCTGCAGCACGGATGTACTCGTGCACAGATTGACACATGGCCCAGTGTTTATCAAAGGTTGAAGGGGGGGTTCACGCACTGCCAAACCTTGTCTTCATGCACACAGTCCACCTGCTGACGAGCAGACATGGCCACACCACCCAAGGGTTATTTGGTCTCCCTCTGTCTCCCTTTCTCTCTCCCTCTGTCAGCCTCCTCCCACTGTCCCTCTCCCTCTCCCTCTATCTCCCTTTCCCACTCCCTCTGTCAGCCTCCTCCCTCTGTCCGTCTCCCTTTCTCCCTCCCTCTGTCAGCCTCCTCCCTCTGTCCCCCTTTCTCCCTCCCTCTGTCAGCCTCCTCCCACTGTCCATCTCCCTCTGTCTCCCTTTCTCACTCCCTCTGTCAGCCTCCTCCCTCTGTCCGTCTCCCTTTCTCCCTCCCTCTGTCAGCATCCTCCCTCTGTCCGTCTCCCTCTGTCTCCCTTTCTCCCTCCCTCTGTCAGCCTTTGTCTCCCTTTCTCCCTCCCTCTGTCGGCCTCCTCCCACTGTCCATCTCCCTTTCTCCCTCCCTGTCAGCCTCCTCCCTCTGTCCGTCTCCCTTTCTCCCTCCCTCTGTCAGCCTCCTCCCTCTGTCCGTCTCCCTTTCTCCCTCCCTCTGTCAGCCTCCTCCCACTGTCCATCTCCCTTTCTCCCTCCCTCTGTCAGCCTCCTCCCACTGTCCATCTCCCTTTCTCCCTCCCTCTGTCAGCCTCCTCCCACTGTCCATCTCCTTCTGTCTCCCTTTCTCCCTCCCTCTGTCAGCCTATTCCCTCTGTCCGTCTCCCTCTGTCTCCCTTTCTCCCTCCCTCTGTCAGCCTCCTCCCACTGTCCATCTCCCTTTCTCCCTCCCTCTGTCAGCCTCCTCCCACTGTCCATCTCCCTCTGTCTCCCTTTCTCCCTCCCTCTGTAAGCCTCCTCCCTCTGTCCGTCTCCCTCTGTCTCCCTTTCTCCCTCCCTCTGTCAGCCTCCTCCCACTGTCCCTCTCCCTCTGTCTCCCTTTCTCCCTCCCTCTGTCAGCCTCCTCCCACTGTCCGTCTCCCTCTGTCTCCCTTTCTCCCTCCCTCCGTCAGCCTCCTCCCACTGTCCATCTCCCTCCATCTCCCTTTCTCCCTCTGTCAGCCTCCTCCCTCTGTCCGTCTCCCTTTCTCCCTCCCTCTGTCAGCCTCCTCCCACTGTCTATCTCCCTCTGTCTCCCTTTCTCCCTCCCTCTGTCAGCCTCCTCCCTCTGTCCATCTCCCTTTCTCCCTCCCTCTGTCAGCCTCCTCCCTCTGTCCGTCTCCCTTTCTCCCTCCCTCTGTCAGCCTCCTCCCACTGTCCATCTCCCTTTCTCCCTCCCTCTGTCAGCCTCCTCCCACTGTCCAACTCCCTTTCTCCCTCCCTCTGTCAGCCTCCTCCCACTGTCCATCTCCCTCTGTCTCCCTTTCTCCCTCCCTCTGTCAGCCTCCTCCCTCCCTCTGTCTGTCTCCCTGTGTCCACCTCTGTCTCTGTCCCTCTCTCTGCCCCTCTCCCTCCCTCTGTGTGTCACCCTCTGTCACCTCAGCCCAGTTTCCTGGGCACACACAGTTTGCAGGTCTTTCAAAGGCCATTGACTTGTTCATGTGGGTTTGTTTCTTCTCCGCGGGCACCCATTGGGCGGAGTGTCTGAGTCTGCGCTGCTGCTGTGGCGGTGTGTGCTGACACTCTTTCAGAGTGATGTGTCTTCATTAGCTGCTGTTATGTGCAAATTGTGCCTTCATACCCATGTTGTCCTGCAACGCGGCCACTATTAGCAGGCAAAACAGTACTGTGTGGGGACACACTGTTTGTATGGCTGTGCCCTAAGCCATATGGGCTGAGGGCATTGTTGTGTGCTTCAGAGTTGCTCTATGTTAGTTTTGAGGCCCACCCTCCCGGCATCGGGGACATCCTGTCTTGTGTTGGTGTTTTGTGTGGCCTGTGACTTGGCATGGCCTTGCTTGGGGCATGGGGCATGGAGGCGCTAGTGGCATGTGTGTGTTTTTGGAGTGTGGTTGTGTACGGTGCAGGCTTTGGGGGGGTTGCGTGCATGATTGGTATTTTGGTTGTGTATGGCGTTCCCCCCATGTGAGGTGAGTTGTTTGTGTACTCACCAGGCTCTCGGACTCCTTCTACTCCGTCTACTCCCACCGGCGGCAGCGTGGCCATCACCTTCTCCTCCCAGGGACGGTAGTGTACCGGTCTGCAGGGCGGCCCTCCTCCAGTGATGTTGGCCTGGTTGTGCTCATCCGTCATTTTGCGGCGGACCGTCCTCCGCAAATCGTACCTCCTGGCTTGGCACTCATGCCTGGTCCTTCTGGTGGACCCAACAGCATTCACAGAATTGACTATCCTCTCCCACATGGCAGATTTTTCGGATATGCTGGTCCGTCTGACCAATGTTCCAAAGAGCTGTGGCTCGACTCTGACGATTTCGTCGACAAGGACCTCCAGCTCCTCCTTTGTGAACTTTGGATTCTTGTTAGTGGGCATGGTGTGGGGTGTGGGTGTGGATGGTTGTGGGGGTGTGGGTGTGGATGGTTGTGGGTGTGTGAGTGTGGTTGTGCAGGTGTGTGTGTGTGAATGTGATGAGGGGGTGTTTGTGATGGTGGTTGTGTGAAGGAGTGCAAGTGTAAGGTGTATAGATGTATGTAGTATGGTGCAGTGCGTTGTCTCTGTGGTCTGGCAGTAGGGGATCTGTTGCAAAGGATTATGGTTTGTGTGTGCTGGGCCTATTTATTGGTCCATTTGTGGGTGTGGCTGTGTTTGAACTTTGGGTGGGTGTGTTATAAGGAGCTGTTTGGGCCTCTGTTTAGCTGTTTGTCAGTTGCAGGTCAGTGTATAGGATGTATTTGGGTTTGTTGGATATGTTTTGTGGTGTTGTGTGCTTCGAATTGACTCTCCTTGTGTTTTTTTGGTTTGTCCTGGTTCAGTACGAGTGTTTTTTGCGTCTGTACGGTGCGTACATGGGCCATGTTTTTGTACAGTGCTGTCCTTTGCTATGGCTTAGTACGACTCGTACATGCGCGATGTTGGGTGAGGGTGCTGGTGTGTGGGCCTGGGGTAGGGTGCGTACAGACACGGGCAGGGTGTTGGTCCGCACCGTCCATCGGTGGTGGTGTTTCGCACCGTACATACAGGGGGGGCTGGGTGTACGGTCTGTACATACACTGGTGGGGTGTGGGTACGGTCCGTACATACACGGGTGGGGGTACGCTCCATACATACACGGGTGAGGAGTTGGTACGCTCCGTGCATACACGGGTGAGGGTACGGTCCGTACATACACGAGTGGGGGTACGGTCCGTACATACACGGGTGGGGGTACGGTCCGTACATACACTGGTGGGGTGTGGGTACGGTCCGTACATACACGGGTGGGGGTATGCTCCATACATACACTGGTGGGGTTTGGGTACGGTCCATACATACACGGGTGGGGGTACGCTCCATACATACACGGGTGGGGAGTTGGTACGCTCCATGCATACACGGGTGGGGGTACGGTCCGTACATACACGGGTGGGGGTACGGTCCGTACATACACGGGTGGGGTGTTGGTACGCTCCATGCATACACGGGTGGGGGTACGGTCCGTACATACACGGGTGGGGGTACGGTCCGTACACACACTGGTGGGGGTTTGCGCGTACATCCGTGGCCGGGGGGCGTTTTGCACGTACATGCGGGGGATGGGGGGGGTTCGGTGAGTACATACGAGGGCTGGGGGGGTTCGGCGCGTACATACGAGGTCTGGGGTGGGGTGTTCGGCGCATATGCGGGCACATGTCTCCATGGTTGCTATAGGAGTTCGGTCCGTACGGTGTTTTCTCCATCCAGTTGTAAAATCGAAAGGACAGGAGTGATCGTACTTGCGCGGTCGGACTTCATTTTTCTGATTCGTACAGTAAATTGTCCGGGGATGTGTCGGACACATTTTCCGACCCGAGGACGTGTGGGGAAATTTTCCCAATGCGATTTGTATGGACTTTTTCCCATGCAAATCATACTTGGCAGTTTGTACGCTACTTGTACGATTCGTACGGTAAAAAATCCGGATACGATTCGTACTGGGAAAATTTTTTCCAGGATCCGAATCGACCCCTTAATGTCCCCAGTGCCGTTACCACACCACCACCTCCCATCCTCCATGCATGAGCATTCCTCATTTTGTTTCCCTTACATCGTCATGCATACTTTTAGTGTGGCGCCTGTCTAACGAGCGCTGCCCTTTCTTTTGCTTACAGCTTCGGCCCTGCATCTCCCCCATCCACAAAACAAGGAAAGGGTGCAACACCACAGGCTGTTACTAGGTGTCCCTGTGGAGTTATAAATAGACCTCTATTAGCCACATTAGGCACTGCACCCACAGGGGCACATAGTAATAGCCTGTGCTGCAGCACCCTTTCCTTGCTTCGTGCATTTACTTTTTTCTTACATGCATTTGGCCTCGTGGTTCGGTGATAGCTCCCGCATTTAGAATAAAATAAAAGATTTGCAATGCAATTGCTCGAGCATTGCTGAAAGTTTGAGCTATTCACGTTGCATTATTATTAGCAACGCCAGTAGCTCAAACTTTCAGCAATGCAACACCTATTGCATTGAAAATGCTTGTTTAGGACGTTAACTGGACAGACCAGATGTTTTCTTTCTCCCATACAGCAGCTTGAATATCCATTGTGTCACAGAATGAATCGATAAACACATTTCTACGCAGTTCTTAGCGCACCACACATGCGGAACAAGGGAGTAAAGGGCTGCTCCCAGAATGCCGATGCTACATCATCATCAGGATTCACATAACCAAAGTTCCAGCTGCAGTCAAATCACCATCAAGATCACAGTCTACAGATTATACAGCTAATAGATTTCAATTCTCGTTTTCTTAACTCCTTCATCTGAGGGCTACATTTTACAGGTGATGGTAGTACCAGGCTCCCTCTGGTTAGCCCCTTCCACAAGAATGAGGCCATTGAGTTGGGTCTGGTCTACTAAGGTCAAAGCCGCAGTCATGAATTCAGGGGATGGCAGCTTGGACTGAATCGGAGCAGAGCCTTGATGGCGGGAACAAGGTACACTTTTGGGAATGTGAAGGCAGCTGCACTCAGCTTTGGTGGGAGCAGGTTGATAAAGCCCTCCAAAAACTCATCGTGGGTATCTGACCCACTGTGCACCTATGAAGCCCATGCTAGATAGGCAGGCGCGCCATTTGGTGTAGTCAGCAGAGAGGATGTAGCTGCAGGCAGCCATGTGGGCTCTGGGTGTATAGTCCTGTGGACGAAAACCTATCTAGTGATGCTCTCTCTCTCCACAAGGAAATAGGCAATGAGGTGGGAAAGCGACAGGCGGCCCCAGAAGTGAATGTACACGAGCATCCACCTACATGGAGGAAACACAGAGGATCTGCTGGGTTGCTGGATAGTGCTAGTTAAGGGCCACTGTGTGGAAATGGCATGACAGAAAACACACAGTTATAGATCCTGGAACAACTTAAGTAATCACCAGCCAGGAGACATTCCTAACTATCTGCAGAAAATCTTTTCTCACAGGCTATTAAACTGTTTTTAGGCTACCTCAGTGCTCACTACAACTCGTGCTACAGCCAGCAGCAAAAAATGGAACAATCAAGACATGGCTCTCATGGAGGCCTAGAGGTCAGAGAGCACAACACAATATCTATGCGGTTTTATTTCCAAATTTAAGAGAGTTATTTTTGATGCTGTAGGGTCGTTTGTCGTAATATAGGCCCAAATATGGAGCTTCCACAATTATCAGATCCACTATATGAAACAGCACTATGTCGTCAAAGTAGATATATAGGTTTACTATACTTTACCGGACATCTACATACGTTGAAGATATAGTGGTAGTCAGTATTTTGGATGCAATATTGTTGCTGGTCGATATTTCAACTGCAAAATAGGGGGTTCCTCAATCAGCTGTAGTTTTCGTAGTCATAAACGTAAATTCACACTAAGTACGTATCCAGGGAAGTGGTTTAAAGTTCACGTTGCAACCACATTCCTCGTATGAATAGATATTTCTTTAGCCTCACTTTGAAGAATTTCACCGTTGTTTGCCTGCAGCTTGTCAGCATCAAATGTAGTTACAATACCCTCATCACTTCAGTGAGGTGCTCCACATAAAACATTTTAATAGGTTACCTTTTGTTATGGAATCCAATTGCATTTCAAAAGCACACATTTTGCCATTGGTACGGCTTTGTAGCCCTTTCGGTAGCCAGTGCCCTTCCAGATAGATTTGTCATCACAGACAGGAGTCTAATTCATGTTAGTGTGATGTGTTATGGGTGATTTTGTCAGGTCGTTTTCTTGGTAAGGTGGGTGGTCTCTCTGAGCTGTGGATGTATGATTTTGCTCTTTTGACAATTAGGTCGGGGGACGTGTCCATGCTCGGTGGAGAAGAGTGTGTGTGTCTCTTTGTGTGATGCTTCTTGGTGGCAGGTGGTGTTGGGTACTGTGATAGCTGTCAACATGGCATATCTGGGATGTATAGTAGTATAAGAGTTCTGTCCAATGTGTTCTGTTGGATGTCACTGTGAGAAGGTGGCCTGATTATATGATGTCCACTAGTTCTAGTGGGCACCTTGTATCAGTCCAAACAACCCCTTATGGTGAATGGTTAAAGACAACCTTATGTGAAAGCTATCCTAGTGGTAGCTATGGAGAGCAGCCTTCAGGCTAAGTCTTTAAGGAATGTAAAGCAGCTTGTTTTACCAGTCTATAATCTCTTGAATGATCAAATGAAAGGACAACCACATCATTATATTTAAAATATATGTATTTAAGATAACCCACACCCCTCTAGTCTCTTTATGAGACTGGAGTTCGAAGGACTTAAGTTACAAGTGATCAAGCATCAGTAAAAGCACAAATATGCTTTTGGGCCCTAGGGGCGTACCAAACCATATACCAAAAAAGTGGTATAAGAGCCACGACTGGAATAGGCACTAGGCCTATTGCCTCTAGAATCGCTGGGACCCCAAAGAACCACCCAAGGTAGTGACACAGGGAACTCATGAGAGCAGTATGCAGTGTGAAAACACAACCGCATGCACTATATACTATAGTGGGGAAGCTTTCTGGAAGCTCCACCCACTCTCCGCCCATCTTTTTGATTGGCTTACATCCTAAATGCTGCCTTCTGATTGGTTTTAGGCTTGTTAGTCCCTCCTCCTGAAGGCCATGTTGTCATTTGTATCCTTCCCTGGCTATTGGCCCCTTTACTCCAACACTATTTTCTGCCCTTGTGTCCCCCCGCCCCCTCCCTCAGTTTGTGACTTTTCGCACCACCCTCACCCCCCCCCACTCCCGTTCGTGCCTTCTTATTAGCTCGCACTCCCATTTCTAATGCACTACGTCTCGCGTAAATGCGATTCGTATTGCATTGCAAATGCTTGTTTTAAAGTAGTGCGCAGTCATTTACAGGCAGGCACGACGAAGCCGTAGTATACCAGAAGTGACATCCCTGGGGTGCACCGGAAAACAACCCTTGGTTGCTCCGGAAGTCTTGTTTTACGTGGAGCTTGAGCCAGCACGCTAGCACTGCTCTGTTTAGTTTCCTGTTACCACCCCCTCCCATTGTCCGCGTTCCTTTTGTTCCCGCCCCCCTTCCACAGTCTGTTGTCTCGCAGCTCGTGGGCCATGGATATGCTTTTGGTAACTGCTGCCATCACTGGTAATGGCCACGGGTTCCGGTGAGTAGACAATGTCCTTGCGCATCTCATATACATTAAACCTACGGCGCCGGTGGCTGAGGTGTACCAACTAACGGCATGTGCATATAAACACCACCAATGGCCACGGGGTCAGGTTTACATACTAATGCCACGTTCAGGGGACATTTACTAAACCTGTGGCTCAGGTGTGCTACCTAAGGCGCGTGCCTATGCAATCCCTTGTGCATCACTGGTGATGGCCGTGGGTTAAGGTGTGCACACAATGGCCTGTCGCATCTCATATTCATTAAACCTACGGCGGTGGGGACTGAGGTGGAGATGCCGTTGAGGTCAGCGTGTACCACTATCGCACCAGCTGCCCGTCCTGGGAATTTACCACAGTGAAGCGGACACTGGGCTCGGTGGGCTGCCGACATGCCCCTCAGGGAGAACTTCCATGGGCGCCCCTGAAGCAATCCACTCGTATTCCGGGTAGCACAGCTGGGCCCATGCCAGTGGAGCTGCCAGTGTAGAGGTGCCATTGAGGTCAGCGTGTTCCGCCATCTCATCGGCTGCCCGTCCTGGGAATTTACCACAGTGACGCAGACACCGGGCTCGGTGGGCTACCAACAGGCCCCTTGGTGAGAACGTCGATGGGCGCCCCTGAAGCAATCGACTCGTATTCCGGGTGGCACAGCTGGGCCCACGCCCATGGGCGTCCGCAGGGAGGGGCAAGGAGGGGCGCTTGCCCCCCCCTGGATCACCCGGCCCACGCTGTAAAGAACCGCGCATAAGGTCAATGACAGCCCCCCACAGTGTTGCCTGTCTGCAGCAGGCCCTGTTTGATGAGCAGGAAAACGGCTGCTGTTCGGCCTGATCAACAGAGAAATTCCGGGCCTGCCTGCACCCCCAGCTCAAAGTAAGTCATAACCTCTCCTGTTTTCTGTCTCTCTCTAGCCCCTCACTTGCTGAAAACTGTGACTCGTCTGCAAGAACTGCCTCTTACCCTCTCTTTCCTCTCATTTGCTTCATTCGCTCCCCTGTGAAATCGATCTAAAAAGGAAGCAATGGTTTTTTTTGGGGACTGTCTTTTTCTGACATTTTCTAATCCAAAGTGCAGCATCGGAATGGACGTTAGCACGATCTATGTGCACCCACTACAGCAGACACTTCTTATTTATAAAAATACCTGCCCGCTGGACACCTATATAGGGATTCCGCTTTGAGAAGGTACTCTCAGAGCAGAGGTGTGCTATGTACGTGGCAGTCACACCTGCTTCATAGAATGCTCTGTACAGCACTCTCTCCCGTACACCATACCATACGATATGTAAATATTTTGCTTTAATGGCACTTAGGTGAATCTTTTTGATCTATGTGGGTGTTTTAACCGGAGTCCTTGGAACAAGCAGCGCTTGCATTGTAAAAGGACGGAGTCCCGCTCTGAATGTGCCTCGGTCCCACACAGAGCAGCACCACAGCGGCCAGGTGCACTTGGGGACGTGAAGGCTTCGGAGCCAATACGCCTAGACATCCCCATGGTCACGGGAGGCTGGAGACCTAGCACCCTGGCTTTCACCCTTACCCCCTGGTGGTCGAGGCTACAGTAATGCGTATTTTAAGGCGTGGCACGGACGGGCCTTCGAGGCTGGGGCGTGGTGCACTGAGGGGGTGGGCACCTGACCTCGGCTCTCGTCCGTTGGGGCTGTGTGTGAGGGCCAGATCCGAGAGAGGGAAGGAGCGCCCAGGAAGGGGCCTACTCAGAGCTCCAGCCAGCTAATGCCCTGGTACTGAGAGGGGACAGACACCTGTGTGAGGAACGCTTCCACCTCAGGGGGTAGGAGGCCTGAAAAGTGTGTGCTCTGAGCTCCTACCACAGTCCTGAACCAGAGGGTCTGGAGGGGGGTGGGGGTTGAGTAAGGGGAGACACAAGCCCGTGGCACCCCCTGTAGATGGTGCAGTGTGTGTGACAGGCATTCCAACCTCAGAGGACAGGAGGCCAGGATGAGGCCTGCTCCGAACAGCTTCAACAACAAACAGACCTGAACACGAGGGGGTGACGGGGATAGGGGGCACCTGCCCCTAGCACCCTTAGGAGATGATGCGTGTGAGACCTGGACCAACTTGAGAACAGGAAAAGCAAGGAAAGGGCCAACCAAAAGTACTAACTATAGCGCTGTGCACAAACAGGGCCTTGCAACCAAAGGTGTGTGGGAGAAAAGTTCACCCCGTAGCATGGAGCAGTCGCCGGCCACTTAAGGGCACAGGGCCAGCCCCTGCTCCACCTGACTCCAACAGTGCCCTGTGGAGGGAAAAAAATATACCACACTGTCTGGGGAAGTTTGAACGCATTTGAGTATGTCAGGACATTATACTTGATAGGCAGCCACCACTATCACGTCCTGGTAGGATCCATCCGTGCCACCTGCCTGCCTCCCTCTAAGCTCCCATTCACCTGTCTGCCTCTACCATCCCATCCACCTGCCTCATCTAAGCTCCCATCCACCTGCCTCTGTAACCTACCATCCACCTGCCTTTCTCCCATCCACCTGCCTGCGTCTAAGCTCCCATCCTGCTGCCTCCTCTAAGCTCCCACCACCTGCCTCTAACCTGCTATCCACCTGCCTGTCTCCCATTCACCTGCCTCTTCTAACCTCCCACCCACTTGCCTGCCTTTAACCTACTATCCACCTGCCTGCAAACTCCCATCCACCTGCCTTTCTCCCATCCACCCTTTTACTATTTCCACACCACTCTCGACTCTGATGACCAACCCGCTGTTATTTTGTTTTTATTTATTTTATTTATTTAAATGTGCGCTGCATACACACGACTGTGCATGGACTGTTTGTTAGGTGCGATGCTCTATTGCCTCAGCCTCTTTGTATAAGTTTATTGTTATTTTAAAGGAAATTTATTGAGCGCACGTACACCCAAGGTCTCTTGGCGCCGAATTGGAAACTACCCAGAAGCAGTCTCTGTGGCTCTTTGCACACACCCGGATAGACATGAGTGCACATGGTGTACATATTACACAGAATATCTATAGATGAAGAATACTTGTGGAGCTCAGCAGTGCCATCGAGGTCGCCTGTCTGTCACGTGGACAGGAATGACCTAGGAAGTGCAGCGAGCTTGGAAAATAGCAAGGGGGCATTTAGAGCTACATGGCTCCTCCTGTGCCCCAGTGTTTCTTGTGCCCCACCTGGCACACATCATGTCGGAGGATGGTGATGACTTTAACATTTTGCCCCCCCCTGGAAAAATTTCTGCGGACGCCCATGCCCACGCCACTCGAGTTCCACCTTCAATCCATCACTTTTGCCAGCAAAACAAGACCCCGCTCTTTATAACTACTCTTAATCCCGAGACGCCCCTTTAACAGGAAATTCTCCAAGGCATGCAGGTTCGCGATATGCAAAAGGTAGGAAAGGGAATGGATACTGACTTGTTCAGAATTGTGCAATAATCCCCAAGGTGCAGTGGGGGGGTGGTGTTTGTGTATGTTTGTTTATCTTTAAGAGTCTGGCTGTATATTAATCTAATTGTAACATGTTGTATACCTTGGGGTGGGTGCAAGCGTGCAGTATTTAATTGCGCAAGTATCCACCCTGTGTGTGAGTATGTAGACGCAGTGTCCATGTTTGTCTGTCAGTGTGTGTCTGGGGTCCCGTGTGTGTCTAGGGTCCCATGCGTGCGGCGCTCCAAGTGACGCAGAAGAAGGAAGGATAATATGTTGCATGGCTAAATACTTATAAGGTCCCAAAGGCGAAACCGATTGCATTGCAAATGCTTGTTTGAATGGTTAGTGCTAGCATATCTGGGTTGTTTTGGATTTGTGTGATTGGCTATTGCTTGACACCACCTCAGCACACCAACTATTTAATCAGCAATCAAAGTTGGTGACATGAGCAGAACTTATGCAATCTTTTAAAGACCCAGATTTTACCTAATCGTCTTTGGCTGAAAGATGTCAAGTTTAAATAGGAACTCGTGCTCAATGACCATCTCAGACTGTCTCCAGTAAAGTGAGCCCTAATTGAACCATGTCTAAAACCCTTGCTAGACTAGCCCCCTAAAGATCTCAGGGCGACTCATGAAACGGTTTATATAATTTTTTTTCTATTTTGGGGTTTTATATAGTGTGGGCACATAAGATCAGACAACAAAATCACACTGAATTAGAAAAATCCAGATTCCACAGTTTCTTATCCCCATATATGACCGGTAAGGGAATCAATTCACAAAGCGAAATCATATACGCTTAGAAATTCTTTCAAAAAAATATTTATTTTAGTGTTTTTATGTACAACATAACACAGGCTTATAGAGTGGGCAATGGTAGCATGATTACGTCATCGGTACAATACGTTGTCACACAGTCGACCTCCAATTAACATAAAAATAACAGCCTAAACAGTTGCGTCAGCAAGGTTCCCTATTTTCTTGTTCCACACCAGTAGGTAACGAACAGGGTATTTGATGGTCCAATGACAGCATAGTCATGTCTAAAAAGAGAAAATAAAAGATATGTGGAAGTGTGGTGTGGAAATTCGGCAAGTAATAATGGCCATGGACGTCCCACGCCTGTTCCCCGCATGCGTCTCAAGGAAGCGGGGGGGAGGTGGGGAATCCGGTAACAGAGGGAAGGGGGATCAGCCAAAGTGGGGGAGACAGCACTGTGTCTCAATTTGTATCTCACAGGAGGGTCTCCTCCTAATGGCCAGTGTAGGGGGTTTCTAGTGTACATGGAGGCAAACAGACTTGCCCCACATGAATCCAGGTGACCTGTCTAGTGTCACAGGGAAGAAATCAGGGAGGGTCCAGGTATCAGTCAGGGTGGGTGATTATAATGTCTTCCCTCCTTGTTCCCAATGCATACTTCACAGCACTCCTTATCTGTTGTGTCCCCTCCCCCGGAGCGCACAATTGTAAGCGCATCCGTCTCTGCACGTGTCCATTTCAATGGTGTACTTAGCCAACATTTAATATCTGGGGCTGTGGACACCTTCCATGCAATTTGACGTTTAAAAAGGATAAAAGCTAAATTAAGAAGCCTGTGAGGTGTTTATCCCCCTTGGCCTTTGGTCGGATTCCCAAGAGACAGGATTCAGGTGTGGGTGAAAGTGTGTGGTCTGAAATCACGGCTATGGTCTCCGTCACTTCCCCCAAGCTCTCTGCAGCTCTGTGCACACCCAGACCTATGATAAAAACCCTGCATCAGATGTTCCACACCTGGGTCACTCAGAGGATGCTTCAGGGAACATGCGTTTAATGCGGTGTGGTGCGAGGTAAGCTTGATTTATTTAATCAAACTGCATCAACTGAAAACGTTGACTGTGGGACACCCCTTTGACTTGCTGGAGCGCCTGGGACCATTGCTTATTCATTAGTGGTTGTAGCAGGACTGAGGTCCACCCGGCCCTTGCCCCCTCGGTCACCCCCTGCCTGGTAAAATGTAATGCATTGTAGAGGACGGTAATGGGGGCACAGTGATTGGGGTGGTTGTGCTTCGCAGGCGCCCCTAGTGGTGTGTAATGCATGTTACACCAGAAATTGATGAGCCACCACCCCATAGGTGTCCATGAGGCCCTGGAAGGACATAAAGCACCCATCATGATAAAAGTTCCCAAGGAGATGGATCTCTGCCGCCTTCCATGGCATTAAGTGAATACGTTGAGCCTTCCGTCGAAGTTCTGGTAGCTGCCATACCCAGATGAGCGGCGAGTATCGCGGTTTATGTCCCTTTCCACCCACATACTGTTGCCAGCTCAACCGGGTCACCTTCATATGGCATGACTCCAAATACATATGGGTCCCGTAATCCGACAACCATGTATACATCTGGGTTTCCCAATAATCCTACGAATGGCCGCCCTCTCGGGACAAGCAGCTGTGCTCAGCTAACGCATCAGCCATTTGGCTGTGCAGCCACATAATATAACTTGCAGTTGGGGGCACCTAGCCCTCCAACTAGTTGCAGCCCCTTGTGTATGGGGAGCGCCTTCTACCTGCTCCACATATGAGCTCCGCCAGGGTGCTATGCAGATCTCGAAAGAATTACCTGGGAAGGAAAAGTGGCAGCTCCGAGAAGTAGTATAATAGCCGGGGTAGTACCAGCATCTTAGAAATTGCCACTCGTCCCAGTGGAGACAGTGGCAAGGACATCTAAAAGGGGAGGGATTTACAGACCGATACCAGTGCCCTATCTACACTGCCCTCCCTCAAGTCTCTGGCCACATGATACATTTGGACATCCATGTAGTTAAACATACCACAAAACCACTTTAGTCTAAAACTCAGTACTATCTTCAGTTTAGGTTCAGGGGAACAGGCACAACCTCTCCCAGGTCACCTTAAGATCTGATACCACGCTAAATTCCTCCAGCACTGCTATCAGGGCCGGGAGCGAAGTGGCAGCGTCCCGCAGGTACACCAGTGCGTCGTCCAAATAAAGGGAAACAATATGATGTTAACCATGTTCTAGTATCCCCTATTGCCACGCCTGCAGCCACACACTGCAGGCCAGATGTTCCATGGCCAGGGCAAAGAACAAGGGGGACAGCCTGCTGATACTCCTTTCCATGTCAAATATGTCAGAAATCCTCAAGTCTGTTGGAAGCCGCGCTTTTGAGTTCTTATACAAGGTGCAGATCCAGGCGAGGTATTTCGGTCCCATGCTCATGCCCTCCAGAGAAGCCAATAGGTAATCCAACCCCAGGGTATCAAATGCCTTCCCTATGTCCAAGGACATCGCTACCTGTCCCCGGGCACCAACTGTGGTAAACTCCACCATGCACAACAGTTGGCAAATGTTTAGGAAGGTACTACGCCCAGTATAAAACCCAACTGATCTTCATGTACAAAGGTACCAATGACGGGGAGTAACCTGCTGGCCACCACCTTCCCCAGTATCTTATAATGTAGATTTAAAAAATATAGGGTGTGGTAAGAATGAACGTCTAGGGGGTCATGACCTGATTTGAGAAGAACCGCAATCAGCACTACCCTGAGTGATTCCGGAAACTGGCCCAACAGTCTTGCCCCATCAAAGAGGTCTAAGAGTTTCTGAGAAAGGTAACTTCACAGCAAACAATATCTCCATTTTGCCAAAAGGGGTCATCTCCCAATCTGGGTGTCAAGTCCAGCCCCCGGGCAGTTCACTCTGATGCGTTCCCCGAGTCCCTTGTGTCTGCCCCAGTGTCTTTTTTGTGATCCAGCCCTAGGGCCTCGAAAGGCCATGTTGCAGGGCCTCTGCAACTGCCTGTGCTTGATCCCTGGCAACCTGCTCTTAGGTGGGGTGACTGCTGTTCCCTCAATGCCTCCTGCACCGGGGTGCCAGCCACTCACTGGTCTCTTGGTCGCCATCAGTGTTGTTCACCAGGCCCTGGGCATAGAGCCATATCCACACATCTTAGGGGGATGAGAAGAAACAAGTGGATTCACCGTCAATTACCTTAAGCATCACAGGGCAAAGCAGAGCATATTGCAGTCTCAGATCTCAGGAGACATTGCTTAACCACAGAATACGAGTTGCACTGTTATTGCACTTCCACTGTGACGTCTGAACAGGCAACGATGAGATCACTCTCAAACCTCCAGCGACCCTTCGATCTAAACAACTGCAGTATCAGGTCTCTATCTCTATAATTCAGGAGGCACGCAATAACTGGCCTCGGGCAAGCTCCCAGGGGCACCAGTCTGCCTGTTTTTTGATGCGCTTGCTTCACGGAAAAGAATTTCAGCACTTTACCTTCCAGTACTGTATTCATCAACCAGTTCCCTCAAAAGAGTTCCGTGCTTGGGCGTTCAAGCCGATCGGGGTAGCCAGGAAAGTATATATTGTTGCATCTGGAGTGGCCTTCCGCACCCTCTGCTCGTTGGTGAAGGGAGGTCCCTTCCACCCTCATGTTGCATAGCTGGGTTTGGAGGTCCAGCAACGTGGCCTGCATGGATGTCAGTGAGGACTCGTCCACCTGCTCAGCCAGCTTCCAATAGTCAGAGAGGAGCAGGTTTACATCCAGGGAGACGGCATCGATTTAATTTCCAATGAGGTTTTAGTGTCCAGGATAGCATGCAGCACCTTCTTGAATTGGGTGGAGTGGCTGCGGAGGGTAACTTCTAGATTCATGGCACTGTTAGGGCCCTTGGCCAGACTTCTGGCAGGATTAGTCTTCACCATCATGTCCTCCCCACCCCCCAGTGATTGGAACCCAGAGAAATCCCACAGTCCCCATGGATGGGTTCCTGGAGTGATCCAGACATTTCTATTCTCGACTTTCTGGACACTGTTCCACCGACAGGTATAACGAGCTCACATGACTTTATTGTAGTGCGGAGGCAGCAGTGTTAATGTCACCCTGTGGGTATGGGGTGCAGTGCAGGCAGCAATCGTGGGGGAGGGCGGGTCTGGCCACTGTTATTTCTGAGACGTCATTAAGAAGCAGAGCAGGGCACATCCAAGGAGTCCTTGATCCATTCCCTCTGCGCTAATAGTCACTCACCCCGCACACTCCAACCATGGGGCCAGGCATCTGGGGCCTTCCTCTACCGTCCTCCCAAGACCAGGACCCCCAGATGGTCCCATAGAGGCAAGCCTCATGGTACTCAGGGGTCATCCCCGGACACGACCCACTTAGGACAGGGCCTCAGCACCTCCTCTGGGGCACCTACCAAAGGTATGGCAATTTGTAGGCAAGTGTGAACTGGTGAACTGCTCCACAGGGCTCTTCTTCTCAGGCTGCCAGGCCGTCCGATTGAATCAGTGGGCCTCGGCGTGGTAGCACTAACTCGATTTCGGAGAGAATTAAGGAGACCTTTGTGGTCTATGTTCAGCGGTGAGACCTTTGTGGTCTATGTTCAGCGGTGAGACCTTTGTGGTCTATGTTCAGTGGGGATGTAAGCTTGAGAAGGACTGAGATGCAGGGCTCTCCCCAGTTAGTTCTTGGTCTGTAGAGCATCTTTGATCACAGTCACAGTTGTATTTTGTGCACTGTAAGTCTCCTACAAGCCAAGCTAGATTGGTTGAATGTTTAAAAAACTTATAGTGGAAATACGCTCTTTCACTTACACATTTTATGTTCATAATTGTGCACATTGAGCCCATGCGACACATGAATTTGGTAAGCACTTGTGTAAGTAAATAGGCGACTTACCATAATTTAGCTTGAGGGCCATTTTGGATTATAGCTCTGTGCAGCCTGAATGGAAATGCATGGTCATGTTATGATTTACTTTCAATTGTTTGGGATTATTTTATTTAAAAATAAGCACCTTTTATCAGTACAATGAGTTTCTATGATATTTCAGCAGTAACTCTGTTGATTTAAAAGGGTACCGCCATTTTGCTTTGTAGACGGATGTTTACCCGTGGTTAGGCAAACAGCAGAGCGGTGAAGGGCAAAGGGGGAACCTCAAGTACACATCTCTAGTGTATTGCTTCATTTGCATAAGCACGTGATTACAAGCGAACATTATATCCATGTGTAAAAAAAACATCACTGACACCATTAGCATTTGGAAATACTGAGGAGATTCACGCAAACTTACCTGTCCCTCGGAGGACCCGGAATGTGGTCGAACTTTCTGTGGATGTGCCGCTGACCGCGGCACCCACAGGGGTCCAATAGAGCGGTCAGCGCTCTGGTGTTGGCTGGGCACCAGAGCCCCTCCCCGCCCCCCCCTCGGGGGTGGGGCAGGGACTCCGGTGAGTCCCCCCACTTCCTCCCCGGGTGTGACGCGATAGGCGTCCCTTCTGGGGTGCATCGTGGCTCAAGGGGAGGCTATATAGCCCTCCCCCGCCATGAGGTCGCCCTCTTTGCCACGCTCGCCGCATCCCTCCCTTCCGCTTACCCGGCGTGGTGGTGGCAGGGGGGGTGGTAGTGAATATTTTAATGTTTTCATTTTTGTTACAGGCGGAGTTACAGGGCGATATGGAAGCAGACCGGTACAAAGGATACCTCTGCGCGGCACCATAGGGGGTGCCTGAGCCAAATCCGCGGAGCCTCATGGGAGGATCCTGGATGCCGGGTCAGCGCCCCGCTAGTACTTTGGGTGGTTGTGGGCCTGAAGAACCGGGGGGTTTGCTATGTGACGCTCCGCCCTGGAAGGGGCGTGAGTAAGAAATTACTAACGGGCACATGATCCTGTAAGAGAATCACGGGTAGGGCAGCAGAGGCTGGTTTCACTCCAGTGCTGCCCGGCTCATCAGGTGGGCAGGCGGCCCAGTTGGTTGCCTTCCCTTGGATCGCCCGTAAGATAACCCACCATTACATAACGGTGTATGTAATAAACATGCGCCATTTGTTCCCAATCTAACAAACTGTGTTGTGTGCTTATTATTGGGAAATGTATATATAATTTGGGAGGGGCGTGCAATGGATGCCAATGACGACACTACATTCCAGGTAGCAGCAGTATGCTGAGAATAAGACGACAACCAGAAATGACCAGGCGGGGTAGAGAAAATGCAGCATTTTTGCAAGGAAAGTAAGAGGCTTTCTTAGTCTGACTGACTGACTGCTCTTTTTGTCGATTCCAGCTTTTCCCTCCCTCTTCCTGGTCTGCCTCAAGAGGACACGCCCCTCTCGATATTAAAAGGCAAAGTACAATCGACACCTGCCAGAAAACCTTTAGCACTGTTTGTAAGTCTGACTAGCAGCAGACTTTGAACATCAGGCTGCCTGCTGTAGCCACAGAGTAATATCAGCTGTATTTGAAGAGCGGGTGAGGTTTTGTTATCAGGCAGAGCTGGACTCACTAAGAGTGGCGTTGCCTGTATGTAGACTTCGAGGGGATTTTTAGGGTGATGTTTGCATTGCATTTATAGATCGCTTACAACCCCTGACGAGGTGTCTAAGCGCATTTCTGGCGAGTAGCACGCTACTGCGGAACTCATAAATGATAAGTAGTGAATTTGTATATGGAAAATATTAAAGTAATTTGAGTGGTGGATATGTTAGTTAGTTATTTGGATTGAGAAGGATAGAGGAGGAACAGAGGGAAATATGTTTAAAAGGGATAGATTGAAACAGGCATATGAGACACTAAAATTCAAGGAGTGAGAGACAGATTATGACCTGTGCATGTTGCTACTGATTCATCCCAAATTGATAGTGGTCCAAGTGTTGTGGCTTTCTGTCTGACACAAACATGTGAAGTAGCTTTCAGTTTTTTAGGATTATTTTATTTAAAAATAAGCACCTTTTATCAGTACACTGAGTTTCTACGATATTTCAGCAGCAACTCTGTTGATTTAAAAGGGTACCGCCATTTTGCTTTGTAGACAGATGTTTACCCGTGGTTAGGCAAACAGCAGAGCGGTGAAGGGCAAAGGGGAAACCTCAAGTACACATCTCTTGTGTATTGCTTCATTTGCATAAGCACGTGATTACAAGCGAACATTATAGCCATGTGTAAAAAAAACACCACTGACACCATTAGGATTTGGAAACACTGAGGAGATTCACGCAAACTTACCTGTCCCTCGGAGGACCCAGAATGTGGTTGAACTTTCTGTGGATGTGCCGCTGACCGCGGCACCCACAGGGGGCCAATAGAGCGGTCAGCGCTCTAGTGTTGGCTGGGCACCAGAGCCCCTCCCCGCCCCCCCACCCTATCGGGGGTGGGGCAGGGACTCCGGTGAGTCCCCCCTCTTCCTCCCCGGGTGTGACGCGATAGGCGTCCCTTCCGGGGTGCATCGTGGCTCAAGGGGAGGCTATATAGCCCTCCCCCGCCATGAGGTCGCCCTCTTTGCCACGCTCGCCGCATCCCTCCCTTCCGCTTACCCGGCGTGGTGGTGGCGGCAGGGGGGGGTGGTAGTGAATATTTTAATGTTTTCATTTTTGTTGCAGGCGGAGTTACAGGGCGATCTGGAAGCAGACCGGTACAAAGGGTACATCTGCGCGGCACCATAGGGGGTGCCTGAGCCAAATCCGCGGAGCCTAAGGGAGGGTCCTGGATGCCGGGTCAGCGCCCCGCTAGTCCTTTGGGCGGTTGTGGGCCTGAAGAACCGGGGGGTTTGCTATGCGACGCCCCGCCCTGGAAGGGGCGTGAGTAAGAAATTACCAACGGGCACATGATCCTGTAAGAGAATCACGGGTAGGGCAGCAGAGGCTGGTTTCACTCCAGTGCTGCCCGGCTCATCAGGTGGGCAGGCGGCCCAGTTGGTTGCCTGCCCTTGGATCGCCCGTAAGATAACCCACCATTACATAACGGTGTATGTAATAAACATGCGGCATTTGTTCCCAATCTAACAAACTGTGTTGTGTGCTTATTATTGGGAAATGTATATATAATTTGGGAGGGGCGTGCAATGGATGCCAATGACGACACTACATTCCAGGTAGCAGCAGTATGCTGAGAATAAGACGACAACCAGAAATGACCAGGCGGGGTAGAGAAAATGCTGCATTTTTGCAAGGAAAGTAAGAGGCTTTCTTAGTCTGACTGACTGACTGCTCTTTTTGTTGATTCCAGCTTTTCCCACCCTCTTCCTGGTCTGCCACAAGAGGACACGCCCCTCTCGATATTAAAAGGCAAAGTACAATCGACACCTGCCAGAAAACCTTTGGCACTGTTTGTAAGTCTGACTAGCAGCAGACTTTAAACATCAGGCTGCCTGCTGTAGCCACAGGGTACTATCAGCTGTATTTGAAGAGTGGGTGAGGTTTTGTTATCAGGCAGAGCTGGACTCACTAAGAGTGGCGTTGCCTGTATGTAGACTTCGAGGGGATTTTTAGGGTGATGTTTGCATTGCATTTATATATCGCTTACAACCCCTGACGAGGTGTCTAAGCGCATTTCTGTCGAGTAGCACGCTACTGCGGAACTCATAAATGATAAGTAGTGAATTTGTATATGGAAAATATGAAAGTAATTTGAGTGGTGGATATGTTAGTTAGTTATTTGGATTGAGAAGGATAGAGGAGGAACAGAGGGAAATATGTTTAAAAGGGATAGATTGAAACAGGCATATGAGACACTAAAATTCAAGGAGTGAGAGACAGATTATGACCTGTGCAAGTTGCTACTGATTCATCCCAAAATGATAGTGGTCCAAGTGTTGTGGCTTTCTGTCTGACACAAACATGTGAAGTAGCTGTAGTGATGTGGGCGCTAGGAGCCGACCACGTGTGTTCTAAGCAGATTTGAGGGGGAAGCCGACCACAGGGAGGTCTGCCCCCCGGTATTTTGGGGAAGGTGCTTCATTCAGGCGACGGCACAGGGTTTTTGGGCCCTTTTGTGCTATCGATATAGCCCAACATTTATAAGCGGACGTTCTGAGGTAACCAGCAACCATTTTGTCAGGGTGACACTGTGGCTGGTACCGAAGTGTGTTTTCGTGTCATGCTCTCTTTGAGTGGATTAGCAGTCTATATATCATTGGTGGTTTAGTGGTGTTAGAGGCGTACACTTACCTATTCTGGTTTTGAAGGAGCCGGGTACCACATTCTAGACTTACTTTGGAACCCTAGGCTGATGTCTCTTTGTCTGCATGAAAGTGTGGAGGGGAGGAAAATTGTTAGCCAATCAATCATTACTGTTCCTATGAACTATGACTCTGAAGAATCACAGACTCCCAATCGAGTTTAGTAAATTTATTACAAACCCAAGAACAATTAAACATACAAGCACCTCAAGACGAGGGTGTAGAAATACATTGGAAATAATACAAAACCAAAAATATGAGTGAAGTTGAGATGGTGCAGCATGCACAGAATAACCAGTTCCAGAATCAGGATACATGATGGCTCCAATATCAACATTCCCCTTCACTTGAGGTTCGTAGGTAAAGAGCATTACGCTATCCCTACACTACCACTAACATGACATCCTTACTTAGCATTTCCCAGGGAAGTTCTGTAAAGGTGTCAGCCTGTGAAGGCTTCCTATGAAGTCCATTATGTTGAATGGGTCAAGTAGCATAAAGCTACAGAGCTCGTTAAGATGCTCTCTTTCTCAAGGCAAGGCAGAAGTCCCCAGACTCTGTCCCTAACTTAAATACACAAGCTTGCAGGTAGCATCCCAAGATGCAACGTGACATCACACCATCAAAGCAAGCCACCTTCTTGTAGGTAATTTTCCACGTGGCAGCGATGCTCCCAGGCCTTTGCTCGATGGCCTTGATTCCCAGGCGCTCTCCGATGAGAAAGAACACTGTCTCCTCCCTAAGCCTAACTGCTAAAACAAAGGTGTTATTCTACTTAACAAGGATGAATTTCCCACCTGCTGACATGCAACTTCCATTGTGCAAAAGCAATCTGCTTTGGTTTTTGGAAGCGAGAGCAGGTTTTCTGCTCTTGCGTCCAAAAACCAAAGCAGGAGTTTGCTATGACAGGTCAGGAGCCGTGCTCCCGCCCTACCATAGCAAACGGCAATGTCCCGGGGGTGGGCACCCTGGGACATTGCAGGAGCCAGCCCTGGGGGGTGGCGGTCCCCAGGGCCATCAAGGCCTCCGGAAGAGGGGCCGCGTGGCCCCCCTCCCAGCATTTTTAAAGCCCCAGGGAGGTGGTGGTTCCCGGGGGTCCGTAACGGACCCCTATGTAAAGGATTAGTGCCCCAGGGAGGTGGTGGTCCCTGGGGCAGTGTGGTGGGGCTCAAGGCCCCCCACACTTTAATTTGGATTATAGCCCCGGGGAGGTGGTGGTCCCCCGGGGCTTGGGGGGGCCCGCGAGGCCCCCTCTAATATAATTCAATACTCCGGGGAGGTGGCAGTCCCCGGGGTTTGGGGGGCCCACAAAGGCCCCCCCACATAATTAGGAATGCCCCGGGTAGGTGGTGGTCCCTGGGGCAGCATGGGGGGCAGGAGCCCCCCCACTAATTTTTAATGAAAAAGGAATGCCCCTGGTAGGTGGTGGTCCCCGGGGCTGCAGGGGGGCCACGTGCCCCCCACATATCTTAAATAAAGCCCCGGGGAGGTGGTGGTCCCCGGGGCTGTGGGGGCCTCACGGGCCCCCACACCATAATTAACAATTGCCCCCGGGACCTGGCCCACCCGGTGGCTTGAAACAAACAAAGCGCGGGAGACCGCAATTCATTTTTTTACATAATTTCATCTGGATTCGCGCACCCAGCGCGAATTCGGCCCAAACATTTTTTTACAGCTTTTTTGGGCCCTGTGGGTGCTTGTGGGACCGCCTGAGCAGTTCTAGGGGGTCAGGGTGTTTCTACCCTGACCCCTTTTCTTGTTTTCTAACCTTTATTTGACTGTTTTCTTGTGACTCAGTTCTACCGAGTCACAAGATGGCTGCCAACACATTCTGGTTTGGAGTGTTAGCAGCCAATCAGAGTGAAGTTTGTGCCCGGTAGGGTTCACGAACCCTCCTCAGTGCTCAGATATCTATATATTTATTTTCTGAAATTCTCAACAAATACTGAAAGGATTTACACCATTTAAAAAAAAGGGCGCTTTCTGAACCAAAAGCTAACTTTTTGCCATATTTGGTGTAATTCTATTCAGTAGTTCGGGCTGTAGCCGTGTCTAAAATTTCCTATGGAAATGGAAATTAACATGGGAAAAACGAGTTTTGGGACCGCCCTTTTTTCTCAGCCCCTGCTTGACGAATCACCCCGAAACTTTCAAGACAGGAGCTGACCTGAGTGAACCATTAGTTTAGAAAATTTCGCAAAGATTCTTCAAACGGCGCCAAAGATATTGGCAAAAGAAAAAAAACTTTTTGAATAGAAACAAGGTCCTAACTATAACTACCTACTGGCGACCGCCAGTAGGTAATATATATTTAAATACACACATACATATTTTAGGGAAAGGCCGTTTTGTTGGAGCAATCTTAGAATTTAGGGTGGGTATTAGGTGGCAAAGATCATTTTAGGGTTTAGAGTGGGTTTGGATTTTTGGGTGGTAAGTGTATTTTAAAGGTTTAGGTTAGGATTATGTTTTTGGGTGGCAATATTAATTTTGGGGTTTAGGGTGGGTATGGGTTTTAGGTGGCAAGTGAAATTTTTGGGCTTATGGTAGGTATGGGTTTTTGCTTGGCAAGAGTATTTTTTGGGTTTAGGGTTAGTGTGTGTTTTTGGGAGACAAAGGTAATTTTAAGGTTTATGGTGGGTAAGGGTTTTTGGGTGGCAAGGGAATTTTTCGGGTTAGGGGCGGGTACGGGTTTTTGGATGGCAAGGTTATTTTTAAGGTAGGTATTGTTTTTTAGGTGGCAAGAGTAATTTTAGGATTTAGGGTGGGTATGGGTTTTTGGATGGCAAGGGTAATTTTAGGGTTTAGGGTTAGGGGTTGTGCGTGTTGAAGACGAGTTAAAAATATATTTTTTCTATATATTTATTTATAATTACATATATACATGTATATGTATATCTATATCTATATAGATAGATATAGATATATATATAGGGTTTGTACTTATCTTTTACATTTTTACCAAGTGTATGCCTTTACTATACATGCCTTTACCACGGAAATGTAAATATTATGCATCTAAGTATAAACCCTTTTTCTATACACAGAAAGGGTTTATACGTACCTGTAAAATACTTACATTTGCGTGGCAAAGGCATATGCATGGTAAAAAAAACTGGGTTGTAATGGCAATGTATTTTAAGAACATGCGTGGTAATAGAATTTGTTGTATCATCATACATCCGAATCAAAGGGACTTTGTCCTACAAAGACACTCCACTCATAACGCATGGTGGACGCCTAGCACACCAGTGCACCACACTGACTTGACAAACATTCCCCTTTGTATAACACAGTCCTAGAACCTCTCCCTTGCTGCAAGATTATGCCAAAATAACGGTTTCGAGGAGATATGCTTTGGAGACCCAAAATATAAAACTCTTTAATTGAATGATGCTATTCCCTATGTGTCCAGGCTGGAATGGACAATCTCCAATTTACATGACCAGGTCGAGAGAACTAGTATTGGGTCAATTGAAAGCTTTAATTATTAAAATTCAGATTATACCAATGACAAAATACGATTCCATGTTTTTTTTAAAAGTGGTTTTAAAAATCTCTGCTGGTAGACCCTTAATACGGGAAAGACAAATATACCATGTTTAATAGAATAGCGTGTATACCATTATAACATTCAGTGCAAATTCTTTCCTTCCAAACTACAATCTGCCATGCATCCTTTACAGTTTTTAACAGTAAGCATTTCAACCTACAAAGCATTATACACCTACGCACCCCGTGTTCAAGGTTCCAATACAATTACGCATGGGGTACTGCTGCCTGACATGATTTAGTGACACTCAGGAAACTACGTTTCGAGCTATATATAACCATATTATTCTCCATTGCTGAATTTGCCATAGTAAGCTTTAAACATCTTTTAAGGTGAAGATAGCTCATAATCTGAATTTCTGATTTAGCCAGGGAAATGTGCTGAAGTACAACTAAAATATTAGTTAGAGTTTGTCAATGCAGATGACTTTGGAGATGGTGCAGGCCTGCCGGGGTAGCCAATGGCGTTCCTTCAGGATGGGCGTAAAGTGATTATATTTTTTCAGTTCCTGAACGAGACATGCTGTTGTTGCCCTAAGTGGCGCCAGTGTGGAGTCTGGGAGGCCATGGAGCAAGGCATTATTACCATCCAGAGTCGAGGGATTGAACAGAAGTTCTGAAGTTGCTTCCTGGAAAAACGGATGAACTTTAGAATAAAGAGCCAGTACTAGGCTGTCTTCATTTTTTTGTAAATATGTTCCATGAGGGGGTGATCGATATCCAGGGTGAATCCAAATGACCTGCCATGAGGTGAAAGTTGGAATTTGAAGCCATCTATGTCCATGCCATTGAGACAGATTTGTACTGTTTGTTTGTTGTTCTTGGCACATATCAGGAATTCTGGCTGTTCAACAACCTGCTGAGCATCTCCCTGAGTATTATTGTTAAATTAACCTAAATTCATGAGAACGTTTATATCCATTCACGCCAATATTCAAGACCTTCTCTTTCAAACATAGACTTGTCCCACATCACTCCTGTCACTCTGTCATTTACTCTTCAAACTCTAAACTCCAGGGTAACCATCTCCCTAACACAACCTGGCAAAATATCCTTTTCTTCTGCATTTTCTGCACTTCTACCTGAAAGAAGGTAGTATTAACTACATGTACATACACTATTTTTCATACTTATTTTCTGAACCTTTTTTTGACATTTCTCAGTATGGTTTTGCGAGTGTAGAAGGGATCTTTTTCATCCTGACGAAGCAGCCAGGGGAGGGGTTCGAAACATGTTGACGACATAGGAGAAACTGTTCATCATAGGATTGTACCTCCAAACTATTCCCCACTTTTAATAATACCAGCTCCAAGGAATATTAAAGTTTTGTAGTCCATAGAGCCAGGTATTGTTTAATATAGAATCACTTTTTCACTCATTCCTGACCCTTCTACTCTCTTTCCTACACAACACATAGTTTTTCAAGAACAGTGATCCCGCGTAGTCGTAGGTCGTAGCACGCCCCGTCCCGCAGCGGGGCGGGAAGAGACCCGTGATTAAGCATAACACCAAGGCTGTGTGCTTTCCACCACTGTAGGAAACACGCGTAGTCTGGGAGGACACGGTTATGTATCAGCTTGACGGTGGATCTTTTTGTTTTTTATACATTGACTAGAGGAGGACGTATCCACCTCCATCGCTCTTCTGAGCACAACCTCTTCACTCCCCCTTTTGTTTTTTTTAATGCATTTGTAACCTCCCATTACGACTAGACTTTTTACTGGTATTGTTACACGGTCTGCTTTATAAGTCGGTGAACACTATTTTATTGGGGATTTTAGCCAGCTCAGGCAATCTGTTGTCTCTGGTTTGCACTCCCTCCCTCCCGTCATTGCCGCACTTAATGTCCCCAGTGCCGTTACCACACCACCACCTCCCATCCTCCATGCATGAGCATTCCTCACTTTGTTTCCCTTACATCGTCATGCATACTTTTAGCGTGGCGCCTGTCTAACGAGCTCTGCACTTTCTTTTGCTTACAGCTTCGGCGCTGCATCTCCCCCATCCACAAAGCAAGGCAAGGGTGCAATACCACAGGCTGTTACTAGGTGTCCCTGTGGAGCTATAAATAGAATAGACCTCTATTAGCTACATTAGGCACTGCACCCACAGGGGCACATAGTAAGAGCCTGTGCTGCAGCACCCTTTCCTTGCCCGTGCATTTGCTTTTTCTTACATGCGTTTAGCCTCGTGGTTCGGCGATAGCTCCTGCATTTAGAATAAAATAAAAGATTTGCAATGCAATTGCTCGAGCATTGCTGAAAGTTTGAGCTATTCACGTTGCATTATTATTAGCAACGCCAGTAGCTCAAACTTTCAGCAATGCAACACCTATTGTATTGCAAATGTTTGTTTAGGATGTCAACTGGACAGACCAGATGTTTTCTTTCTCCCATACGGCAGCTTGAATATCCATTGTGTCACAGTATGAAACGATAAACACGTTTCTACGCAGTTCTTAGGAGCTCACCACACATGCGGAACAAGGGAGTAAAGGACTGCTCCCAGTATGCCCATGCTACATCATCATCAGGATTCACATAACCAAAGTTCCAGCTGCAGTCAAATCACCATCAAGATCACAGTCTACAGATTATACAGCTAATAGATTACAATTCTCGTTTTCTTAACTCCTTCATCTGAGGACTACATTTTACAGGTGATGGTAGTACCAGGCTCCCTCTGGTTAGCCCCTTCCACAAGAATGAGGCCATTGAGTTGGGTCTGGTCTACTAAGGTCAAAGCCGCAGTCATGAATTCGGGGGATGGCAGCTTGGACTGAATCGGAGCAGAGCCTTGATGGCAGGACCAAGGTATACTTTTGGGAATGTGAAGGCAGCTGCACTCAGTGTTGGTGGGAGCAGGTTGATAAAGCCCTCCAAAAACTCATCGTGGGTATCTGACCCACTGTGCACCTATGAAGCCCATGCTAGATAGGCAGGCGCGTCATTTGGTGTAGTCACCAGAGAGGATGTAGCTGCAGGCAGCCATGTGGGCTCTGGGTGTATAGTCCTGTGGACGAAAACCTATCTAGTGATGCTCTCTCTCCCCACAAGGAAATAGGCAATGAGGTGGGAAAGCGACAGGCGGCCCCAGAAGGGAATGTACACGAGCATCCACCTACATGGAGGAAACACAGAGGATCCGCTGGGTTGCTGGATAGTGCTAGTTAAGGGCCACTGTGTTGAAATGGCATGACAAAACAAACACAGTTATAGTTCCTGGAACAACTGAAGTAATCACCAGCCAGGAGACATTCCTAACTATCTGCAGAAAATCTTTTCTCACAGGCTATTAAACTGTTTTTAGGCTACCTCAGTGCTCACTACAACTCGTGCTACAGCCAGCAGCAAAAAATGGAACAATCAAGACATGGCTCTCATGGAGGCCTAGAGGTCAGTGAGCACAACACAATATCTATGCTGTTGTATTTCCAAATTTAAGACAGTTATTTTTGATGCTGTAGGGTCGTATGTCGTAATATAGGCCCAAATATGGAGCTTCCACAATTATCAGATCCACTATATGAAACAGCACTATGTCGTCAAAGTAGATATATGTATAGCGAAATATATAGATTTACTATACTTTACCAGACATCTACATACGTTGAAGATATAGTGGTAGTCAGTATTTTGGATGCAATATTGTTGCTGGTCGATATTTCAACTGCAACATAGGGGTTCCTCAATCAGCTGGAGTTTTCGTAGTCATAAAAGTAAATTCACACTAAGTACGTATCCAGGGAAGTGCTTTAAAGTTCACGTTGCAACCACATTCCTCGTATGAATAGATATTTCTTTAGCCTTACTTTGAAGAATTTCACGGTTGTTTGCCTGCAGCTTGTCAGCATCAAATGTAGTTACAATACCCTCATCACTTCAGTGAGGTGCTCCACATACAACATTGTAGTAGGTTACTTTTTGTTATGGAATCCTATTGCATTTCATAAGCACACATTTTGCCATTGGTACAGCTTTGTAGCCCTTTCGGTAGCCAGTGCCCTTCCAGATAGATTTGTCATCACAGACAGGAGTCTAATACATGTTAGTATGATGTGTTATGGGTGATTTTGTCAGGTCGTTTTCTTGGTAAGGTGGGTAGGTCTCTCTGAGCTGTGGATGTATGATTTTGCTCTTTTGACAATTAGGAAGTGATGGCTTTGCCAATTCCTTATGCATTTTCTAGGTCGGGGGACGTGTCCATGCTCGGTGGAGGAGAGTGTGTGTGTCTCTTTGTGTGATGCTTCTTGGTGGCAGGTGGTTTTGGGTACTGTCATAGCTGTCAACATGGCATATCTGGGATGTATAGTAGTATAAGAGTTCTGTCCAATGTGTCCTGTTGGATGTTACAGTCATATCCCAATAGGAAGCGATCATGTTAGCAATGTAATCGTCTGGCTATCTACACGGCATATCTGTGATTTGTTGGATGTACATAAAGTGTTCTCTCTAATGTGCTCTATTGGTGGTTCGTATGTCATTTTTAGGTCTTGCCTAGCGTTGCAATGCATGCGCTCCTCGCTTTGCGAGGCATGCAGTATATACTATAGTGGGGAAGCTTTCTGGAAGCTCCACCCACTCTCCGCCCATCCTTTTGATTGGCTTACATCCTAAATGCTGCCTTCTGATTGGTTTTAGGCTTGTTAGTCCCTATTCCTGAAGGCCATGTTGTCATTTGTATCCTTCCCTGGCTATTGGCCCCTTTACTCCAACACTATTTTCTGCCATGTGTCCCCCCCGCCCCCTCCCGCATTTCGTGACTTTTCGCACCACCCTCACCCCCCCACTCCCGTTCGTGCCTTCTTATATGCTCGCACTCCCATTTCTAATGCAATACGTCTCGCGTAAATGTGATTCGTATTGCATTGCAAATGCTTGTTTTAAAGTAGTGCGCAGTCATTTACAGGCAGGCACGACGGAGCCGTAGTGTACCGGAATTGACATCCTGGGGTGCACCGGAAAACAACCCTTGGTTGCTCCGGAAGTCTTGTTTTACGTGGAGCTTGAGCCACCACGCTAGCACTGCTCTGTTTAGTTTCCTGTTCCCACCCCCTCCCATTGTCCGCGTTCCTTTTGTTCCCGCCCCCCTCCCACTGTCTGTTGTCTCGCAGCTCGTGGGCCATGGACATGCTTTGGTGACCGCTGCCATCACTGGTAATGGCCGCGGCTTCAGGTGTGTAGACAATGTCCTTGCGCATCTCATATACATTAAACCTACGGCGCCGGTGGCTGAGGTGTACCAACTAACGGCATGTGCATATAAACACCTCCAATGGCCACGGGGTCAGGTTTACATACCAATGCCACGTTCAGGGGACATTTACTAAACCTGTGGCTCAGGTGTACTACCTAAGGCGCGTGCCTATGCAATCCCTTGTGCATCACTGGTGATGGCCGCGGGTTCAGGTGTGCACACAATGGCCTGGCGCATCTCATATTCATTAAACCTACGGCGGTGGGGACTGAGGTGGAGATGCCGTTGAGGTCAGCTTGTACCGCTATCTCACCAGCTGCCCGTCCTGGGAATTTACCACAGTGAAGCGGACACCGGGCTCGGTGGGCTGCCAACATGCTCCTCGGTGAGAACTTCCATGGGCGCCCCTGAAGCAATCCACTCGTATTCCGGGTAGCACAGCTGGGCCCATGCCAGTGGAGCTCCCAGAGTAGAGGTGCCATTGAGGTCAGCGTGTTCCGCTATCTCATCGGCTGCCCGTCCTGGGAATTTACCACAGTGACGCGGACACCGGGCTCGGTGGGCTGCCAACAGGCCCCTCGGTGAGAACGTCCATGGGCGCCCCTGAAGCAATCTACTCGTATTCTGGGTGGCACAGCTAGGCCCACGCCACTCGAGTTCCACCTTCAATCCATCACTTTTGCCAGCAAAACAAGCCCCGCTCTTTATAAACACTCTGAATCCCGAGACACCCCTTTAACGCGAAATTCTCCAAGGCATGCAGGTTCGCGATATGCAAAAGGTAGGAAAGGGAACGGATACTGACTTGTTCAGAATTGTGCAATAATCCCCAAGGTGCAGTGGGAGGGCGGTGTTTGTGTATGTTTGTTTATCTTTAAGAGTCTGGCTGTATATTCATCGTATTGTAACATGTTGTATACCTTGGGGTGGGTGCAAGCGTGAAGAATTTAATTGCGCAAGTATCCACCCTGTGTGTGAGTATGTAGACGCAGTGTCCATGCTTGTCTGTCAGTGTGTGTCTGGGGTCCCGTGTGTGTCTAGGGTCCCATGCGTGTGGCGCTCCGAGGGTCGAGGTCCCGTGCGCAGGCTTGCACCAGTGTTTAGGAAGCCGAGCGGTCTTGGTACCCCAGGCACAGCTCCCGCCCCTCCCTCTTCCTCCAGACATCCCTTATCACAGCTCTTGCCCTCACTCGCCCCAAGCCTTCCTTTCCTGCTATTACCCCAGTCGCTCCTCCATCCTTGTTCTACCCTCCACTTCGACCATACTGTATCTTGAATCTCCCGCCCCCTACCCTCCCGACCCATTTAATTACCTAGCATTGTGGTTATCTGCTTATATGCTTGCTTGATTCTCCTTTGTGTGCATCGTGTTGGAGCTTGTGCAACACTTTCACTGCTTTTATGTTGCTTAAACAATCCAAAGTGACGCAGAAGAAGGAAGGATAATATGTTGCATGGCTAAATACTTATTAGGTCCGAAAGGCCAGACCGATTGCATTGCAAATCCTTGTTTGAATGGTTAGTGCTAGCATATCTGGGTTGTTTTGGATTTGTGTGATTGGCTATTGCTTGACACCAAGTCAGCACATCAACTATTTAATCAGCAATCAGTTGGTGACATGAGCAGAACTTATGCAATCTTTTAAAGACCCAGATTTTACCTAATCGTCTTTGGCTGAAAGATGTCAAGTTTAAACAGGAACTCTTGCTCAATGACCATCTCAGACTGTCTCCAGTGAAGTGAGCCCTAGTTGAACCATGTCTTAAACCCTTGCCAGACTAGCCCACTAAAGATCTCAGGGCGACTCATGAAACGGTTTATATAAAAAACAAAATCTATTTTGGGATTTTATATAGTATGGGCACAGTCCTACTGACAAAGGAGAGCTTTATTGGCTGTAAGGTATAATGTGTACTAGCAAACAGGATAAGATCAGACAACAAAATCACACTGAATTAGAAAAATCCAGATTCCACAGTTTCTTATCCCCATATATGACCGGTAAGAGAATCAATTCACAAAGCAAAATCATATACACTTAGAAATTCTTTTTTAAAAATATTTATTTTAGTGTTTTTATGTACAACATAACACAGGCTTATAGAGTGGGCAATGGTAGCATGATTACGTCATCAGTACAATACGTTGTCACACATTCGACCTCCAATTAACATAAAAACAACAGCCTAAACAGTTGCGTCAGCAAGGTTCCCTATTTTCTTGTTCCACACCAGTAGGTAACGAACAGGGTATTTGATGGTCCAATGACAGCATAGTCATGTCTAAAAAGAGAAAATAAAAGATATGTGGAAGTGTGGAGTGGAAATGCGGCAAGTAATAATGGCCATGGACGTCCCACACCTGTTCCCCGCATGCTTCTTAAGGAAGCGGGGGCGGGGGGGGGTGGGGGATCCGGTAACAGAGGGAAGGGGGATCAGCCCAAGTGGGGGAGACAGCACTGTGTCTCAATTCGTATCTCACAGGAGGGTCTCCTCCTAATGGCCAGTGTAGGGGGTTTCTAGTGTACATGGAGGCAAACAGACTTGCCCCACATGAATCCAGGTGACCTGTCTAGTGTCACAGGGAAGAAATCAGGGAGGGTCCAGGTATCAGTCAGGGTGGGTGATTATAATGTCTTCCCTCCTTGTTCCCAATGCATACTTCACAGCACTCCTTATCTGTTGTGTCCCCTCCCCCGGAGCGTACAATTGTAAGCGCGTCCGTCTCTGCACGTGTCCATTTCAATGGTGTACTTAGCCAACATTTAATATCTGGGGCTGTGGACACCTTCCATGCAATTTGACGTTTAAAAAGGATAAAAGCTAAATTAAGAAGCCTGTGTAGGTGTTTATCCCCCTTGGCCTTGGGTCGGATTCCCAAGAGACAGGATTCAGGTGTGGGTGAAAGTGTGTGGTCTGCAATCACGGCTATGGTCTCCGTCACTTCCCCCAAGCTCTCTGCAACTCTGTGCACGCCCAGACCTATGATAAAAACCTGCATCAGATGCTCCGCACCTGGGACACTCAGAGGATGGTTCGGAGAATATGCGTTTAATGCGGTGTGGTGCAAGGTAAGCTTGATGTATGCAATCAAACTGCATCAACTGAAAACGTTGACTGTGGGACACCCCTTTGACTTGCTGGAGCGCCTGGGACTATTGCTTATTCATTAGTGGTTGTAGCAGGACTGAGGTCCACCCGGCCCTTGCCCCCTCGGTCACCCCCTGCCTGGTAAAATTTAACGCATTGTACAGGACGGTAATGGGGGCACAGTGATTGGGGTGGTTGTGCTTCGCTGGCAACCCTAGTGGTGTGTAATACATGTTACGCCAGAAATTGATGAGCCACCACCCCATAGGTGTCCATGAGGCCCTGGAAGGACATAAAGCACCCATCATGATATAAGTGCCCTAGGAGATCGATCTATTGCCGCCTTCCATGGCATTAAGGGAATACGTTGAGCCTTCCGTCGAAGTTCTGGTAGCTGCCATACCCAGATGAGCGGCGAGTATCGCGGTTGATGTCCCTTTCCACCCACATACTGTTGCCAGCTCAACCGAGTCACCTTCATATGGCATGACTCCAAATACATACGGGTCCCGTAATCCGACAACCATGTATACATCTGGGTTTCCCCAAGAATCCTACGAATGGCTGCCCTCTCGGGGCAAGCAGCTGTGCTCAGCTAACGCATCAGCCATTTGGCTGTGCAGCCGCATAATATAACTTGCAGTTGGGGGCACCTAGCCCTCCAACTAGTTGCAGCCCCTGTTGTATGGGGAGCGCCTTCTACCTGCCCACATATGAGCTCCGCCAGGGTGCTATGCAGATCTCGAAAGAATTACCTGGGAAGGAAAAGTGGCAGCGCCGAGAAGTAGAATAATAGCCGGGGTAGTACCAGCATCTTAGAAATTTCCATTCGTCCCAGTGGAGACAGTGGCAAGGACATCTAAAAGGGGAGGGATTTACAGACAGATACCAGAGCCCTATCTACACTGCCCTCCCTCAAGTCTCTGTCCACATGATACATTTGGAGATCCAGGTAGTTAAACGTACCACAACACCACTTTAGTCAAAAACTCAGTACGGTCTTCAGTTTAGGTTCAGGGGAACAGGCACAACCTCTCCCGGGTCACCTTAAGATCTGATACCACGCTAAATTCCTCCAGCACTGCTATCAGGGCCGGGAGCGAAGTGGCAGCGTCCCGCAGGTACACCAGTGCGTCGTCCAAATAAAGGGAAACAATATGATGTTAACCATGTTCTAGTATCCCCTATTGCCGCGCCTGCAGCCACACACTGCAGGCCAGATGTTCCATGGCCAGGGCAAAGAATAAGGGGGACAGCCCTGCTGATACTCTTTTCAATGTCAAATCTGTCAGAAATCCTCAAGTCTGTTGGAACCTGCGCTGTTGAGTTCTTATACAAGGTGCAGATCCAGGCGAGGTATTTCGGTTCCATGCTCATACCCTCCAGAGAAGCCAATAGGTAATCCCACCCCAGGGTATCAAATGCCTTCCCTATGTCCAAGGACATCGCTACCTGTCCCCGGGCACCAGCTGTGGTAAAGTCCACCATGCACAACAGTTGGCAAATGTTTAGGAAGGTACTACGCCCAGTATAAAACCCAACTGATCTTCATGTACAAAGGTACCAATGACGGGGCGTAACCTGCTGGCCACCACCTTCCCCAGTATTTTATAATCTAGATTTTAAAAAGATAGGGGATGGTAAGAATGGACGTCTAGGGGTTCATGACTTGGTTTGGGAAGAACCACAATCAGCACTACCCTGAGTGATTCTGGAAGCTGGCCCAACAGTCTTGCCCCATCAAATAGGTCTAAGAGTTTCTGAGAAAGGTAACTCCATAGCAAACAATATCTCCATTTTACCGAAAGGGGTCATCTCCCAATCTGGGTGTCAAGTCCAGGCCCCGGGCAGTTCACTCTGATGCGTTCCCCGAGTCCCTTGTGTCTGACCCAGTGTCTTTTTTGTGATCCAGCCCTAGGGCCTCGAAAGGCCATGTTGCAGGGCCTCTGCAACTGCCTGTGTAGCTCCCTGGCAACCTGCTCTTAGGTGGGGTGACTGCTGTTCCCTCAATGCCTCCTGCACCAGGGTGCCAGCCACTCACTGGTCTCCTGGTCGCCGTCAGCGTTGTTCACCAGGCCCTTGGCATAGAGCCATATCCACACATCTTAGGGGGATGAGAAGAAACAAGTGGATTCACCGTCAATTATCTTAAGCATCACAGGGTAAAGCAGAGCATATTGCAGTCTCAGATCTCAGGAGACATTGCTTAACCACAGCGTACGAGTTGCACTGCTATTGCACTTCCACTGTGACGTCTGGACAGGCAACGATGATATCCATCTCAAACCTCCAGCGACCCTTCGATCTAAACAACTGCAGTATCAGGTCTCTATCTCTATAATTCAGGAGGCAGGCAATAACTGGCCTCGGGCGAGCTCCCAGGGGCGCCGGTCTGCCTGTTTTTTGATGCGCTTGCTTCACGGAAAATAATTTCAGCACTTTACCTTCCAGTACTGTATTCATCAACCAGTTCCCTCAAAAGAGTTCCGTGCTTGGGCGTTCAAACCGATCGGGGTAGCCAGGAAAGTATATATTGTTGCATCTGGAGTGGCCTTCCGCACCCTCTGCTCGTTGGTGAAGGGAGGTCCCTTCCACCCTCATGTTGCATAGCTGGGTTTGGAGGTCCAGCAACGTGGCCTGCATGGATGTCAGTGAGGACTCGTCCACCTGCTCAGCCAGCTTCCAATAGTCAGAGAGGAGCAGGTTTACATCCAGGGAGACGGCATCGATTTAATTTCCAATGATGTTTTAGTGTCCAGGATAGCATGCAGCACCTTCTTGAATTGGGGGGAGTGGCTGCGGAGGGTGACTTCTAGATTCATGGCACCGTTAGGGCCCTTGGCCAGACTTCTGGCAGGATTAGTCTTCACCATCAGGTCCTCCCAACCCCCCAGTGATTGGAACCCACAGAAAACCCAAAGTCTCCATGGATGGGTTCCTGGAGTGATCCAGACATTTCTATTGTCGACTTGCTGGACACTGCTCCATCGACAGGTATAACGAGCTCCCAAGACTTTATTGTAGTGCGGAGGCAGCAGTATTAATGTCACACTGCGGGTATGGGGTGCAGTGCAGCAGCAATCGTGGGGGAGGGCAGGTTCTGGCCACTGTTATTTCAGAGATGTCATTAAGAAGCAGAGCAGGGCATATCCAAGGAGTCCTTGATCCAGTCCCTCTACGCTAATAGTCACTCACCCTGCACACTCCAACCATGGGGCCAGGCATCTGGGGCCTTCCTCTACCGTCCTTCCAAGACCAGGACCCCCAGATGGTCCCATAGAGGCAGGCCGCGTGGCATTCAGGGGTCATCCCAGGACACAGCCCACTTAGGGCAGGGCCTCAGCAGCTCCTCTGGGGCCCCTACCAAAGGTATGGCAATTTGTAGGCAAGTGTGAACTGGTGAACTGCTCCACAGGGCTCTTCTTCTCAGGTTGCCAGGCTGTCCGATTGAATCAGTGGGCCTCCGCATGGTAGCACTAACTCGATTTTGTAGAGAATTAAGGAGATCTTTGTGGTCTATGTTCAGTGGTGAGACCTTTGTGGTCTATGTTCAGTGGTGATGTAAGCTTGAGAAGGACTGAGATGCAGAGCTCTCCCCAGTTCTTGGTCACAGTTGTATTTTGTGCACTGTAAGTTTCCTGCAAGCCAAGCTAGATTGGTTGAATGTCTAAAAAACTTATAGTCGAAATACGCTCTTTCACTTACACAATTTATGTTCATAATTGTGCACATTGAGCCCATGCGACACATGAATTTGGTAAGCACTTGTGTAAGTAAATAGGCGATTTATCATAATTTAGCTCGAGGGCCATTTTGGATTATAGGTGCAGCCTGAATGGCAATGCATGGTCTTGTTATGATTTACTTTCAATTTTTGGGGATTATTTTATTTAAAAATAAGCACCTTTTATCAGTACACTGAGTTTCTACGATATTTCAGCAGAACCTCTGTTGATTTAAAAGGGTGCCGCCATTTTGCTTTGTAGACAGATGTTTACCCGTGATTAGGCAAACAGAAGAGCGGTGAAGGGCAAAGGGGTACCTTGAGGCTCAAGTACACATCTCTTGTGTATTGCTTCATTTGCATAAGCACGTGTTTACAAGCGAACATTATAGCCATGTGTAAAAAAAACACCACTGACCGCATTAGCATTTGGAAATACTGAGGAGATTCACGCAAACGTACCTGTCCCTTGGAGGACCCGGAATGTGGTCGAACTTTCTGTGGATGTATTCCAGGTAGCAGCAGTATGCTGAGAATAAGACGACAACAACTGTGCAGAGAGGCGCGAGGCAATAAGTGGCCAGAAATGACCAGGCGGGGTAGAGAAAATCCAGCATTTTTGCAAGGAAAGTAAGAGGCTTTCTTAGTCTGACTGACTGCTCTATTTGTCGATTCCAGCTTTTCCCTCCCTCTTCCTGGTCTGCCTCAGGAGGACACGTCCCTCTCGATATTAAAAGGCAAAGTACAATCGACATCTGCCAGAAATCCTTTGGCACCGTTAGAAAGTCTGACTAGCAGCAGACTTTAAACATCAGGCTGCGCGCTGTGGCCACAGGGTAATATCAGCTGTGTTTGAAGAGCGGGTGAGGTTTTATCAGGCAGAGCTGGACTCACTATTAGTGGCGTTGCCTGAAGACTTCGAGGGGTTTTTAGGGTGATATTTGTATTGCATTTATATATCGCTTACAACCCCTGACGAGGCGTCTAAGCGCATTTCTGGCGAGTAGCAGGCTACTGCGGAACCCATAAATGATTAGTAGTGAATTCGTATATGGAAAATATGGAAGTAATTTGAGTGGTGGATATGTTAGTTAGTTATTTGGATTGAGAAGGCTAGAGGAGGAACAGAGGGAAATATGTTTAAAAGGGGTAAATTGAAACAGGCATATGAGAGACTAAAATTCAAGGAGTGAGAGGCAGATTATGACCTGTGCATGTTGCTACTGATTCATCCCAAACGGTCTGATAGTAGTCCAAGTGTTGTGGCTTTCTGTCTGACACAAACATGTGAAGTAGCTTTCAATTTTGTAGGAATTATTTTATTTTAAAATAAGCACCTTTTATCAGTACACTGAGTTTCTACGATATTTCAGCAGCAACTCTGTTGATTTAAAAGGGTACCGCCATTTTGCTTTGTAGAAAGATGTTTGTTTACCCGTGATTAGGCAAACAGCAGAGCGGTGAAGGGCAAAGAGGAAACCTCAAGTACACATCTCTTGTGTATTGCTTCATTTGCATAAGCACGTGTTTACAAGCGAACATTATAGCCATGTGCAAAAAAAATACCACTGACAGCATAGCATTTGGAAATACTGAGGAGATTCACGCAAACTTACCTGTCCCTCGGAGGACCCGGAATGTGGTCGAACTTTCTGTGGATGTATTCCAGGTAGCAGCAGTATGCTGAGAATAAGACGACAACAACTGTGCAGAGAGGCACGAGGCAATAAGTGGCCAGAAATGACCAAGCGGGGTAGAGAAAATGCAGCATTTTTCCAAGGAAAGTAAGAGGCTTTCTTAGTCTGACTGACTGACGGCTCTTTCTGTCGATTCCAGCTTTTCCCTCCCTCTTCCTGGTCTGTCTCAAGAGGACACGCCCCTCTCGATATTAAAAGGCAAAGTACAATCGACATCTGCCAGAAATCCTTTGGCACCGTTAGAAAGGCTGACTAGCAGCAGACTTTAAACATCAGGCTGCGCGCTGTAGCCTCAGGGTAATATCAGCTGTATTTGAAGAGCGGGTGAGTTTGTAGGTCTCGCCTAGCGAATGCAGCGCAGCTGCTTCGCTTGGCGAGACTCTTTCTATTGTTGCCGCTTTCTGTGCCGAATGGGGGCTTGGGGGGCAGCCGAGCAGGGCGAGGATTGGGGGGGGGGGGGGGGGGGGGGCGGCCATTTTGTATGTTTTTTTGGTCTACATTTGGGACTAGCCCAATTGTAGCCCAATATTTGAAATCGTAGCCCAATAGTGTAACCTAAGCGAATAGTGTAATTTCGCGCCTCCCCAGCCACCATTTTAGGTTTGGTGACCTGGTGGCTGGGAGCGCTGGCGCTTAGGTTTTTGTCAGGATTTGGTCAGGCCTGGTGCGGTAATTTTAGCATTGTGAGCAGTTTCTTTGGTCGCGATTTTAATATGGCTGGTGGCGATTATTGGGTGATCGAAGCCCTGAGGCTTCTCAAGGAGGCAGTGCGGATGGATCTGTTGGCCCCGGAGGCGTCGATTGCCCTGCACCCGGTGAGTCGCGCTTCGGCCGGGGTGGCGGCAGCCGTCGCGGCTTGCTCGCCCCCCCGGAAAGCCGGTGTGGGTAAGGTGAGTGCTGGGGGCCGCGCATATGTCAGGAGCACAGCCCCTGCTGTCCCTGAATCATTGGGTGGTGTCGCAGGAGGCGCGGGAGTGTGGGCGGCCGGTAACGGTGCGGTACGGCGCGGCGGGGAAGCGCGTCTCGCGTCTCCCCGCCGGGTAGTGTTTCCGTTGGGGGCCGCTCGTATACCAGGGGAGAGGACCCGGCGGTGTCTGCGGCGAGTATGCCTGCAGGTGGGGGCCGCTCGAATAATAACGGAGCGGGCCCTGCTGGGTTATTAGCGGAGTTGCAGCAGAGCAGCGCGCTGCTCGAGAGCCCTGTCCGGACTGCGGGGAGGAGGCGGGGAGGAAAGGGGACGGTCACAGGAGGCACTATTGAGGCGGGAATGAGAACTCGGAGGGGGAGCGTGTCGCGTGCCCCCCCCTCCCCCCCCCCCCCGAGGTCCCAAGCTGAGAGGGGCCGCTCCTATGCTAGGAGAGCGGCCCAAAATTTTATAAATAGGCAGGTGGCACCATGTGAGGCACTGGGTGGGCTGGGCAGGCACGTGAGGGAAGAGTCTTCTCGGTTGCTGGGGTTTGGGGGTGATAAGGCTTCTCTGGCTGCTGGGAGGGAGGTTGGGGAGGGCGGTTTTGGTGCAGGCTCGCGTGGCAGGTGAGGTGGGCCCCAGGGGTCAAGTGGTGTTTGGGGTTGGGTCAGGGCAGGAAGGGGGTGGGGCGGATGGGGGAAGAGTCCCCTTTACTGATAGAGTCTGAAGGGAGTGAGCGGGACTGGGCGGGCCTTGACCTTTTCTCGTCTTGGGAGGAAGGGGTGTCTGGGGCACAGGGGACGGGGGAGCAGGGGGGGGTTGGTCAGGGTGTGGGGCCTGGGGTCTTGGGGGGAGGGGTTGATGACCATCTGGCCCGTTTAGCTAGTGGGGGGGTGCGACGGGCAGCGGGGGGTGACGCAGGGGAGGAGGAGGTTGGGTCGAGTTTTCAGAGGGGGTCTGGGGAGGGTTTCTGGAGTGGAGTGACGGGGAGGGTTGGTGGGGGAGGTTGTGGAAGTGGTAGATCTGAGTGCAGTGGGGCGGGCATGGGCAGCTAGCACTTTGGGTGCAAGTAAGAGGGTTGGGATGGGAGGCTGAAAAGAGGTAGGCCCAGCACACCAGACCATCCTTTTCTGTTGCAGGTGTTGGAACGACGACATGAGCATCACGGGGTGCCAGACTTGGTAGGGCTGGGAGCGACCCCTTGGCACCAAGGAGAAGGGAGGGTGGAGACTCGGGTGGCATACCCAGTACCGGCACGGGATCCCGGCGTGGGAGGCATAAGTAGGCCCGGAACGGGCTCGCCAGCCCCGACACCCACGGGGTCACAGCGCCCCGTGGGACAACGCGGTCGACGGAGCAACGTTGGACAGGAATTTATTCGAAGGGTTCATTCTGCGCCACCAGCGGGGAGCGCTGGGGGTGTGAGGCAGGAGGAGTTAGATTATGAGGAGGATAGTATGGAGGAGGGAGAGGTGCGAGATGTTGACGTGGAGGGAGAGGGGGGCCGAGTAATGTTGTGTCTAGTATTTTGCAGGTGTCACGACGTCCGGCGTTGCCCACGGGTCGGACAGCGAAATGGGAAGACGGCTCGGCCCCTCAGCCAGGATGCAGGGTGGAACGGCGGACGGAGTCCTTGGCGCCAGGTAATCGATCTTTGCTCGGGCGTCCTGTGATGGTGTCCGTGGGCGGATCTGAAAAGGAAGGGGGGGAGCGGGGGAGGTTGAACAAAGGTGCTTACGTGGTGGACGTTGGGGTAGGAACCGAGGATTCTGGTAAGGGTGCGGTTAAAGGGTCAGGTAAGAAGGTCAGAGACGTGGAGAGCATGACGGACAAGAAAGTGACGGGGGACGTTCAGTCAGGGGATGGGGAGACCAAGTTGGAGAGTAAGGAGGTGAAAATTAAACGGTTGCCATACATGGGGGTTACTAAACCGTTGGGTGCGCATTTGATGTTGTCTGCCAAAGAAAAGATTTGGAAAGGGGAATATGTTGAGATGCTCAAACTCCTTCATAGGGAAGTGAGGGCAAAGGAGAGTTCTAAGGAGGAGGAATTCGAGTTGGCTAAGAGGCCAAAGGTGCAGTTGGTGATAGAAAATTGGACGGCGGTGTTTCTCATATACGCTAGCGTCTATTGCGAAAAATTCCCGGATCGGTCGGTGGCCATGTTTAAATACATGGACGTCATCAGGAAGGCTCAAATTACGGGTGGTGGCTATGCCTGGGCGCAGTACAATGAGAAATTCCGGGCACGCATGGCGTGGGACCCGGAGGCAAAAATGGGAAGAGCTTGATTCGGACTTGTGGCAACATACGATGGGGCTATCGGGGTCTGGTAAAACTATTTTTACGGCTAGCGGGCTCCTGCTTGTGTATCGGCCCTTTTGAGGAGGCCCCACCCGTGGGGCGGAGGGGGGAGCAGGCAGAGGACAGCCGGGGGCAAAGGGGGCTTGCTGGGATTATAACAAAGGGTTGTGCACAAGGGAGTACTGCCGTTTCCGTTACAATTGCTCAGGGTGTGGAGGAAGACATGCTTTGGTCAACTGTTGGGGCGGCCAAGGGCAGGCGCACGGCTCACAGCAGTGGCAGTCGGGAGGATTTAAGGCAGGGGGTCAGCAGCAGCAGCAGATGGGAGGGGGGCGAGGGGCTAAGGGGCCTGGGCCCAAGGGCTCGTACTCCGGTTAATGTGGAGAACTTGTTGGCACCCTTGCGGGGGTATCTGGAGAGGGAGGCTGCGGAGCGGTTGCGATTGGGGTTTCAGGAGGGTTTCAGACTGGGGTACGAGGGGCCAAGTGTGAGGAGGTGGTCGGACAATCTAAAATCGGCAAGAGAGCACTTGCAGGTAGTGCAAGACAAGCTTGATAAGGAGGTGTGTGAGGGCCGCATGGCGGGTCCCTTTCACGACTGGCCTTTACCTAATTTGATTGTGTCACCCATTGGTGTGGTGCCTAAAAAAAAACAAGGTCAGTTTCGGCTCATTCAACATTTGTCGTGGCCTGAAGGGAGTTCATGATGACGAGCGGGAGACCGCTGTGTCGTATTCATCGGTTGACGTAGCCATGTCACTAGTAGTGACCGCGGGCGCAATAGCAATGATGGCAAAGTGCGACAAAGTCGGCTTTCCGGCTGCTTCCAGTTCACCCGGATGACTGGGATCTTTTGGGCATCCAGTTTGGCGGTCACTGGTACGTGGACAAAGCGTTGCCGATGGGCTGCTCTGTGTCATGCACGCTTTTTGAGTGTTTTAGCACGTTCCTACAATGGTTGTTTACGGCACGCACGGATCAACAAGGAGTTACGCACTACCTGGATGACTTCTTCTTTGTAAGCACCTCAGGCTCCACGGACTGCCAGACAGCTCTGGACAGTTTCAATGAGATCATGAGGGAACTAGGCGTGCCGTTGGCTCCCGAGAAGACGATGGGACCCAGCATGGCCCTTTCCTTTTTGGGTATTGAATTGGATTCACGGTTGATGGAGGCACACCTTCCTGTAGACAAAAAGCAGCAAATGTTGGGGCTGCTGGAAATCATGGTGGCAAAACAAAAGGTCACGGTGAAGGACATACAAGTACTGCTAGGTCACCTCAATTTTGCCTGTAGGGTGGTCAGAGTAGGGCGGACTTTTTGTAGGTGACTGTGTAGGGCATTGGCGGGGCAGAGGCCTCCACATCATCCCGTACGATTGTCAGCGGGAGTGCGGGAGGATTTGAGGATGTGGCAGTTTTTCTTGCAACATTTCAATGGCATTCCTTTGATGAGGGAGGCTGACATGCTGTGGGATGTTCAGATTTTTTCGGATGCGGCAGGGAATACTGGATTTGGTTTGTACTGGCAAGGGAGGTGGTGTGCAGAGCAGTGGCCTGAGGAGTGGTTGGAAGGGGGCAGGAGCATTGCTTTCTTGGAATTGTTCCCTCTGGTGGTGGCAATTACACTCTGGGGGGACCTCTTGGTACACAAGAAAGTAACTTTTAGAATTGACACTATGGCAGTGGTGCACATTGTAAATCGCCAGCCTGCCCGAGATGAGCAGGTTCTGAAGTTGTTGAGGGTCTTCGTGCTGGGCTGTTTGAAACATGATATTGCTTTTCGCGTGGTGCATGTGCCGGGGGTGGACAATGACATTGCGGATGCTATGTCTCGTTCGTAGTGGGGGAGATTCCGTGGGCTCGCCAAGGATGCGGACAGGACCCCGATCAGAATGCCGCACCAGCTATGGTACGTAGGCAACACAGGATGTGGCAACTGGTTCTAGGTTCCCTAGCCCACTCCACGAAAGCCGCGTATCTTGCAGCTTGGGAGAATTTCTTACGTTCTGAGGCACGGCGGCGGGCCTTGTTAGCGGCTAGGCAGGAGGATGTTATTCAGTTTATATTGGATTTGGTGGCGAAGGGTCTTACGAAAGTGACGATAGCAGGCAAGCTAGCGGGAATTGTTTTAGTCGGGAAGCTATTGTGGGGCTATGCCCCTTCCGCAGGGGAACTTGGGGCTTGTATGTTGGAGGGTTGGGCGCGGGAATGTGGGCGCGCATCCCGGTTGCGGAATCCTTTGTCATGGGAACTGTTGCAGGGGTTGATTGGGGTTTTGCCTGGTTTTTGTTATGACCTGAGGGAGGTGATACTTTTCTCCACACTGATGTCTTGGATGTTTTTCGGGGCTTTTCGGCTCTCGGAGTTGTTGGGGACCACAGCGGAAAAGGGGTTGTCTTGGAGGGAGGTTTCTTTTAGTGCCAACAGCGTTCACATATGGCTGAGGAAGGCTAAGATGGATCAGAGAGGCAGGGGAAAATGGGTTGCTTTGAAAAAGGGGCTGGCTCCGCAGATTTGTCCTTTTCAGTGGGGTTTGAGGTGGAGGTCTTTTTAGGGGGCTTTGGGGGTTTGGTCTTTGGGCATGGGGATGGGCGGTGTGTCAAGGCTTCACAGCTTTTAGCGGTACTGCGGAAAGCTTTGGACAGGCTGGGGATCGACAGCAGGGATTTTGGGACGCATTTGTTTCGTATTGGTGCAGCTTCAGAAGCTCACTAGAGGCTGGGAACGAGGGGACATTATGAGGTTGGGCAGGTGGTCTTCGGACTGTTATCAACGTTATGTGCGCAGCGTACCTGGGGGGTTATAGCGTATTTGTTCTTTTTTTTTCCTGCTGTTCACTCATGTTTCTCGTTGCAGGTTCGGTGATGGGTCCCCTTGCCAGGGAGATGTCCATTTGGATTGTCAGCCATTCTTTTGTGAAAAGGGCGCAGTTCCAGGCCCGATCGAGCTATTTTGGGGAAAACCTGGGGTTCAATAAAGAGCTTTTTTCTGTGGGTTGGCGTGGTAGGGGTGGTATGCGGTGGAATGAGCTATTGCAAGTGTTTAACTGGATTTTTGTGGCGGGTAGGTGCCCAGATGTTCTGGTACTTCACTTAGGCGAAAACGACATGGTCAGGGAGACGGGTTTGGCACTTATGTGTGGCATGAAGAGGGATTTGGCTTTGATTAACGCTCGGTGGGCTGGTTGTCCTATTGTCTGGACGGAGTTTGTTCCTCGCAGGGTTTGGAGAGGGGCCGTTATGCCGGGTGCGGTGGATAAGGCCAGGCGTAAGTTGAACACGGAAATGGTGAGGTTTTGTAGGCAGACGGGGATTTGTAGAATTGCGCATAAGGATATTAGATATGATACGCTGAAATTCTTCAGAGATGACGGGATCCATTTATCACGGCTGGGGATGGATTTGTACCTATTAGAATTGAGAGAGGTATTGGCCAGGTTACTGGGTGTTTATAGGCGTTGAGAAGTGACTTGTTTTTGGTGTTGTTCGGGGGCAGAAAAAGGGGGAGGCGGCGTCGCCGCCTACACTCCCGCCTTTTTCTGGGTGGCGGGGTGGTTGACAGTTGGCCAGGATTGGCTGTAGTTTTTTGTTATATGTTGGTAGTTTGTGAGCAGGAGCAGGGATAGGGTAACCAGGTAGGATAAGTTTATATTAGAGGTTGGTTAGTTACAGTAGCACAAAGGCAGGTAGGGATTAGGGTCAGGGGAGTTTAGGATTTGGAAATGATACATTGTGTAGGATTGGGTAAGAGTATGGTTATGGACTGTTATGTTGTATTTCGTTTGGTGGGGGGATCTACTGTGGGGATCGTAGGGGGAGGAACAAGGGGTCAGGATATTCATGTATAGTGAGGTTCTTAGTTGTGGAAGGCAGTTGCCAGGGGTTGGAATTTGTGATATGCACCTGTTTCAATAAAGCGGCCTTTTTCACACACAGAAAGTGGTCTTGTGTCGGCTTGCTCCCCCCTTTATCTCCCAAGGGAGACAGGGGATGGCACGCGCAGACAGGCGATGTGCACGCGTATGGACATGAGATGTGCACATCTCCTGTCCCCGGAGGCTGGCGTTTATACATCTGCCAAAGAGGAAATAAGATAAATGTCTTAAAAAAAGAAATAAATTAAACGCAGAAGAAACCAGCGAGGCTGTATCTGCAGATAAGGCTACAGAAGACCTCTATGCTGTTAACAAGCTGCCGGTGACCCCCCTGACCTCGTTGTCTTTCTTGTTGATGTATTTCTGCCTCTAAAATACTTCAGCTTAAGTCAGGCTCGGTCAATGAAGACCTGGTGCTCACGCTTATTCTGAAGCCGATGTGTTTTAAGTGAGTGCAGTTTTCTGGATTGCTTTATTTGTTCATTCTCCAGACCCCCCCTTTGTGGCTGCACCGTGACCGGTTCGAGGGACTCCTTGGACAGTGTTGTGGTTCATCATGCTAAGCGTGTGCGTCGCATTGTCAACATGTTACAATCATGTCTGTGATAGAAAACAACAAAAGAGGCAGTAATGTCTGGAGGGATAGAGAGCAAGACAGCGTGTCTGTGTGTCAGAGAGAGCGCAAAACCACGCTCCACATTAACACACCACTGTGCTAGTCTGTAGCGCTGTCAGCCTAATGACCTGCGGTGGAAGAGGTCGGATGTGGCTGAATGCACAGACGTGCTTCAGCGGGTACCCCGTGAGGTGTAGTCGTGAAATTAAACTTCTGCTTAGTGAAAAATCGGACAGAGGTCCCCGGTTTATTGCTTCTGCATTCACGGGAAACATGTAACAAACATTTGCAATGCACTAGGTCTCGCTTTACTGTAAGTTTGAGCTATTGGCGTTGCAAATAATAATGCAATGCCAATAACTCAAACTTTCAGTAATGCGAGACCTATTGCATTGCAAATGCTTGTTGTTATCAGGCAGAGCTGGACTCACTATGAGTGGCGTTGCCTGAAGATTTCAAGGGAATTTATAGGGTGATGTTTGCATTGCATTTATATATCGCTTACAACCCCTGACGAGGCGTCTAAGCGCATTTCTGGCGAGTAGAACGCTACTGCGGAACCCATAAATGATTAGTAGTGAATTAGTATTATGAAAGTAATTTGAGTGGTGGATATGTTAGTTAGTTATTTGGATTGAGAAGGATAGAGGAGGAACAGAGGGAAATATGTTTAAAAGGGATAGAATGAAACAGGCATATGAGAGACTAAAATTCAAGGAGTGAGAGGCAGATTATGACCTGTGCATGTTGCTACTGATGCATCCGAAAATGATAGTGGTCCAAGTGTTGTGGCTTTCTGTCTGGCACAAACATGTGAAGTAGCTGTAGTGATGTGGGCGCTAGGAGCCGACCACGTGTGTTCTAAGCAGATTTGAGGGGGCAGCCGACCACAGGGAGGTCTGCCTCCAGGTATTTTGGGGAAGGTGTTTCATTCAGGTGACGGCACAGGGTTTTTGGGCCCTTTTGTGCTATGGATATAGCCCAACATTTATAAGTGGACATTTTGAGGTAGCCAGCAACCATTTCGTCAGGGTGACACTGTGGCTGGTACCGAAGTGTGTTTTCGTGTCATGCTCTCTTTGAGTGGATTAGCAGTCTATATATCGTTGGTGGTTTAGTGGTGTTAGAGGCGTACATTTACCTATTCTGGTTTTGAAGGAGCCGGGTTCCACATTCTAGATTTACTTTGGAACCCTAGTCTGATGTCTTTTTGTCTTCATGAAAGTGTGGAGGGGGGGGAAAATTGTTAGCCAATCAATCGTTACTGTTCCTGTGAACTATGACTCTGAAGAATCACAGACTCCCAATCAAGTTTAGTACATTTATTACAAAGCCAAGAACAATTGAACATACAAGCACCTCAAGACGAGGGTGTAGAAATACATTGGAACTAATACAAAACCAAAAATACGAGTGAAGTTGAGATGGTGCATCATGCACAGAATAACCAGTTCCAGAATCAGGATACATGATGGCTCCAATATCAACATTCCCCTTCATTGGAGGTTCGTAGGTAAATAGCATTAGGCTATCCCTACACTACCACTAACATGACATCCTTACTTAGCATTTCCCAGAGAAGTTCTGTAAAGGTGTCAGCCTGTAAAGGCTTCCTATGAAGTCCATTATGTTGAATGGGTCAAGTAGCATAAAGCTACAGAGCTCGTTCTAAAATGCTCTCTCTCTCAAGGCAAGGCAGAAGTCCCCAGACTCTGTCCCTAACTTAAATACACAAGCTTGCAGGTAGGATCCCAAGATGCAACGTGACATCATACCATCAAAGCAAGCCACCTCCTTGTAGGTAATTTTCCATGTCGCAGCGATGCTCCCAGGCCTTTGCTCCATGGCCTTGATTCCCAGGTGCTCTCCGATGAGAAAGAACACTGTCCCTCACTATCAGCATCACTGTTCAATGTATCCTCTCCTCCCTAAGCCTAACTTCTAAAACAAAGGCATTATTCTACTTATCAAGGATGAATTTCCCACCTGCAAAAGAAACAAATTCCACATGTACATGAAGTTCACTAGCGAATTTAATAAGAGAGCTTCTAGGGAGAAATACAATTCAGGCCTACAGAAATCGACCAACAAATGAAATGGCACATAATTTTATAAAGCACGCGTATAAATGAGCGTTATTACTGAGCACATTCAAATCAACACATTACACAGGCACATTAATTGTGAGACCTCATTAGCTACATATATGAATCCTACAGATTAAGATTTTCATCTAGCCACACATCATTTCAACGTTGATTTCTTCACATTTACACAGAATTATACCTAACATTTCATTTTTCACGCTATTACAGTACACGATCCAATGGCCCAATGTTGACACAATAAAGGATTATACGCAGGCGCGAACTACCCATGATTATAACGCACGCCTAAAACTGAAAGAGCAAGATCGCCCTATAACAGTCTCCAATGACGACAAGGTAGCCCAGGCAATGCAACTCCTCGCTGAGGCTGATCGCCTTAATCTGGTATGTGAATGGGGTGCCGCTATAAGGTGGTAAACCCGCTCACACAGCTGTGGAGGGGTCGTGATGGCTGTGTTGGCCTGTTCACCGCCGCACTGGACCCCTGCGGAGCAGGACGTCAGGTGAGTTCAAGGTGCCGCTCCCTTGTAAGGAGAGAGGCCCCCAAGAACAGAGGATTAGCTTGTGGGGCGGGAGACAGGCATGGAGGTTTTCCTGGCTCGGCTGCCTTTGAGATGCGGTGCAAGGAGGCCCACATTGTTGAGGCAGATTTGGGTGCAGCACACAGGGCTTCCCCGGTGCCTAGGGAGGCCTTGTATTCATTACAAAAAAGGGGCAGGGCCGCTACACGCAGGCCTCCGCTAAGATGCTGGGATTAGGCCACAATATGCAGGGAAGCCGGGTTCCTACTTATACATTGAAGAGAGGTGGGTGAGAATGGAGGGATGCACATCTGCAATTACTGCCAGCTTGGCATGAGAGCAGGGAGGGAGGGAGTGGAGGGTGAGGTTGATTTCCAGTCGGTATTCAGGGAGTTAGTGGGCGAAGAGGCTGGGTCCTCAGTCTCAGAGGGGTCCTTGAAGCAGCTAGGGGATCACAGAGAATCTATTTCAGGGCGCTGGAACCCCATTGATTGGGAGAGCAATAGCTGGCTGCTCAGGGTGACAGCTGGGTTGCAGGCCCAGTAGGCGCAGTATGAGCAGAGTAGGCAACAAGGCGTAACAGTTGGGGTTACATCAGAAGGACCCTGGCTGTCGGATTTGGAGGAACTGCGGGAGCAGGGGGGCCAGAGGTTGAGTGATGAAGCCATCCTGGCAGTGTCTATGGCTGGGCTAGTTTGAAGCGATCAGGATCAAGATGAAGACATGGGTGAAACATTCCTGCCTGAAAAGTGGCAGAGGGCCACAGTCTGCCCAATCAGGGAGGGTGCAGGGTACAGGAACAAGTACGGGGGCTGGGGTCCTTCTAGATACCGGTCTGTTAGACACCACGTTGCGCAGCAGCTAGACTCGGGTAGGTCAGTTAGGTTGTCAGGTTTACTATCTTATCAGTCTAGGGTTATTACCAGCACACTGGGCCTCTTATTTTCAGCAGTGTGACGTTGGAGCTGATGTAGTGGACTCAGGAGAGCCTAGTGCGACTCACTAGCCCTGATGAGAAGGGGAGGCGAGGTCCCATGCAGCCAGCTGGACACTAACGATGGACAACAAGATCACTGCCTCACGAAGGTTTAGTGTGGCCTCGGTGGTGCAATGGGCTGGAGGGTTAAGTTGCCGGCGCCTTGTGACCGTTACAGGTGAGTAGTCATGCTTAACAAGCTACCTCATTGATTAATTGAAGTGTAACTCCCAGCGGTACAGCACATGGGGTATCTCGTCCCACATCATCATTGGTGTTAGGAAAGCAAGGTATGGCCCCCCCAACATAAGTTGGTTCATAAGACAATGGAACACTATGGTATGCGTGCCCCAGACTGAGCTGTTGAAGATGACCAGAGGTTGGTCGAAGCAGAAACAGGGACTGTTAGTAGGCTTGGGAGGAGAATTTGGAGGAAGAGAAAGTGCAAGATGAAGAGGATGTGCAGTATGTGGAATCTGGATGGTGGCAGAACGGTGTGGGGGTACCACTAATCAATCTGTTATGAGTTTTCTACAGGAGACAAGGGATCGGAACCCTCAAAGCAGTCAACGTGGACCTGGACGTCCAGACAAGATGGCGAAGCGGCAGGTCCCTGTGCGGGCACAGACTTTGGCGTCAGGTAAGGTTCCTCTCCAATGGTATCTGCTGGAGTGGAGGCGAAGGAGCCTCAGGAGCCTCGGGAGAACAGGGAAACCCGCTTAAGGAAGGGCCTTTATGTGAAGGACACCATTGTAGGCACCAAGGACCACAGCCTTGGGGGAGCAGGTGGTCGCAAAAAAAGAGGTTTTAGGGATGGTAGAGCAGACTGAAGTGGTCAAGGTTCAGCCTGGGTCACCCAATTCAGACTCTGGGGAGAGGAAAGATGACAAGGCAGAGGAGACGGGTAAAACAAACCGGAGAGGAGCGAATTGAAAGTTAAGAAACTGCCCTATATGGGTCTCGCTAAGCAGTTAGGGGCACACCTTATGTTGGCGACAAAGGAGAAAATATAGAGAGGGAAGTAAGTAGAGATGCTGAAACTCCTGCATAGGGAACTAAGGGCAAATGAACAGTCAAAAGAAGAGGAATTTGAGCTGTACAAGAGGCCGAAGGTGCCGGTAACTAGTGAGAATTGGATGGCAACGCTCCTCATTTATGCTAGTGTATACTCCGAAAAATACCCGAAGAGGTCAGCTGCATTATTTAAATATATGGATGCTCTCAGGAAAGCTCAAATAAACTATGGAGGCTACATGTGGGCGCAATACGATTTTGGACCCACATGGCTGTAGATCCGGAAGTGCAGTGGGGGGAGATTGATACAGATTTATGACAGCACACCATGGGTCCAAGCTAGTGCTAGTGCTGCTGCTGCTGCTGCCAACCCCAGACACTATTCTGCTCTCCTGCTGCTGGGCTCAAGCAGGGGAAGGTAGAACAATAGGTTTCCTCTCACAGGGAGTTGTGACCACCTCCCAGAGAGGATTTAGTGTATTTGGCTGGAGTGGGGTACTTGCCACAGCCACCAGACTGCTTTGAACGGCACATTTGGTGCCCTCCTTGCATGCTCCAGATGGAACCAGTTCTGGGAGCCCTTGGCTCCCGCTCTGGCATGAAACTGGACAAAGGACATGAGAGTATCCGGGAAGCCTCCAGGGTCTGCCAGCAAGCTAGTGCTGTTGCCAACCCCAGACACTATTCTGCTCTCCTGCTGCTGAGCTCAAGCAGGGGAAGGCAGAACAATAGGTTTCCTGTCACAGGGAGGTGTAACCACCTCCCAGAGAGGATTTAGTGTATTTGGATGGAGTGGGGCGCTTGCCAGAGCCACCAGGCTGCTTTGAAGGGCGCATTTGGTGCCCTCCTTGCATACTCCAGATGGAACCAGTTCTGGGAGCCCTTGGCTCCCGCTCTGGCACGAAACTGGACAAAGGACATGGGAGTATCCCCCCTTATGTCCAGCCCCTCCTCTGGGAGGGACCCCTGAGTCATCCTAACCGCTTTCTTAGGGTATAATAGGGCTTACCTTGGGGTGGGTCCTCAGAATCACTGTGGGACAAGACTCAAGCCTGAAATTATGTCACTCTTCGACCATCTGGACACTTGGACTTTGCGGACTTCGCCTGGAACCAAGACTGCATCACAGAAAAATCCTGCTGCTCCTGGTCTCACCGTTCAGCAAATCTTCTTTGTCATCTCTGTCTGTGCTTCATCCAGGATCTTCAACAGACCTGTGGGCATTAAGGACACTCGAAGTAATCGCCCTTGGATTGAAGGAGTCACTCCCCTGAATCTGTAGGCACCGCAATGAAGCTGACCTGTCTGCTGCTCCTGGCGTCTCTCTGACTTTGAAGGGCACAGCAGCACTAATAGTTGTTCTGCAACTCCCTTGAGGCCTGAGCTGTCCTCTCTGCAATTTTGAAGCCAGTATCCTTCGTCGGAATCGCTGGGACCGAACCCTTGTGCACCATGTTGACATGCCGTTGCCAAGGCCTGTTGGCTCTGCACTCCAGAGATTTTCAAGCTACAAGAAGCTCCAACCTCCAGCATCTCTTCCTGCCAAGATCCGAGTCCTCACCACATCCTCTGCACCATGGGCCTTCATCTTTGGTGAGCTGCTAGAGGTCCTCTTCCAACTCCTGTGCCCTTGACCTGTGGGTCCTATCGAGGGTCTTCTCCTGCTTCAGTGGCCTCTCCTGCTTGCTTGGGACCTACTCTGACTCTCCTGATTGTGGTGAGTCCATTAGACCTTGCTGGTCCCAACATTGCTTCTTCTTTGCTTTCCACACCTGTTGTAGCTGCCAAGGCTTGTTGGTGTTCCTGCCAGAAACCGAACCTCTGGTTCTCTACTTCCGACGTAGGACAGCTTATGCACAGCTCCTGGTCTTTCTCAGCATCGCTTGGTCCTCACTGCTGCAGCGACAAGGTCACTGTCAACTCCTTTGAAACGTCATTCATCAGTGGGCATTGCTCTTCAGTGCCTCCTGGTCACCTTCAAGTGGCATAGACTCTGTCCCCTTTGCTTGCAGGTTCTTCTCTTCAAGAATCCACCCTTGGATTCCACTAGACTTTTGCACAATCTTTGCCAGTGGCATCTTTACTCAAGTTCTCCATTGTGGTCTACGGTGGTTTCCGATGTCAATTCAAACCTATGCACCCGGCTTCCCTATTGTAGGTATCCTCATTCCTGGGGTATCCACGGGTGGGGTGACTCTCCAACCTTCTGTCTTCCACGGGGTTTCTTCAGGGTCCACTGGGAAGTTATTTTTTTCTTTAACACTGCAACCGTGACTTTCCAGTTGACTTCCATTGAGTATGCGGCTTTGTTTTCTCTCTGCACACAGCCTCCGGGGGGGTTCCTGGGTACGTACCTTGGGTGGTTCTGTTTCTCCCCAGCTCTTCTAAGTCTCCTGGTTCAATTTCTGACTTCGGTCGCATTCCATTTTTTTAGTATATGGTTTGTTCTTCTACTGGAGACCACTGTGTATTGTGCTTACTTACCTATTTGCAATAGAAGTATTATTGTGTATTTGTGTTTATAACTCCGGGGAGGAGATAAACCAATATGTTAGTGAGAGTTGTGTAATAAATAGCCATATTTTTATATGTACACTGTGTGGTTCTTCTTCATTTAACCTACACTACATGATTAGATCTGGTAAAACAAGCTGCTTAACACTCCTTCTGGATAAGCCTGAAGGCTGCTCGCCACAGCTGCCTCTTAGAGAGCTTTCTAATGTTGTATAAGACCACTAAAATCACCATAGGGTTTTCTTCATTAGTGCAAGGTGCTTCACTTAAATAGGTGTGCACCATATACTAAGCTAGCCTCCTACAGGGAGCGATAATGGCAAAGAACGACACTAAGCCGGCTTTCTGTTTGCTGCCAGCACACCCTGCCAACCTCAGCTACTGGGAATATAGTCTGAGTGCAAATGGTACTTAGATAAGGAATTGCCAATGGGCTGTTCAATTTCATGCACTGTTTTGGAGTGCTTCATCACGTTCCTGCAATAGCTATTTACACAGAATACAGGTCATCAGCAGATCATGCATTACTTGGATGATTTCTTCTTCTTGGGGAACCCCGGTTCCACGGACTACCAGCAGCTGCTAAGCTTTAAGGAGCTCATGGTGGACCTTTGGGTGCCTCTGGCACCATAAATAACGAAACAGTGGGACCTCGTACAGTGCTGTCTTTTCTTGGTATCGAGATTGATTCAGGGGCCATGAAAGCTAGATTACCACAGGATAAACAAATGACTATGATACAGTTTTTGTATGAAATGCTGGCAACCAAGGTCACTGTGAAAGAGGTGCAGGTTTTTCTGTGGCATTTGAGTTTTGTTTGCCGGGAGGTGAGAGCGGGGAGGACATTTTGTAGGAGGTTGGGCTTAGCTCTATCAGGCTTGCCATTACTGCATCACCATATTCAGCTATCAGCAGAGGTTAAGGAGGACCTACGGATGTGGAAGGTCTATTTGCACTCATTTAATAGGATCCCATGTAGAGCTTTGACAGAAATAGACTGGAATGCGAAGATATTTTTCAGATGCTGCGGGTGGTGCTGGCTTTGGTCGTTATTGGCACGGACAATGATGTGCAGAGGAGTGGCCAGTGAAATGGAAGCGAGGTGGCTGCAGTATTGCATTTATTAAATTTCATCCCCTGGTAGTAGCAGTGTGTTTATGGGAATCTCAGTTGTCGCATAAGAAGGTTCTATTTCGGATTGATAATGTCAGTCGTCCAAGTCTTAAAATTGCTGAGGATATTTGTGTGGAGGAACTTGACATTGGACATTGTTTTTAGACCCAGACATGTGCCCGGTGTAGACAATGACATTGCCGATGCTCTGTCTTGTTCACTGGAAGAGATTCCATGGGCTGGCCAGGGAGGAGGACAGAGTCAAGAGCCAGATGCCTCAGGAATTATGGACAACAGGAGACAGAGGATGCTTCAGTTGGTAGGGAACTCTTGCGGTTTCTATGAGGGCAGCTTATTCACAGGCTTGGTAAGAATTCATAGCAGGTGGGGCTAAGAAGAGGCTGGAGGTTTGAGACAGGATAGAGGACGTGGTGCAATTTAGCATAACACTGATAGACAAGAATATGCAATGCCATAGGTCTCGCATTTACGAGAGTTTGTTATAAATGACAATGCCTTTTATTTGTGTTGTTTTTAAAACCGATAAATAAAAGACATTGCCATTTACAGTACCAATAGCTTAAACTCTCGCAAATGCAAGACCTATTGCATTGCAAATGCATTTGGCAACCGTGCAATAAAGATAAATATAAATAAACAAAGCATTAGGAGACAGTGTGTCCTTCCTGCTCGGAGGCTGTAATTAAAGCCTAACGAATAACAACACACGTACCAGGGGGTGTCCTCATGGGCAGTTACAAAATGAGACAAGGCGCTACTAAGGAGGGACTACCAAGCCTATTGACCAATGAAAAGCCACAGTTTACAGTGGACAATGAAAAGCCAATGAAAAATATGGGCGGAGAGTGGGCGGAGCTTCACGTCCATCCCTGAATATAGCATGCTTCCCAGAGCAGCGGTTGCGCTGCCCAGGCTCGACATAAAAAGGTCAGCCTAGAGTCACTATAGCAGGGAAATTAGGGAGCATAGCTTTTGTGGGGTTATGCTCCTTCAGCGGGTGAGCTCACAGCAGGATTTTGGAAGGTTGGGCCAGGGAAGCAGGACGGGTTGGTCCGAAGAGGAAGCTTTTGACTTGAGATACATTTTGTGAGGTGCTCCCCATATTGCACAGGGTTTGCGTTAAGGGAGACAGTGTTATTTTTGACATTGATGACTTGGATGTTCTTTGGTGCTTTCTAGGTGTCCGAGCTCCTAGGGGGTAGGGGAAGTCGTGGTGTACTTTGGGATGAGGTGCATAGATGCGCTGAAGGACTTCAGGTCTGGGCCTACAGGTCCAAGACAGATCAAAGGGGTCATAGCAGGCATTGTGTTGCAGGCAGTCAGCAGATTTGTCATCCACACAGAAAGAATAAGGGGTAGGAGGAGATAATGTCCCACTTCGACCTCCACTCAAACGTTTAACAAACAAAGAGAAGAGGGACCATATAATATCAATCGCTGTGATCAGGGAAAGGGGGACGACACCTGTGTGTCTTAAAACTGCCCTCAGACACAGTAAACTGTGTCATGCTTCATCATAGGGCTGCTAACACACCTCCGCGCAAGCCAACGCTGGAGGTGGAGCAATATGGAGGGGGAAAACAATACAACACAAAAGATACTAAAGAAAATGGGATCATAAGTGAATAATGGTGCAGAAATAGTGGTTATCCTCAATCCCATTTTATTCATGGATTCCCTGTCCAGAGTAAAAATGTCAAATGTAAGACCAGTGGATGGTGGTATGGAAGGCTGTAATGAGTCACCTACCCCTCCACTCTGCAAATAAACGTCAACATGTTTCAGCGAGCTTGAAATAAAACCCCGGCTTTCATCAGGACTCACAAATGCAAATATCCCTTGAGTACTAACCCTACCTCCTTGATCCAAGGGTAGAGGGTAGGAACCCTTCAATGAATTCTCCCAACTAATATGTCGGAATGATTTCCGTGGGGAACCTGTAACAGAGTCAATGAGAACACGTATCAAGCAAACAGTGCAGTACCCCAGTGTATGGAAAAACACACACAAACAGAGTCAATGAGAACACGTATCAAGCAAACAGTGCAGTACCCCAGTGTATAGAAAAACACACACAAAAACATTCATATAAGTGTCCCCCAACCTGATCAAAACATAGCCAATCATGTGTGGGCGATATACCCCCGTCTCAGACCAACGATATACAATTATACTGTGGCCCTGCGGTGTATCTAGTAGTTCTATGCATCCCACATGAGTGCACACTCTGCACTTGTTTACTTATAGAGGGTTCAGTGCAACTTAAAATGAACAAGGTGAGCCGTCGCTAGACCACTTCTCTCCCAGCGCAGTGTAGGCACAGAGCCCTGTGCTGACACCAGCTGTGTTAATCCTCCCCGCCGCCGACTACGTCATCGCGTATGTGACAACGTAGCACGGGGAGGGGAAAGAAAGACTAGAGCGCTTCCTAGGAGTGCCATTTTGGGGGTCTTCCTGAAACGGAGCGCATGCGTGCCATGCCACCGCTTATCAGCTCCGATCCACATAATGTGTTTAAAAGAAATCTTGTCAGGTAAGGCATAAATATCATGACGGGACCAAAGCATGCCAAGAGTCCACATGTACTAAGGGATCGGGAGGATGAGAGGGGCCAACTAGATTGTCAGTGAACTTTATAAGAGCAATGTGTTCCTGCTGCCCACTGCAAATCTGCCCCACATGTGTCTACAGGGGTTAGGTGGGTTCAACTAGGTCATATAAGTTTTCTCCCCCATATGTACACAGAGGGATATATTATCCTAAATCCGTGCTGCCAGCCAATGTTACACCAGATGTTCCAATATGTGGACCTGGATCATTGGTACCTGGAGTCGTAATGATGGAGACCAACAATGGGAAAAGAGAGATAGAGTAGCTGGTGTGTGCTCTAGGAGCCTCAGAGATTATGTAAAGTGGACCAAGGTATATCATCATTCAGGCCCTTGATATAGCTACGGGTCCTATAGATCCATTTCTGTTCTCTTATAAAAAGCGCAGTTGGGTTTATCAATAACTGTCCAGAAGAGGTCCTCCGCTGAGTGCTTATTCTCCTTATAAGGAGTCGTCAAGCGACTTATCGTCTTTTAGCATCTGATGGTTGATATATGCGCCATTATTCTGGTCTTCACCTTCCATGTAGTCATCCCAATGTAGATCAGGTTACACAGGCATCTCAGCATGTATACAACATAGGTGGAATTACAATTTGTGTGTTTACGTTGTTCCCATGGAAAGTTAAGGCTGACATCCACTGTTTTGGTGTTAGCAGTGAGGTGGCAAACATCACATCCCCCACATCTTATGTGTCCCGTCACCGGTGGGAGGGTCCATGCACCTTCCCTCCCTGCTGTCAGGCGTGGTCTCATGGGAGTGGTAGTGGGTCTGGTGTGGACAAGCAGGTCCTTGATATTCTGGCTCCTTTTAAAAGAGAATAAGGGTTTCTCCAGATGTAAACCATTGGAGTTGAGGATCCTACAATTTCGTAAAATGATCCTCTTAATATTGTTGGAAGCGTTGTTAAATGTGGTGACACAAATAGTTTTGTCAGTGGGAGGTTTTTCCACAGTCTCTAGTAGAGCTTCTCTGTTGCAGGTGGTCGCTCTTTTACAAGCCCTTTTCACCGTCCTCCGTGGATACTTCCTTTGTTGTAATTTGTTAGTCAGGGCGTTGGCTTCTGATTTGAAGTCCTCAGTGTTAGAGCAGTTTCAACGGAGACGCAGAAACTGGCCCACAGGTAGATTTTCCCTCAGGGGCTTAGGTTGAAAGCTTTCGTATAGAAGGAGGCTGTTCCTGTCTGTTGGCTTGTGGAACATCCCCATATGTAAACCTCCTTCGCAGGGGAAAATTACCCGATCCAGGAAGGGTAGTTTCTCTTTCGTGATGGTCGACATGAAATGTAGGAAGGGGTTGCGGTGGTTTAACCAATCCAGAAATTCTTCAATGGATTGGGCATCCCCCTCCCAAACCAGGAGAACATCATCAATATAGCTCCTCCAAACCTTGACGTTGTCTTTCCGTTGATTCCCAGGGGCATAGATGTATTGGTTCTCAAATGCTGCCACATAAAGCCCTGCTAGACTTGGGGCAAAAACGCTCCCCATGGATGTCCCATGCGTTTGGAAGTAGTAGGTCCCCTGAAATTCAAAGAAATTTCTGGTGAGTTCTATTTCAGCAAGGTGTAGGATGAATGGCCTGGGGGTGCTGTAATCCCAGTCCAAAGTGAACAGGATTTCCTCCACTACATGTAAGGTCTCCCTTTGGGGGATGTTGGTATAAAGGGACTCCATGTCTAGGCTCACCAGGAACTCTTTCTCTGGATGAAATTGTTGGTCCTTCAGTAAATTAAGTACATCAATGGTATCTTTGAGGTAGGCTGGTCTGCTCTGAACAACTGGTTTTAAGAAGAAGTCACAAAACGGTGAAAGAGGCTCCAGCAGTGAACCAATCCCAGACACTATGGGTCTTCCCGGTGGTGGACGTGTCGGCTTGTGCACCTTGGGAAGGGTGTAGAAATAAGGCATCACAGAGTCTTCCTAGCACAGGAACCTGGCCTCTTTCTCAGTTATCCACTCATTGTTAACTGCTTCCTCAATTACTGGGGCATTCTCTTTTCTTATGTCCTCAGTTGGATCTCCTCTTAGTATCTCATAGTTCCTCCGATCTGCCAAAAGCCTCAGACATTCTGTTTCATAGGAGGTTTTCTTCTGAATCACAATGGCTCCCCCCTTGTCTGCCGGTTTGATCACAATGTATTGGTTGTGCCTGAGCTCTTCCAGTGCTTCTTTCTCCACTTTGGACACATTTTTGTAAGTGTTGTTGTGTTGTTCACGCAGTGCTTCCACGTCGTGGATGACCGCTTGTTCGAATGCTTCAACCTCTATGGGAAGTCTCCCCACAGCTGGTACAAATTTAGATTTGGGGCGGAAGGTGGTATCCCCTGCGCGTTCTGTGTTCTCTACTCTGTCATCAAAAAAAAAGACTGAGTCTGATGTTGCGGAAAAAAACAGCTAGTTCCTGGCGGATCTTGAACACATCTAGAGTGTTGGTAGGTACGAAACCCAGTCCCTAGTTGAGGAGGGCTTCCTGGGGATCCGTGAGGGGGTATCAGTAAGGTTCATAAAGAGAGAGCACTCCCTGCTGGTTCCCGGTGAGGGGTCTCTCACCATACCTCTGGTTACCCTTTTCTAGGTACTCCCATTGCACCCCGATATCCCCCTTCTACTTGCCCCTGCCTCTCCCTCTGCCTCTTCCTAAAAAAGGGTTCGGCATTTGTGGGTACTGTGTCATCTGGCCACCCTGCATCCCAGGGAATTGCTGTTGGTACATAGCTGGCCACCCAAAGTTTTGGTTTGGGAAATTGGGGTATATGGGGTTACAGGGGGGACGAGGACCTCCAAAGAAACCTCTCCCTCTGCTCCTCCTGCGTGGTTTCCTCACATAATCACTATCATCACTGCTAATGCCGGTCCTGTCTGAATTTTTGCTCTCCCTGAATGTGCCTTTCTTCATGTATTCTACTTTTTTATGGATGTACTCATCCAGAATGTAGGGGGTAAACCTTTTCTCGTGAAAACCTCTTCAGATCTTCCTGAAGTTTGTCTACCTTTGATCTCAACAGGTAATCCTTATACTCTCCAATCTGACTGTTGGCTTTCTCCAGTTTTTTCTTATAGGTCGCCAGAAGGATACTGGCCTTTATTCCCTGTTCGCTAGCCTGGATTTTAATGTAGAGGGTGTCTGCTGTCCTTTTAGCAGTATTAATGATAAGGATCAGCCTGTCCCTCGTACATTTCCAGGCTATCAGGGACCAGTCATTACAGAAAATGGGGTCTTCCAAGAATATCAAAGGCTCATTCAAAACCAGAAGGCCTCGAGGGGCAGCATTGCCCCATGGGTATTCTGTTAAAATCGCCCCATGCAGGATGGCTTTGACATTGGATCTCTTTAGTTCAATTAGGGTGTCCCACCCTTCTCCCTGGGTGAGGGCTTATGGTCGTTTCTCTTAGCAATGATGGGCCTGAGAGGATTTCTGCAACTGCATCATCCCCAAATGCCAGACCCTTTTCTGCTGCCAAGACTCCCCAGCGTATTGTCGCGTGGGGTTCACCAAAGTTGGTATGGCAGTGTTAGGGCCTCAAGAACAAAAAATACCCCTGCGGCTAAGCGGCCCGCAAGAATCATCCACACAGAAACAATAAGGAGTAGGAGGAGATAATGTCCCACTTCGACCTCCACTTAAACGTTTAACACACAGAGAGAAGAGGGACCATATAATATTGATCGCTGTAATCAGGGAAAGGGTGGAAGACACCAGTGTGTCTTAAAACTTCCCTCACACACAGTAAACTGTGTCATGCTTCATCATAGGGCTGCAAACTAACACACCTCCCCGCAAGCCAAGTTTTAGCTTATCAGCTATTAGCCATGTTGCGCAAGTCACTGGGTCTCCTGGGCTTGGACGGCCGAGGTTTCAGTACACATTCTCTCCGAATATGCATGGCAACAGAAGCGGGTAGACTGCGTTGGTGTAGGGAAAGAATTATGGTAGTAGCGTCTGGCATTGCTCGCGGGTGTGGGAGACGGGCGTGAGGGGTCGCGGGGGTATTCGCAGGGGCTGGGGGATCACAGGAAAATTAAATTAAACTTATCCTTCCGCCTGGTCCTGAGTCTTCTTGGCTACTGCTCTCTTATCTCCAACAGGAACAGGAAGCAGGCAGCCAGGCTCCCTCCCCTAAGCCAATCACAATGTCGGGACGGCGCCCAACCAGGGGCTTATGAGGTGGGCATGTTCTTCATGCAGGCTCAGCCTGCATGGAGAAGGGCAGAAGGCGCATGACTGGTTTGGGCGGCCCAACCAAACAATCGTTGCACACTCGGGAGTGGGAAATCCACTCCTCCCCTGCCCTGCTCAAAGAGCAGAGCAGCCCCAACCTCCCGCCCGCAATGCGCAAAGCAAACATAAAATGGTAATAACTAAAAGGTATTACCATTTTATGTTTTGGCTTTCTCTCACTGCGAGAAAGCAGTGGGGCGACGCTCCTCCGCTCTAGTGGAGGAGCCGCTCCTGGATTATGAGTGTGGGTCGTTGGTCTTCTGACTGTTTTCAAAGCTATGTTAGAGGGGGATTTGAGAATACAGAATAAATTGTGCGGGTTGTCAACTTTGTTTCTGTTTTTCAGGTGTGGTTCCTGGCCCGTAGGCGGTTGGTTTGAATATCTGGATTATGGGCCATTCTTTTATGAAATTGGACAGGCAGCACACAAAGAACTTCACCCATGGGGCTTATTTGTTCTTCAGTCCTGCAATGCATTCTGTTAGTTGGCATGGGAAAGGGGGCATGCGATGGAGGGAGCTCCTGTCTTGTTTGAATAAGTTGCTGGTTCGTGGTCAGTCCCAGACATCTTGTTAATACATGTACGCAAAAATTATCTGGTGGTTAGTTCTGATAAAATCCATGAAAGAGGACTTGAAGACTTGTAGACAGTGGGCCAGATGCCACGTGTTATGGATTGAGCTTTTGCCTAGGAGGGTGTGGCGTGGGGCTCTGAAGCCTGCAGCGATGGACAAGGCTAGAAGAAAGCTTAAGGAGATGCCTTCTTTCTGTAGGAAATTTGGTATAGACAGAGTAGTACATTCAGATCTGCGATTCGAGGATGTGGAGTTTTTATGTGGGAATCGTGTACACTTGCCCATTATGGGCATGGAATATTATTTAATCCAGTTAAAATTGGTGCTGGCTAAAGCATTGAAAATTCACTAGTAGGCTACTGGGGTTTATGGTTGTTTGACAGTGGTAATTCAGACTGAAAGGGAACGGGTAGACAAGTTCATGTCTGGAGGAGCCAGGAGGTTATAGGTTATGTAAGAAGTTTGTAAGTTAGAGGTTAATAGTTCTACTAAAGAGGGATGGGAGTTTAAAGGTCCCATGTGTAGTTTTCAGCTTTGAAGCAAGTACACAGTTACAGAATGAAGTTGTTGGGGAAGGGGGGATATTTCGGGGTGGCGTTCGCTTAGCATATGTGAAAAACGTTTTTATTGTGAGGTTACATTTTTATAAGGCAATGGCCCAGGTTACATTTGTGCAGTGCATCTGTTTCAATAAAGCAGCCTTTTCCCACAAACCTGGTGTCAGTGTTCAGTATTCCTCCCATTCTTTCCCAGTGGGGATTTTGGGGTGGGGGGGGGACGGGGGGGGGGGGGGGGAGTAGATCAGATCTGCCCCCGGGTATTTTTGGAAGCTGGTGCAGTTTTTGGACTTTTTTTGTGCTATGGATATAACCTAACATATATAAGCGGAAATTTTCTGGTAACCAGCTACCATTTTGTCAGGGTGATTCAATGGCTGATACCTGTCTAGTATTGTTTTCGCCCATCCACCAGTCCCTATGGTTTGGGGTTTGTTGGGGTTACAATGGGCAATTTCTTATGCTTGAAGGACTGGCTTTGTTTGACACACGTGTGAAAGGGATTCGGTCTTATGTTCAGTTGTCGCTTTGAAGCTGGTGCAGCCGCGGTTTGCGAAAAGTTGCGAAGTGCCATGGATATGGAGTTTTTCCATGGGGATGGTGTACACTTGCCCTTTATGGGCATGGAATTATACTTAATCCAGTTAACATTGGTGCCTAACACTTTGAATATTCACTAGTAGGCTGCTGGGGGCTGGGGGGCAGAAAACGTAGTGCTGTTATGCCCCTACTTCAACTGGTTGGTGGTTGGCGAAAAGTTGCCACGGTTTACAGAAGTTTATGGTTGTTTGACAGTTGCAGGAGTCAGAAGGTTAAAGGTTATGTAGGAAGTTTAGTTAGTTAGAGGTCAATAGTTGCACTAAAGAGGTGGTTGGTAATTCTCTCCCTCTTTCCCAGGTTAATTGGAGGGGAGGGGGGAGTTTGTTTGCACTCACAGCGGACACCCAGACATTGATATAGTCTGGCGTCCTGATGCTCAGGGGTCAATATAAGTAAGGCTCTGTTTCACCTTCGCCCCAAGGTACAGCAAGAATAGAGGCACGTCAAAGAGGCCTGCATCATTGAAAGAGTAATTGGCCCCACCCCGTGGGTGTCCACCATTGTGGCTGAATAAAAAACCCTAAACAGCCAGACGATGTGCTGATCTGCATGGACATGATGGTGCCAAATGTGGCCATCAAAAGAACGCGCCACCTAATGCCCAGAATAGACAACATCATAGGGGGACTTGCAGGATCAAAGTGGTTTTCCAAGATGGATCTCAGATCGGAAAATCACAAAATACCCCTACATCCGGACTCCTGTCCCATAACTACATTCTCAATCCATGTTGGCCTCTGGAGGTTTACCCAACTAAATTTTGGCTTTTCGAGTGCCACAGACGTTTTTCAACATCATAAAAGAAGTGCTTGCCGGCCACCCTGGTGTCCTTAAAGTGAGTGATGACATCTTTGTACATGCACCGAGCCTAGACAGTCACCTTATGTGTCTTTGCGCTGTGTTCCCATGGCTAAGTGAAAGAGGCCTGATGTTGCACTGTAAAAACTTTGAATCCCTACAAAGAAGTATCAGTTTTTTCAGCTACCAGCTCTAGGGACAAGGCATCAAACTTAATCTGGCAAAGATTAAAGACATTCAGGATGCTCCTGCACCCACCTCAGTCTCCGAAGTCCAGAGTTTCCTCGGCATGGTGACATATTGTGAGCAGTTCATACAGAACCTGTCAGACCTCACTGCTCTCCTCCGTGAGCTTACAAAAGCATCCAGCACCTGGGTGTGGGGCGATAAGCAAGCCTTCCGCAATACCATATAGGCACTGTCAGCCAGGAAAATACCCACCCCCCCTCCCCTCCGGAAATGGCCCTTTCTGAGGGTTCACAACCAAACCTTTTGCCTTCCTCCTCCTCTTTTTGCTGAATTCGTTTTTGTTAGCGTTTAGGACTGTTGGTACTTTACCACTGCTACCCAGTGCTTAAGTGCATATGCTCTCTCCTTAAAACATGGTAACATTGGCTTATCCACAGTTGACATATTAAATGTACTTATAAGTCCCTAGTAATGTGCACTATATGTTCCTAGGGCCTGTAAATTAAATTCGACTGGTTGGCCTGCAGCACTAATTGCGCCACCCACTTAAGTAGCCTTTTAAACAAGTCTCAGGCCTGCCATTGCAGAGCCTGTGTGTGCAGTTTTAAACTGCCATGTCGACCTGGCAAGTTAACCCTCTTCAAAAACCAAAGGAAATGATGGACGGAGTGTTGAACATTGCAAGCACTCACCCCCAGTCAACTGATCTGGGTTTAATCCATCACCGTCCTTTAGCCCACTCTGCCACCCCAGTTCAGACATGGCCATATGCAAATCAGTCTGACCCTGTGCCTCATGGGAACAGTCCAGCCCGAATGCCAAGCCATGTCTTCCCTGGACCGGAAACAAGCTTCCTAGGACCGGTTTCTGGCATTTCAGCCGTCTTCAGCCAGTCTTGCTTGAATCCAGTGGCAAAGTGAGCAAGGGACTCACGTCTGAGCATACCCTGCCAACTTATGGCGAACAAAGCAAAAACCAAAGGAAATGATGGACGGAGTGTTGAACATTGCAAGCACTCACCCCCAGTCAACTGATCTGGGTTTCATCCATCACCGTTCTTTAGCCCACTCTGCCACCCCAGTTCAGACATGGCCATATGCAAATCAGTCTGACCCTGTGCCTCATGGGAACAGTCCAGCCCGAATGCCAAGCCATGTCTTCCCTGGACCGTAAACAAGCTTCCTAGGACCGGTTTCTGGCATTTCAGCCATCTTCAGCCAGGCTTGCTTGAATCCAGTGGCAAAGTGAGCAAGGGACTCACGTCTGAGCATACCCTGCCAACTTATGGCGAACAAAGCAAAAACCAAAGGAAATGATGGACGGAGTGTTGAACATTGCAAGCACTCACCCCCAGTCAACTGATCTGGGTTTAATCCATCACCGTTCTTTAGCCCACTCTGCCACCCCAGTTCAGACATGGCCATATGCAAATCAGTCTGACCCTGTGCCTCATGGGAACAGTCCAGCCCGAATGCCAAGCCATGTCTTCCCTGGACCGGAAACAAGCTTCCTAGGACCGGTTTCTGGCATTTCAGCCGTCTTCAGCCAGGCTTGCTTGAATCCAGTGGCAAAGTGAGCAAGGGACTCACGTCTGAGCATACCCTGCCAACTTATGGCGAACAAAGCAAAAACCAAAGGAAATGATGGACGGAGTGTTGAACATTGCAAGCACTCACCCCCAGTCAACTGATCTGGGTTTAATCCATCACCGTTCTTTAGCCCACTCTGCCACCCCAGTTCAGACATGGCCATATGCAAATCAGTCTGACCCTGTGCCTCATGGGAACAGTCCAGCCCGAATGCCAAGCCATGTCTTCCCTGGACCGTAAACAAGCTTCCTAGGACCGGTTTCTGGCATTTCAGCCATCTTCAGCCAGGCTTGCTTGAATCCAGTGGCAAAGTGAGCAAGGGACTCACGTCTGAGCATACCCTGCCAACTTATGGCGAACAAAGCAAAAAAGCAAAGGAAATGATGGACGGAGTGTTGAACATTGCAAGCACTCACCCCAAGTCAACTGATCTGGGTTTAATCCATCACCGTTCTATAGCCCACTCTGCCACCCCAGTTCAGACATGGCCATATGCAAATCAGTCTGACCCTGTGCCTCATGGGAACAGTCCAGCCCGAATGCCAAGCCATGTCTTCCCTGGACCGGAAACAAGCTTCCTAGGACAGGTATCTGGCATTTCAGCCGTCTTCAGCCAGGCTTGCTTGAATCCAGTGGCAAATTGAGCAAGGGACTCACGTCTGAGCATACCCAGCCAACTTATGGCGAACACAGCAAAAACCAAAGGGAATGATGGACGGAGTGTTGAACATTGCAAGCACTCACCCCCAGTCAACTGATCTGGGTTTAATCCATCACCGTTCTTTAGCCCACTCTGCCACCCCAGTTCAGACATGGCCATATGCAAATCAGTCTAACCCTGTGCCTCATGGGAACAGTCCAGCCCGAATGCCAAGCCATGTCTTCCCTGGACCGGACACAAGCTTCCTAGGACCGGTTTCTTGCATTTCAGCCGTCTTCAGCCAGGCTTGCTTGAATCCAGTGGCAAAGTGAGCAAGGGACTCACGTCTGAGCATACCCTGCCAACTTATGGCGAACAAAGCAAAAACCAGAGGAAATGATGGACGGAGTGTTGAACATTGCAAGCACTCACCCCCAGTCAACTGATCTGGGTTTAATCCATCACTGTTCTTTAGCCCACTCTGCCACCCCAGTTCAGACATGGCCATATGCAAATCAGTCTGAGCCTGTGCCTCATGGGAACAGTCCAGCCCGAATGCCAAGCCATGTCTTCCCTGGACCGGAAACAAGCTTCCTAGGACCGGTTTCTGGCATTTCAGCCGTCTTCAGCCAGGCTTGCTTGAATCCAGTGACAAAGTAACCCTCTTGCCAGGCACAAACCTTCCCTTTTAATACATATAAGTAACCGCTAAAGTAGGCCCTGGGCAGCCCAAAGGCAGGGGTCAGTGTACTTAAAAAGTAGGACATGAACGTTTAAGTTTTACATGTCCTGGCAGTGAAAAACTCTTAAATTTATTTTTCACTACTGCAAGGCCTATATCTCCCATAGATTAACATTGGATTATTTTATTACAGTTTGTAAGTGTAATTTCAAATTGGGAAGTGATGGGACCCCGAACTGTGGTGGCTCTGGAATCACAATTTAAAATCTTTATGGTTGTTAGACCTGTCAGCCCTTTGGGTGGTCCCTCCTCATCATTATTTATTTTGTCCCACTTTTGCCTCAAACCCTGTGTGAATTTTTCCTTTTTGGGAACCACCAGACTTTTTCGTGTTGCTACAGATTCAGGGAACCATTTTAGCTACCCCTGAAACTTCTGTCTGAGGGCCTGAAGCACAAAATGGTGGCCACCTGTGACATCACCAGCATCCACTGGAACCTACCAGCACCTTCCAGAACATTCCAGGAGCTTCCAGAACCCTGTGACCGTTGGAGGCGGTTTAGAATGTTGGGAGGATAAGAGAGGCAGTTGGCAGTTGGAGCTGGCAGTTGGCACCTGACTGGTGAAGAGAGAGGAGCACAACAGTGAAGGAGGAAGGAGTGAAGCAGCAGGGGTGGAAACTTGTGCCTGGAGTGGGGTCCATAAACCCACCCTTGATACTTGTCCCTACTGATGGATCCCAGCCTATAGCCCTGTGTGGGAAGAAGACAGAAGAAAACCATCCTAAGGACCTGGACAGCAGGAACAGGCCTTAGAACCAAGAAAACAGCAAGATTCTGACCTGAGAACTGGTTTCCCTGGAGTCCGGCGTCGAGTAGCCTGAAGACCTGGAGCCCGAGGTGGAGAAGCGGCGCTGACTGAAGTAGCAGACGTCGTACCCGGAGCCGCCTGAGGTCGTGAGAGGGCGCCGACGGGGGTCGAGAGGAATACCAGAGGTCGAGGAGGAAGTGAACCGAGGTCGAGCGAGCGGCGTCATCGGAGGAGTGAAGTCCGCCCTCCGGAGTCGTCGGAGACCGAGGTAGAGGTGAACCGGAGGTCGGGAGTGAGGATCGCACTCCGGAGTCGCCCGGAACCTGAGAGGAGGAGCACCGGAGGTCGGGGGTGAGGATCGCACCCCGGAGTCGCCGGAAGTCGACATCGAGGCCAGGCCGGCCGACGTCATCGGAGCCGAGAGCGCCATCGGACCGGAGCCGCCCGAAGTCGACATCGTGAAGAGACTGCCCGACGTCGTCGAATCGGAGGTAGAGATCGAACCGAGGCCGCCGACATCGGACCGGAACCGCCTACCGGCGTCGTCAAAGAACTGACATTGTGCCGAGGCCGCCGAGACCGAACCGGAACCGCCTCACGGCGTCGACACGACTCCAGCGGCGTCGGAACATCAGAAAAAGGGCAGTAAGTGGAGTAGAGGGCGCCTAAGGCCCTGTGGAGACCTGGGAGACTGCTCTAAGGGGCTAGGGAGGTGCTGAAACCCACCTGACTGTACCTGGGGTGAACTGGGACTAACCTAGAGAGGTTGTGTGGAGAAGGAAAGCCAGGGCATTGGTATTCCCCCCTTTGATCTACCTCAGTTTAGGCCTCAGCCTTGTCCCAGCCAGGGAGTAGCCTCCCCCTCAAGCCTTCCACAACCCTACAAGCTGTGCCTGGGCCAAATCAGCCCTTAAGAAGTGAAGTGTCATCTGATTATATGAGGGGTGCTGTATACTTGTAATTATTTATTGGGGATACTGTATTTATTGAGTTTTTACCTATTTATTGCTGCACTATATTTATAGGTCCACAGGACTTGTTGGTGTACAATATTTATTGGTACAGTATTTATTGCCTCAAAGTATTTAATTGTCTGTATATATTGCACTTGTATTTATGCCCTGTTATTTATGATCACCCCTATTTATTTCATCAAACAGCCAATATTTATTTGACCTGCACTAATTGAAACTTGTATATTGTGATTGACCTATTTATTTTTCCAATCAGCAACTAAGAGAAAAAGATAAAGAAAGAATATTTTCATAATTTTTACGGTGTAGAGTCGTTTTTGGAACGGATGCACGCATGGTTCTTGTATGGGTATATTGTATGCTTAGCACTGCGCCTGTTTCCTGACCACTCGAGCCAAGCTACCACAGTGTGTTCGGGGAGTCCACCACCACCCTGCGGAGTGGGAGTGGGCGTTTCCAACATAAATTGGTGTTCAGTGGTGGGATAGAGCTGTGCCTACATATACTCAACAATAACTGTGGGTAGTCCATAGGCCTACACCGGGAGTTTTCTCACAGCGGCCTTCCAAATTGTGGGTTTTTGTTTTTTCCAAATTTACTCTGGTGGTGGGAGGAGGTATTACTAAAGGTACCCCCCTGCATTGTTACTGCACAAAACCTGACCTCTAACCTGAGTGGGCAAGATGGAGTTTGTACTGGAAGATTTAGAAACGTACACTGTGGCCCAACTCAGGGAGTTTTGCCAGCGGGAAGGGGTGTACTGTCCCCCAGGAGCAAAGAAGGGTGCACTCCAAACCAGCTTAAGGGCTTGGGGGGAGGCACGCCGAGAAAGCAAGGCTGAGGAGGAAGACAGGGATGGAGAGCCTAACCCCGAGGGGGCTGAGATGTACCAACCTGAGGTGGGGAACCTGTCAGCAGGGCCCAGGACACTTTCTAGGAAGGGCAGCACTGTCTCTAGCGGGGGCTTATCCAGCGTGGAGTTAGCAGATCGGAGAGAGAAAAGACAGCTCACATGGGACTTAGCAAGGCTGGAAAAGGAGAAAGAGGAGCAGAGGATGGCCCATGAATTGCGACTGAAAGAAATAGATCTTCAGATTTTGAGAATCGGGGCACAACCTGTTCCTAATGGTGGCAGCCAAAACCAAGAGTCCACTAGGGAATCCAAACCTTACCTGCCAAAGGACATTGTAGCAAGCTATGGGGCGGGTGACGACATCGCCAAGTGGCTCGCAGCCTATGAGGTCTCATTGAGGGCCCATGGGGTTCCAGTGAAGTATTGGGGAGGGGGATTGTACAAATACATGCCTCCAGCTGGTAGGGATGCTTTATTGGCCCTCGAAGAGGAGGAGCAAACCCACTACCCCACCATGAAACTGGCGCTCATCAGGAAGTTTGGACTAACTCCGGAAAAGTACAGACAGAAGTTCAGGGGTAGTCACAAACTGGGCACACAGAATTGGGTGGACTTCCTGGACTATGCAAAGAAGGCACTGGAAGGTTGGATTCAGGGCAGTGAAGTAAGGAACTACGAGGAGCTGTTTGACCTAGTACTGAAGGAACACCTACTCGAGAAATGTTTCCCTGAACTGCGGCAACACCTGGTGGATAGCAAGCTGACCAGCCCCCGGAAGCTTGCTGAGGAGGCGGACATTTGGGCTAGTACCCGGGTGTCCACAAGGGGGACTGGAGGGGACACTCAAAAGGCCGGACAGGGCGCCCCCCAGAAGAAGGAAGGAGGGGAAAAGAAAAAGGAGTTCTCCAAAGGCCCCCAAAATAACTTCCAAGGGAAGGGAACAGGATTCACCTCTAAGGCTAACCCACCCAGAAACCCTAATCCTGGCCAGAGTCAGCAGCCAAGGGTTGTCCATTGCTACGAGTGCGGTGGCGTTGGACACTATAAAGGAGATCCGAAGTGTCAGAAACGATCACCCCCTCCCACTGGAGGAAAGCCCCCCGGAGTAGCTAGTGCAGTGCTCGGGGAGGAGATGCCCTTAACTAAGGGAAGGGAGTGGGCGGGTGTCACTTTAGTGTCCCTGGGAGAACGGGAGATGGTTCCTAAGATCCAGGTGCCCGCAAATACCGCAAAGTATGGGCAGTGGATCACCATCAACGGCCAAAGAGGGGAGGCTCTGAGAGACACAGGAGCCAGTATGACTATGGTGCGTAGCCAGCTGGTGTCTCCAGAGCAGGTAATTCCCGATGTACTCCACCCAGCCGCGATGGCTGACGGCAGAACAGGTCACTATCCCGTGGCCGAGGTTCCCTTTGAATGGGGGGGGGTTGCAGGTTCACTTCGAGTTGCCGTAAGCCCTGCCGTGCCAGTCGATTGTCTGCTGGGCAATGACATGGAGCACAACGCTTGGAAGGAGGTGGAATACCGGACTCACACCGAGATGCTGGGTACACCTGACTGGGCCTGTGTTAGCACAAGGTCCGAGACTACCCGAAGAGGGAGTTCATTCCGGCTGGAGCCTGGAACAAAGGCCCAGCCAGCTGCCAGTCAAGGGAAGAACCGAGGACAGGAGGAGCCTGCCTCGGCGTCTCCACCCCGTAGGACGGATAGGCCACCGGAGGTGGTGGACCAGGAGTCTGCGGAGGGGGACGTTACCAACCTGGAGGACCTACCCATCCCGGCCGAGTGGCACGTGGAGGGAGGCCCGTCCAGGGAGGAATTCTGCCAGGGCCAGAGGGAGTGCCCTACCCTTGAGGGGCTGAGGCGACAGGCTGAAGCCCAGGCAGCAGGGAACGTTGAAGGGAACTACAGTGTTTACTGGGAGGATGGCCTCCTCTACAGTGAACCCAAGGCACCCCTACATGGATCGTCACGAGCCTTGGTAGTTCCTCAACGTTATCGAGCCTTCCTTTTAGAGTTGGCTCACGAGATCCCCTTGGCAGGACACCTGGGGCAAGACAAGACCTTCGCCCGTCTTGTCCCACACTTTTATTGGCCTCAGATGAAAGTGTCGTCCGATACCTACTGCCGGACATGTGTGTCTTGCCAAGCCAGTGGGAAAACAGGGGTGAAGCTGAAAGCTCCCCTGGAACCACTTCCTGTCGTTAGCACCCCCTTTGAAAGGGTGGGCATCGACATTGTGGGTCCATTAGATCCACCGACTACAGCTGGTCACAGGTTTATCCTGGTTCTGGTGGATCATGCCACACGGTACCCAGAGGCAATACCTCTGAGGACCATAACAGCACCTGTTGTGGCTAGGGCCCTGATGGGAATCTTTACCCGAGTGGGTTTTCCCAAGGAAGTTGTGTCCGACAGGGGGACCAACTTCATGTCAGCGTATATGCGGGCAATGTGGAAGGAGTGTGGAGTGACATACCGGTTCACCACTCCTTACCACCCCCAGACCAATGGTCTGGTGGAGAGGTTTAACAAAACCTTAAAAGGCATGATCAGAAGTCTGCCTGAAAGCCTGCGGAGGAAATGGGACGTCCTCCTACCCTGTTTACTTTTTTCCTACAGGGAAGTGCCACAGAAGGGAGTGGGCTTCAGCCCCTTCGAGCTTCTGTATGGGCACCCTGTACGTGGACCTCTTAACCTGGTGAGAGACGGATGGGAAAGAACTCCCAGAAAGCTCCCCCAGGATGTGGTGAGCTACATGCTGGCCTTCCGGAGCCAAATGGCTAAGTTGTGGAAGCAAGCTTCTGACAACTTGGAAGCCAGCCAAGCAGTGATGAAGGCGTGGTATGACCACAACGCTCACCCGGTGGAGTTGGAGCCTGGCCAGAAGGTGTGGGTGATCGAACCCGGAGAGCTTAGTGCCCTCCAGGATCGCTGGTCAGGACCCTTTGAGGTGTTGGAGAAGAAGGGTAAGGCTACCTACTTGGTGGACCTGAAGACCCCTCGTCAGCCCCTGCGGGTGCTGCATGCCAACCGCCTCAAACCCCACCACGAGAGGCCCGAAGTCATCTTGATGATGGTGACTGACGGAGGAGAGGACGTGGAAAGCGAGCCTCTCCCTGATCTGTTTGCGTCTCAAGAAAAGGATGGGTCGGTGGAGGGAGTGATTCTCTCCCCATCTCTAACTCCTGAACAGCAGGAGGACTGTCGCCAGGTCCTGGGGCAGTACTCTTCGTTGTTCTCCCTTGTCCCGGGTAGGACTCACCTGTGCGTCCATGACGTGGACACAGGGGACAGCCCACCTGTGAAGTCCAAGATCTACCGGATGTCAGACAAGGTGAAGGCCAGCATTCATAGTGAAGTCACTAAGATGCTGGAGCTAGGAGTGATTGAACCTTCTAGCAGCCCCTGGTCTAGTCCGGTGGTGTTAGTACCAAAAGCTGCACCACCGGGTGCCCAACCAGAACTGAGGTTCTGTGTGGACTACCGGGGGCTGAATTCAGTGACAAAGACTGATGCACATCCGATCCCTAGGGCGGATGAATTAATTGACCGGCTGGGAGCTGCCCAATATCTAAGTACCTTTGACCTTACCTCTGGGTACTGGCAGATCTCTTTGACTGATGGAGCAAGGGAAAGGTCAGCCTTCTCCACGCCCAATGGCCACTACCAGTTCTGTGTGATGCCCTTTGGGCTCAAGAACGCACCTGCCACGTTTCAGCGCCTGGTAAACCAGATCCTCACCGGAATGGAGAGTTTCTCTGCTGCTTATCTGGATGACATAGCCGTCTTCAGTAACAGCTGGGAGGATCACTTGCGTCACCTGCAAGCTGTTCTCCAGGCCCTGAGACAAGCTGGATTGACGATCAAGGCCAGCAAGTGCCAGATCGGGCAGGGGTCGGTAGTGTACCTTGGACACTTGGTGGGTAGGGGAACGGTGCAACCCCTCCAGGCGAAGATCGAGGCCATCATGGCCTGGGAACCCCCCAAGACACAGACTGAGGTCCGAGCATTTTTGGGCCTCACGGGATACTATCGCCGCTTCGTGAAGGGGTACGGTACCATCGTAGCCCCTCTCACGGAGCTCACGTCCAAGAAACAACCTCGACGGGTAGTCTGGACGGAGGCTTGTCAGCAAGCCTTTGAGAGATTGAAGAAAGCCATGTGCGAGGCCCCGGTCTTAAGGGCCCCAGACTTTTCCAGGAAGTTCATTGTCCAGACAGATGCATCAGAACATGGCATTGGGGCAGTGTTATCGCAACTCAACGAAGAGGGTCTGGATCAACCCGTGGTCTTCCTATCCCGGAGACTACTTCCCAGGGAACAGAAGTGGAGTGCAATAGAGCGTGAAGCCTTTGCAGTGGTATGGGCTCTGAAGAAGTTGCGGCCATACCTGTTTGGCTCGCACTTCCTGGTTCAGACCGACCACAGACCCCTTCGTTGGCTGATGCAAATGAAGGGGGAGAATCCCAAGTTGTTGAGGTGGTCTATTTCCCTACAGGGAATGGACTTTCAGGTGGAACATCGGCCTGGAGTGGACCACGCCAATGCAGACGGTCTCTCAAGGTATTTCCGCCTTAGTGATGAGAACTCCCAAGGGGTTGGGTAGCTCTCCCCACTTTCAGCTGGGGGGGACGCGTGTTAGACCTGTCAGCCCTTTGGGTGGTCCCTCCTCATCATTATTTATTTTGTCCCACTTTTGCCTCAAACCCTGTGTGAATTTTTCCTTTTTGGGAACCACCAGACTTTTTCGTGTTGCTACAGATTCAGGGAACCATTTTAGCTACCCCTGAAACTTCTGTCTGAGGGCCTGAAGCACAAAATGGTGGCCACCTGTGACATCACCAGCATCCACTGGAACCTACCAGCACCTTCCAGAACATTCCAGGAGCTTCCAGAACCCTGTGACCGTTGGAGGCGGTTTAGAATGTTGGGAGGATAAGAGAGGCAGTTGGCAGTTGGAGCTGGCAGTTGGCACCTGACTGGTGAAGAGAGAGGAGCACAACAGTGAAGGAGGAAGGAGTGAAGCAGCAGGGGTGGAAACTTGTGCCTGGAGTGGGGTCCATAAACCCACCCTTGATACTTGTCCCTACTGATGGATCCCAGCCTATAGCCCTGTGTGGGAAGAAGACAGAAGAAAACCATCCTAAGGACCTGGACAGCAGGAACAGGCCTTAGAACCAAGAAAACAGCAAGATTCTGACCTGAGAACTGGTTTCCCTGGAGTCCGGCGTCGAGTAGCCTGAAGACCTGGAGCCCGAGGTGGAGAAGCGGCGCTGACTGAAGTAGCAGACGTCGTACCCGGAGCCGCCTGAGGTCGTGAGAGGGCGCCGACGGGGGTCGAGAGGAATACCAGAGGTCGAGGAGGAAGTGAACCGAGGTCGAGCGAGCGGCGTCATCGGAGGAGTGAAGTCCGCCCTCCGGAGTCGTCGGAGACCGAGGTAGAGGTGAACCGGAGGTCGGGAGTGAGGATCGCACTCCGGAGTCGCCCGGAACCTGAGAGGAGGAGCACCGGAGGTCGGGGGTGAGGATCGCACCCCGGAGTCGCCGGAAGTCGACATCGAGGCCAGGCCGGCCGACGTCATCGGAGCCGAGAGCGCCATCGGACCGGAGCCGCCCGAAGTCGACATCGTGAAGAGACTGCCCGACGTCGTCGAATCGGAGGTAGAGATCGAACCGAGGCCGCCGACATCGGACCGGAACCGCCTACCGGCGTCGTCAAAGAACTGACATTGTGCCGAGGCCGCCGAGACCGAACCGGAACCGCCTCACGGCGTCGACACGACTCCAGCGGCGTCGGAACATCAGAAAAAGGGCAGTAAGTGGAGTAGAGGGCGCCTAAGGCCCTGTGGAGACCTGGGAGACTGCTCTAAGGGGCTAGGGAGGTGCTGAAACCCACCTGACTGTACCTGGGGTGAACTGGGACTAACCTAGAGAGGTTGTGTGGAGAAGGAAAGCCAGGGCATTGGTATTCCCCCCTTTGATCTACCTCAGTTTAGGCCTCAGCCTTGTCCCAGCCAGGGAGTAGCCTCCCCCTCAAGCCTTCCACAACCCTACAAGCTGTGCCTGGGCCAAATCAGCCCTTAAGAAGTGAAGTGTCATCTGATTATATGAGGGGTGCTGTATACTTGTAATTATTTATTGGGGATACTGTATTTATTGAGTTTTTACCTATTTATTGCTGCACTATATTTATAGGTCCACAGGACTTGTTGGTGTACAATATTTATTGGTACAGTATTTATTGCCTCAAAGTATTTAATTGTCTGTATATATTGCACTTGTATTTATGCCCTGTTATTTATGATCACCCCTATTTATTTCATCAAACAGCCAATATTTATTTGACCTGCACTAATTGAAACTTGTATATTGTGATTGACCTATTTATTTTTCCAATCAGCAACTAAGAGAAAAAGATAAAGAAAGAATATTTTCATAATTTTTACGGTGTAGAGTCGTTTTTGGAACGGATGCACGCATGGTTCTTGTATGGGTATATTGTATGCTTAGCACTGCGCCTGTTTCCTGACCACTCGAGCCAAGCTACCACAGTGTGTTCGGGGAGTCCACCACCACCCTGCGGAGTGGGAGTGGGCGTTTCCAACATAAATTGGTGTTCAGTGGTGGGATAGAGCTGTGCCTACATATACTCAACAATAACTGTGGGTAGTCCATAGGCCTACACCGGGAGTTTTCTCACAGCGGCCTTCCAAATTGTGGGTTTTTGTTTTTTCCAAATTTACTCTGGTGGTGGGAGGAGGTATTACTAAAGGTACCCCCCTGCATTGTTACTGCACAAAACCTGACCTCTAACCTGAGTGGGCAAGATGGAGTTTGTACTGGAAGATTTAGAAACGTACACTGTGGCCCAACTCAGGGAGTTTTGCCAGCGGGAAGGGGTGTACTGTCCCCCAGGAGCAAAGAAGGGTGCACTCCAAACCAGCTTAAGGGCTTGGGGGGAGGCACGCCGAGAAAGCAAGGCTGAGGAGGAAGACAGGGATGGAGAGCCTAACCCCGAGGGGGCTGAGATGTACCAACCTGAGGTGGGGAACCTGTCAGCAGGGCCCAGGACACTTTCTAGGAAGGGCAGCACTGTCTCTAGCGGGGGCTTATCCAGCGTGGAGTTAGCAGATCGGAGAGAGAAAAGACAGCTCACATGGGACTTAGCAAGGCTGGAAAAGGAGAAAGAGGAGCAGAGGATGGCCCATGAATTGCGACTGAAAGAAATAGATCTTCAGATTTTGAGAATCGGGGCACAACCTGTTCCTAATGGTGGCAGCCAAAACCAAGAGTCCACTAGGGAATCCAAACCTTACCTGCCAAAGGACATTGTAGCAAGCTATGGGGCGGGTGACGACATCGCCAAGTGGCTCGCAGCCTATGAGGTCTCATTGAGGGCCCATGGGGTTCCAGTGAAGTATTGGGGAGGGGGATTGTACAAATACATGCCTCCAGCTGGTAGGGATGCTTTATTGGCCCTCGAAGAGGAGGAGCAAACCCACTACCCCACCATGAAACTGGCGCTCATCAGGAAGTTTGGACTAACTCCGGAAAAGTACAGACAGAAGTTCAGGGGTAGTCACAAACTGGGCACACAGAATTGGGTGGACTTCCTGGACTATGCAAAGAAGGCACTGGAAGGTTGGATTCAGGGCAGTGAAGTAAGGAACTACGAGGAGCTGTTTGACCTAGTACTGAAGGAACACCTACTCGAGAAATGTTTCCCTGAACTGCGGCAACACCTGGTGGATAGCAAGCTGACCAGCCCCCGGAAGCTTGCTGAGGAGGCGGACATTTGGGCTAGTACCCGGGTGTCCACAAGGGGGACTGGAGGGGACACTCAAAAGGCCGGACAGGGCGCCCCCCAGAAGAAGGAAGGAGGGGAAAAGAAAAAGGAGTTCTCCAAAGGCCCCCAAAATAACTTCCAAGGGAAGGGAACAGGATTCACCTCTAAGGCTAACCCACCCAGAAACCCTAATCCTGGCCAGAGTCAGCAGCCAAGGGTTGTCCATTGCTACGAGTGCGGTGGCGTTGGACACTATAAAGGAGATCCGAAGTGTCAGAAACGATCACCCCCTCCCACTGGAGGAAAGCCCCCCGGAGTAGCTAGTGCAGTGCTCGGGGAGGAGATGCCCTTAACTAAGGGAAGGGAGTGGGCGGGTGTCACTTTAGTGTCCCTGGGAGAACGGGAGATGGTTCCTAAGATCCAGGTGCCCGCAAATACCGCAAAGTATGGGCAGTGGATCACCATCAACGGCCAAAGAGGGGAGGCTCTGAGAGACACAGGAGCCAGTATGACTATGGTGCGTAGCCAGCTGGTGTCTCCAGAGCAGGTAATTCCCGATGTACTCCACCCAGCCGCGATGGCTGACGGCAGAACAGGTCACTATCCCGTGGCCGAGGTTCCCTTTGAATGGGGGGGGGTTGCAGGTTCACTTCGAGTTGCCGTAAGCCCTGCCGTGCCAGTCGATTGTCTGCTGGGCAATGACATGGAGCACAACGCTTGGAAGGAGGTGGAATACCGGACTCACACCGAGATGCTGGGTACACCTGACTGGGCCTGTGTTAGCACAAGGTCCGAGACTACCCGAAGAGGGAGTTCATTCCGGCTGGAGCCTGGAACAAAGGCCCAGCCAGCTGCCAGTCAAGGGAAGAACCGAGGACAGGAGGAGCCTGCCTCGGCGTCTCCACCCCGTAGGACGGATAGGCCACCGGAGGTGGTGGACCAGGAGTCTGCGGAGGGGGACGTTACCAACCTGGAGGACCTACCCATCCCGGCCGAGTGGCACGTGGAGGGAGGCCCGTCCAGGGAGGAATTCTGCCAGGGCCAGAGGGAGTGCCCTACCCTTGAGGGGCTGAGGCGACAGGCCGAAGCCCAGGCAGCAGGGAACGTTGAAGGGAACTACAGTGTTTACTGGGAGGATGGCCTCCTCTACAGTGAACCCAAGGCACCCCTACATGGATCGTCACGAGCCTTGGTAGTTCCTCAACGTTATCGAGCCTTCCTTTTAGAGTTGGCTCACGAGATCCCCTTGGCAGGACACCTGGGGCAAGACAAGACCTTCGCCCGTCTTGTCCCACACTTTTATTGGCCTCAGATGAAAGTGTCGTCCGATACCTACTGCCGGACATGTGTGTCTTGCCAAGCCAGTGGGAAAACAGGGGTGAAGCTGAAAGCTCCCCTGGAACCACTTCCTGTCGTTAGCACCCCCTTTGAAAGGGTGGGCATCGACATTGTGGGTCCATTAGATCCACCGACTACAGCTGGTCACAGGTTTATCCTGGTTCTGGTGGATCATGCCACACGGTACCCAGAGGCAATACCTCTGAGGACCATAACAGCACCTGTTGTGGCTAGGGCCCTGATGGGAATCTTTACCCGAGTGGGTTTTCCCAAGGAAGTTGTGTCCGACAGGGGGACCAACTTCATGTCAGCGTATATGCGGGCAATGTGGAAGGAGTGTGGAGTGACATACCGGTTCACCACTCCTTACCACCCCCAGACCAATGGTCTGGTGGAGAGGTTTAACAAAACCTTAAAAGGCATGATCAGAAGTCTGCCTGAAAGCCTGCGGAGGAAATGGGACGTCCTCCTACCCTGTTTACTTTTTTCCTACAGGGAAGTGCCACAGAAGGGAGTGGGCTTCAGCCCCTTCGAGCTTCTGTATGGGCACCCTGTACGTGGACCTCTTAACCTGGTGAGAGACGGATGGGAAAGAACTCCCAGAAAGCTCCCCCAGGATGTGGTGAGCTACATGCTGGCCTTCCGGAGCCAAATGGCTAAGTTGTGGAAGCAAGCTTCTGACAACTTGGAAGCCAGCCAAGCAGTGATGAAGGCGTGGTATGACCACAACGCTCACCCGGTGGAGTTGGAGCCTGGCCAGAAGGTGTGGGTGATCGAACCCGGAGAGCTTAGTGCCCTCCAGGATCGCTGGTCAGGACCCTTTGAGGTGTTGGAGAAGAAGGGTAAGGCTACCTACTTGGTGGACCTGAAGACCCCTCGTCAGCCCCTGCGGGTGCTGCATGCCAACCGCCTCAAACCCCACCACGAGAGGCCCGAAGTCATCTTGATGATGGTGACTGACGGAGGAGAGGACGTGGAAAGCGAGCCTCTCCCTGATCTGTTTGCGTCTCAAGAAAAGGATGGGTCGGTGGAGGGAGTGATTCTCTCCCCATCTCTAACTCCTGAACAGCAGGAGGACTGTCGCCAGGTCCTGGGGCAGTACTCTTCGTTGTTCTCCCTTGTCCCGGGTAGGACTCACCTGTGCGTCCATGACGTGGACACAGGGGACAGCCCACCTGTGAAGTCCAAGATCTACCGGATGTCAGACAAGGTGAAGGCCAGCATTCATAGTGAAGTCACTAAGATGCTGGAGCTAGGAGTGATTGAACCTTCTAGCAGCCCCTGGTCTAGTCCGGTGGTGTTAGTACCAAAAGCTGCACCACCGGGTGCCCAACCAGAACTGAGGTTCTGTGTGGACTACCGGGGGCTGAATTCAGTGACAAAGACTGATGCACATCCGATCCCTAGGGCGGATGAATTAATTGACCGGCTGGGAGCTGCCCAATATCTAAGTACCTTTGACCTTACCTCTGGGTACTGGCAGATCTCTTTGACTGATGGAGCAAGGGAAAGGTCAGCCTTCTCCACGCCCAATGGCCACTACCAGTTCTGTGTGATGCCCTTTGGGCTCAAGAACGCACCTGCCACGTTTCAGCGCCTGGTAAACCAGATCCTCACCGGAATGGAGAGTTTCTCTGCTGCTTATCTGGATGACATAGCCGTCTTCAGTAACAGCTGGGAGGATCACTTGCGTCACCTGCAAGCTGTTCTCCAGGCCCTGAGACAAGCTGGATTGACGATCAAGGCCAGCAAGTGCCAGATCGGGCAGGGGTCGGTAGTGTACCTTGGACACTTGGTGGGTAGGGGAACGGTGCAACCCCTCCAGGCGAAGATCGAGGCCATCATGGCCTGGGAACCCCCCAAGACACAGACTGAGGTCCGAGCATTTTTGGGCCTCACGGGATACTATCGCCGCTTCGTGAAGGGGTACGGTACCATCGTAGCCCCTCTCACGGAGCTCACGTCCAAGAAACAACCTCGACGGGTAGTCTGGACGGAGGCTTGTCAGCAAGCCTTTGAGAGATTGAAGAAAGCCATGTGCGAGGCCCCGGTCTTAAGGGCCCCAGACTTTTCCAGGAAGTTCATTGTCCAGACAGATGCATCAGAACATGGCATTGGGGCAGTGTTATCGCAACTCAACGAAGAGGGTCTGGATCAACCCGTGGTCTTCCTATCCCGGAGACTACTTCCCAGGGAACAGAAGTGGAGTGCAATAGAGCGTGAAGCCTTTGCAGTGGTATGGGCTCTGAAGAAGTTGCGGCCATACCTGTTTGGCTCGCACTTCCTGGTTCAGACCGACCACAGACCCCTTCGTTGGCTGATGCAAATGAAGGGGGAGAATCCCAAGTTGTTGAGGTGGTCTATTTCCCTACAGGGAATGGACTTTCAGGTGGAACATCGGCCTGGAGTGGACCACGCCAATGCAGACGGTCTCTCAAGGTATTTCCGCCTTAGTGATGAGAACTCCCAAGGGGTTGGGTAGCTCTCCCCACTTTCAGCTGGGGGGGACGCGTGTTAGACCTGTCAGCCCTTTGGGTGGTCCCTCCTCATCATTATTTATTTTGTCCCACTTTTGCCTCAAACCCTGTGTGAATTTTTCCTTTTTGGGAACCACCAGACTTTTTCGTGTTGCTACAGATTCAGGGAACCATTTTAGCTACCCCTGAAACTTCTGTCTGAGGGCCTGAAGCACAAAATGGTGGCCACCTGTGACATCACCAGCATCCACTGGAACCTACCAGCACCTTCCAGAACATTCCAGGAGCTTCCAGAACCCTGTGACCGTTGGAGGCGGTTTAGAATGTTGGGAGGATAAGAGAGGCAGTTGGCAGTTGGAGCTGGCAGTTGGCACCTGACTGGTGAAGAGAGAGGAGCACAACAGTGAAGGAGGAAGGAGTGAAGCAGCAGGGGTGGAAACTTGTGCCTGGAGTGGGGTCCATAAACCCACCCTTGATACTTGTCCCTACTGATGGATCCCAGCCTATAGCCCTGTGTGGGAAGAAGACAGAAGAAAACCATCCTAAGGACCTGGACAGCAGGAACAGGCCTTAGAACCAAGAAAACAGCAAGATTCTGACCTGAGAACTGGTTTCCCTGGAGTCCGGCGTCGAGTAGCCTGAAGACCTGGAGCCCGAGGTGGAGAAGCGGCGCTGACTGAAGTAGCAGACGTCGTACCCGGAGCCGCCTGAGGTCGTGAGAGGGCGCCGACGGGGGTCGAGAGGAATACCAGAGGTCGAGGAGGAAGTGAACCGAGGTCGAGCGAGCGGCGTCATCGGAGGAGTGAAGTCCGCCCTCCGGAGTCGTCGGAGACCGAGGTAGAGGTGAACCGGAGGTCGGGAGTGAGGATCGCACTCCGGAGTCGCCCGGAACCTGAGAGGAGGAGCACCGGAGGTCGGGGGTGAGGATCGCACCCCGGAGTCGCCGGAAGTCGACATCGAGGCCAGGCCGGCCGACGTCATCGGAGCCGAGAGCGCCATCGGACCGGAGCCGCCCGAAGTCGACATCGTGAAGAGACTGCCCGACGTCGTCGAATCGGAGGTAGAGATCGAACCGAGGCCGCCGACATCGGACCGGAACCGCCTACCGGCGTCGTCAAAGAACTGACATTGTGCCGAGGCCGCCGAGACCGAACCGGAACCGCCTCACGGCGTCGACACGACTCCAGCGGCGTCGGAACATCAGAAAAAGGGCAGTAAGTGGAGTAGAGGGCGCCTAAGGCCCTGTGGAGACCTGGGAGACTGCTCTAAGGGGCTAGGGAGGTGCTGAAACCCACCTGACTGTACCTGGGGTGAACTGGGACTAACCTAGAGAGGTTGTGTGGAGAAGGAAAGCCAGGGCATTGGTATTCCCCCCTTTGATCTACCTCAGTTTAGGCCTCAGCCTTGTCCCAGCCAGGGAGTAGCCTCCCCCTCAAGCCTTCCACAACCCTACAAGCTGTGCCTGGGCCAAATCAGCCCTTAAGAAGTGAAGTGTCATCTGATTATATGAGGGGTGCTGTATACTTGTAATTATTTATTGGGGATACTGTATTTATTGAGTTTTTACCTATTTATTGCTGCACTATATTTATAGGTCCACAGGACTTGTTGGTGTACAATATTTATTGGTACAGTATTTATTGCCTCAAAGTATTTAATTGTCTGTATATATTGCACTTGTATTTATGCCCTGTTATTTATGATCACCCCTATTTATTTCATCAAACAGCCAATATTTATTTGACCTGCACTAATTGAAACTTGTATATTGTGATTGACCTATTTATTTTTCCAATCAGCAACTAAGAGAAAAAGATAAAGAAAGAATATTTTCATAATTTTTACGGTGTAGAGTCGTTTTTGGAACGGATGCACGCATGGTTCTTGTATGGGTATATTGTATGCTTAGCACTGCGCCTGTTTCCTGACCACTCGAGCCAAGCTACCACAGTGTGTTCGGGGAGTCCACCACCACCCTGCGGAGTGGGAGTGGGCGTTTCCAACAATGGTGAAGTTAGATTTTGAAAATGCCACTTTTATGAAGTCAGCATTTTCTTACTTTAGATATTTGGTGCCTTCTGCGTGTCTCTGAATACACCTCTGGGGTGGGTGACAGCTGAGCTTTGTGCATTCCCTCTAGACAGCCACACACAAGGGAGCTTGATGTGGCTAATGGGCCATCTGCACCCTGAGCAGGATGGGAAGGAGGAGCTGACACACCTGAATAGGCTGTGTCCTGAAGCCACACAAAGTGCTGCATAACCCACTGTTGTGAGTCTGGAGCCAGGGCAGGAGGAGCAGGGGATTTCTGCACCACAAAGGCCTCTCTTTGAAGTTTCCCCTACTTCAAAAACACAACTGGGCAGAAGTAGTGAACCTCGGACACCACCAACAGAGTACACTTATGGACTTGTGGATACTCTGCCAGGAAGGACTGCTTTGCTACTACAAGGACTGCCAATCCACTGGATTCTTGCTTTTCTATGCTTTCCTGTGCCTGCTGCCCTCTTGGCTGGGAGTGAGAAGGACTGGATCTGCATCTCTACAACCCAGAACCCAGAGTGACTCAAAGGGCCTGACTGGTCTCCTGTTTTCTGAAGTCTCAGGGACATAAAAGACTTCCAGCCAACCTGCTCCTGCACTCTGCCATCTGTGAGTCTGCCCTGTCAAGTGGTATCACCCCAGTTCTGGACACTTGGAAGTGGGCCTAAGGTGCTCTGCTCTCTGTGGTCCTCATCAGAACGGCTGGCAAGCCCAAAAAAGCCCCTCCACACAGCTGGCAGCCTCACCAAACTAGACACCAGGCAGTGCAAAGCCCTGCAAAGACTCGCTGTGCAGCTGCCAGTCTATCGGAACCGACGCACAGAGACGCCAAGCACTGCAAAGCATCGCCACGCAGCTCCCCGGGATTGACGCAAAGCGATGCCTAGCCCCGCAACGCCTCGCCACACAGCCCCCAGGACAGACACACAGCAATGTCAAGTCCTGCAAAGCCTTGCCGCACAGCTTTTTGGAATGGACACCAGATGACGCAAAGCCCTGTAAAGCAACACCGTGAACCAGGATTTAAGGTTTTGTGTTCAGCGAGCCCAAATAGGACCCTGTAGCCAGCCCGTGCTCCATTGTGGTTGGCCTGAACTTGTGACTTTGTCTCGGTCTGGCACAACCAGATAACCACAGTTGGCGCTTTGCACTTTTATGCGCTATTCTTATCTAAATCTTTAAAATTGCGTATCGCAGGATCTACTTATTACATTTTTGTTGTTTTGGTCTTGTTCTATTTATAACATCATCATCTATTAATCGAAACTGGCGTAGAGTCATTTTGCGGTGTTTTCCTGTGTTCCTGTTTGAAGTGTTGCACAAATACTTAACACATTGCCTATTGTGTTAAGCCTGTCGGCTCTGTGCTAAACTACCAGAGAGTGAGCACAAGTTAATTCATGGTGTGTATCTGACTAACCCGGACTAGGAATGTAGTTTCCTGCTTGGATAGGGTGCATACCTCTGCCAACCAGAAACCCAATTTATAACACCCCCATTAACTTGAACACATGTGGAGGGTTCCTCACGGCCCATGACACTACAGTGGCTACTGTTGTATCATGATACAACTCCTGTAGTGTTCCTTCCTGGTGGCTCAAAGTCACACAGAAAGTACCCTCTGGAAGAAATAGACTTCACAGTCCCATTTTGTTTGTGCTGATGTCAGTACCACGCACCTGATAATGGAGACTTCCACAGGAGCAGAAGAACTTTTCCCCAAATCCCAAACTCCACTGCAAGCGAATGATTAAATCCACTCCCAGTAAAGAGGGGGAAAGGGAATGGGAATAACAAGAGACTCCACTGCTGTGCCTCTTCCTCACAGGAATATTAGCGAGGGACTGCTTGGCATCTGCAAACACAAATAACCATTAATACTTTACTGAGCCCCTCCATCAACCCAGGCTGTTGTTACTACTCTAGTGCTACCCCTAGTGTATCTCCCTTACCTGGCTAAGCTTCTCTTTCTTACTTTTTACGTTGTTTACTTGCAACTGTTGAAATTTATACTGCTTTTAATTCTCTCTGTTGTCTCTTCCATATACAGCTGGCAGCCAGCGAAATTGTTGGTAAGTTTAATATATATAGATATATTTTCTACATACACGGTAAGATGATGCTAAATGATTTTTTAAGAGTCTTGACTGAAGCTGCTCTAGCTGTCCTTAGTAGTGTTACTCTTTTCAATTTCCAGTGGCATTTCTCACACAGTCATGTAAAAGTGTTTTTTTACTATTCCTCGCAAGAGAACAAGGTTGGAGCAGGTTATACATCTCTAAATGAGTCTGGTTTGCCACTAACAACCTCACTAGAAGACTCTGTGAACGCGCCGGAATATGACACCATATGATCTCTTCTTTTGCCTTTCGTTCCTCAAAGGTAATGCTGAACTAGTGCTGAATATTGCCATAACGATTTTGCTCTAACTTTGTGTCTTCCCAAGCAAACCAGGTAGCGCACTGTGAAATAGTCTAGGAATAGATTAACTGAACTTACTGACTTCTTAGATTCTATTACAGGACCGGAGGCTTCGTATTATGCTTCTCTTTCTATTTATTGCTACTCACAGCAGCCAATGAAAACTTGTATTATGTAAACAAAAACTACATTTCCCATGATGCATATATTACATCACATCCTGCAATGCCCCATAAGAGCCACCATCACTGGAACTTGTCCTCTTTCTTTGCTGCTCACGCAGAAAGTTAAGTGCTCGAGAGTTTTATATCGATTCAAATCTGTTCTGTGATGCTTTTATTAATCACTCCAGCACGCGCTGCTTCATGTTTATGTATTTAAGTGAATATATTTCATCCGCTTTGCTGTGCGACTATTGTTTAAGCCCTCTGGGGTGCTGGGACACTCCTGCTGGGAGCGCTGACTAATTTGCATGCCAGGCGGCCGCTTGGGCTCATTACTTTTAGTGCGCGTGTATCGCGCTAGTAGCTGCAGACTTTCTGGGCACGCTGCCCGCTTCGTTGTTAGCGCTTCAAGCGCTTTGCATGTTTGATGTTTTGGCAAGTGTTGGTACCGCTCCGCTCACGGCGGTGTTTTAAATAAATAAAATTATAGCGCGAGGCTCCCCTTATCAGCCGGTGCGCTTGGAGCCTGTCACTTTAGTTCTTTCATCACGTTTCCACGTGCGTAGCCCAATTGGGCTATATTTTGGTAGGACTGGGCTACGCACGTCGATACTGCCCATTTTCTTTCATTTTTTGTTTATTACACCGGGGATTTCACCACTGAGCATTGTCTTATGCCTGGCTGGCTGTAAAAACAATTTGGGCCTGGAGGGAGCACACCTCCTTGGACAATATTGGCTCTTTGGCTCCACTACGCCCTGAGGGCTGAAAGAACTGTGATACAGCTTATGCTGAGGAGCTAGGTACCTTTTCTGATTTGTGCTGTGGGTTGGCTCCCCCCCTTTACTCCTCCTTACTACTTGCCTGATGAGCAATTATATTTATAAATTTGGTTCAGCAATGGAGAATTGGGTCCATTATGAGGAGGGGGTGGGTACCCCTTCCATTGAAGAGAACATTGTTGAGGCCCTGGACGCCTCGGTCCAGGAGTCGGTCAACAAGGCCCCGGAGAAAGCAGTTCCGGGAACTGTGCAGCAAGCGTTAGCTACTGCATTGAAACCTATAACCAAGCACCTTGAGAAGTTAGCGAAGTGCCATGGCTTCACTGCCCCGGCAGGTGCTCCCACAGACGGCTCCCAGCCTAAGCCTTGGCCTCATTCTGCTTCTTACTCTTCGCTTCCTCGTCACGATGCTGACAAAGATAAGGGTCAGGATTCCGATACAGATCCCGATACGACCAGCTCTGATACCCCAGACGATTCCCCTCCTAGCAAGAGAACGAAGAAATCCAAAAATGTGGAGGTCCCACAAGCAATCCCTACTCCATTTACATTCAACCCCGCTGACATCGTCCATCCCAGGTCTTTGGATTGGCTGCCCGCCTCTGAGGTGGCGGCGTATTTGCATGAAAATCTCCCGCAAAAGTTTTGATAAGGAGGTGCGCAACAGACTACGCTCCCAATGCCCTCGACCAGACATCTCGGATAAAGTGGCCGAAACCCCTGAAATAGATTCTAGCCTTTTGACCTTCCTAAAGAAGTTCGCAAAGGACCCCAAGAAATGTATCGATCGCGCCTGGCGAGGGTGCCAGGATAAGCTCTTGGATGTAGTCAGTCCTCTGGCCAAGATTCTGGAGATGGCCTTGGAAGCACAGGAATCGAGGAACACAATAGATTCCCATGTGTTGGCGGGGTGGACCCAACGAGCCATATGTCTTCTGCGTAATGCCAACTGCGCCATTTCCACAGAGCGGCGCAAATCCATACTCATGCGCATGGACTCTAACCCTAACTGAGTTGGCAGCGGCAGAACCTGAACCCTTGGCGGACGGAAACCTTTTTGGGGACAGTTTCGTCAAGGATGTGGCCAAGTATGTGGGCACATTCACGACCTTGTATAAGGCGCAGTCAGGAATAAAACGAGTCTTTCAGGCTGGGATTTTCAATAGGGCCGGATGAGGCCGGGGACGCTCGTTTGGCCGTCAGTTTTCACAAGGTCCTCAGCGAGGAGATTTCGGTCGTGGCAGGGAAGAGTGGGACTTTACCCGTGGAGGAACCTTCTACCCCACCAGGCAGCGCTTCAACAAGCGGTGCTTTAATAGAGGATCCTATCGGGGAGGCTTCCAGAACACCGAATCTACAGGTGAGTGCCCCGGACCTCTTCCTTCTACCCTTGGGGGGACGTACTCAATTTTTCTATCACAATTGGGTTCAACTATCTCAGGATGCCTGGGTCTTGCAAACAGTTTAGGGTTTCCAACTAGATTTTTTCCAGACTCCCTATCAGGCCCATCGGCCCAGACAGCTTTCTTTTTCCCGACTAGAGTGCCATTTTATAGATTCCGAAATCGAAGGATTGCTGCAGAAACGCGGAATAGCGCCTTGCGACGAGGGCCCTCGCGGTTTCTGCAGCAATATTTTTCTGGTGCAGAAGAAAGGCGGAGGTTACAGTTTGGTACTCAATTTAAAGGACTTCAACCATTACATGACTTACAAGCATTTCAAGATGGAGGGTACCCATCTTTTGGCAGATCTCCTGAAACAGGGGGACTGGTTGGTCCGTCTGGACCTGAAAGACTTTTATCTGTCTATTCCCATTTTTCCCCCGCATCGAAGATTCCTACAGTTTCAATGGCGGAACCGGTGGTACGAATATTTGGTCCATCCTTTCGGACTTTCCTCGGCACCATGGTGCTTCACCAAGGTTCTGAAGCTTATCTCAGGGAACAGGGGCTATGCATGATAGTCTATCTAGATGACATCCTCATCATGGCGCAATCTCCAATGTTGGCAGCTCAGCAGTTGCGCATGACCATTCGTATCTTACAAAATCTGGGGTTTGTGATCAACGAAAACAAATCTCTTCTGTGCCCTACCCAGACGATAGATTTTCTGGGGTTCGTCATAAATTCTCAGACGGCTCAGCTCAGTCTTCCACGCTCCAAACTTCGAGACATCAAGAAGGAGCTGTATTACCTATTATCCAAACACTCAGGGTGATTGCCAGGATAGTGGGCCTTCTTGCGTCGTCCATTCAAGCAATTTTTCCAGGACCCTTACATTATCGGGCCCTGCAGAAACTCAAGATTCAGCACTTGCAGAAGGGTCTCTCTTACACAGACCTAGTACCTCTTTCCCAAGAGGTACGAGAGGAGATCCAGTGGTGGCTTGCTCACGTAGAGGGGTGGAACGGCAGAGCCATTTTCGGCTCTCTGCCGGAGGTCGTCATAGAGTCCGACGCCAGTCGTTGGGGTTGGGGAGCGCGCTGCGGAAATATTTCCACAGGGGGACGTTGGTCCCTAGGCGAGCTAAATCTCCACATCAATTGCCTAGAACTCCTGGCAGGGTCGTTTGCGATCAGGACACTATCACCCAAACAAGTCTTGTGTTGCATCCTTCTGCGGATGGACAACATCTCGGCGGTCCAATACATCAACAAACTGGGGGGCACGAGATCCTCAATGTTGGTGGAAATAGCAAAGGACTTTTGGCATTATTGCCTGAGTCATCAGATTTCGGTCATAGTCGAGTACATTCCGGGTCAGTCGAATGTAGTGGCGGACTGGAATTCACACCATCTCAAGGATTACAGCGACTGGCAGCTCCAACCCCAGATAGTTCAGTGGTTGCAGGAGATCTGGGGTCATTGCGAGATCGACCTTTTTGCCTCCAGACTGAATCGTCAAATGACCAAGTTTTTCAGCTGGAGGCCGGACCTGATAGCTCTGGTGATCGATGCTTTTTCACAGGATTGGACTCCGCATTTGAATTATGCGTTCCCACCCTTCATTCTAATTCCCCGCGTGTTCACACAGGTGATGCGTCAGAAGGCGGAAGTGATTTTGGTAACTCCCTTGTGGAAGTCGCAGTCTTGGTTCCCGATACTGTTGGAGGCGAGTTGCGACTTCCCCAGCCTAGGAGGATCCCATGGTCCTCAACGATGCTCCAGGGCCCTCATGGGGAGATGCACCCGATGGTAATATCGGGGCAATTGTCCCTGATGGCCTGGAGACTTTCCGACAACGTTGGCAAATGCCAGGTTTTTCAGAACAAGCTTCAGACTTCATCTACCAAGCTTGGGCCCCCTCTACCAAGAAACTGTATTCTTCAGCCTGGAGGTGTTGGGTTCGTTGGTGCGTGGAACGACACGTGGATCCCGTGGGGGCAGACTTACCCTATGTTGTAAATTTTCTGTCCGAAAAGGCTTCTGAGGGTTTGGCATATCATTCTGCTAACAATTTTCGTTCAGCCATATCGGCGGGCCATTCTCAGGTTGAGGGCAAACCAGTAGTGATGCATCCTTTAGTATGTAAACTCTTAAAAGGTATTAGAGTAGCTAATCCACCCAAGCCGAAGTATTCTTCCTTGTGGGATGTCTCGCTAGTTCTTTCCTTACTTAATCAATGGCCCAGCAACAATATGTTGACAAGGAAACAACTTTCATCCAAACTGGCCATGCTGTTATGCCTGGCGGCCTGTAGACGTTCTTCAGACGTTAAGGCTCTAGATATTACAGGTAGAGTATTTACTCCTGAAGGAGTTTCTTTTAATATCACGTCCAGGACTAAAACTGTCACGCAACGTAAAATATCATGCCTTTCCTGATAATGCTAAGCTTTGTGTAGTTCAATGTCTGAAGGCCTATGAAGAAAGTACCAGGTCTATTCGGCCTGATGGTGTGGTGCAATTATTAATTGCCTTGTAGAAGCCTTACAAGCCTGTCACTGCGGCTACTATAGCCAGATGGTTAAAATATGTTACGCAGGAAGCATGTATTAATACTCAAATCTTTGGTGCACATTCTGTCCGAGGCGCCATGGCCTCTAAGACGTTCATGTTGGGTTCAACTGTTCAAGATATCATGCGTTCTGCAGATTGGTCTTCTTAGTCGAGTTTTAAACAGTTTTATTATAAACCGGTGGGTGCTATATCCTCTGTGGTCTTTAATCAGCGTTAGACTAGCATAATACGAAGCCTCCGGTCCTGTAATAGAATAAAAAATTAGCTAGCATTCGCGCCAAGAATTTTCAATTCTATTAAGGACACGGAGGCGAGGATTATCCCACCCGGTTACATTACAGTATTGTAATTATTACCCACCCGTTTGCATTTATATTCTGGTCACGCAGAAGTTACGGGTTGTTCTATCTCTCCTTCTTTCAGGGTCTAAGAAGAAGATGGATTAAGTGTAATCCTGGTAGAAGATGACGTTCCTCCCAGCTGGTCTGGTTCTTCCACGTTGGAAGCTATTGTTGGACTTCGGTTATATTGTTGGACTTTTATGTTCGAAGCAAAGAAAGAGGACAAGTTCCGGTGATGGTGGCTCTTATGGGGCATTGCAGGATGACGGTTGAAGTGTGCAGCGTGCCCGCGTGAACACAAGAACACTTCTCTCCTCGTGGAACACTAGAACCCTTACTCTGAAACAGGGAGAACTACTGGCGGCCGCCATTTTGAATAGGAAAAAATAGAGCCTGCACCTTTCTGCACTATCTTCAATGGCGTGAATCGGTGAAGCTGATCCCACGGCTAATTCTGCAGTTTCTTTCGTTTTAGACCTCCCTGGGGGTGGAATGATGAACAGAGAAGCCCAGCCTTGACAGTTGCTCTCTAAGGGAGAATCTGAATAAAATACAGGGTCCTCGCTATAAGTAGCTCAACAGATGCAGTAGCATCGGAGTCATTGGTGGAAGTGGCCTACTATACTGAATAGGGGGCGGGACCAATTGCATTAGGGGGCATAATGCCCTTGCTAAGCAAATAATCAAATAAGAATTTGAGAACCAATGCAACGCTATCCTTTTTTCTCTTATCGCCACAGTCTTGTGGGTGCCCACTTAACCCTGACCAGAGGTTCAAACTTCCCCTACTTTATCTAATGTTCTTGATGTCGTACCATATAGCGGAGTATATCAATTTATTTTAACCAATTCGCACTGCTTTTCCTTTCTTGGCTCCAGAGAAACTGACAAAAAGTTGGTAATCCTTTTGCTATCTCAGACAACGATCAACGTAGAAGATAAGGGATCTTTTGGGGTCAAAATCTGGAGCCATTCTACCTCCTAGGAGAGATTAGGCATTGCATAGAAAGCCGGCAAGGTAACGGACTGCTCCATGTAAAATGCGTGACTACCTTGCGCATGAACGCTACTTTTGCCTGGAGGTCAAGAGAGCCAGAACCTCTCCTTACAGTATGGACAAGTGGTCCTCCAGGAGGGGTTGCGGTGTAGGTGGCTTGTCCTGGGGGACAGACAAGAACGGTAGGGGGTGCCAAGTTGTATGATCTGAATCACCAATTGGTCGAACGTGGCACTTTCTCAACCGGGGAGGTGAAAGGACACTCAACCTCTGACCAGGCGATTGTGTGCCCCCAAGGCAAATTAAAGCAGTTTTGAAGCAGCTGCAGAGGAGGGACGAGCGATTGTAAAGACCATTGTCTCTGAGGACCTGGACGTTCACAGGCTGTTACCCTGCCTCAAAAGGATTGTTGTTGCTCCTGCTGTGGCCCTTATTGGCGCCTCTGCTGGTAATCCCATGCAAAGTCTCAAAAGGAGTGAGTGGTCTGGGGGAAACAGGCAGCAAGGCCAAAAGAGTGAGTGGCCTTTCTCTCTTTAAAACGTTTCAAGGCCGAGTCCACCATCGCTCCAAACAGGGAATAACCGTCAAATAACAGAACTATTAGAGACTGCTGGACGTGTGAAGAAAAGCGTGTGCAGTGTATCCCGACATGGCAGCTCACTACCACATTGGTGCAGACTGTACTACCTAGACAGTCAGTCATATCAAGGCCAGATCTGATGGTGTATTTCTTTGCATCCTGACCATCCAAGATTAGTTGCTGTAATACGACTTGGACGTCTTCCGAAACTACTGGCAAAACCTCTGCCACTTTGTCCCACAATTTGTATGCATTGTACAAATAGTTGCCCAGGAGACAAGATGTACTTAAGGATCTCGGGGCAAGGCTGGAATATGAAAATATACGTTTTGCTAATGCTTCCATTTGCTATGACTCTCCAATCGGGGAAGGCATTTGGGTTTAGTGCAGTACTAAACTCTCTGGGGTGGGATTTTGAAGTAGAAAATCTGGATCTCTGCTGGTAGCAACTATGCCACCTTACCACCTGACTACTCTTACTAACTGGGGAGGCGGGTGAGGGAGGAGAGGCAAGGTCCTGGCTTTGTCCATGTGCCTACTAGCACATCCGTCAATGTGCCTCATTGAACGGCAGGAGAGGTTCCTGGCTTGTTTGTGCAAGGTTAGGGACTTCAGTAAACACATTCTATTTGACCTCTTCAGTTGGCAGGATGAGGTCTAAGATATAACCCTGACCCTTCTAATCACGGTTGAGAGTAAGGCAGCATTGTAATAAGCATGAACTTAATCATCATCATCAGCACGTGGTGGGTATTCTGGTTCTGAGTCTGATAAAAGTATGCAATCCATGTCCAGCGGCTGTGTTGTCAGCCTGGCATCAGAATAATAACCGGTGGCGTCTGCCTCAGCGTCGTAGATAGGATCGGAGGCGAAGCTGGCCTCAGAGCCAGTGGCGTTGGCGCCGAAGCCAGTTATGGAGCTGGAGCCAAAAGGGGACCGGCGTCAGGTCGAGGTCAAGTGGAGCGATTGGTGCCAGGGATGGATCCATCAACAGGAACCAGACTGGCATACACCTCAGATAGATGCGGCCTGAAGGTGCTCCAGAGGGACCTGGTGAGGCACCACAAATTTGATCCATGGCTAGGAAAAGGTGATGGAGCTGTTGTGGAGTTGCTAACTGTTCTGGAATAGGCTGGCTTGGGACCAGAGAAAGTATTGCTTCCAGACGTGGTGTCCGAATTCATGGCCTGGAGCGCCACGTGTTTCCAAATGATTTAAGTGGCGGGACAAAGGTGTCTCTTTGATGGGATTTCTCAGACTTGTCTGAGCCCCGTGACCTTAGTGAAGACTATTCACAGAAGCAAGAGCACATCCCCGCTCACGATTTCGACTAAGATTGTGTCTTCAGCTTCCTGAGGGCGGCACCGGCAAGATTGGCTGTTCGATCCCAAGTAGCCTTTCTATTCATTTTGGCACAACACTTGCAAGACTTCTAGATGTGTTCGGTGCTGCAGCACAATAGATAGTCATCTTACAGGCATGACACGGTTTGAACTCTGTAAGTTTAGGGCTGACATGCTGAACACTGTAGGAATTTGATATGGCATGGAAAGAAAGGAAATGATGTCAGTGCATGGAGGTGGCACATATATAGAGGCTCAGAAGCCATAGTTGGGGCAGGATTGATCTGTCATGGAGCTCTATGATGCCACCTACCGATGCATGAGTGAACTGCTTCAAAAGTTTCCAGATTCAGTCAGACGCCTGGGATATTCACAAAGGGAGGAATCAGCAGTTAAACGTTTCTATAAAAAAAATCATATGATTCTAGGCAGATCTCTTAATTTTCCTGTGTTTAATGTGTGTGTTGTGCAATCCCCAATTGATTTACACGATCTTGTACATCATCCTACCACCCCTAATACAATTAAAAGTCCTCCGTTCCTTGACAGCTGGGTTCACACTTCAGTTTTTTTTTTTTAAACATAGTTTATTGGTTTTTGCACATCCACATAGAAAACCTTACACAATTTGTTTCACCATACTTTCTGCAAAATAAGCGCACGCCTCCCTCCCAATTATACAACACCTAAGACAGGTTCGTAGAATCCCTCCCGGACTATGCAACGCATAAAACCAATTATCTACATAACAAAACTCTACCCTTAACCCCTAAGCAAAACACTTCTAGATTCCCTCCCCCTCCCTCAATCCTCCTCACCAACGCATGCGACAATCCCTGCCCTCTAATGTCGTACAGCCCAAGGAATACCAATGTGTCAGGTTATGTGATGTGCCCAGTTTGCTCCGGGGGCACTCCCTCAGCCCCGGGGCGGTCATCTCCCTCCGCGCCAGGTTCATAATCTCGCAGCGCCTGCACTAGCGCCTCCCACGCAGCTGCTGCCTCTAGCGCCTTTTCATCGCTGCGTCTATGAGCCCATTGATACCGCAGCGCACCCTCGCTGGTGGCCCATTTAATAAGCTCCCCCTTCCACCGCTTGCTAGTGGGCCCCACTGTTGCCTTCCACCGCTTCGTAATCTCTCGTTTCGCTAATATAAGGCCCATGTCTACGAATTTGCTCGTGATTTTAGTTTTGGGCGTGTGCGGGAACCAGTGCAGTATACTAGC